>NC_091473.1:1819243-3019243 GCF_036971445.1 Narcine bancroftii
TTCACTGAATTCTGTTTCTCACCCTTCTTATCAATCCTTTGTCTCCTGCATGTCTCTCACTATGACCATGAAAAGATAGGTTTAAAAAAAAACATATCCAGCTGAACCTTTTGTCCTTGGCTGCTAGTAAGCTCCCTGTCCGTTCTGGCTTCCCTTTTTATGATTAATCATCACATTTTAACTTAAGTCATTTTAACCTAAATTCTCTATATAACAATCATTTTATAATGTTTCATTTCTTCTGCTCCCTCTCCAATGAGTTGTTGCTTAACGACGGCATCCCGTCAATGCTCAACAGGACAGTGGAGCGATTCCCCCAAATCCAGCTCAGAGGCGTCCTCTGCCCCTCAATGAGAAATCGTGCGCCTCTACCCAGATGGGAACGGGACCTGAGTCTCATCAAACTGGCTTGGAGACGTGCATTGAAATAAAGCAATCGCCACCCTCTTCAAAAAGCTCATCGGGTATTCGGTTGCTGAATTTCCTGTTCTGGATTTCGCCGCACAAATGCCACCGCCAGACCGTTAAATCGGCGTGCACGTTGCCACGAAGAGGCCATCAGAATTTCTTGCCATGAACAAGTCATGGTATTCAGTGTTTTGTGGCAGCCTCACCGTGCAAACATTCATATTCTAGCCATCTTAGGAATGGATTGAAATTGAGGACTGCAAGGATTTGCAATTCTTTGAAATACTTGTATGTTCTGGCACGCTTCCAGTCAGGGAACTGAAGGCAATTTGCACAAATTGGGCCTCAACATTTGAGCGCTTTTGTTGCCCCCCCCCCCCCACACAAAGTTTTGAGATTGATTGTCCGTGACGTGACATCCCATACAACCTTGAGATTCTTTTTTTCCTGCAGGCGAGGCAGCATGACCACTAGTTGGTAGTGCAAAAAATAAACTCTTGGACGGCATATAACATGTAAACAAAGAACTGCAAACATAATTAATGCAAACCAACTGACCGTGCAATACAGAGTGAACAGAAAGGAAAATCAATAAGATGCACAAAGAGTCCTTGAAGGCGTCTCTGATTGAGTGTGTTGTGGAGGGGGAGCCGCTGCTCCTGGACGTGGTGGCGCAAGTCTTGTGGCACCTGGACCTCTTTCCTGCTGGCAGCAGTGAGAACAGAGCATGTGCTGGGTGGTGTGGATCCTTGATGATTGCTGCTGCTCTCCGACAGTGGGTGTACTTAATAGTGCTGAGGGCTTTGCCTGCGATGTCCTGGACTGTGTCCACTACCTTTTGGAGGGCTTTACGTTTAGGTGTATTGGCGTTTCCATACCAGACCATGTTGCACACTTTCTACCACACCTCTGTAGTAATTTGCCAAGGTTTCTGATGTTATACCAAACCTCCACAAACTCCTAGTTAAAATTAGGTGATCCAGTATTCTTTCAGTTGTAGGTCATTTCCAATGATGGGATGGATAATGTTTTCATGTAACTGCATGGTTGAAGGTTTGTTTGGTTGTCCAATGGGACTGCTTCCATGCTAAATCTTGCTATCATTCACTGAAATTATGAAATTAGGCCAGTTATTTCCTACCACAGTGCGTGTTTGTGTACCTGACTTAACGATATCAATAGAAATTGGAGCTCAAAGTTCCCATAATAGGCTTCATGTACATTGTATACAAGAGTGATGTACCTTTAAGATCAAAGAGAACAACATTTTTGCACCAGATATTTCTGCTGGGGTCAAAATAACTGTCTTCAGTGCATGATGTTATATATTCTGTTCGCTCAGTCTAGAATGAGCAACACTTGCATCAATATAAAAACAAATCAGACACTATATTTGCGTTGAATTTAAAAATGTTGGAATAGGAAGAGCTGCAATGAGATTAAACTAGGATTCTCTGAGTGGAAGGAAACAGAGAGGACAGCAGGAAAGGAACATGTGAGATATGTCAGGCAGACTCATTCCTTCATCTAAAATATGAACTCTATGGAGTTGATCCTTAAGGTGAACAGCATCATTCAGTTTCTGGGGAAGAATTTAAACAGGGAAACATCATGGCACCAGGAAAGGAAGCCAATAATCATGTTGCCATGAGGTCAAAGATGTACGAAGTGTTGATGAATCAATTGGCACCACAAATTATCATGGATGTATGCATGGACACAGGTCAGGCTTTGAACATTAACAAAGGTTGTTGAGAGAAATAAATAAAATCTTTTTTACTACAGAGTATCGAATATTAAACGTTGGGTACTGGACTGTAAGCTGCATACGGATACTGAGTCAGAAAGTAAATAAGTTTTGCTCAGGGCATCTTCTGAGATTCAAACAAGAAATTAACTCACAGTAATGGAAGAATGGTATTCTTTGTCCTTCCCAAGTCATGAGGTCTTAGAGTTCCATAATTTTTGTTAACCATGGTAGGTCACTATCACACAAATAATAAAGCAAATGGGTTCGGCACAACATCAGGAAATCAGTCACAAAGGTGGAAAAGGCAAGAGGTCTTTCCATGAAAGGCATGTGAGACGCAGAACCTCAGTATGCCCATTTAGAATGATGACCTATGGGTCAGTTTCCATGGCAATGGAACAGTGAGGGGCTCTGAGGCTGAAGAACACATAAGCGGTCGGCTGTGGTGACTCAAAGCGAAGAACACATGCAGGCGGTGGGCTGCTGGCGATGGTGGTGAAGGAACTCACACCAGGCTGTGAACTGCTGGAGACTAGCTGAAGGGGTTCAAGTGTGGAACCGAGATGCGAGAAGGTGCCGAGGATGCTGGAGACTTCCTGATTATGTCAGAGGTCTGCATCTCGAGTTCGGTTTGCTGATGGTTGGTCTGAAGGCTGTGTGGCTGCGGGAATGCTGGAGGCACAGCCATGGACACCCATGCAGTGAACTGGGATTCACCGGTGGTGTGTTATACAGATGGCTGGCTCCGCCCCCATCTGCTCACATATAACCCTGTTTTCCCGCCTAAATCCTGTGCCCCTCTATAAGACCCTACTCTCCATTATAAGCTAATAAAAGCGTATGTTCTCCCTCCAGTCATGAGAGCTACAATTTTATTAGCTCATTCCCTAAATGATGGAGGCACTACTCAAGCATGGTCTCCTGCTGATAGACCCGTTGCCCCCGACGTGGCCGAGGAGTTCATAAACTGGCTAGACTGCTTCCAGGCCTACCGGAAAGTGGCCAGAGGTGTCTTCCACACCGATGAACTCAAGAGGTCTGCACTCATTTCGAGGCTAGGAACAAAAGGGTATGCAGTCATCAGGGACTGCACTACATATGATGCTGCCATCGAGGCTTTGAAGGCTCAGTACCTGAAATCGCAAGGCATCGACTTGCTCTAAGTCGCCAACGGCCAGGAGAGACCATCGATGACTACCTGTTGGATCTGTGGATGCTTGCCATTCTCTGGCTACGGGCTGCATTCGTGAAGAACAGATCCGGGACCCTAGTCGCGGGGTCTGCTCGAGGTAAATGAGGCAGCGACTGCTCGTCGGGTAAGAAGGGCCTGGCTAGACACATTAAATTGACCAAATTGCTGGGACAGACTAACCTCGAGAAAGACAACCTCAAAGCTAGCGAACTTGCTCACCCAGGTGATCCCTTCCAAGGACTGTCTGCTCCCACTACCCCATCCCTAATGGCTGCCACTTCCTGTGCTAGGGAGTATTTTTGGTGTGACAAGAGCCAGCATCCCTGATTTTGTTGCCCGGCAAAAGACTCAGTGTGTTCCAGCTGTGGCAAGAAAGGACATTGAAAGAGAGTTTGCCACCCAACACCAGTCCCAAACCATCTGCCCTGAATTCACCTGCACCCACTTGCTGCGCTACATACCAACGGAGGGTGGCAGTGAGGAAACGGCACAAAAAGGCTTTGTGGCCATTTTGCTGCGACTCAAATTCAAACTCAGCGCCATCATCTTCAGAGAAGGAAGGAGGGCACCATCTTGCTGCGCCATGAGGTCAATGCCATTTGGAAGAGAGGCAAAGGCGCCCCTGGTCAAGTCATCCAGGCCCTTCGAATGGCTCAGTGTCGATTTTAATGGATCTCTCCCCTCCACAAACAGAAACACTTTCTTCCTCTCTGTCATTGGTGAGTACTCCCACTTTCTGTTTGCCAATCTGTGTCCAGACACATCCAGTTCATCAGTTATAAAGGCCCTAGATTCCATGTTCATCCTGTTCGGGTATCCCAGCTATATTCATAGTGACCAGGGCTCATCCTTGATGATTGATGAGTTACGTCAGTACCTGCTGGTGAGGGGCATCACATCCAGCAGGTCTACGAGCTACAACCCTCGGGGCAACAGGCAGGATGAAAAGGAAAATGTCATGGTCTGGAAGATTATCAAACTGACCCTGAAGTCAAGGGGCCATCCAGACTCATGCTGGTAGGATGTCCTTTCTATGGCGTTCCATTCCATCTGGTCGCTACTATATACTGCCAACGCTACCCCTCACAAGCTCCTATTAAATTTCAGAAGAAGTTTGGCATCGGGAACTACACTCCCAACCTGGCTCACCACTCCTGGTCCAGTCCTTCTCAGGAAGCATGTGAGGAGAAGCAAGACCAACCCCCTGGTGGAAAGGGTGAAACTGCTCCACGCCAATCCCATGTATGCCTCTGTGGAGTACCTGGATGGCAGGGAGGACACTGTCTCCATCAAGGACCTGGCACTTGCTGGAACAGGGGGTCCATTGCCTCAAGTGCCCTGCAGGCTATGGAGCTCATTCCCACCGCCCCCAGTCAGGGCCTCAGAAAATCTGGTTCAGGAGGAAAGTGCATCCCCCTCCACCATAGAGGCAGAGACCCCGTCCGCCACTCCTCCCCAGCAAGGGGAACAGGAGACTCAAAGAGCCCAAGGCCCTCCCATGCTTAGGCACTCCACCAGGATCTCCAGACCCCCAGACTGCTTAAATTTGTAAATAACTATATTTTTTTTATTTTTTTTCTGAATCACTGTTCTCTGTCTTCATCCACAGACCCTAAATTCTGCAGGAAGGGGTGAATGCAGTGAACTGAGATTCACTGGTAGGGTGTTATACTGATGGCTGGCTCTGCCCCCATCTGCCCACATACAACCCTGGTTTCTCGCCTCAACCCCAAGCCCTTCTGAAGACCTCTGTAAGACCATACCCTCAGTTATAAGCTAATAAAAGCATATGTTCTCCCTCCAGCCATGAGAGCTTTTATGCATGCTACAACCCAGTGGCCCTGGGAGTACCCTCTTTTGCTTCTCATTCTCTGATTGTAAGGAGCGCTGGGCAATTATTGCTGATAGCAAATCTTTGTCTGACTTATGGTGGACTAAAGGAAATTTCATGTAATGTCACATTTTCTGGTTTATTACATGACAGTAAAATAACCTTGAGCCTTGAATCTTGAATAAGAAACTGATCGAGAAGAAATTTCAAACTGTAGTAATAATCAGAAAGATGTAAATGAAGGCAAGAAGCACCAACACAATCTAAAGAATGGATGCAGAACATCATTTGTAAAGAATCTTCAACACAAAATGATGACTGGCCTCAAAAATTCTTCAAGATGCCATAGATTTTCAAATTAGCCTCGAATCTTAAGCCCCTTTTACACAGTCATTAAAAGACAGTAATTAACTACCTTTTAACTGTTTAACCTACCTGTATAACCATATAATTATAGTAGGGAAACCGGCCATCTTGGCCCCTCAAGTCTGTACCGATCAAAGTGATCTCCTCTAGTCCCACCTGCCTGCACTTTGCCCATAACCCTCCAATCCCCTCTCATCCATATACCTATCCAACTTTTCCTTAAATGACAAAATTGACTTTGCTGCAACCACCTCTTCTGGAAGGTCATTCCACTCAGCCACCACTCTCTGAGTGAAGAAGTTCCCCCTCATGTTACTTCTAAACTTATGTCCCCTAACTCTTAACCCGTGACCTCGTGTTTGAATCTCACCTACCCTCAAGGGAAAGAGCCTATTCACTCTCATAATTTTAAATACCTCTATCAAATCACCCCTCAACCTTGTACACTCCAATGAATAAAGACTTAATCTACTCAATCTTTCTTTGTAATCTAGATTCTGAAGTCTAGGCAACATTTTAGTAAATCTTCTGTGCACCCTCTCTACCTTATTGTATTCTTCCTATAATTTGGTGACCAGAACTGCACACAGTATTCCAAATTTGGCTTTATCAATGCCTTGAACAGTTTCAACAACACTTCCCAACACCTATATTCTATACTTTGATTTATAAAGGCCAGCAGACCAAAAGCCTTCTTCACCACACTATCCACAGGAGATTCCACCTTCAGGGAACGATGAACCATTATTCCAAGATCTCTCTGTTCCTCTGCATTCTTCACTGCCCTTCCCTTCACTGCATATGTCCTGTTTTGATTATTTTTCCCAAAATGAAGCACTTCATACGTTTCACTATTAAACTCCATCTGCCAGCTTTCAGCCCACTCTTCTAAACATTCAAAATCCTTCTGCAATCCGTGAAAACCTTCTTCACTATCCACAACTCCACCTAGTTTTGTATCATCCGCATATTTACTAATCCAGTTTACCACTCCATTATCCAAATCATTAATGTAAATGTCAAATAACAGACTTGAGGGGCCAAGATGGCCGGTTTCCCTACTATAATACAGATCCCTGAGGCACACCACTTGTTACCGGCCTCCATCCTGACAGACAGTTATCCACCATGACTCTCTGGCATCTACCTTCTAGCTACTGTTGAACTCATTTGAATATCCCAAAATTAATACCTAGCGCCTGAACCTTCCTTACCAACCTTCCATATGGAACCTTATTGAGGCCTTACTGAAATACATATAGGCAACATCTACTACTCTACCCTCATCAACCTTCCTAGTCACCTCCTCAAAAAAATTCAAAAAAATTTGTCAAACATGACCTTCCATGCACAAACCCATGTTGCGTGTTCCTGATCAGTCCCTGTTCTCTCCAGATACTTTTATATATTATCTCTAAGAATACTTTCCATTAGCTTACCGACCACTGACGTCAAACTTACAGGCCTATAATTGCCAGGCTTACTCCTCGAACCCTTTTTAAACAAAGGAACCACATGTGTGATACGCCAATCCTCCGGCACTATGCCCCTCTCTAGTGACTTTTGAAAAATCACTGTCAGAGCCTCCACTATTGCTTCCTTGACTTCCCTCAAGGTCCTGGGTAAAATCCCATCAGGAACTGGAGACCAATATGCTTCAAAAGCTCCAGTACCCCTTCATTCCTGATCCCTACATTTTCCATAATTACCCCTTTTGCTTTCCTTATTCTGCACAATTCAATATCTTTCTCCCTCATTAATACCGAAGAAAATAACTTGTTCAATATCTCCCTCATCTCATTTGGCTCTGCACACAGCTGTCCTCTCTGATACACTAAGGGACCAATTTTACATTTCACTCTCCTTTTGCTATTTACATATTTGTAAAAAAAAACCCTTTGGATTTATTTTGAGCCTGTTTGTTATAGCCACCTTGTACCTCCTTTTCGCTTTCCTAATTTCTTTCTTAAGATTCTTTTTACAATCATTTTTCAATCATCTCATTTACACCTTGTTTCTTATATTTAATGTAAACCTCCCTTTTTATTTGAACCAAATTTCTAATCTAAACACAACGAAGGTGGGATGGGGGGTTATTTTCTGTCTAAAAGGATTCACACAGCATCCCGCCTCCTTTTGCTCCAGGATTCCAGCTTGTTGATGTAAAAGGTCACACTGACCCACCATTTCTTGGTTTAGTGTGAATAACTTGAGCTGCCTTTAAAGACAGGTCATTCACATGCCAATTAAGTGAGTTTTCTGTGTAAAGAGGCCTTTAGAATTGTGCAAGTATTAAATTTGAGAATCCAATGACTGCATCATTTGTGTTGGAACAGACGTTGTAAAATTTGAGAGCCAGCCCATGGTTATCTTTCAAGAAGCCGACAGCCAATAAACGTAGTCTTAATGTTCCTTAGATGCAGGAAGGCAAGTCTGTGAACCACACTCATATTATGTTGATGTTAGAGGGTAAAAGTAACAGCCACATTTATACATTTGGTATTGCAGCTCAAGAGCATGGGCCAGGTGTACGTATGGAGGCAGGGTCCAGTTGTAAAAAGACAGGAATTAACTGCCTTTTAACTGCTTCACCTACTTGTATAAATGTAATGAAGGTGGGATAGGGGGTCATTTTCATCCCGTGTCTGATGTTACCAAGGTAGGTAGTAGAGACATCTGCTGTTTGCTGCTTCTGTGCTAGCTACCAGGGACCATGGATAATGAGAAAAGTCCAAAGTTATTTAGTCTCCTCCCTGTAAGATTCCAGTGTTAAAAGCAAACTGTACAGACCAAAATAACAGGCTGCAATGAAACCTCTCAAAAAATGAAAGATGATTGAAACTTTCCAAAATAGCTTCTCAGAAAGCAGAAAGCACATTTCAGAAAGATCTGTGCAACATAGAAGAAAAGCCTTCACTGTACAAACTAAATCAGGTGAATCTGGAAAGTTCATAAAAACAGGTGGATGATCGTTGGAAACATCTGGAGCAACAATCAGCTGAACAGAATGAAGAATTGGTGTCCGATCAGATTTTTCCTTCGATGTGAAGCAACACAAGCACAAGGCAATGCTTCTTTGTGAGAAGTTCCCACAAATGGAAGGCAGAGAGGTTAAAAAAAGCTGCTCAAGAAGTTTCAAGCGAAACCTACCCAGAAACAAAGCGAGCCCCATCACCCTGATCACAACCACTTCTCACTGCTACCTTTGAGCAGAAGATGCAGTAGCCTGAAGACTGACACATCTAGATTCAAGTAAAACACAATGCTGGAGAAACTCAGCAGATCAAACTCTATATAGCAAAGATAAAGATACACAACCAACATTTCAGGCTTGAAATTTTGCTCATCCTTGATGAAGGGCTCATCTGAATCGTTGGTTCTGTATCATTATCTTTGCTACATAAAGTACACCATTTGGCCTACTGAGTTTCCCTCGTATTGTGTATTTACTTCAGTCATGATATCTGCAGACTTTCAAGTTTTGCTCTCAGCTCAAGGCTCAAAACCAGTTTATTTCCAGTCGCCGCCATTTTTTCACTAATTAGGGGCTGCACCAATATCACAAAAGGATTGTCTGCACTTCCACAAAATCACTTTTTTTTGCACTCTGATAACAATAAATATTCATTATCTATTTCTTTGTATTTTATTGTACTATTTAAGTCTACTATTGTATTTGTTTTTTAGTTGTTTTTGTTCAGCTGCAAGTAAGAATTTTGGTGCCTACTGTACACCATAAAATGTGTATTATAATAAACATTGTCACCTTTGTCATTTATCAACAGTTTTACTCTAGTTTGTTTATTTGTTACAAAATACTTAGCACGGTGAGAAGGGTTCTTCTGCAAAAAAACTTTGGGTGGCACGGTTGGTACAATGCATTTACTGTGCCAGCGATCGGGACTGGGATAAGAGTTTCTCCCCGTGGCAGCATGGGTTTTTCTCCCACTGTTCAAAACCTATTGAGGGTGTAAATTGGGTGGCACGGACTCGTGGGTTGAAAAGGCCTGTTAGCATGCTGAATGTCTAAATTTTAAAAAAATATAGCCCTGTAAAGAGATTATAAGATTACAATGGAAAGACCAATTAGCACCAAGCAAACTAGGACTGGTATGGGGTTCATTTAAGAACCTGATAGCTGTGGAGAAGAAATTGTCATTAAACCTGTCGCATGTTTTCACTCTTCAGCTTTCTCCCAAAAGAGGATGTTAAGTTTCGGAACAGCAGCAATAGAAATTCACCAAGAGACTATTAATGTTTTTATTTTAAAACAATATATTTATTAATAACTAACAATAACAATAATATAACACCTTAATTAACTTAACCCCAAATGTGTGTGTGTGTGTGTGTGTGTGTGTGTATTTGTTGGATAATCATTACAGTTTAGGCACAATTCTGGAAAGTCAGTCCAAGTTCACAGTTCTGACTTGGAAACCTGTGTTGAAACTTATGCTTTTAAACTGATGGCTAGAAGTAATTATGAAGAAAGTGGGAGAGACTGAAATCCCTTTTCCACTGGCATCCCAGTTAATTGACCGTGCAGTGTCTCGGGATAGGAGGCCCTTTGTGCCATTTCCAATGGGCCACCCTTAACTGGAACGCTAATTGCTTTTCTACTGAACACACTCATCCCTGGGGATCGGAGTGTTCCACCTTCAAATGGAAACATGTGACTTTCTGCTGTCCCTTTTCCACTGGTCTTATCAGCATGCCAATGTCAGCGAACACTGGTGATAAGAGTAGGGGTAGAGGTGCTTAATCCCCGGCATGAAATGATGTCATTTGACGCCGGCGTTCAGACAATGTTCCGTTCCTACTGGACCCTGTCGCAGTAAATTCCCAGTTAATTCCTGTGACAGGGTGCCAGTGAAAAAGGGGCTTGAGTGACCAGATTGCTGAAAAATCACAAATCCTTGTTGAGTTTCTTGCTGAGCAATGTCCTCTCATACAAATGAATGTCACAACTCCCCTTTTTCTTGTGTAGGGGAAATGAAACACAGTTGAAATGACCATCACCATGGTCACGATCCAATGCAGTAATTCTACTGCTTACTTTACCAAGATATGGGTCAATCAAAGTGACCTTTTTTTAGTCACGTTCGCTCAATAATTCCCCTGACAAGGAGAATGATCTGAATTGTCCATTACACAGCAAGTCATTCCACTCTGTATTCTTTGGAAGCTGGTGGTCAAATCTGCTGTCTCTTTAAGAGTCCCACTCATGTGACTCCCTCTCCCCACCTGTCTTCCTGGATAAAGCAACAAATGTTTCTCTCTCTTCCTCTAGAGCAGGGGTGTCAAACTCAAATTCACGGAGGGCCAAAATTAAAAACTTGGACTAAGTCGAGGGCCGAACTAAATATTTATTGAAAATTTTCAACAACATCTGCATGTTTTCTCTTCTTTCAACATATGTAATGTTAAACTTTAGGATATAACTTTAGGAGGATAATGTTACAGGTCAGGTAGCTCAAGTTCACCCTTTGCTTGACCTGAGGGAAACCTATTTGGTCCCTGTGGAGATGTAGTCAGCATTCACAGGCTGTGTCCATTTTGGCCTGCATCAGGACATTTCCTGCTCACTCCTCAGGCTCTAGGCCTCTATTCACCCTCGACCCACCATCCCTCTACCTGACCAGTCCTTTACCCAACCTCTACTCACCCCTCACTCCACTCGCTCTGCCTCTACCCACCCCATCCTATACACGCCCCTCTACTGCCTCTCCCCTCAACGTTCCTCCCTCTACCCGTCTCTCACCCTCTAATCACCCCTCCCCTACTCGCCCTGCCCCTCCCCTTTTACCTCTTCCCTATCCACCCCTCCTTCTACTCATCCCTCCCTCTAACTGCCCCTCGCACCACCATAACTTCCCCTGCCCATTACTCCTCACCTACACCCTCTGCCCACCCCTGCTTACCCACCCACTCAGGCCCAGCGCGTTGCCGATCAGCCTTTGCGGACAGCCACCATCTCTCTCTTCACGTGCAGGGCCGAACCAGCCGTCCCTGGGGTCCGCGCGGGTGCAAGCGCTGAAGGCCGTGGCGACCGGGAGAAGTGCGCTCGCGTTGTGGAAGGGCCGTCCGGTGCCAGTCACGCGGGGCTCGCGCTGCCCGGGGGCCGTGCGCAGCCTGCCATGCCCGTCGCGCCGACAGGAAATCACAGGCGCTCGCCCATCCGCCGCACCGCTCGACAGGTGGGAGAAGTGACTGGTTGTGCGGGGAGCCTTCCAACTGGCTTGCCGGCTGATGACATCGACAGACTTCTTGTGTTACAATTTCTCATGTTACAATGGGGAAGGATGTGCAATGAAGGGGGAGGATGGTGGGGGTGACATGACCAAAAAACAGCATCGGCTCTCGCTGCAGGGCGGGCCACCTCTAATACATTTTTGAAATGATCTTGCGGGCCAAATATAATTATATCGCGGGCCAAATTTGGCCCGCGGGCCAGAGTTTGACATGTGTGCTCTAGAGGATAAAAACCTTGGGCACAGTCAGTACCTGATTGTTGCCACTCAGTTCTCTCCACAGCTGTGAATGGTTACAGCTGGTACTAGCCCTTAAAGTGACAGTCCCAAAATGAAAACTGGAGCTTGTAATTCCTGTGACATCCTTCGTTATGTTGCAAGCATTCCATGGAGAATTTCTTCCAATTTCGAGCTGAGCAGATGCCATACAATGCTGTAATGCATCCAGTGAGTATGCTTTCGATGGTACACCTGTACAAGTTGTTGAGGGACAAGAGGGAGATGCTGAACTTCCTTGGTCTTCTAAGAAAGTAGAGACATCGGTGACCTTTTTTGACCTCCATGTCCATGTGGTTGTCCCAGGTCAGGTCAATAGAGATATTTATTCTTAAGACAAAGCTTCATTTTACTTCAGCATTTTTAACATGGACAGTAGTGAGTCTGCCCGTTTACTGGTCAATGATCATCTCCAAGTTATTGATGTTGAGGGAGAGGCCATTATCTTGATACCATACCACCAAATCTTCAATCTCTTTCCTGTATTCCATCTCATTGTCATCGATGCCCATCCACTACTGTGGTGTAGTTGATGAAGATGGAATTTGAATGGTATTTAGTTGAACAATGATGGATGTAGAGAGAGTATAGTAGGGGACTAGGTGCACATCCATGAAGATGGGCAGCATTTAATGTAATCATGGAGGATTTGTTCTTGCACACCTTAAAGATGCTGAGCCCACAAATATTCATGATATACATTATTAATTTGGAAGAGGTGACCAAGTGTAGTGTATCAAAGTTTGCTCATGACATTAAACTGAGTGGAAAAGCAAAGTGTGCAGAGGATGCAAAGAGCCATAGATTGGTTGTTAGGAGGCAAGGAAGGGTCTAATAGAAAAAGTATAATCTTGGTAAATGTGAAGTCATCAACTTTGAAAGGAAAAAGAGGAGTTCCGATTATCATTTAAATAGTGAAGTATTGCAGCATACTGTTGTGCAAAGGGAACCCAGAGCACTAATTCATGAATTGCAAATTGGAATGTTGGCTTTCATTGTTAGAAGGATTGAATTTAAGAGCAAGGAGGGTCTTATGCAACTGTACAGTATACTGGTGATGCTTGGGGTCTCGTGTGCATTTCTGTCTCCTTATTTGCAAAGCATGAACTGGTTTTGGAGGAATTGCTGAGGAGGTTCACCAGGTTGATGTGCATGTTATCCAATGAGAAAAATTGAAATGCCTGGGACTATAGAAGAACACGAGGAAATCTTATAGAAACATGTAAAATTATGAATGGAATGGATGAGGTAAAGGCAGAAAGTTGTTTCAACAGGTAGGTGAATAATGCAGCCTTTCCAAGACATCCCTGAGCTTTGCATCTGGGAGGCCTCACACACACCTAGAGCCCTATTTGTGGCCACAAAATCTCCTGCCTATTCCCCTTACCATGGAATCTCCCTACCAGTGCAGGCCTGCACATTTTTTTCCTGCGCTCCCGTGCAGCAGATCCATCTATAGTGCCATAATCTTGGATAGTGGTGCCTTCCCTTGATGAGCCATTTCCCCCATCAGTTGTGTCATCTTGTGTTTGTATGTGTGAATCCTTAGACAACTCAGAGATGAAGGAAAAGATTCTTTCCTTGAAAGTTGTCGTAAACAGCACCATGAGGCAGGCCATGAGGCTGCAAGCATCCATTACAGATCTAACATACTGCAGTCTCCTACTCTGTGTCAGACCCTGCTGGCAGCCAAGTATAATTAAATGGGAGCTATAATCCTTAAGGCATTGCTAGTTGCATCGCAACCATGATCACTATCATTACATCTCCCTTTCTTAAAACAAAAGTAGCTTACTTTTAACTAACATGTTTCCTTTGTATAACTCTGGAATTTTAACTTTAACACCAAGAACTTACATTTTCATTATTATCAACATTGCTAACAATTTTAAAACATGTTTTGTGTGTTCACATCTACATACATTAAAACTTGACGAGCGAATAAGATAGCACTACTTCATTCGAGAACAGGAGTCTTTAACTTTGCTCAAAGAGTCTCTTAGGAGGATTCACATGTCTTGACGATCTCCTGATTGATTGTCCTTGAATCTGAGTTGTTGCCTCAGATGATGTCTTCTTAGATGTGCATTCAGGTTGTTCCATATATCCGTCTTTCCATCTGCTGTAGATGGTCCCATTTGAAGATCTCGATGATTTCTTCACAGAACAGCACCTTCATCTGTCTGAATGGTGCCTGATCCTGTTTGGACTTCACTAAGGACAGTTCCTTTCTGAGTCCATAAGTTTGTTTTGTATTTTAGCCTTACTTGGTCACCAGTGTAGAGTTCCGGTAGGTTTTTTGTTCCTCTGTCAAAGTAATACTTTTGCTTTTCTTTCTGTTGTTCTTTGAACTTCCTCACTTTCTCCCCCTCTTTTGTTTTTAGGAGGTTCCACTGAATGGGTAGGTTTGATCTTAGCCTACGTCCCATAAGGAATTGAGCTGGTAACATACCACACTCGACCGGCATTGTGCGGTATACTAGCATGCTCTGATTGAAGTCCATTCCACTGTCTTTTGCCTTGTACCTCAGTCTTTTCACTGTTTGTACTGATTTTTCCACTAGACCATTGGACTGTGGAAAATGACGACTTGACATGGTGTGTACAAAGTTCCACTCTTTGGCAAACTGTCAGAACTTTAAATTACAAAACTGGGGCCCATGGTCTGTGAAGACCTCGCTTGCCATTCCATGTCTGGAGAATATGGCTTTCATACCCGTTATTACAGCTTCTGCAGTAGTGGTGTTCAGTTACACACCTCTAGATACAGGGAGTAATAGTCTGTGATCACAAGATAGTCCTTCCCTTGACATTCGAATAGGTCAGCGCCTACCTTCTGGGTAAGGTCTGTATGGTGCTGGGTATAGCTTTAGTGGTTCTGCAGGATTGCTTGCTTGATATTTCTGGCATATTGTACAGTTTGACACTTCATTGTTGATTCTTGGCCAGAACATCAACTCTCGTGCTCTTTTCTTACACTTTTCGATTCCGAGATGTCCTCCATGGATCCTTTTTTGCATCTCTTTTCTCAGAATCTTTGGGATTAAGGTTTTACTTCCTTTGTAGATAATGTTTTCAACCACTGACAATTCTGCCATACAGTTTCAGTACACTGAAACATCAGGTGAACAGTCCTGCTTCATGTTGGGCCATCCATCCCAGATGATTTTTCTCAGTTGTCTCAGTGTTTCATCTTTGTTTGTCTCTGACTTTATGAGCTCAATTTTTGCATCTGATATGGACAGTGCACTTGCGATCATGTCCACGAAGGCATTCACGTCTTCATCCATTTTGATGTTTGCGAGCTCTCATGTCATTAGCTCTAGACAACTTGTCTGCTGTCTACATTAGCTTACCCAGAGTGTACGCCACATTCAGTGCATAGCATTGCAGCCTAATCATCATTCTTTGTATTCTATGTGGACATTCATTTAATGGCTTTTTGGAACCAAGCAATCAAGGGCAGTCTCTACACTGATTGCTTGTCCTGACACAAACTGATGAAATCTTTCACAGGCATATGCGATGCTAAGCAACTCCTTTTCAATTTGAGCGTATCGCGTCTCCGCATCTGTTACTGAGTGTGAAGATACATAATGGGTTGCCAGTCATTATATTTTTGCAGAAGAACTGCACCAAGCCCATTATGTGATGCATCTAATGATATCTTTATGGGTCTCGCTGGGTCGTAAAACCTCAGAACTGGTTCCTCTGTGAGCGGTTTCTTTAGTTCCCTCCATGACTTTTCATGCTCATGACTCCACTCCCATTCAATGTTCTTTTCTGTTCGACTTCTCAATGGAGCCATCTTTTCTGAGAAGTTGGATATGAATTCACCCATATCGGTGACCATTCCATTAAACCTCTATACATCCTTTTCGCATTGTGTCCTTGGCATGTTCCCAATGGCGGACACCTTTCTGGGATCTGGTCTGATGCCCTCACTACCAATAAAATCTCCAACAAATGTTAGTTCTGTCACCACTAGCTGGCATTTCTCTCTATTCTGTTTCAGGTTTGCTTTTCTCGTTGCTTCCAGCACATTCCTTAGTCTCTCTGAATGTTCCATTCTCGTGGTTCCCCACACTATGATGTCATCCATTGAGGTATCAACTCTGTCCAGGTGCTCATAGACCATATGGATAGTTTTGTGATACACTTCAGGAGCTGAGGCAATCTAAATGGTAACCTTAGGAATCTGTATCTGCCAAATGGACTATTGAACATGCACAGTCTTGAACTTGCTTCATCCAATTTTAACTGCCAAAATCCTGATGATGCATCTAACTTGTTGAAAAACTTTGCATTTTCTAACTGTGACATGATCTCTTTATTGCTCAGTTTAGATCTCTTGGATCCAGGCAAATTCTAAGCTTTCCATTCTTTTTTCCACAATAATGAATTAACTCACCCACTCTGTTGGCTCATCTCCCTTCACCATCACATTCAGACTTTCCATCCTGTCCAACTCTGCCTTTAGTTGCTTTGGAAGTGCAAATGGAACTTTTCTGCATGGATGTATTATTGGTGGCACACATTTATCCACTCTGATCATGTGTTCTCCTGGAAGGCAGCCTAGACCCTGAAATAGGTCATTGTACTCTTTCATGAGTTCATCATAGACTGTCTCTCCTTCGCATTCCACAATGAGGACTCTTTACCAGGTTCAGTTTCTCACAGGCTGTTAAGCCTGTACATCCTTTGGTACCAGGATTAATGCTAGCATGTGCTCTTTGTCCTTGTGTTTCATTTTGACAGCATATTTTACCATATTTTACCATGACAGAGTTGATACCATGCTGGACCCTTTTTTGGTTGGTGTTGTGGCTTTCAATTGTTCTTTTCATTTTTGTTCACTGACCACATCTCTCTTTCGACTTTGGCACACTTTTTGTTAAACGGGTTATGTCTGTTTTTGCTAATTGTATTCACGTTGCAGCTAGTTTCACTGTACAGCTCTTTTGCCTGCGTTTTTACAGTTTCTGTAGCCCTACAGAGTGCTATGGCTTTTTTCAGGTCTAGAGTTTGCTCTTTTAGCAGTCTTTCCCTTAGTCTATTATCCGGAATACCACACTCAAGTTGGTCTTTTATCAGTGAGTTAGTCAGTCCACCAAATTCATACATTTTGCTTCTGTTTCTCAATTCAGTCACATACTGATCAATATTTTCTGTGCCTGTCAAACGTTACATTACATATGCCTAAACTGTTCCATTATTTTTTTTTCCAGTTTCATTCTGTCTCCTTCAGCAGCAAATGTGAAGTTATTATAAACCTCCAGGGCTTCATCACCCACAAACTGATGATTTCACTTTATCACTTTTCTCGTCAGCTCCGACTGCCACTAAATACAATCCAAAATGCTGTTGAAATCTGTTCCAATTTTCAGCCACATTACCTGTCAGCTGAAATTTCGCTGGTGGATGTAATCCTTCCATTTTTCACTGTGTTAGCTTCTGTTCACTGGTCAGTTGCTGACTTGAGATTTTACCTTTTAAAGTGTTTACTTTTAATTTCCTTCATACCACTTCTGACACCATGTTTCATCTTATATTCGTATCTGGGAGTTCTTAGACAACACATGAATGAAGGAAAAGGTTCCTTAAAGTTGTAAACAGCACCATGAGGCAGGCCATGAGGCTGCAAGTCTCCATTACAGATCTAACATATTACAGTCTCCTGCTCTGTGTCAGCCCCTGTTGGCAGCCAAGTATAATCAAACAGTAAGACATTGTTAGTTGCATTGCAACAATGATCACTATCGTTACATTAAGTACAAACAATAAATGTCTACCAGATAATTTGGTGAATTACTTTATGCATAACAAATACCACAAAGTAATCTGCTGGGGCAATGGAAGCAATGCTCCCCATAATCTAGAAAGTGACAGAAATCTGCTTGCAGCACACTTTCAGGCAGTAGCTTAACGTGATAATCGGTAGTGCTTAAAAACAAATCTCAAGTCATTTGTAATTCTCCTGATTTTAAAAAGTAAGTCTGAGCCATGCCTAGCTGTTCAAGACCAACACTTTTTTGGCATTTAGATAGAAAGGAGAAGGGTCTCCAGATCAGGGGCTGCAAGGGAACCAAGTGTCACAACCAATGCAGGGAAACAGGTCACCTGCCCCAAATGAGCCTGTGTCTGCCCAAATGCAATAAGAGCTGGGAAGACCAGGAATTGTGCTGTGTCTTCTGTTGCACTCCCCCACCTCCCCCCACCCCCACCCCAGCTCTCAGACACTGGGAACAGTGCAAAGTTCATTGACACTCCCATCTGTGCTGATCTAGTTAAGCCTAATGCTCCACAATCTCAATTTTCCCTGTCTCACACCCATAACCTTCTACTTTTCTTATGTCTTTTGAATGCCCCTATTGTATCGGCTTCCACCACCACCCCAGAGTTGCATTTCAGGTATCCATCACTCTGAGCAAAACAACTCCTCGCCGACATTTCTCCTCAATTTTCCTCCCCTCACCTTAAACACGTGCTCTTTGGCATTGCTGATGTCGCCCCAGTGAAATGGTGCTGGCTGTCTACCCTATCTAGGTCCCTCGTAATTTTATATACAATATTTCTTTTAAAGTCACCTCTCATCCTTTGTTGCTCCAAAGGTTTTCTTGCCTTTGGTAAGAGATGCTCATATCGAAGTAACCTTTAAAAATAGCTCCATGACAAATTCTCTGAGGAAACCACATCAAATATCAATATGGAAACTTCAGATTTTTCAGAAATGTGGAGGAAGAGCACCCTCTGGAGGAATAATTTGAAAAGAATTAAAAATAAACCATGATATCCAGTCAAGTTTATTGACATTTGATTGTACAGGTATAAAATGGAGAAACAGTGCTCTCCGGTCCTTGGTGCCAAACATGCACACAACTAGACATAAAACACATACAGACAAACAATACATCTACAGGACAAGTATTTAATCTATCATAAATAAATATTGTTTTGTCCAAATGAGAGTCTCGGATGGTTAGTGTGAGCAGTTCCTTTGGTCGTTCAGTATTCTCACTGCCCGTGGGAAGAACCCGTCCCTCAGCCTGGTGGTGCTGGCTCTGATACTCCTGGATCTCTACCCTAGCGGGAGCAGCTGAAAGATGCTATGTGCAAGGTGGAAGGGGTCCTCAATGATTTTGCATGCCCTCTTCAGACAACGATCCTGGTAGATCATGTCTATTGGGGGGGGGGGGGGGGGGGAGGGAGACTCCAGCGATCCTCTCTGCCACCCTTGTGGATTGATCTCCAATCCATTTCTTTGCAGCAACCGTACCACCATGTGATGTGACCGGCCAGGATGCTCTTGATAGAGCTCCTACAATGTTGACGTTATGGTGGGCGTTGGCCTTGCCTTCTCAGGAAGAGCAGTCACTGTTGCACCTTCCTGACAGGTGAGGAGATGTCGAGTTTCCACGAAAGGTCACTGGTCAAATGAACTCCAAGGAACCTGATAAATGGCCTGGATTTTTCTTTATATCAATTTTATTGAAGTAAATGAGCAATGAAGTGGTAAGTTTGAAAATACTGAGGATTAATGGCGGAAATGGGCCAAAATTTGGCTGTTTGACTCTGCCACACCCAGATCCTTGGAGCAGAATGTGAGAGCGAGAGCCACAAGAGCTCTGAATTTGGAGAGGAATGTCGCTGAAGCTGTTGATGGGATTGCCAGGGAACTTGGTGACTACTGATTTTTTTCAGTGTATGTGAATGCACAATTCCCCAAATTGCAGTTGATGGCGCTATTATTCATCCAACTGTTCATCTGCAGTCGTTTTGTCATTTTTACTGTTCAAAATTGAATTCCGCTCATGAAGTATTCCACACTTAATTTTATTAGAAGTGAACCACTGCAAGGGATTTAATTATGTAATGCATACATTCATTCAAATGGGCATTACTAAATACAGTTAAGTGGATTTAATGTAGTTTTCAGTTGTTATTCAGATTATTCTAGAAAAATTGTACACTTTCCTGTCTAAACTCGAGTGCAGAAATAGAGGCGACTCGCTCTGATTATATAGGATTCTGCTGAGGCCCCATCAGGAATAATGTGCACTGTTCTGGTCTCCTGACCCAGGAAGGGCATATTTACAATTATAGAGTGCAATTCAGTCTTAAGATGAGCAGACTGGTCCAACACACTCTTGAAATTGTGAGGTTGACTTAGGTTTTCTTAGGGTCCGCGCCTGAACGAATGTTGGGGGGGCATTAGCATGTTGGCAGGGGGGGGGGTCACAGTGCAACACCCATAAATTTGTTCAGTAGGAGGGAGAGGGTATTGGATGCTGGGACCTACCTGTCGACGAACGTTAACACCATCTGCCACTCCAACGTTGGATACGAGGGCGCTGCTTTTATTGCGCCAAGCGTCACTAGACGCTACTGACACTTGACAACAATCCATTAGTGGAGTCTCTTGAGCACTCTCCAAAGCTCTTGCAAAAGCTGTGGAGCCGATATGTCTAGCATTAGCACAGCTCCATTATTTCAAATAAGATCTGTTTTAAAGTGTTTGTATGTGATCTACTCTAAGAAACCTTTCCCAATTTATCTCCCAAAAATTAATCTATATACTCTGTCACAGAGCAAAATCTAGATTGCTCAACTCTATCTGGGATGATCAATGAGTCTGCCATCAGGCAGTTGCAAAGAAAAATAGCAGTCATCTGATGAAGAGATTTCAGGAATTTAACATCTTTTAAATGGCAGATCGATTCTCTGCACCATTTCAAACATCCTGCAGAGAACTAATACAATCTTTTTTTTACCTGCTAAGTGCAGGAAAATGGTGAGCAACAAAATCAGGACTCACACCAATGCTTGACTCAGTTAATTGGTGCTGGCCAGATGTGAAGATAATCACATTAAAATCACTCAATTTACAATTTTGTGCATCTCCATAACCCTAAATTTGACTTCTGATTTGGGTCAGGAGCTTTTGCATTTTCCATTGACGTGAGGCTCAATTTTACGACAGATTTGCTGAATTCATCATTAACACACTGAACATGTTGTTTTGATTATCACAATTCCAAAAGTCCAATATTAAATCTGTTATTCACTATTCAGACTGGTGTTGAGAGCCAGAATACTGTAACTGAACGTAATTATATTTCTTGGAGTACAATGCTTCAAAATCCATCAGAGGCCATGATCAAATTAAATTTGGGTAGATGATGAAGGAAGTTTTAAGGATTGTCTTAAAGGAGGAAAGGAAGAGTGAGTCAAAAAGTTTTTTTTTGTGGGGGGGAAATAAAAGTATCCCATAACTTAGGAATTCAGAATGTTTGCTCATGACCAATTGACTAAGACACGATGGGCCTCAAATGGAGTGGCATGGATTTCATGGAAATGGCAGGGATAAAGGAGAATGCACCAACTGGGAGTTGTCAGACAGAGGTTTATAATGCAAAAATATTTTGTGCATTGGAATAAGTTCAAATATACTTATGCAATTTGATACTCTGCAAATGAGTTATCTCGAACTGAAAATTTTCCAAAGTGAAAGATATTAATATTTTTTTAGTTAGCTTTTTATTTTCTTCAGGAATTATAGACTCTTATTTACATGGTAGTTGTCTTTTATTAATTAATGTACAAATTTATCTCAGACAACGTGCATGCAATTTCTTAGTCTGAGCTTGCAACAAATGAGGCTCCCTGCTGTAACTACACACTCAGCCAGTCATGGCATTACTGGTGTAAAATTAAATGAGAATGGTTTAGGTACGTGTATGGTAAACACCCCACCATTACTATCCCTCCTATTTAATTCTTAGATAACATATCGACGTGGGTTAGTGAAATGGTGGGAGCTGTAAGCCCCTTTCACTCTTGCCAGTGATCCCAGGAATAAACTGCCAATCGACCTTTAAAGTGGCAAGTGTGAAAGCAAAATCTGCTCAATGCTGGTGTCAGATGACGTCATCTCACATTGGGGATTGCCGGACTGGACTCCCTAGCACAATCCCCGGCGTCTGCACCCGCCGATGTTGAGATCAGGCAAGTGTGAAACGGGCAGTAACATTGCAGGCTCTTCCGATTGAAAGGCGGAACAGACCAAACGCCAGGAATAAACCCTTGCAAGTGTGAAAGCGTTCAGAGTCCCAGTTAGGAGTGGTCTAGTGTGAAAGGCCAAACCCCCATTTCCTATCCCAGGACACTGAACAGCCAATTTACTGGGATGCAAGTGGGAAAAGGGCTGTAGATTCCATCAGAGGTCACCCTCGGGTTGAACAGCTGCAATAAAGCAAGGTTAGGCATCTTCTTGAAACACTTAGATTTGCTATTCTATCGGGTGAACCCCCCCTCCACAAAAAAATAAGCTGCCAAAATGTTTATTGTGATGCTAGTTATCAACTGTAAATGCTGACAGCGACACTATTCAAACATGGATTTTGATTTTAAAAAATATTTTTCCGATGCTGCAAAATCACCTCCAAAACAAAACGTGTAATATCAGATTTAAAGCTATCCCAATGATACAAGCCAACTATTGGCCAATGCATTGAGATGAAGATTGAGCTACATGTTTTTCTGGATGCAATCTGTCAGTTCCAATAATTTTCTCCTATCTGTGTGTAAATGCCTCGTGGACATGTGGTGGGTCAGTTGAAGTGCTTCGAGCTATTTTGGGGATGGTTCAGCAACAATTCAAAAAGCATGATAACTTCGAGAAGTGAAACTCAACACCAGTATAATGGTCTCCACACACAATTTTAAGGTTTAAAAAAAACCCAGAATATTTACAGATTGCCCATCATTTCCCCCTCCCACCCCCCCCCCCGCCTCCAAAACTAGTTATTTTTGGGCTGAAGCAAGTTTTTCTGATGCAAGAAAAGCATCAATTAAACTTCCACAATCATACCTTCCAAAGCAGCAAAATCTTCATTTACAGTTTCAGAATTACTGAGGGACAAAAATATTGACCAGAATACCAGACGTGACTCCCCTTCTCCAATTCTATTAACATCATGGAAACTTTTACATCTACTCAATGCTGGGGCTTGATTGGAAAGATGGACTTGGTTCATTATTCAGCAATAATGATGCCTCTTCATCTGTACGGAGAGTAAAGAATGGTCCCAATTGACTCAGTGGATATTCATTCCTAAAATAGCATTCCTGAGGTATATGGTGACCATTTTTGTCGAAGATTACTTTGAGGAACAGTAGGTCAACATATGTATGGAAGATGCTGGTGAAAGTTAGTATCTGGATAAACCCTAGTTTGGTGAACTATAAACATATGATATACTCCTCTTATAACAGCGGAAGCGCTGCCGCTGGTGTGGACCCGCAGGGAGAGAGGGAGTGGAAATGCAGTGCTCCCACGGGGTCCAGCCACCCAGTTGACTGCCGTCAGCTCTGCACGGGCTTGGAACGGTGCGTTGAGGGAACTGACGGTGGTTTTAGTTGAGATCCCACGACATTAGGGGTCTGCGCCCAAGATGGCCTATAAATCAGCAGCCACCACGGGGGCAGCAGAGGACTGGAGCAGGGCGCTAGAGGACGGGAAGACCACTCTCCCCCTCCCCAGCTGAGAAGGAGAAGTGGAAGGGATGGCCCACGGGACTGTAACCATGGAGGTGGACTGGTGCAGCGGGCTGGTGGTGACTCGAGGCGAGGAACCCACGAAAGCTGCGGGCTGCTGGACATTGCTGTCAGGTGACTTTTGCCGGGCTGCAGACTGCTGGAGACTGGCTTGAATTGGCTGGAGGGGTACGTATCAGAATCAGGATGCAAGGAGGTGCTGAGAGCGCCAAAGGGTTCCTGACCGAGTCGGAGGTTAGGATCCGGAGCTCGGGCCGCCAATGGTTTGGCCTGGATTCTGGGTGGCTGTGGGGGCTGCAGGAGCACTGGAGGTAAATCTACAGACACTCGGTGGCTCTGGTGGGGGGGGGGGGGGGGTCTCTCTTTTGCTTCTCCCTCTCTGACTGGAAGAGGCGCTGAGGCAATTCCTGCTGGTGGAGAATCTGCCTGCTTTGCGGCAGAGAAAAATAAGTTATAGGGCACTGTTTTATTAACTATAATAATAAAATGAATCTTGAAAGTTGAGACTGTGGTTGAAGTAAAAACATTACAATGCTGGAGAAACTCAGCAGGTCAAACAGTGACCTTTATGTAGCAAAGTTAAAAAATACAGAACTGATGTTTCAGGCTTAAACCCTTCATCAAGGTGTGGAGGAATGTCGGTAGGCATCCAAAGAAAAGGATGTGGGAAGGAGGGAGAACAAAGGAGGTTATAGATGGAGAAGAGAGAGAGGGGACAGCAGTCCTACTTGGTTCGGCTGGGAGTCGGAGGAGGAGCTTGGAGAGAGTCGGGCTGTGAATCAGAGGAGGAGGAGCTTGCTGAAAGTGACAGGGTTAATTGGTCAAGGGGCCAATAAAAGGAGTGAAAGGGGAGGGAGCGGACAGCGAGGTGTGGCTTAGTGAGTGAGTGGAGCAATGAGGGAGTGAGACTTCCTGGCTTTGGCTTATCAGGCTTCGGCGAAAGCAGGCAAGGAGAAAAGGTAAGCTGAGTGATTTGCCTTCGTATTCAGAGTTATGCCAATAGGGTTAGTGCTCTGTACTGGGTGTCAGATGTGGGAACAATGGGTGACCTCCACCCTCCCAAATGGCCACATCTGCACCAGGTGTACCGAGATGCAGTTACTAAGGGAGCGAATTAGGAATATGGAGTTGCAGATTGATGACCTGCGGCTTGTAAGGGAGAGTGAGGAGTTGATCGACTCAACTTTCAGGGCGGTAAATACTCCAGAACCCGTGTCAGGTAAGTGGGAAACCGTCAGGGGGGGAAATAAAAAAGCGAGAAAAATGGAGAGCACACCAGTGACTATCCCACTCAGCAACAGTTATGTTGTGTTGGATTCTGTTGATGGAGATGACCGGACAGAAGATGGCCACGGGCACCAGGTCTATGTCAATGAGCCTGGCAGAGTGGTGCAAAAGAAAAGGAAAAGGAGAAATGCAGAAGTTATTGGGGACTCCATTGTCAGGGGTACAGACAGGAGGTTCTGTGAGCCAGATAAGTATACCCGCATGGTGTGCTGCCTCCCTGGTGCAAGGGTACGAGATATCACAAATCGGGTCCAAAATATTCTGAGAGGAGAGGGAGAGCAGCCTGATGTCTTGGTACATGTGGGTAGAAACGACATTGACAAGAAAAGGGAGGAGGTAATGAAAAGGGATTACAGTGAGCTGGGACAAAAGTTGAAAGACAGGAATGCTAGGGTGGTGATCTTGGGATTACTACCTGTTCCAATTGCAAGTGATGAAAAGAATGTAAGGATAAGGAAAATGAACGTGTGGTGTGGTGCTGGTGTACAAGGCAAGGATTTGGCTTCTTGGATCATTGGGATCTCTTTTGGGGAAGGCATGATCTTTACAAGAGGGACGGGTTGCATCTAAATCCAAAAGGTGTCAACATTTTGGCAAGTATGTTTGGTACAGCAGTGGGGCAAGGTTTAAACTAATTTGGCAAGGGTATGGGAACCAGAGTGATAGGAAAAAAGGTAAGGGAGATAAAGTAATGGCCAGGAAAAGTAAAATAGGAAAAGTAATGTTGGGAGGAGAAAGTAAAAAATCAGATGGTGCAGTGAGTTTTCGGGTCAATGATAGTGTTAAGAAAATTACAAAGAAAAATAGTGGGCAGAAAAATCAAAAGAAAAGGTTACAGAAGTCACTAGATATTAAAAGGACAAAGAGCATAAGGGCACTTTATCTGAATGCCCGCAGTATTAGAAATAAGGTTAGTGAACTTGAGGCGCAAATCGGTACCCATGCCTATGATTTGGTAGCCATCACGGAAACATGGCTACAAGGTGACCCTAAATGGGAATTAAACTTTCAAAAATCAACCGTGGTTAACAAAGGAAATAAAGGAGAGTATAAAATTGAAGGCGCAGGTGTACAAAGCTGCAAATGGTGCAAAGAGACAGACAGGATGGTAAGGGAGGGGGAGTTGCACTCTTAATCAAAGATGAGCTCCAGGCAGTAGTGAGGAATGATATAAGATCTAAACAGCATAATGTTGAGTCCATTTGGGTAGAGATAAAGAATAACAAAGGTAAAAAATTATTGGTGGGTATTATCTATCGCCCATCATATAACAATAGTTTAGTGGCACAGGAAATAAATAAATAGATAGATAAGTGAGGCATCTAATCATGATACGGCAGTCGTCATGGGAGACTTTAACTTCCACATAGATTGGGAAAATCAAGTTGGTCATGGGAGTCTGGGAGAGGACTTCATAGAATGCATCTACGATAGCTTTCTTGAGCAGCATGTTAAGGAACCCATAAGAGAAAATGCTCTCCTGGATCTAGTGTTGTGCAATGAGGTAGGTAGAGTAAATGATGTAATAGTCAGAGACCATCTGGGAAATAGCGATCATAGTATGATTGAATTTCTCATTCAGATGGAAGGGGAAATAGTTAGATCTAAAACTAATATATTATGCTTAAACAGGGATGACTACCATAGGATGAGGGAGGAATTGGGCAGAGTGGACTGGGAGCACAGGCTAATTGATGAAACAGTTGAGGAACAGTGGAAGATTTTCAAAGAAATATTTTGTAATGCTCAACAAAAATATATTCCGGTCAGGAAAAGGGGCAGCAAGGGAGGGAAAAATCAACCGTGGTTAACAAAGGAAATAAAGGAGAGTATAAAATTGAAGGCGCAGGTGTACAAAGCTGCAAAGAGCAGTGGGAAACTGGAAGATTGGGAAAACTTTAAGAGACAACAAGGGGTTACAAAGCGGGTAATAAGAAATGGGAAAAAGGATTATGAAAGTAAATTGGCACAAAATATAAAAACAGAAAGCAAAAAATTTTATAAATATATAAAACGGAAGAGGGTGGCCAGAGTTAACATAGGACCCTTGGAGGATGAGAAAGGAAAACTGGTAGCAAAAAATGAGGAAATGGCCGAGGCATTAAACAAATATTTTGTGTCAGTCTTCACGGTGGAAGATATGTCCAGCATGACCAAGTGCGGAGTTAAGGATGCGAATGTTGGGGCCTTGATAAAATAGTTGTTACAAAGAAAGTAGTGATGGAGAAACTAATGGGACTAAAGCCAGACAAATCACCTGGTCCTGATAATATGTATCCAAGGGTTCTGAAGGAAATGGCAGAAGTTATAGTTGATGCATTGGTGGTCATATACCAAAATTCCTTGGATTCTGGGCAGGTCCCGGCAGACTGGAAGACAGCAAATGTCACGCCACTTTTTAAGAAGGGTTGTAGGCAGAAGACTGGAAATTATTGGCCAATTAGCTTGACGTCTGTATTTGGAAAAATGCTTGAAGTCGTCATTAAAGATGAAATAGTGAAACTTTTGGAACGTAAGGGTTCAATCAGGCAGACACAGCATGGTTTTAGAAAGGGAAGATCTTGTTTGACAAACTTGTTAGGATTCTTTGAGGATATAATGGGTGCGGTGGATAGAGGAGAACAGGTTGATGTTGTATATTTGGATTTCCAGAAAGCATTTGATAAGGTGCCGCACAAGAGACTTATCAGTAAGTTACAGGAAAGTGGAGTCCGGGGAAGTATATTGGCCTGGATTGAAAATTGGTTGTCTGACAGGAGGCAGAGAGTCAGAATAAATGGGAGTTTTTCAGGTTGGCAGAGAGTGGTAAGTGGGGTGCCGCAGGGGTCAGTGTTAGGCCCACAACTGTTCATCATTTACATTGATGACTTGGAGGAGGGGACAAAATGTGGTGTAGCCAAGTTTGCGGATGACACCAAATTGAATGGAAGAGCAAATTGTAATGAGGATGTGGAGAGTCTGCAGAGGGATATAGTTAAGCTGGATGAGTGGGCAAAGGTCTGGCAGATGGAGTACAATGTTAGTAAGTGTGAGGTTATCCACTTTGGCAAGAAAAATAAAAGAGCTGAATATTATTTAAAGGGAGAAAAACTACAGCATGCTGTTGTGCAGAGGGACTTGGGAGTGCTTGTGCATGAATCGCAAAAAGTTAGGTTGCAGGTGCAGCAGGTTATTAAGAAGGCAAATGGAATGTTGGCCTTCATCGCTCGAGGAATTGAATTCAGGAGTAGGGAGGTAATGTTGCAACTGTATAAGGTACTGGTGAGACCGCACCTGGAGTACTGTGTCCAGTTCTGGTCTCCATATTTGAGGAAGAATATACTGACTTTGGAGACTGTCCAGAGGAGGTTTACTAGGCTGATCCCTGGGATGAAGGGGTTGACTTATGATGAAAGATTAAATCGTCTAGGATTGTATTCGCTCAAGTTCAGAAGAATGAGAGGAGATCTTATAGAAACATATAGGATTATGAAGGGTATGGATAGGATAGATGTAGGAAGGTTTTTTGAGCTGGCCAGGGAAACTAAAATGAGAGGACACAGTCTCAAGATTCGGGGGAGTAGATTTAGGACAGAGATGAGGAAAAATAGTTTTTCCCAGAGAGTAGTGAATGTTTGGAATTCTCTAACCAGGGAAGTGGTTGAGGCTGCCTCATTAAACATATTTAAAATTCGGTTAGATAAATTTTTACATGATAGAGGAATTAGGGGATATGGGGAGAAGGCAGGTAGGTGGAGTTAGGTCATAAATTAGATCATCCATGATTGTATTGAATGGCGGACCAGGCTCGATGGGCCATTTTTGGCCTACTCCTGTTCCTACTTCCTATGTTCCAGTGATCGGGGGGGGGGGGGTGGGGGGGGGTGGGGGGGGGGTGGGGGGGGGTGGGTAGGAGGGATGGCTGGGTGTGTGGAGGGAAAGGGAGGGAGGAGAACTAGAAAAATTGGAATGGGGTAGGTGGAAAAAAGGTGAGCAAGTTAGCAGAAAGCAGAGAAGTCAATGCTCATGCCATGTGGCTGGAGGGTGCCCCGAGGGAAAATCAGGTGTCGTTCCTCCAATCTGCGGGTGGTCCGGACAGGACAGTACACAAGGCCATGGACAGACATGGGAGCTTGGGAGCATGACTTAGAATTGAAATGGTTGGCTACTGGGAGGTCTCTGTTACTGTGGCGGAAGGAGCGGAGGTGCTCAGCGAAGTGATCTCCCAACTTGCGACCAGCCTCTCCAATGTAGAGAAGGCAATTGTCTGCAGTCTTCTACAATGCACTATACAATTTTATGAATCGTAGGTGTGACTGTGCATTTTCCTTGCACTTTATTGAAATTCAGTGGAATTCAAGGTTGAGCCTATTTCCCCCTTCTTTTTGCTGCTGGAAAAGACACTTCAACTGCAAAAGGAACACATTTAATTTATGCTTATAGTTAAAAATGTATTGCTGTATATTTCGGCAGATAAAATGACATTTGAATGACCCAAAAGCACCCCGAAAAAGGGGTTGTCCTACAGTCCAGATACAAAAACAGTGGCTTTAAAATACCACTTGATTGGTTCCATTACCCACCCAGATCTCACCCTATAACAAAATTTTAAGCTACCAGTATACGGTAAAACCTCGTTAGAACACGATGGTGGGGTCCAAGATTTCATACCGCGTTATAGCCGAGTCATGGAACAGATGGATACACGTCATGATTCAGGGAGTAGTAAAACAGAACACTGTGACTCCAACCCTATAATAAGACTCCTTTAAACTCCACATATTAACATCCACATCTTGTAAATGAGTCACAAGAGACCATTCTTGAGTTTGTGGCTGTTAGCCACGGTTAGCCTGGCATCCTAAAATCAATGTTTGTGGTCCACAGACACCTGCGCTATAAGCGATTCCATGGATTAACGAATCGCGTTCTAACGAGGTTTCACTGTATTTAAAAAAAGTTGTTGTAGTGTACACAATTTTTATTTTACACTAAAATCCATTATCTATATGCTAAACCAATAAAATAATTTTAAAATGAAAAAAATACATCTCATATATTTAAAATCCTTGAAAATCACTGGCTTCATCGTCTGAAGCAAAGAACCCGGCAAACACATCCGGAGTCTCACTGTTTACACTATCATCATACGGGTCCCAGTCTGAATCTGGTGAATTGGCTTCTGCTTTGTTGTTCAATGTCCCACAATAAATTGCCCTCTGTACCATCCATTGCACTGGAGATACCACATGTTTTGAAAGACAGAAGCTAGCAACAGACTGAACCGTGAATCGCTTTGCGACGGTGCTTCATCTCACCTCCTGGCCGCACCCACCTGCTTTGTCAACACGCGTAAGGTACCAGTGTAATGCGACTGATTACACTCAGAGATTTGTGAGAAGTACAAACACACTTTTAATAGCTTACATTCAATGGCCGGTAGATACAATAGTCCTCGGGTGGATCTGAGGTATGACGGAAAACCAGGGTTTATATTGGGGTGGGTGAGGGTGGAGCCATGAGAGGAGCCAGCCATCTGGACAACACATAGACAGTGAAATCCAGTTCCCTGCATTCACCCCTTCCTTCAAAAGAGAACCTGTGGGTGAAAAACAGAGATCATACATTAAAAAAAACCTAATACCTTACAAATATTTACGAGTTGTATCTATCAGGTTCCTGGCTTGTTTCAGGCATCAGATCCTTAGTTCCAGGGTATGCCACGTAGGCATATGCTGGGTTGGCGTGCAGCAGGTGCCCCTTCTGGACCAGTGGGTCTGTCTTGCTCCTTGTTGCATGCTTTATCAGCAGGACTGACACTGGTGCCATAAACCAAGTGCAAAGTTGGTCCTGGACATGGATTTCCTCTGGAAAGTGAACATTAGCTTGTGAGAAGTTGTGTTGGTCATAGTGCAGAGAAGCAACTTTATGGAGTGAAGCTCCATAGATAGGACTTCTTGTCAGTGTGAATTGGAAGGGCTTTGGACCAGAGAGCTGATTTCATGGCCTTCCATACTGCCATTTTTTTCCTTTTCAACTTCTCCGTCCCCCCGGGGGTTGTAGCTAGTCATCCTACTTGAGGCAATGTCCCTTAAGAGCAGGTATTGGCATAGCTCTGTGCTCACAAATGATGAGCCCCAGTTGCTACAGATATAGCTGGGATACCTGAACAGGGTGAAAATAGAGTGCATGGCCCTGATGACTGGTGGTGGTCATGTCTGGGCAGGGGATGGTGAATGAAAAACATGAATACTCGTCGATGACATTGAGAAAGTACACGTTTCTGCTGGTGGAAGGGACCCTTGCAATCGACATTGAGTTGGTCGAAGGGATGGGATGCCTTTATCGGGTACACTTTGTCTGGGCGGTATTAGTGCAGTTTGCATTCCGCGCAGACCTGGCAGGACCTGGTCATCTCCCTGATATCCTCAGTGGTGCCTTGACGAAATGAGCCATGCGTGTGATGCCTTGGTGGCAAAGCTCATTGTGCAATGACTGCAACTGGCCAGTGTGTGCAGAGGCACAGCTTCCTCTTGGGAGGGCATCTGGAGGGTCATTGAGAGTACCTGGACTCTATGGTATGTTGTAATCATAGGTGGAGAGTTCAATCCTCCATCTGGCAATAATATCATTCTCTATTTTGCCCTTTGCATTATTAAACATAAATCCCACCGATTCCTGGTCGGTGAGCAATGTAAATTTTCTGCCGGCCAGGTAATGCCTCTAGTGTCTGATGGCCTCTACAATGGCTTGGGCCTCTTTCTCCACAGATGGGTTCTGAAACTCGTGGCCTTTTAGGGTGCTGGAAAAAAGGCAACCAGCCTGCCCGCCTGGTTAAGGGCAGTGGCCAGTGCTATGTCAGAGGTATCACTTTTTACCTTGAAGGGTGCATTCTTGTCCACTGCATGCATGGTGGCCTTTGCAATGCATCTCCGAACGGAGCCGAAAGCCACCTGGGCTTTGACCGATAATTGGAAGGAGGAGAATATTAAGAGGGGACAGATTTTAACCGTGTAGTGAGGGACCCACTGGGTATAGTAAGAAAAGAAGCCCAGGTGCCTCCTTAAAGCTTTCATGGTCTTCGGGATTGGGCTGGTGCATTCAATCGGGGTCAGGACCAAAGACACCACTCTCCACCACATAGCCCAGGATCACCAGATATTTTGTCCGGAACACGCACTTACTGGAGTTGTACGTGAGATTCAGGGCCTTGGCCATGTGGAGAAACTTCTGGAGGTCGGTGTCATGATCTTCCAGAGAGTGTCCACAAATGGGGATGTGGTCAAGATAAGGGAAGGTGACCTTCAACCTGTATCCGTCAATCACTTTGTCCATCTGTCTCTGGAACACCGAGACCCATTAGTGATACCAAAAAGGACCCTCTGAAACTGATGGAGCCATCCGTCTGCCTCGAATGCTGTGTAGGGGTGGTCCTCAGAACTGATCGGTAACTGATGTTATGCAGCTTTCAGGCCGATGGTCGATTAGACCCGATACTGCACAATTTCATTTATCACGTCCAAAATTCGAGGGAGGGGATACTATTAATTCTTTGGCTGTAGTCAATCACTAGCCTGGACTTTTCTCCCCCTTTCACAACTATCACCTGGGCTCTCCATGGGCTGTTGCTGGGCTCAGTGATGTTTTCTTCAAGCAGCCACTGTATCTCAGCTCAAAGAAATTTCTGATCCCCCGCACTGAATCGCCTGCTCTTTGTGGACCCTCTGTTCTGCACTGTGATTGGAGGGAATAGGTCACACTTTTAAGGTGACACAGGAAGTCCAGGCCCAACAACACAGGAGCACACAAATCCTTCAGTACGTACAATCGAAACTTACAAAATTCCCCTCCGTTTACAGATAGATCCACTATACAATACTCCTGGATTGTTGCTGTGTGCAAGTGCGATGTTAGGTAGATATGATAGTCCATCAAGTACACTCTTAACTTGTACCACAAAGCAGTTGCAGAGTTTATAAAGCTCTCCGTGGAGCCAGTAAGTGTCAGTGTCTAAGCAATCAGTGTCCGTATACCCTCCCCTCCGTCGCTGAGTTATTTAATTGGTGAGGTGTGGCATGATCCAGGATGACCGATGTGTTCCGGAAACCACATTGCTCCCCATGTCGATGTCAACTCTCTCCTCTTGACCCGCCGGCAGACAAAATGGCATTGACCATGACACGCGGCAAGATGGCTGCCATTGCTTGCTGCGATACTTCACTTCCAGTGGTGGGTCTTGCCATGAGGCACAGCAAGATGCTGATAGAAAGCAGGTCGGAGGCCGCACTTTGGGACTTGGGCACGGGTCGATTGCTGATTCGGGGTTGTACATGCACTCTCCCTCTTTGGGTTTCCCTTGGCCCTACAGACCTTCACCCAGTCCCCTCACTCCCTGCATCCTGAGCACATGGCATCCTTCGCAGGGCATTAGGCGTGGAGGTGCTGTGCCTGTCCACAGAAGTAGCATCCCCGGTCGTGTGTGGCTGCAGCAATTGGCGCTGGGGCTGCAGGGGTCACCGGTGCCCCAATGACCTGGTCTTCTGAAAAGGCATTGCTTTTGCCCATGAGGTCATCAGGTCCCAGATGGGCCTGTTCGAGCACTTTTGCCAGCTCCAAGGTGCTGGCCAAGTCTTTCTTCCCAAATTCTAGCAGTCGCTGCCTCACGTACCACAATCTCACTCCTGTCACGAGGGTGCCCCGGATTTGCTCCTCCTCTCTCATTTGGGCCATGGTCACTCGTAGTGGCATTTTTTTGTCAGGACCCACAGTTCAAAAACATAGTTGTCCAGTGATTCTTCCAGATGCTGCCGACATTGAGAGAGTTGGTGCCTCACCACCACATCATTCTGAGGCCTCATGTAGCAGGCCTTCAAGCCTTCTATGACCAACTCATAGGTAGCACAGACCCTCATGACACCGAACCCTTTAGGGCTGACTTGAGAGAGAGAGATCCTGATCTCTGGAGACTTTCGGAGTGGAAGACATCTTGTGTAGCTGTCAGGTAGGACTGGAAGCACTCCAGCCAGTAGGTGAATTCCTCCGGGTCCTCTGGGGACAGAGGGTCAACCTGGAGTGTGCCTGGCTTCAGCAGGGCTTCCATCCTGCTTCAAATTAATCTATTAAAATTGTAATGCGAATGATTGCTCTCAGAGACAAATGAGGAGTGCAAACATGCTTTTAATAGCTTATAATCAATGGCCGGTAGACGCAATAGTTCTCAGGTGAATCTGAGGAAAGGCAGGAAAACCAGGGTTTATATTGGGTAGGTGAGGGTGGAGCCAAGGGGAGGAGCCGGCCATTCGAACGACACACAGACAGTGAATTCCAGTTCACAGCAACCGGTATTTTTGGGGGTTGTCTTATAACGCCAATTATGAGGTGAAAGCATGAAATTCAGACTGAAATTGGGGTCTTGCCTTGTGTGAAGGTCACCTTATCCACCAAAAAATACCATATATTTGAATGCGATACCAATGACTTTATGGGGCAGATTGTTACAGATTATTTGGGTAACATAGCTATATTTTCTAGCTTCTTTAGGCACTTTTGTTTAGCAGAAATATCATCTCACCGCTTCAAGGACAGAGATGGGAATGATTATTTCTTGCATTTACCCACTGATGATAGAATGGGTCCAAAGCCAATTTGAGGATATGGCATTGCAGAACAACAGATGGTAGAGGACAAAAGAAAGGGAGTGTTCAGCTCACAGGTCACTTGGCATTCTGCACACCGCTTCGGATCAAGATCATACTTCATAAGGCTGATCCACTTGACATTCCCCTGAGAGCAGGTGTTTATTGGACTCATCCTGATGAAAAGCAATCGCTCACCAAATTACGTTAGAAATGTTCAGTGGGAACTTTCCCAAATTACATATCGACACCAGTGTACCAGCTAATGAGTTGCATTGTGTCAAACATCCAGCAGTACACACAGAGCAAATCATCTATTTTGCAGCAGAGGTTATTCTCTTCAATCAACAGCAAAGCAGGAAAAATCTCCTGTCAATAGAAACATGACTTTTTTTTAAATGGGTCTACAAACTGCAGCTCATGCATGAACCAAACTATCAAATTCTAACAATTTCTCTTCAATAAAATATTAGATTATATTGTAGCGAAGTATTCTATACTAAGCTGCTAAAGACGTCGGTGAATACGTTGTTGAATTGCTGTACACGTTGCCAAGTTGATGGATACGCTGGGAAGTCGATGTACACCCTGTAGAATCTCATGCAAGTCTGACACCTCCAGGCTTGGAGGTATACATCACCGCTTCTGTCACATGGACATAATCAACAATGTCATCAGGCCAGATAAAAACTGGTGTTGGGTGCAGGTCCATTACCTGGATTCTCAGCAGCATGTCCGCATTTTGGGATCCAGTTTGCTTGCTGGTAAGTGGGTTGCCACATGACACCACCCCCCCCCCCCCCCGCCCACACCCCAGAACCAGCAATCCCACTGTGGAGTCTGTATAGTTTTGTTTGGGCAGCCTTCCTCTCTGCCCAGGTGCCCGAACCACGACTGGTCCATCCAGATCTAGATGGGCAGGTATGAGGCAGTCAATTGCAAGAGCTTTCTCTTTATCTCCAATGTACCTTGAAGGGACCCTCATACAGATGCTGGAATGATGCTCAGTGTGCTCCTTTCTGTATGAAAACTTACTTGCAATCCTGCAAGTTCAGGGGTATATAGTGTTAGGTCTGCTTTGTTCATGAATGAGTGAGACAAACACCAGACTGAGTCGAAATCAGGGTTCTTTGTTCTTTATTACCGGATTGTAACACTTGCGACTAACAAAGTTAGTCGGAGAATGCATTCTGCCGTTATCAGCAAAATGGTGATTTTTTATACCCTTGGATATGTGCTTAGAACATCATCATATCATTACTTGTCCAATGACTAAAACTGTTGCTATCCTTTCCCTGCTAGCTTCCTGCCTCTCAATCCATCAATGTCTCTCTTATCTTGTAAGTACAAGGATGCATTCACATCTTGTTACAGCCCTGTACATTCCCATCTCATGATGTTTTACCTAACAGGAGTACAAGGACACCTCCCCTTCTTGTTACTGCCCTGTACAGGGTAACTCCCTACACATTCCCATCTCATGATGTTTTACCTTACAATAGGCTGAGTGAATACCCAGATCGCCTCGATCTTTGCCGGTAGTGGCTTTGTTGAATCTATGCCCCAGAGAGTCGATGGTCGCTAACCCGAATTGACACTTGGCTGGGTTGATGGTCAGTCCAAACTCATTCAAATCAGTGAAAAGCTTGTGCAGGTGGGACAGATGTTCCTGATGGCTGCAGCTAGCCATAGGTATGTCATCTAGGTATATGAAGGTAAAGTCGAGATTGCGTCCCACTCTGTCCATTAAATGTTGGAAAGTCTTTGCAGCCTTCTTGAGCTCAAAAGGTATCCTTCTGAATTCAAAAAGGCTAAAGGGTGTAATAATAGCAGTTTTTGGAATGTCATCTGGGTGGACTAAGATCTGATGATAACTCTGGACCAGGTCCACCTTGGAAAAGATGAGGGCTCCATCCAGGTTGGACGTTAAGTCCTGTAAATGCAGTACCGGGTAGCAATCCAGTGCGGTAACCTCGTTCAACCTGCAGAGTCTCCATCCGCCTGTGGCCTTGCGTAGCAGGGAGGCTGAGGAGCTATCGGACCATTGTACAATACTCATGACCTCCATCCTTTCAAATTCCTCTTTGCCCAGACTTAGTTTATCTGGAGAGAGCCTGCGAGCTTGGGTGTGCAGCGGTGGCCCTTCGGTGGCTGGGCCACAGGTTTCGGCATCGACGAGGTAAGTTGCGGCATAATTATTGTTGGGAATTCCGCCAAAAATCTAGTGAATTTATTCTCTGAAAGAGTAATGGAGTCTAAATGTGGAGCTGTCAGCTTGTCTCATCTAGGGCGAAGGTCTAGAAAATGTTTGAATGAATGAGCCTTTGTCTTTCTAGATCAGTGGTTCTCAACCTTTTTCTTTCCACTCATACCACTTTAAGTATTTCCTATGCCATCAGTCCTCTGTGATTAGTAAGGGATTGCTTAAGGTGGGATGTGGGTGGAAATAAAAAGGTTGAAAACCACTGTTTTAATTGTTCCTCATTGACTTGTTATGTGCCCGGTTTCAGAACTCCAAAGGAAATGGGCCAATGGCAATTTTTCTCAAGCAAAATATTTCGGGGACAATTAGGTCTAGAGCAGCGATTCTCAATCTTCTCTTCCCACTCCCATCCCACCTTAAGCAATCCCTTACTAATCACAGAGTACCAATGGCACAAGGTCATTGATATACATTGTCAAGTTGATATACACACTGTGGAGTCTACTGCAAAACTGACCCTCCAGGCTTGCATGCTGGGCTTATATATATCACTGCTTTTGTCACATGGACAGGAAGTGACATAATCAGTGATGTCATTGACCCAGATTTCAAAACCTGTGCTGGATGCAGGTCAATTTCCCAGCACTTTCCACAGCACTTCCGCCATTTTGGGAGCCTGTCTACTTTCTGGTGAATGGGTTGCCACAATATTGTCAATTTGAATATTTTGCTTGTTAAGTTCAGTGGATGGAGAATTGTTTAACATCAACCTTGGTCTCTGAGTTTCTGCCTGACCTATTTCCACTTTTATTAAGGCAGAGTGAATGATGACATCACTGTTTCAACCAGTAAGATGAACACAAGAATAGACAGCAAACAGTCCTGATTTACAGTAAATGGGATCCATTTACTTAACAGATTGCAATCCAAGATAATCCATATAAGAATGTCTACACCTGACAGCACACAGAGTCTATTTATCCTGCAAAAAGAGTCTACTTAAACAGATATTCTGGGGTACGACTGGAAACAAAATTGATGATTAGTAAAAGGTACCAACAGATCCTTCTAAAAGTAATGTGTTCAGTTCAGGAAAACAGTGATTTTGGAATTCATGGAGATTTAGAGATTGATAGAGTTCTACATCGTGATAACAGGACATTTTGCACATCTTTGTCATGACAACACAAAGTGACAATCTATACTAATTCTATTTGCCTGCATTTAACGCATATCTTACTCAACCATTCCAAAACAACGTATCTTTTCAACATTGTAAACGTACGTGCCTGTATGAGCTACCCTGGCATGTACCCACCACCTTCTTTGCAAACAGATGTGCCTCTCAGATGCCCTTTAAAACCTTTCATCTTAAACCTATGTCCTTTGGTCTTAGACTCTCAATACTTTGGGGAAAATAATGATTCTTCACCCTCTCTCTGCCCCTTATAAACTCAATAATGTCACTCTTCAGTCTCTTTAGCTCCAGGATAATTAGTTCTGGACTATCCAATTTCTGCTTATAACTCAAAGCTCACAGGCCAAGCAATATTCCTGTGATTCTCTTCTTCACCTGCTCTCGCTCAGTTATATCCTTGCTACAGATTGGTGACCAGAGACATCTGGTGCAGCCGAACCAACGATTTGCAGAACTGGTTCATGACATCCCAACTCCTATACCCAATTCCTCAGCTAAGGAAGGCCAGCATTTGGATAGGCCTTCCTCTACCTGCACGGGTGTTCTCAGGGAACTCTGTATGTGTACTTCAAGGTTTCGATGTTCAGTAATGCTCCGCAGGGCCCTATTGTTCACCGAGTATGTCATGGCTTGTTTTAATCTCACCCCATTTCATGAATTTGTCCACCTCTTCTCTGTAGTGTGGCCGGTAGGTTTAGGATGAAATTTAAATTCACTACTGGAAAGTAAGAGTCCATCATTGATTTGCAGTGATAAGGCTACATCATCTCAACCAATGTAGTCACTTCTCAGAGTGTACACAGGGGTGGCCAACCTTTTCATTTTTAATTTTGACACAGCCTGGTAACAGACTATTTTGGCCCACAAGACCATGCTGCCCAATTAACCTACACCCCCGGTCTGTACTCGTGGGCCAAAATGGCCTGTTATCGTGCTGTAGGTCTAAATTAAAAATGAAAAGGTTGGCCACCCCTGGAAAAGCCTGATTACAGGTTATGTTTATGCCTTCTCATAACTCGGAACAGAATATAAATTCTGCCCTGAATTACACAGGGACAGCACAGTTACCGCATTGCTGGTACTGCAGCAACAACAGGGTTCAAATCCGGCGCTGTCCGTGAGGAGTTTGTATGTTCTCCACGCATCTGCCTGGGTTTCCTCCGGGTGCTCTAGTTTCCTCTCACCTGTACGGAGATTGAGGGTCAGTTAGGATATTTTGCCAGCACAGGCTCGTGGGCCATAGAGGCCTGTTACCGTGCTGTTCACTAAATTCTTTTTTAAAAAGAAAAGAAGATCAGTTGCCAAGTTATAGCTGCAGAAATAACCTCAATTCTGCTGGTGTCAGGATAATAAACTCTTCCTCAATGTCTGCTGGTTGCTAACTTTCAGAAATGGAGGTGAGCATTGGTCCCTGCGGAAATGGATGGTTCCGGGGTGGGAATAATGGAGAGTTTAATATTCTTAGGAATAAATATCACTGACAATTGCTCCTGGTCCAGCCTCATCAATGCTATGACCAGGAAAACACACCAACCACTCTACTTTCAAAGGAAATGTGCATATTTTTGAGATCTTTTACCTGCTTTTGCAGATGCATTTTAGAGAGTATCCTGTCCTGATGCTTCACAGCTTGGTGCGGGGATTGGTCCACCAAGACCGCAAAGAACTGCAGAATTGTGAACGCAGCTCAGGGCTTTAGGGGAATTACCCTCCCCTCCATCGATTCCATCTATACCTCACTCTGACTTTGGAAAGTTGCCAACATATTCAAGGACCCACCTTACCCCAATCACTCACTTCTCCCTTTCTTCCATCAAAGAGAACATACATGTGGATTTAAACAAGAACCTCCAGGATGAAGGACAGTCTCATTTCTGCTATTATCATTTCTTAAAAGACCTCTCATTGGTAAAAAGTGATGCTTTTTTTAGACAATCGACCCCTTCATGGAATCCTTGATCCCCCATCAACCCCCAGGCATGGAATTTCCCACCTTCCCACCCCAACCAACCAGGGAAATTCTTAGTATGTCGGGGAGGGTGGATTGGAGTTTGGCAGTTTGTCCCCTTGCTGCCCCCCGCCATGGTCAGTGCTGCTACTCCATCCCCACCCAACATCCACACCGTCCACCCTCCTTCATCCTCCCATTCACTCTCAACGTGAAAGTTAATAGGCTGAAGTTGAATACAACTTGGTGGCCACCAAGGCCAGCTCTCCCGAAAGGTTGGTTATAGGCACCATTTTCTAAAAATACGCCCCTGCTTTCAACTGCAAAAGTTCAATCGATTCCTCCCCCACTCCCCAACCAGCATTTATCGACTCCTTGGATAGTCCCATCGACCTCCCCCCACCCCCCACCAGGGGTCGATATCAACTACTTTGGCGACCACTGCTCTATACACTACACTATGGCTTTGTGACACTCTACCTTGCACTCTTTTAACTATAACTTGCACTTCTGTAACTATACCCTGCATATTTATTTTATTAGCTGCTGTATTTAGTATTGGTTGCTTTGCCTGGATAACATGTAAAACAAACATTTTCACTGTTTCTCAGTACACATGACAATAACTAATTCAATTTTATTCAAAATTTGCATTAATGTTTTGGATTGACTCTGTCTACATGGCTAGAATTATTTGAAAGGCAATGTTGGTCAGCAAATAAACATTTGTTGTTCTGCGTAGCCACTGCGTTTAGCAGTTAAATTTTATGTGAATAATTGGTTGTGGATAATTGCTCAAGTCTTGTGAAAACAAGCACAGGGGGAGGAACATGCCAAAATGCTAACTTTAAACAGAAGCAGTTAAGAAATCTGAGAGACAAGTTGAAACTCAAATGATCTGTCAGTTTCAAACCTGGGTACAAAGCAATCTCACTGAGACATATTATGGAATTTGTGAAGACATCTGGAAAAGATCCAAATTATATATTTTGCCTCTGCTTGGTTTGTCAACTGTTATTGCAAATCGAATTACAGTGAAGCCTTTCAATGTTTTTTTTACTTGCATGAGTTAAGGGATCAATGGGATAACTGTGCAGCAGACAATTTTTTTCTTTCTCTCCTGCTGCATCAGGTCATTGTGAGAAGCTAGGGGCAAAATCGCAGCAATGCTGGCAGGGATATATTTATCATATTCACTATGGGTGAGGTGCCGGAAGACTGGAGAGATTTCAGATTTATTGTCAGAGTACTTACATGACATCATATACTATGATGAATCTATGTCATGCTGTCAGTCTTTCGCTGTACTTAGCCTGCTTTCATGACATTGGACATGTATTATCTCTACCACTAAAGACACTCCTCTTGGGTATAACTGTGTATGCACCCATTATCATTCATTATTGTACTATTTAGTTTCTACTAATAAAAGCCATGATTTCTGGTTAATTACACAGCCTTTGTTCTCTTCATTAACTGGAAATTCACATACAACCCTGAGATTTGTTTTTCCTGGAGGCATGGCAGAATTATCACTAATTGGTAGTTCAAAAAGTTAACTGCACTCAGCATGAACATGTAAACAATCAAAAGAACTATAAACAGATAACGAATGTAAACAAACTGTGAAACACAGAGAGAGCAAAGAAAATCAATAAAGTCCTTAAATGAGTCCCTGTCATTGAGGATTCTGATGGTGAAGGGGTAGCAGTTGTTCCTGAACCTGATGGTGTGAGTCTTGAGGCACCGATACCTCTTTCCTAATGGCAGCACAGAATATATGCTGGGTAGTGTGGGTCTTTGATGATCCCTTCAATGGCAGCATTCCCTGTAGATGTACTCAATAGTGGAGAGAGTTTTGCCTGTGTTGTCCTGGGCTGTGTCCATTACCTTTTGGAGGTCTTTATGCTTAGGGATATTGGCATTCCCATACCAGACTGTAATGCAGCCAGTCAGCACATTTTCCACCACAACTCTATAGAAATTTGCCAAGGTTTCTGGTGTCAGACTAAACAGCCACAAACTCCTGAGGAAATAGATACCATTAGCGTGTTGATTCCAGGAAAGATCCTCTGACATAGTGGCTGATGTGAGAAAGACTGCAAATACCTAATGGCAGCCATGGGTAAGTTAGTGGAGGAGATTCTGAGAGACAGGATCTACATGCATTCAGAATGCTGAACAACCAAAAGAACTACTCACACTAACCATCTGTGACTCTCATATGTACAAACCAATATTCATTTATTTATTTTTATAGATATAATACTTATCCTGTAAATGTATTGTTTGTCTGCACGTGTGTATGTCTGTGTGTTTTGCACTGAGGACCGGTGAATGCTGAAGGTCGGGTCAGATACAGCAATGAGCTCTCTGAACCCTTCTCCATTAACAATGGCATGAAGCAAGGCTGCGTTCTCGCACCAACCCTCTTTTCAATCTTCTTCAGCATGATGCTGAAACAAGTCATGAAAGACCTCAACAATGAAGACGCTGTTTACATCCGGTACCGCACGGATGCAGTCTCTTCAATCTGAAGCGCCTGCAAGCTCACACCAAGACACAAGAGCAACTTGTCCGTGAACTACTCTTTGCAGACGATGCTACTTTAGTTGACCATTCAGAGCCAGCTCTTCAGCACTTGACGTCCTGTTCTGCGGAAACTGCCAAAATGTTTGGCCTGGAAGTCAGCCTGAAGAAAACTGAGGTTCTCCATCAGCCAGCTCCCCACCATGACTACCAGCACCCCCACATCTCCATCGGGCACACAAAACTCAAAACGGTCAACCAGTTTACCTATTTCGGCTGCACCATTTCATCGGATGCAAGGATCGACGAGATAGACAACAGACTCACCAAGGCAAATAGCACCTTTGGAAGACTACACAAAAGATTCTGGAAAAACAACCAACTGAAAAACCTCACAAAGATTAGCGTATACAGAGCCGTTGTCATACCCACACTCCTGTTTGGCTCCGAATCATGGGTCCTCTACTGGCATCACCTATGGCTCCTAGAACGCTTCCACCAGCGTTGTCTCCGCTCCATCCTCAACATTCATTGGAGCGACTTCATCTCCAACATCGAAGTACTTGAGATGGCAGAGGCCGACAGCATCGAATCCATGCTGCTGAAGATCCAACTGCGCTGGGTAGGTCACGTCTCCAGAATGGAGGACCATCGCCTTCCCAAAATCATGTTATACGGCGAGCTCTCCACTGGTCACCGTGTCAGAGGTGCACCAAAGAAGAGGTACAAGGACTGCCTAAAGAAATCTCTTGGTGCCTGCTACATTGACCACCGCCAGTGGGCTGATATCGCCTCAAACCGTCCATCTTGGCGCCTCACAGTTCGGTGGGCAGCAACCTCCTTTGAAGAAGACCACAGAGCCCACCTCACTGACAAAAGGCAAAGGAGGAAAAACCCAACACCCAACCCCAACCAACCAATTTTTCCTTGCAACCGCTGCAACCGTGTCTGCCTGTCCCACATCGGACTTGTCAGCCACAAACGAGCCTGCAGCTGACGTGGACATTACCCCGAAGCCAAGCCAAAGAAGAAGACTTGTACAATCAGATGACAATAAATTTGACTATATATTTTTAATAAGCATTCTCTTCTGCTGTGGATGCTGAATGATAAAAATGGTGGAAATTAATTTAAGTAAAATTAAACAAAATTTAATTGGATTTTTTTTTGCTTTTTATTAAATGGACAACCAAGTTCAATTCATTTGTTTGCACTGAGCTATTTTTTAATTAAATGTTGAGAGGTCATGAGGCAACTGCGCTCACAAACAGTGAGGGGAGCTGTACTCTTAGAAATGGTTGGCTTTATGTTACTGTAGTACATTTTTAGAGGTGTTATAACAAATGCTAAAGAAGACTCACAAGGAAAATTGGAAGGAAATTTCAATATCCTTCTGTGGATACTGGTTGTGAACCAGCATATAAAATGATGCAACATTAATTTCAGTTGAAGTGAATTATAAATAGTACAAAACAATCTAGCTAGAAATTTGCAAGTCCAAATCACGCTTCCTCAAAATGTTGTTTTCTTAATTTACCTTTGCAAAAATTAATGCCTTTTGTTAAGTGTATTTGAAATATTTTCTTTTGAAATCAACTAAAATTTGGAGTTAAAACCAAAGCAAAATTGAAATGAAAAAGGTAGCTGATACTCACTAGGCTATAAACATTTGGAATCCTAAAAATGACTTCAGTGTTTTAAATTAAAATTTTTAGACATACAGCATGGTAACAGGTCATTTCAACCCATGAGTCTGTGGGCCCAATTTATACCCAATTAACCTACAACCACCAGTATGTTTTGAATAGTGGATGGAAACCGGAGCCCCCAGGAAAAACCCACGTACGCACGGGGAGAACGTACAAACCCCTTACAGACAGTGTGGGGTTCGAACCCCGGTCCTGATCGCTGGCGCCGTAAAGGCGTTGCGCTAACCACTACACCAAACTTGCCGCCCATATCTTGTATATTGGCAGAAGTGTACAATATTATCCTGCAAAAGTATAGTCGTGTGGATGCAAATGAAATAAAATGCTCTCAGCTTAACATTTCCAGGCAGCATTTGACTGGCTTCCTTGTGGATAATTGGTTGGCACTGACAGCCATTGAATGAATTCAAATTTCAAAGGCATATTTAATCACTGTTAATCACTTAAAACAGTAATTAATATATGGGTGAACAAATGTGAATCATTAAGAAATCTGGTTATTAAATGATGAGACTAAAGTTTGTGCCTGTCGATTGTTAGCTCATTCTTAATGTCCTCAGACAGTTTAACGCATGAATTCTACTGTTAATATTTAATCACACTGGGAAGATTTGAGGCCCCAGTTTCTCCTTGGCAATCACTGGCTGTGCATATAAATGTGAGTGTTGATACATGGTGGCCCACAGATGTCCAGTGTTGCAGCCATCTCTGCCAGGTGGAGTTGTGCACAGCTATTGGTGTGCCTAATAAATGTAGTAGCACGAACATCATGCAGCGGGGCAGACCACACGTCATTTCATTAAAAAATACAGAGGTCAATAAAGCCTTATGGCACCACATATTCTTCTTAATATATTTTTATTAATTTGATAGAAAGAAATATTGCATGTATATAATGTTTAGATTAGTGGTTCTCAACCTTTTTCTTTCCACTCACATACCACTTTAAGTAATCCCTATGACATTGGTGCTCAGTGATTAGTAAGGGATTGCTTAAGGTGGGATGTGGGTGGGAAGGGAAGATTGAGAATCACTGCACCGGACCCAATTTTAACTGAAATATTTTGCTTGAGAAAAACTCAATTTCCTTTGGAGTTATGAATCCATGCACATAACGAGTCAATTAGAGACGATTAAAGTAGTGGTTTTCAAACTTGTTCTTTCCATCCACATCCCACCTTAAGTAATGCCTTACTAATCACAGAGCACCGATGGCATAGGGATTACTTCAAGTGGTGTGTGAGTGGAAAGTAAAAGGTTGAAAACTATTGGTTTAGATATTAATTCATTATATAGCTTTTCTGTAATGCAATACAGAATATGTCAGAATATGAGAATATTGTCTTATATAATCCTCAAAAAAGTGAAAAATCCTTATGAGAATTTCTAGCTGGCACAGCACCCCGATTAACAAAGAGGCACAAAATAACTATTATCTAAAATGAGTGAGACCCGACAAACTCAAGTTCGAGTTCAAGTTTATTATCATTTGATTGTACAAGTACAACCTGATGAAACAGTATTCACTGGTCCTTGGTGCAAAACATGCAAACACACATACAAAAATAATGCACACACAAACAAAACGATACATATGCAGTATGTATGTACACGTAAAAAAATAAATAAATTGTGCTGAATAAATGGTAGTCTCTGAGCGGAAGTATGAGCAGTTCAGCGTTCTCACTGCCCAGGGGAAGAAGCAATTCCTCAGCCTGGTGGTTCTGGCTCTGATACTCCTGTATCTCTTTCCTGGCGGGCATGCATCTAGCCTTTACTGGCACACACCTTGCGATTGGTTCTCTAAGGTTGCCCACAGCTCACACATTTAAAATTTTTTTTTTAAATTTTTCACACTATAAACCATATTAACCAAAATACACACAAACATTTCCTTCTTGAATATACACAGTGTCTTTTCCTCTTTTCCCCCCTCCCTTCCCTCCCTCCTTCCCACCCCCCCTCCCTACCCACTAAACGTTCAAAATATACAACACATTAAACCTATTAAACAATTTCATCACACAATGAAAATAAACAAGAAAATTGTGTCATCTACTTTTACACACTGGGTCAGTTCATTTCGTCATCTTCTCATTCTATCATTTTAGTGGGTGGAGGTCCGCGGTAGGCCTTCTCCGTGGTGTTCCATGTTCGGTTCCCAAATTTGTTCGAATACTGTGTCGTTATTTTTTAAATTATATGTTATTTTTTCCAATGGAATACATTTATTCATTTCTATGTACCATTGCTGTATTCTCAGGCTCTTTTCTGATTTCCAGGTTGACATAATACATTTTTTTGCTACAGCTAAGGCTATCATAATAAATCTTTTTTGTGCTTCATCCAATTTAAGGCTTAATTCTTTACTTCTTATATTACTTAGAAGAAAGATCTCTGGATTTTTTGGTATGTTGCTTTTTGTGATTTTATTTAATACCTGATTTAGATCTTCCCAAAACTTTTTCACTTTCTCACATGCCCAAATTGCATGTACTGTTGTTCCCGTTTCCTTCTTACAGCGAAAACATCTATCTGATAATGTTGGGTCCCATTTATTTAACTTTTGGGGTGTGATGTATAGCCTGTGTAACCAATTATATTGTATCATGCGTAATTTCGTGTTTATTGTATTTCTCATAGTTCCAGAGCATAGCTTTTCTTATTTTTCATTTTTTATCTTTATGTTTAGATCTTGTTCCCACTTTTGTTTGCATTTACAGCTTATTTCATCGTTCTCTTTTTCTTGCAGCTTGATGTACATGTTTGTTATAAATTTTTTAATTATCATTGTGCCTGTAATCACATATTCAAAACTGCTTCCTTCTGGTAACCTCAGCCTGCTTCCCAATTTGTCCTTCAAGTAGGTTTTCAGTTGGTGGTATGCAAACATTGTACCATGAGTTATTCTATATTTGTTCGAAAGATAATAAATTATTTCCCAAAAAACAATTTTCTATTCTTTTGATCCCTTTTCTCTCCCATTCTCTAAATGAAAGGTTATCTATTTTGAAAGGGATTAGTTGATTTTGCGTCAATAATAATTTTGCTAGTTGGTAATTTGTTTTTTTCCTTTCTACGTGAATCTTCCAAATATTGAGCAGATGGTGCAGTACTGGTGAACTATGTTGCACCAGCTTTTCATTCCACTTATAAAGGATATGTTCAGGTACCTTCTCCCCTATTTTATCTAGCTCTATCTTAGTCCAATCTGGTTTTTCCCTTATTTGATAAAAATCTGATAGATATCTTAATTGTGCTGCTCTATAATAATTCTTAAAGTTTGGTAGCTGTAAGCCCCCTTGTTTGTACCATTCTGTTAATTTATCTAGCACTATCCTCAATTTCCCCCCTTTCCATAAGAATTTCCTTATTATTTTCTTCAGCTCATTGAAGAATTTCTCTGTTAAGGGAATTGGTAATGATTGAAATAGGTATTGTATCCTTGGGAAGATATTCATTTTAATGCAATTTACCCTTCCTATCAGTGTGGTAAATCTTTCCACTGTTCTAAGTCATCTTTTAATTTCTTCATTAATGGCTGATAATTTAATTTGTATAGATGGCCTAGATTATTATCTAGTCTAATACCTAGGTATCTGATTGATTGTGTTTGGCATTTAAATGGTGATTCTTTCTTAAACTTTGTGAAATCTGCATCATTCATTGGCACCACCACAGCTCACAACTTGAAGTGGAGAGTGTCCACAGAAAAAAGAGAGGGAACTAGTCCACATGCTGGGTTTTTAGGCTGCAGCCAGTGAGGGGGCTGTCCCAGCTAGGTTCAAGTGACCTTGGGTGAGGATTTGTATCTTGGAAGGTATCTTTATCTGATGGAGATGGGTAGCAGCTGTTCCTGTACCTGGTGGTGCAAGTCTTGTGGCATTTATACCTCTTTCCTGAGGGCGGCAGTGAGAACAGAGCGTGTGCTGGATGGTATGTATCTTCCATGATTGCTGCTGGTCTCCGATAGCAATGCTCCCTGTAGACATTCTTTTTTTTTAAATTTTTTTATTTTTCACACCATAAATCACATTAGCCATGATATACACTTTTTCTTTTTCACACATATACAGTGACTTTTTCTCCCCCCCCCCCTCCTCCCAAGCCACCCCCCCACCCCCCCTCTCATCCATTTTAGGTATACAATCTAGGTTGATGGGATGGTGAAATGGGTTTTGCCTGTGTTGTCCCGGATTGTGTCCATGACCTTTTGCTGGGCTTTATGCTCAGGGGTATTTGTATTCCTGTGTCAGACTCTGATGCAGCTGGTTGACACACTTTCCACCACACTTCTTCCAAGGTTTCCAATCTCATTCCCAAACCTCTGCCAACTCCTGAGGAAGTAAAGACGTTTTCTTCATGATGCTATTAATGTGTTGGGTCCAGGAAAGATCCTCTGAGATAATGACTACCAAGAACTTAAATGTCCTCACCCTCTCCACCTCTGATCCCCCAATGATCAATGGTTTGTACACCTCTGGCTTTCCCTTCCTGTACTTAGCAATCAGCTCCTCAGTTTTGGTTGTTGTCAGCGCACCATTCAGCCAAGTTTTCAATCTCTCCGCTATATGCTGACTCATCGCTCCGTTTAAAATAATTGCAGTAGTCACTGGCCACAATGGAGATTGGACTGATGAGATAATTACTGGTGATTCATTTGGACTTTCATGCATTGAAGGCTGCTGGATTCATTCTTGCCTTGTTGTGTTTTCACTATTGCAAGGTGTATAGTGATTGGGTTGGTGCTCGACACATTGTGCCAGGCCAGATTTCTCATTGAAACCACAATATGCAAAAGGAGACAGGAGAGTTGGAGCTGGGGGAAAGCGACAGGGGAAGAAGTGAGGGGAGAGCCTTTCGTTAAATCCCCCCCTCACTTCTTCTCCCACCTTCCCCCAGCTCTGTCCCTCGTTCTCTCTTTTCCTTGTTTCTCTTCACACAGACATGATAAATTCTTACCTCATCCCTTATCATATTCAATTGCCACCTTTTGTTGGTTTGGGTTCCTCCCTCAGCCGGCACTGTCTGATTTTCTGAGATTTCCTGCTTCTGGCTCATTCTGGTTATTCCTTGAAGAAGGGCTCAGGCCTGAAACATCGGCAATATATCTTTGTCTTCTATGGACGTAGAAAAGACTGCTGAGTTCTTCCAGCATTTCAGTGTGTTCTTAGTGTGACAGAATATAGATATGTTTTTGGGAGATAAATTGGGGCAGGTTTCTTAGTGTAGCTCACTTTAAAACAGATCTTATTTAAAATACTGGAGCTCTGCTAATTCTAGGCATGTCGGGGCCTCAGAGCCTTTGCAAAAGCTTTCAAAAGTGCCCAAGAGACTTCACTAATGGATTGTTGTTTACAAAAAGGCAACAAATGAAAGAGCTTGTTGGAGCCGCAGACAGTCTTGAGGGGAACTTGCTGTTCTAAGAGGGTCATGTGGTTTTGCAAACAGAGAGAGTCAAACAGGCTTTTTCTCTGTGTCACACACACACACACACACACACACACACACACACACACACACACATAGACACACAGGGAACAGGACAAGCTGGCAAAATTGTGGAAAACCCCATTTAGAAGACAGGTTGTGATTGTTTAGTTCAGCCTGATCAAAGCCCTTGTGGGTCATGCAAGAGGAGAGGACTGGCTGTCTAATGTTTCACTTGTAATAAGAAAAACAAAAAGGCACTCTGTGGTGACCTGAAAGAAAGAGGTTATCACCTGGAGAACCCTAGGGGGAAAGTTTCTTCAGCAAGACACTGAAGTGGCTGATTTAAGAAAGGAATCAGTTGTGGGTGTCAGCGTACAATAAATCTCTCTCTGAAAACCAACAAGAACCTTCCTGAGTGGTTACAATTTACCTTTCAAGCACCAAAGCCTAAACTTTATAAATGTTAACTTCTGTGCACTGTATAATAATTGCCTGCAACCAGTGACCTTGGAGGAATGAGAAGTGAGATTGGACTGTGAACCAAAGAACTTTTCTGAACTTACGCACACATTACATACACGTGCACTTAGAATTAGAAGGGGGTCAAGTTAGGTTAGTTAAGTCAATAGTGATAAGTTAAAATGTGATTCTGTTTTCATGTTTAAAGATAATTAAAAGCAACTTTTGTTTAAGTAACCATTTATCTTGGTGAATATCTATTGCTGCTGGGTTTTGGGGTCTCTGGGCTTGTAACATTACTACAATCACAGCAGTCTGCAGACTTTTGTGTTTCAGTGGCTTTCTCTTAGATTGCCTCCAGATCAGACAGGAGTAAAATGTTACAGCCTCTGAGTATTGGATCAGACTACTTCATTCTTGAGCGGGCTTGCTAGCATCTCAAGGGTGCGCTCTCTTGTACCCCATTTTGGGTACACAGTTCATGTAACCAAGGTTGCATCATGGCTTAGTTCAGTGACTTGAGTGTCCAGGAACACAGAAGGCTGTGGAAAAATGGAAAGTCTATCACAAACACTGACATGTTGGCTCAAAATGACAGCCAATATCATAAAAGACCCTGATCAGTCTGATCACAGCATTTTATGGCTGCTACTTTCATACACAAGGTGCAAAAGCCTGAAGTCAAGCCATTCCAGGTTGAAGAACCGTCTTTATGTTACAGCCATCAGGCTTTTGAACCTCCCCATACAACCCCAGCCAAAAACTAGTTCATGACCTCCAAAGATCTGTTTGCATTATTGAAAAAAAAACCTTTATCTGTATTGAATAAAAAAGAACTGTGATTATTCATCTATCTATCTATTTTTATGAACTCTTTTTCTGTCTTGGCACATTGTGGTAATTGATTGTAGTTAACTACTGTAGTTGGAGTATTTTACGTACCTATTTGGCTGTAACAAGTAAGAATTTCAATGCATCTGTACATTGTGATAAACTTGAGTTGCTCAGTTGCTCATTAACGAATCACTGAGAAGTCAACCCTGTTGTCCAATTCTCAGTGATTGGTCAGTTGACCACTGGAAAACGTTTAAAATGTACCACCTCCATAAAGATTTTACAAACCTTTTGCTTTCCTGAATGCCTGTTGTCTTTGACAGTTTGATCAGTCATAGTACAGTGAAACCCCAATTTTACGTGCCCGATATAATGTGAATTGGGATAAAATGGGATGAGTCAATGGACTCGGACGTTGGGCTTCCTGCAGAGCGGAAGTGTTAGCCCCCCAGCAGGAGCAGGGACCTCGGGCTCCTGGCAGGAGCAGGGATGTCAGGCTCCTGGGCTGGAGTGGGGATGTCGAGTTTCCAGCAGGAACAAGGATGTCAGGCTCCCGGCAGGGATAATTGAAACCCCAATTTAGTGCGACCCCCGCTTTTATCGCGATGAGATTTTATGGACTCCAATGATCGCATTATGATGGGGCCTCAATGTAATTATCAACAAAGTGCCCAGTAGTTATTTATGGAAGTAATCCCTGCAGCTTCGTCCGAAACTATGATCTCTACCACTAAAATAGACAAGGGTAGTAGACATGCTGAAACTGCAATTCACAGTCTCCCTTCCGGATAACACATCCACTCTGGTTTGGAACCATATGATGACTATAAAGCCTGGAAGTCTCTCTCCAAAAACAAGGAGGGAGTACCTGCACCGGATGTACTGCAGTTGTTAAAGAAGGTGGACCATCTTCTCAAGGGAAACTTGCAATAGGCGATACCTTTTGGCTTTGCTGGAAATACCCAGATCCCCAAAGAGTACTTCAAAAATGTCGGATTACTCAAGTCAGTATCACACTGCTGGTTCTGAGAGATTGCTGTGAACTGTTTGGTTAGTGCCTTTCTTGTATCATAGTATTATCAGAAGGGCTGTCTCTGAAGTAAAGTGAATCATTTGAAGAGATGAAAAGTGCTGTATAAATACTAATCATTATTCTTCATAGTATCAGAGCTCTGAAAGAGGGCATTTGTCCAATTATGCTCATGAATTATCTATGCAAAGTCATATTTAATTTGTCTCAATCCCTTCTTTTTTAATAATTGGCTTACATTATTTTCAAGAACTATTATTCCATGTGCACATTTGGAATTACTGTGCTGAAGCAGCCTCATTAATTCAAATGTTGTTCCTTTGAATCAAATCCACCAGTATCTGATCCAGCTTCCTATTTATTGACACTTGATACTGGGAGCACTGGACCAAATGATTACCCTCGCAGATTCTCACAACAAGAGTATCTGGTGTACGAACTAACTGATTGTGTGTGTTAAGAAAGCACTCTTGTCACTGAGAGCTGGGAAAAAAACCCAATGTGCTTTAGTTTGAAAGCGCAGTTCCTGACTTCTAATTGACAACAAGCAAAAAAAAAGGTCATAACTTGATTGAAGCCAAGCAAATGCATCTTTAGCGCAACGCCTTTACAGCGCCATCAATCGGGCCTGGGGTTTGAATCCTGCGCTGTCTGTAAGGAGTTGGTACTTCCTCCTCGTGTCTGCGTGGGTTTTCCCCGGGGGGGCTCCAGTTTCCTCCCACCATTGGAAACGTACCGGGAGTGAAGGTTAATGGGTTGTAAACTAGGCAGCACGGGCTTGTGGGCCAGAATGGCCTGTTACCGTGCTGTATGTCTACAAGATCTTGTTGATTAACATTGAGAAACTACTCTGGAAAGGTGTCTTTGTCAGGGAAAATACCCTTGATTTCAGAAATTTCATGAGGCAGAATGCACTAATGGATGCACACAATTACACAATTACTCTCTAGAGCACATATGTCAAACTCAGGCCTGCGGGCCAAATTTGGCCTGTGATATAATTATATTTGGCCCGCAAGATCATATCAAATATGTATTAGAGCTGGCCCGCTGGCCGCCGTGCCAGTATAGCGCATGCACAGCTAATACTACAAATCCCAGAATGCTTTGCAAATGCGTTGGCGCCGGCCCCTCAGCCCGCTAATCACCCCCACCTCCTCTCTTTACTTTCATTAACATCTGTGACCTGTCGCCTAACTCACATGTAATAAACCCCTTATGAAAAATGGCCAAACGAAAGACAGAAAACAAGGCCTTTCAAGACAGGTGGGAGACAGACTGTATGTTCATCATTTTAAAAGACAAACCTGTTTGTCATTGAAGCAAGTTGTTATTTTTTTTGACTTGTTGGCTTGTGAAAAAAAATACATTTAAAAGGAGATTAAAGGCTTTCGAGAAATATTATTTATTGAATATTTTATTTCTCATTTGTTAATGCTTCTTCTGGAAAGTGTTTAACCAAAACTATTATTAAACATTTATTTTAATAAGAAAAAGTTTAACATTACATATGTTGAAAGAAGAGAAAACATGCAGATGTTGTTGAAAATTTTCAATAAATATTTAGTTTGGCCCACGACTTAGTCCAAGTTTTTAATTTTGGCCCTCCGTGAATTTGAGTTTGACACCCCTGCTCTAGAGTGTCCTTTAAAGTTAAGGTTAGCAGACAGTTTCACTAACACTGGCAAAGCATCATTGGGTCAGACTAATTCTCCACATTCTTTTACTTCATCATGGAAAATTTGTAGTAAATAGAAATTTCCAAAGTGAACTCTAACAGATGAATTTATAAAGCTTAATGTAACAATTTGCTCTCACATTGAACAACTTCTTCAACTCCACCTGCGTTCTCCAGATTAAATATTTAGCTATATGAACTTGTATTGACCCAGGGTAGATCAGCTATCAAGTGGAATGATCATTAATCCAATTCTATTCCAGATCCTTTCTTCAATGCTTTTTTTGCAAAATCAATGACTGTTTTGGAATTGCTTCCCACACTCATACAGACTTCAAACAGTTCATCACTTTTCCTGTCAATTTGCACCCTGCTCTCAATTTCATGTGGTCATTCTCTGACTCTTCCTTTCCCTTCCTGGATCCATTTGAGGGAACTGGCTACCCATACACACTCTTTAAAAGCCTACAGGTTTGTAGATATTTCAATGACTCTATTCTCCCATTTCCTTTGTATCCATCTCACTTAATAGAAACATAGAATCATAGAAGATAGGAGCAGGAGTAGGTCATTCGACCCTTCGAGCCTGCTCCGCCATTCAACGAGATCATGGCTGATCTTAAAGTTCAGTACCCCGTCCACTCGAGGGCTGCTGAGATGTCTTGCTACCCCCCTGAGCCGTAGCTTCTTGCCCAGAGCCCTTAACCACATCTGTTTTTAAAGAGATCTGAGGAGACTTGGCAGAGTACTCACTCTCGAATTTTGACAGATATACTATGGAAAGTATACTGATGGCCTGGTTTTGAAACTCAAGTGCCCAGGCACACAGGAGGCTCCAGAAAGTGGGAAACCTTGTCAGGTTCATCATGAGCACTGACCTGCAATCCATTGAAGATATCAGGTGTAAAGCACTGCCTCAAAAAACACAGCCAAGTTTATAAAAGACCCTCATCATTTTGGTCACAATCACTGTTCACCACAACATTCAGGCAGAAGGGACAACAGCCTGAGGTCCAGAGTCTCTTGCTTCAGCAGAATATTTATTGGAGTTATCAGCTCTTGAAGCTCCCCATACAACTCACACCCTATCATAAAGCAATATTTGTCTGCAGTACTGAAATGTATGGGTAATAGCTGAAATTATGACATATTTATTGAAATTAATGTTCTGAACCAATTGAATTGTCGAATAAACTGAAACTTATTTCCTTCATCTTTCCCTCTCATTTCCCAAAGACTCGTCACTCTCAATCTTAAAGATGCTTAATGACAATTGTTAAGAGCCCAGAAGACCTCAAAACCCAGCAGCAATAGATATTCACCAAGACAAATGGTTACTTAAACAAAAGTTGCTTTTAATGATCTTTAAACATGAAAACAGAATCACACTTTAATTTATCACTATTGACTTGATTAACTTAACTTAACCCCCTTCTAATTCTAACCGCATGTCTGCATTATGTGTGTGTAAGTTCAGAAAATTTCTTTGGTTCACAGTCCAATCTCACCGCCAAGTTCACTGGTTGCAGGCAATTCTTATACTGTGCACAGAATTTAACATTTACAAAGTTCCCAGGCTTTGATGCTTGAAAGATAAATGGTTACCGCTCATTGTCTTGTTGATGAATCCTGCCCCAGCATGGATCTCCAGATGATAACCTCTTTCTTTCTGGTCACCACAGATTTCCTTTTTGCTTCACTTATTCCAAGTGAAATATTAGACAACCAGTCCTCTCCTCTTGCATGAATCACAAGGGCTTCAACCAGGCTCTCTTCCAAAAGCTTGCCAGCTTGTCCTGTTCCAGTCTCAGCAACTTCTGCTGGTTGACATTGTCAGAGTCTCTGCTCTTCTCTCTCTCTCTCTCTCTCTCTCTATCTCACTCACATGAGACCGAGAGAAAGCCTGTTTGACTTTCTCTGCTTGCAACACCACATGACCCTCTTACAACAGCAAATATCCTGCAGACAATAGAAGCCAGCTTTAGGGTAAACAAGAACCCATTTAGTGACTTCTCTTGAGCCCTCTTCAAAGCTCTTGCAAAAAGGTGTGAGAAGCCACTATGTCACCAGTATTATCAGAGCTCCAGCATTTCAAATAAGATCTGTTTTAAAGTGTTTGCATGTGACCTACCCTAACAAACCTTTCCCAATCTCCCACAAACATTTCTATATACTCTGTCATACAATTCACCTACAATCTTCAGGAATAAAGAATTCCAAATATGAGTGTCCCTAGGTAGAAATGTTCTTCTTGTGTCAGTTACATATGGCTGACCTCTTAACACTATTCCTATTGTTGTTAGACCTCAATGCCAGTGTAAACCATCTCAAAGCATCTACTCTGCCATGCCTTCTTTGATTTCTTTTGCATTCTCATAAGATTATCCATCATTCTTCCAAATTCCAGTGAATACTGGTCCATTCTGTTCAATTGCACCTCAAAGATTTTTTTTTTCAGATTGCATAGTACAGGTCGAGTACCCCATATCTGAAGATCCAAAAACCAAACTCTTATTTAGTGCCGACGTGACGTTACAAATAGAAAAAAAATCAACACCTGACTTGCTCTGACGCTCTGTTGCCACCAATTTGATTATAATAACAGTTTTAAAAAAAAGAATGAAATCTTTGCTTCTGGCCAGGAAGATGCCAAACGGAGCTGGGTCCAAGACTTCAGCGTTGGCTACAGCCGGAGTCGGTGATTCCATTCTCAACATAGGGTGTGGTGTCATCTGCATCGAAGAAGTCACCTCGGGCTCCCAGGCAGGAGTGGGGACCGTAGTCAGGGACAGACAGTGGGGAGGTGTCGGGACCGGTAGCAGTGGGGATGTGTTGGGACCGGCAGCGGTGGTAGGGAGGTGTCGGCAGTGGTGGGGAGGTGTCAGGACCAGCAGTGATGGAGAGGTGTTGGGACTGGCAACGGTGGTGGGGAGGTATTAGGACCAGCAGTGGTGGGGAGGTGTCGAGACCAGTGGTTGCTTCATTGATCATTCAGGAATCTGACGGCAGCGGGGAAGAAGCTGTCCTTGTACCCCTGAGTGCTCGTCTTTAGGCTCCTGTTCCTTTTCCTGATGGCAGCAGAGTGAAGAGGGCATGGCCTGGGTGGTGGGAGTCTTTGAGGATAGAGGCCGCTCTAAGACCCTGCCTCTTGTAGATGTCCTTGTTGGAGTGGTCTAGTGCCCATGATGTCACAGGCCGAGTTAACAACCCTCTGGAGATTTTTCTTGCCCTGAGAGTTGGCACCTCCATATTTCTTTGAGCAATTCAGTGTGTTTTTACAACAATCACAGCGTCTGCAGTCTTTCGTGTTTCACGCACCTCCATACCAGACAGTGATGCAACCAGCCGAGATGCTCCCCATGGTACACCTGCATAAGATTTTGAGATCTGGAAGTAATCAAGGTAGGAAGTAATCAGGATGTACCCTATAGAAACTATTTAACATCCATGTGCAATTTCTCCAGCCTATTGAAATTGAATTTTATAAAATCTTTCTTGTTAGATTGGAAAAATCATTATAAAAGTTGTTTTGTACTTTCCGCATGCTTAACATTTTCCCAGTCAGAAATAACCTGGAGGATAAAGGGATCACTTCAGATTGTGAAGCACTCCTGCTGGGAATCAAGTCTCTGAAAATAAACTCAAGTGAATGCAGTGCATAAATTTAGTGAAATTGAATTAGCTCATCCAGTTAACATCTTTCCTAGAGTTTTGGTGATTGTAAAATTTCCTTCACAAACAACATATACAATAAAACCCCTATTATCAAGCAACCAACAGCTTCAAGCAACTAGGAAAAAAAATCTCTGAAAATAAATAGATAAATAAATACGGAAATTTAAAATTCATGTGCCTTGCCGTTAGTTCACATAATCACAAAACATGCTATCCGTAGGTACCGGATACCAGCAAATGTTGCTTTCCAATCAAGAGTAGTTAGTTAGGCTTCCCTCTCCCCCCTCCCCCTCCCCCTCTCCCTCTCTCTCTCTCTCTCTCTCTCTCTCTCCCTCTCCCTCTCCGGATTTGTTCATCGTTTGTAGCATATGTGATGTGAAAATTATTTTTCACTTCTCAACCAATGCAAATGGAGATTGACACATTTTCAAAAACTTACAAATTGAATGGAACATTGTACAATCCTCATCCAGAATCCTGTTTCTGAACTGGGAGGGAAAGGAAAGTCACTAGGTGTTTTAAAAACTGGGGCTCCTAGGGACCTGTGTATCCTTCCCATGTCGCGGGCCCCTGCAGCCCCTCACACACTGAACCCTAAATTGCCCAGTCAAATGCTCCCAGCCCTTCCGTAAGACGGACTGCATCACTGGAGGTCCTGCAGGGAATCCCCTATTCCCTGTGTTGGCCTCCAAAAGGTAAGTGGCCGGGATGGGTGCGGAATAGGGGTGGGGGCTGTTGGGGCAGGGGCAAGCGCAGAGTCTGAATGCTGTCAGGGCCAGGAGAGGAATGCAGAATCGGGGCCAGGGAATGTGAAATCACATTGCTTCTTGAATATAGTGGCTAGAATTGTACATGATTTTCATGCTGAGCCTTAACTTGCATTCCCTTCCAAGGAGAAGCCCGCAGTTGGTGCCATGCGTTGCCTGGGGGGTCAGCACCGCTTCCGTGTTGCTTGCCGCTGGGGACGGGGGAGCGATGCTACAACGGGTTGATGTCACTTCCTAAGGCCGGTGCGACCCTCACAGGAAGTGGGCAGTCCACTCGAGCAGCGCGAGGAATTCAAAATCATGTTCAGTCACTGGTTCATCGCAAGCTGTGCAGACGTCTCTCATTTCAGTCGCGCTGCCGTTAGCAGACATTTAGACATCCAGCACGGCAACAGTCCCTTTTGGCCCACGAGTCCGTGTGCCCCAATCACACCCAATTGACCTACAACCCCCGGTACATATTGGAGGATCTGTCTTCTTTTCCTGAAATAAATTTTGTTTCCAAATTATTTATTTTCCATAATAAGTCAAAGGATACTGGTGTTCCTGGAAAGGACATTTATTGCCCCTGAGAGAGTTGATTCCTGCTGTAGTCATTATGACAAAGGTATTCTGATGTTAAGATGAATACTAAAATTTTCACCCAATTGTCATAAAGAACATTTCCAACTCAGGGTGATAATATGCCCTGGATGGGATCTGAAACTGGTGGTTTTCCCCAAGTGCCTGTGTCCTTAATCTTCGGAATAACAGCAATATTCACCACCCTTGTCGGGTATTACTGCAGACACCTTGATGAGTGGCACAGTTCCTTTTATGAATGGTACATAGAACAGCTTGAGTTCACCCATATGAGGGGAACAAACGTTTTGCCAATATGAGTGGACACCTTCAATCAAGAATGGGGTCTTTGGAGCTCTGTTCCACCAGACCTGGGGAAATTCCATGCACAGTTGTTAAATGTACAGTTATTTTTGGACTACCAATAAGTGGTAATTCAGCATCTCCCGCAGATAAAGAATCTCAGGGTTGTATGGGATGTCACGTATGTGACAATAAATCTGAAATCTGAAATGCTCGACAGCCAGGGGAAAAAACTTGGGGGAAGATACCTTCTGCAGGAACCTGGCCTCTGACCTGTTCTTTCAGCCACAGTGTTCAATCTCCTGACCCACCTGTCCTTTTTAAAGATAAAACATGATACCTGGTGGAAATCTGAGATTAGTGCTGTTTTTTCCATCTAAAAATAGAAAGCAAGCATTTGTGGAGTTATATAAAATGCGAGAAAGACTGCATTATATCTTGAATTCCCCAGGACATCAGTTGCAATAAATGTTAGCCAAACTAATGCAAATAACATTATCCCCTGTAGTTGTCAAGTAATAATGTTTCATTTCTTTTTGTCTTGGTTTTCACAAAATAGAAATTAACAGATCAATATGAACGACGATATCGAAGTCATGAAACTCAGGAAGAAACCACATAACAATCGATCTCTTACTTGGAAATCTGAGTTATTTAGTTGAAGCCTTTTTTTTTCAATAATTTTCTTTAGCACAACCATAATGTTACATTAGAATCTAACGAAGAAAAACAAACAAACAAAAAAAACCCAATAATTTCTAAACTCCTTCCCTGAAGCAAGGTTGAAGGTTGACATTAAAAAAAATTCAAGTGGGATAATCTTGGAGAGAGGCAGCACCGTGCCAAAATTCCACATCGACACTAACTCAAGGTTATGATCTTAGTTCTCATAAACAAGTCCCATATTGTTTGAAATTTGATATTTGAATCAATGACAGCATATCTAATTGTTTCCAAATTTAAACAAGATGTAATATCCCTTAGCCATTGTGCATGTGCAGGTGTAACACTGTCTTTCCTTCAATTAAGATTGCATGTCTGGCTAGTCTCAAAGAAAAGGATAAAATGTGACATTGAATTGAAGTTAGTATAACATTAATAACACAAAGTATTCCAAAAAGAGCTACGAAAGGGTTAGAGTTGAAGCACAGGCATGTCTAGGATATGGCAGCTAGGGCATGTGCTCTGGGTGCCCCTTGAAGGGGGGGGGGGCACCACTGTCCTCACCTTGCCTGCTGATCCTAGCCTCAATCGTCCATCGCACCCCATCTAATTCCTAAATGCCTGACTGCCTTGGCCTCAGTCTTGCATATCCTACCTAGCCTCGTCCACTGACCCCCCCCATCTAATTCCCGACGCCCGACCACCTTGGCCTCAGCCTTGCAGATCCTACCTAGCCCCGTTCATCGCCCCCTCATCTAATTCCTGATACTCAACATCCCTGGCCTCAGCCTTGCAGGTCCTACCTAGCCCCGTCCATCGCCCCCCCCCCCCATCTAATTCCCGACCACCTTGGCCTCAGCCTTGCAGATCCTACCTAGCCCCATCCATTGCCCCCCCCATCTAATTCTCAACACGACTGCCTTGGCCTTGGCCTTGCAGATCCTACCTAGCCCCATCCATCGCCCCTCCTCATTTAACTCCTGACCACCTTGGCCTTGCAGATCCTACCTAGCCCTGTCTGTTGCCCTTCCCCATCTAACTCCTGACACCCAACCACCTCGGCCTCAGCCTCACAGATCCTACCTAGCCCCATCCGTCACCCCTCCCCATCTAACTCCCAACGCTCAACCGCCCCAGGATCGAGCTGTGTGTTACTATCTTTGGAACACTTTTCAATTTAAAAGGGCAGAAAACTTTTAAAATCATGTGCATAGAATGGAATTTCAGGAAATAAAATATACAAAAACATTATTCAAAAGCAAATTAAAACCCAATTTCAAAGAAAAGGTGAAGCCAAGGAGCAGGCTACAAACAATTTGGCTCTTTTAAATCCAGGCTCCTTGATAATCAGTTTACCCATTGAAAGAGTACAAGATTTTTTGGTGTTAAGGCTTGAGTCTCACTTGAAATGTCGACAATTGTTTTTCTCCCACCGATGCTTGACCCACGTCCAGAAAATTGTATTTCAATGTAGATTACAGCATCTGCAGTTTCCTGTGTGACTTTAGTTCCCCAGCTGTTCGCAAGAGTTACAATAAAACTCCTCAAACTGCTAATTGTTTGGCATATAGTTGAAAAGTAATTTTAACAAGACTCCCTCCAATCTCTTTGAGGACCCCAATCACATATTTCCTTGACTAATTGGGTTGTTGCCCTCAGAACTAAATCACAGCCCTATTACATGCCCTCCCTTGAAATTCAATCGGCTACTGTTTCCAATGCTTACTATAAACTCTCTTGTTTAACCGGAAATTGTATTATACCATTGTGTATCATCTTTAAAACGTGAATTAAAAGCGTGTTGGTGTGTGAAAAGGGTAATATCCTATAATCTGAAGAATTACCATTTCACCACTGTATTGTGAAGGGTCATGGCTGTCACATGACAGCATAGCCCACTATCTGGTCGGAAGTCAGACCAACTGCCAATCAAGGTTTGGCCCCGCCCCCTCCATTAGTGCGAACCTTGCCACTAGCCTTTTTAATTGGCTTAACCTTGCTAGCACCGAGCCATTGGACCTCTACAAATACCACCCCCCCACCCCGCAGTCCAGCCCTCCAGGACTATAAAGGGCACCACGTGAGCTCAAATTGCTCTCTTTGCCATCTTGGGATTACCCTGCTTCACTCCAGGCTGAGAATTGTGGAACGGCACTGGAGAAATTGTTGGTAAGATGTGCACTGTTAAAAGATTGGGAGTTTAATTCGTGTCCCTAGAACTAGTAGCATAGAGCTGTGCCTGTACTGACTCAAGGTGTAGTGGGTACTGGTTTTTCTTGACTGTTGTATGTACCCACTTCATTGTGTGTGAGCGTGTGTGTGTGTATTTCATCCCTGCTGTGATTTTCCCATATTCATATATAAATTGTACACGTGTTTTGTTGCCACCTATAAATTGTGCGCATGTGTTTTATTGCCCACCACTTGGGTGGGGGCGGGCTTTCAGTGCTTGCCGTAGGCACGGACTTCCCTAGCTACACCACTGAGTTGAAGCCCTTTCTGCAACTTGGAAATTGGAGGGTGGAGGGGGGGGTGTTGGGGGTGGGGTCTATTTCCTGCTCCAAACAGACAGTTTAAAGAATTCCCAGTTTCTGTTGAAGCAGCCAGTCAGGTTAAACTGTGAAAAAGATTAAATTTTCTCCAACCAATTCTGAAGCAAATGTCCACCGCGAGGAATTCTATCCCCAACCAAGAAGTAAACAAAAAATGCTGCACATGCTGGGGGCTAGTGCCATACACGGAAGTGCTGGAGAAACCCAACAGCTCATACGGTCTCCATACGGCAGTCAGATTCGGTCGAAGAGTTCAGGCCCAAAACGTCGACTGCGTTTTTGCTTTCTATGGACACTGCTGCCTTCCTCCAGCACTTCTGTGGATTGCACCATCCCACCTGCGCCGTGCTCTACTTCAAAGTGGCATCCCAATCCCACACAGCAGCAGCACACCTTCAAGAACCAGGGCATCTGCTGAACGGTTCAAAACTAGAGTTTATAAAATGCTCTGCTGCAACTCAGTACCGGATATTTTGTGTCAAAGCCAAATTTTCCTGTGAAATGGAACCTTGATCTTGACAACTGTGGTGAAACCACTATGGTACAGATTCTTTATATGTAAATGACATGACCTTTCCTGGTTGACCCTGCTCTCATTGGCTGGCTTGTGACTCCTCCCCCTCTTTCTTCCACATAAAGGCTGTCATGCCACAAGCCCACCCCCCAATTCCAGTCTGGGTGAGCGACCAACATAGGGATGCTGTCCACCTCTTGCAAATAAAAGCCTTTGATCTTGGCAACTTTAAGTCTTTGTGCAATTGATCGCGCATCAACAACAAACTTATGTTATTATTTAGCCAGGAAGTGTTTGGATTCCCAAGATGAAGAGTCCACAAGAAATATCCCCAAAGCCAGTCCACACTTCCAGAGCAATTCCTTATAGGGGCCCTCCTTGGGAACTGTGCTGAAAAAGACACCCAACTCTCAATGATCACATGGGCAACAGTAAACACATTTCAGAGTGATCCATTCCTCTTTTTTTTCTTCTAAACGCTTAAACGAGATCAGAAATCAGGATGCTTCACTTTCATTGTGGTTGGCTTCAGAGTGGCTGTCCGGTTTGGTTGTTTCCCTGCGGACTTGCTGGACTGTCGCACAAGCAGAGCGGTCCAGGTGAGATTCAACAATGGGAGCAAGGCGCTCTCAAATCTCCCAGCAGAGGCATTCACTTCCCCGCAAACGCAGCCACTTCCCAGCCTACCGGCAGCGCGGAGGATAAAACCCAGCAGCGCCAGCTAAGCGTTATTCAGTTCACTCTTTTCCTGGGAGAATGAAATCATGCCAGATGCGGAATTGGAGGCCAACGTCGTGGAAGTCGGATGGGTGTGCAGATAATAGAGTTATCTTAAAGGGATGTAAGGCGCCAGTCAAACGGGATGGGTGATCAGACTCCCGGCAGAGGAGGGTCAGGGTTAGGGATGCTGTCCTCTTTCCTAAAGACAGGAAAGGGCTGTTTCACAGACAGTCCCGAGCAGCAAAGCTGATCTCGCCTGGTGTTCAGATTGCCGGAGGGTCCTCACTTCTGAATCAGCTCCAAAGCCCAGACCCTTTCGCCAGGAGCCCCGTTGTGAGCCCACAATCTGCCGTCACACCCCGGACTGCCCGGAATTTCGTGTAGGTGAAGATCCACAACCCCGGCTGATCTTGCCTCGAAACGCTCCCAAATTTCTCGGCAGCAGAATCGACGAGTGTTTGATGCCGAAGTGGGTCAGTGGTTTAAGCTAGGGGGCTTTCCCTCAGAGCTTAGATTGCGGATATGTGCTTCAATGCTGATAACGTAGGTGCCTGGCAAGTTGTATCCATAAACTGAAGAGCATTGTGGCTTTACAGAGGAGCAGAGCCTGAATGAAATTCATTCCTAACCTAATGGGTGTGCTAAAATTGAGGGGGTGGGGGGGACCTGGGGATGGAAAGAACAGGGTGCCCTGCCCCATCACTTTCACTTCATTACTTGCTTAGCACCAAGAAATCCTTTCTTTATTTCGTATAGTTCTAACTTTTTTTCTTTCCACTCACATCCCACTTTAATTATTCCCTATGTCATCAGTGCTCTGTGATTAGTAAGAAGTTGCTTAAAGAGGGATGTGGGTGGGAAGAACAAGTTTGAAAACCACTGTTTTAATCGTACCACATTGACTCATTACGTGCATGCTTTCATAACTTCAAAGGAAATGGGCCGATGACAATTTTACTCAAGCCAATTATTTCAGTAACAATTGGGTCTAGAGCAGTGATTCTCAACCTTCCCTTCCCACCCATATCCCACCTTAAGCAATCCCTTACTGATCACAGAGCACCGATGACACAGGGATTACTTAAAGTGGGATGTGAGTGCAAAAACGGTTGAGAACCATTGGGTTAGACACATTTCCGGGGGTCTGAGTAAAGGAAAGTGATCTATCCTCAAACTTAATAAGAAAAAAAGAAATACAGCGAGGTCTCCTGGTCTTTATGCGAACAACGCACAAACAAGATGTGTCGGGGTGCAAACTTCGGAGATAGCACTCGCTTACATTTAGATCTGCACTGAGCTTGCTCTCATTACAAGTGCATCAGCCTTCATGCACCAAATCTTTCATATTGCTGTTCCCTCCACATTCTGAGTTATATGTTATATTTTATCCACAATGCCTTATAGAAAATCACGCTAAAATATTTTAAAACATTCAGAATCAGAATTTATTGTCATGAACAAGTCATGAAATTTATGGTTTTGTGGCAGCATCTCAGTCCAAATGTTAAAATTGAGCCTTCATTCACTATTTCAGCTGGCCACCCTCCCACCACTTTCTATGTGAAGAAATTCCCCTTCAACATTTCCCCTTTCACCCTTGATCAATATCCTTTTGTTTGTCATCATCGGTGGACATCAGTGGAAAAAGCCTACTTGTGTCTATCTCCCCTCATTCTTCTACACTCCAGGGAATAAAGTCCTAACCTGTTTAACCTTTTCCCTTGTCACTAAGTTCCTGAAGTTCCAGCGACATCCTCGTAAATATTTTCTGCATTATGCAGATTCCATAAGTGTTAAATCTTTTAAAATTATTTCTTTGGATCATTGTCCACGCTGTCAAAAAGAGAACCAAAGAGCATACAAAACACATTTATTAAGTCACGTTAGTGGGAGTGAGTGATATTGATGTCAGCTAGACCATGTCACCCTTGTCAAAACCGAATCACAGTGAAATAGCACAGCATTTATATTATTTTTGACATTGCGTCCATGCTTAAGAAATGTAAATGATTGATGTTAATCTGCCATTCACATGTAGTCAATATTGTTGAGACTTCATATCTTACGAAAAGATGAACTGTTGAGAAAGTCATCACTAGCTCCCTTTAATATCCATGTCTGATGCATGATTTAATTAACACGTAAATCAGAAGCCCCAGGAATTGATTTGCATTCTTAAGATTCACAAAAAAGAAGAAAAATCATATTAATGGAAGACACTATTGGTACCTCTTGTTGGAGCACAGAGTCTCCGTTCTTTGATATGCTATCTTGTGGTTTGGCAGGTTTGACAGCTGTAGGGACTCAGACAGCGGTTAGCTGTGTGGGAAATGTTTATAAATGAAGCTGATTTGTTTTGACAAATACTACTTGATTGTTTCTTCACGTTGACAATGCATTTAATTGAATGGCCCTATCTAAATGCTAATGTATCATTGCTGTTTTGACAGTTTCCCGTTGATTGTCCAAGTCATTAACGTTTCTGTAACCTGTTTTGAGCAATGCACATTTTAATGGCCCTTTGATTGAATGGTCAATCAAAACCCATTCTACCCTAGGGGGCAAGTTTGTGATTCTAATATACATAGTTGTGACTCTTTTGAAACCTTGGGTTAATGGAGGGAATCTGTATTAATAAACAATATTAGTTGTTTCTGGATGACTCAAAAATAGAATCTTTTACAATGTGATGTACATACAGTCACTGGACAAAGGCATTAACAGAATGAAGATAGATGTTAACATAGAACATTGCAGCCCAGTACAGGCCTTTTAGCCCTTGATGTTGTGCAGACCTCTATAAACCTACTCAAAAATCTAAACTTACCCTCATGCCCATAACCCTCTATTTTTCTCACATCCATGTACCTGTCTGAGTCTTTTAAATGCCCTCCTGTATCAATCTCCAGCACAACCCTTGATTCTGATGTCTCCCCGAAACTTTCCTCCCCTCGCCACTTTCAGATGTCCTCTGATGTTTGTGACTCTTGCCCTGGGAAATAGGTCCTGGGCTGTTCATCCTATTTATGCCTCTCATTATTTTTTGTTGAATATTTTATTTAAAAATTTTCCATACATGTAATTATAAACTTTTAAATAGAACAGTGTTGGTTAAGTTAAAAAATTACACTGATTACATGATGGTCTTTACCCCACCCTTACTCTCCCCTCCTTCCCTCCCTCCTACATAAAATATATAGTGATATGAAGTATAGAAAAGAAAGGATAAACTAGTTTTCTAGATAGCTCGATGAGTCGGTTCGCATACTGGGCTCCCACAGTGTTTATATGACTGTTTAAGGGGAGAAGATGAACACAGGTCTCAAGAGGCCAGAAGTACATTTTTACATATTTGCCCCTAAACTTTACATATACCAGCTCCAAATTTGCAAAAAGGCACCGTATTTATTTCTTAAATTGTATGTAATTTTCTCCAAAGGAATACAACTTTGAATTTCTGCATTCCATCTCTCCATACCTAAATATGCTTCTGATTCCTGGTCACTGCAGTGTACTTCCTTGCCACTGCTAATTCTATTTTGATAAATTTTGTTTGGTACATTGATAATTTTAACTTGAGTCTTGTTCCTTCTATATCTCCGAATAAATATAAATTTGGATTTTGTGGAAATACGGTACCAGTAATTTGCTCTAAAAAAAAACCCCTCAATCCACCCAAAAAGACCTTTAGAACATAACCAAGTTTAGTGTAAAAAAATGTTCCTATCTCTTCACGACATCTGAAATATTTTTCTGATAAATCTGATTTCATTTTGTAAAGTTTTTCCGAATAAATACAATTGATGCATATAATTATATCAAACTAATCTATTTCTTTGGCTTGGCTTCGTGGACGAAGATTTATGGAGGGGGTAAATGTCCACGTCAGCTGCAGGCTCGTTTGTGGCTGACAAGTCCGATGCGGGACAGGCAGACACGGTTGCAGTGGTTGCAGGGGAAAATTGGTTGGTTGGGGTTGGGTGTTGGGTTTTTCCTCCTTTGCCTTTTGTCAGTGAGGTGGGCTCTGCGGTCTTCTTCAAAGGAGGTTGCTGCCCGCCAAACTGTGAGGCGCCAAGATGCACGGTTTGAGGCGATATCAGCCCACTGGCGGTGGTCAATGTGGCAGGCACCAAGAGATTTCTTTAGGCAGTCCTTGTACCTTTTCTTTGGTGCACCTCTGTTACGGTGGCCAGTGGAGAGCTCGCCATATAACACGATCTTGGGAAGGCGATGGACCTCCATTCTGGAGACGTGACCCACCCAGCGCAGCTGGATCTTCAGCAGCGTGGACTCGATGCTGTCGACCTCTGCCATCTCGAGTACTTCGACGTTAGGGATGAAAGCGCTCCAATGAATGTTGAGGATGGAGCGGAGACAACGCTGGTGGAAGCGTTCTAGGAGCCGTAGGTGATGCCGGTAGAGGACCCATGATTCGGAGCCGAACAGGAGTGTGGGTATGACAACGGCTCTGTATACGCTTATCTTTGTGAGGTTTTTCAGTTGGTTGTTTTTCCAGACTCTTTTGTGTAGTCTTCCAAAGGCGCTATTTGCCTTGGCGAGTCTGTTTATAATGCTTGTCATACAATCTTGACAAAGATTTGATCATCTTTTCTCGTCAATTGTGATATTTAGATCTACCTCCCATTTCTGTCTCGATTTATGAACTCCTTGTTTAATAGTGACTGTTTGCAATAAAAGATACATTGCAGAAATAAATTTCTTAGTATTACCTTTCCAGCTGGTAAAAACATTGTTGGACCCAACTTTTCCCACAAATATCCTCTCAGTTGAAGATAACAAAAATAGTATTAGTTTATTTGCAGATGATGTTTTAATATATCTGACAGAACCTGAGACCTCCTTACAGAAATTACATTTAAATTTGGAAGAATATGGTAAGATTTCAGGTCATAAAATGGGATAAAAGCAAAATTATGCATCTTACACAATGAGTTTATATCCACTGTTGAAGAAATACTCAATTTAAATAGCTAAAAGGCGCAATTAAATATTTAAGGATCTGGATAATTAATAATTTAAACAATTTATATGAAATGAATTACTCACCATGACTTAAAAAAGTTGAAGAGGATTTATAAAAATGTATAACCTTGGTGAAGGGTTAACTATATTAAGGTGATTATTTTTCCATGAATATAATATCTATTTCAAACCTTACCAATACTATTACCACATAAGTTTTTCAAGAATGAAATAAACATGAAAGGAAATTTCTTTGGAAAGGTTAAATGTCAAGAGTTTCTATGGAAAGATTAACATGGAAATATGAATCGGGAGATTTACAGGTTCCTAATTTAAAGAATTATTATCGTGGCTCAAATGAGATTTCTTGCTTCTTATTTTTTGAGGGATCAGGAAAACCAGCATGGGTCAAAAACAAAGGTTGGATAAAATAGGAGAGAAAATAGCAGAGGGATTGATATATAATTGAGATTCAAAGTTAATAATCAATGTGAAAGAAACACCATTGTTGAAACATTTGGAATAAGATAAATAATGAAACTGGAACAAAAGGAAGCTTATCACCTAAGACACCTTTGATTCAAAATAATCTTTACCTTTCACTAAAGAGAATCATTTTAAAAATGTTTGGGTTTTATAAAGGCATTAAAAATATAAATGATTGTTGTGAACAAGGTCAACAATTAAGGAATAAATATGGAACAACTTAGAATATCTCTCATAATCTTTTAGATTTTTGTGATAGAACAGATTCTATCACCAATGTGTATATGTACAGATGGTAGTGTAGAATGACTGTGATTGGCTGAGAATGTAGCCACACCTACTGCCAGGTCTTAAAGGATTGCTCCTAGCCAGACCAGGTCATTCTGGACTGGTCGACCTACTTGTGATACGCTCCAGTCTTTTAGTTAATCAAAGCCTTGGTTTGGATCAACAAGTCTTTGGTTTTTTCGACACGCACTATAACTTTTTCCTCTTTAATTCCTCAGTTTTTAGAATGAGGTCAGTGTATTAGAGGCAGGGATTTAAAAAAAACTGATGTCAACATCAAATGTCACAGCAGACTGCTGTGGAAAATGAACCAGCATCTAAATGCTGACAAATTGAAGTGAAACCATTCAAATTATATATAAGGAGGGTACAGTTAATCATTAAGCGACCTCTGAGGATATATTGGAGCATCAGAAATAATCCCTGGAAATTGTCCAAGAATACCTGCCAAGGGTGCTGATCATCAACCTATGACGTTCATTCTTTGCTGAATGGTCCCCGCCACAGGATTTCAGCGAGAGGTTGGCTCCAAGCTGATCGACAAAGGGCAGGGCACTACCTGTTGTTAATATCTCTTAAATGCTTTCTGAGAGAAGCTTGTGCAGCTCCCAACCCAAAACAATTGGTATTTGTCGTCAAAGATCTTGAGTTCTTGTGAAGACCCCTGGCATCTAGAAACGTTAAAAAAAACCCGCAAAATGTAAGTATTGTTAAAAATGGAGGACACCATAAAACATGAAGAAGAACCGAATAAACTTAAAAAAATCTGAATATATTTTAAATAATTACATTTAAAAAATCAAATTCCTGCAACTTACACCCATTACAAAAAATAAGCATGTTGCACCGTGCCATTCCGCAGTTGTTTTCACCACCATTTTCACCCACCACGGCACTTCTGAGAGTCCAGCATCAAGGTACAGCTGGGCTAACGGAAGTGATGAGTTATGAGGACGTTCCCCGACTTTTCGGTCAGAATATTGAACCCACTTGGACTCCACTTCCCCTTTGAATTCAAACCAAAACCATCACCAGCAAGCTGAAAGATGTTTTGTTGAAATTCAAAATAGAAGCGGAAGCAAATGGAACTGATTTTGCCAGCAGGCTCCACATTAAAACTTTTTCATTATTACTTTTGGCCACAGCCATTCTCAATGGTGGGGGGGTGGGGGAGGCACACAGCTCCCCTGGGGGCTCCAGCACATTTTGGGGGGGGCGGGGTGGAGACGCTGACTGGAATCCTGAAATATTTTTCCATGTTTTTTTTAGTAGTCGGAAGGAGAGAAGTACAGATGAAACCAATTGAACTTGACTGCTTCACAGGGGAGGGGGGCCACATAAAGATTCCTCAGGGGGACATAGCCAAAACAAGGTTGAGAATGGCTGGTCGAGCAGACTTATTGATGATAAAGTCAGGTGAATGAAGTTTTTCACCAATATTATTATGCAGGTGAATGACTATATTATTCAGTTAGTAGTTAGCATGGAGCTGTAGAGTTTGTCGAAAGAACCAAAGACTTGTTGATCCAAACCAAGGCTTTTATTAGCAAAAGACAGGAGCTCTTCACAGGTGGCTGACCAGTCCGGAATGATCCGACCTGGCTGGATGACCAGTCCTATGGATCCTCTGCTAGACACAACCCTTAAGCCTCATGCTAACTCACCTAACCTGATAATCCAGTCATTCACCTAGACTTAACTATTCATGGTGATAGGTCTGTTCTATCACAGGAACTCACATTGTTGATAAAAAAATTAATTTGCTTTTGCATAATGTATCAAATAGAACTACATAATGAATTATTTTTTCTCTTACATGAATACGCACATGAAGATCATTATTATCGTATGCCAATCCATTTCATAAAGTGAGTTTATCCTAAGAAATCAGCACCTTTGAGTATGTATCCAATCTCATAACTGACAGTACCTTTTGTAAAATTATTAAAGATAACCTTAAAATGTTATCCACAACCACTGATCACACTTACTTGCTAAATATTAAATGTTTCATTGCAAAAATGGAAATATTTTTAATTTTTCCTCAATGAAATGGTTATTGGTGTCTGACACCAATAGACATGAACACAATTTGAAGGTCTTTCTCTAAGCACGCAGTATTGGTGTGGAACTTTCCCAGTTTTCTGAATAGGGTCAATTCAGTTAGATTAATTTTGTACTCGTTTACAAGATGAAGGAAATTTGAGTCTGTACAGTCTTTAGAGTCCAGAATTGTCTGTGCTATTTTGGCTAATACTACTTGGATTTCATTAAAATTTAAGACAAGAAGCAGCATTAACCCAATCTACACATTGATTTTATTTATCCATTGATGCAGATAAATAATTGAGCTGCTTATTTAATGTTAGCTGCTAAGAAAGAATGTCAAGGTAAAATAGCCCAAAGCAAAGAAGCACAGTTTGCCGCATTCTCCAAACTTTCTGTTGTGACACTGGTTTAATATGTTTGAGAATGAGATGAACAAATTTATTAATTTCATAAAGGTGGCACTCAATCTAGTTCTGATGTGAAGATCACCACAACACTTTTATGGGTCCAGAGAACTCCAAAACCCAGCATCAATATAAATTCACCAAGACAATGGTTACTTAAACAATAGTTGCTTTTAATTTTCTTTAACATAATAACAAGATCAAACTTTGACTTATTACTATTAACTTAACCTAACTTAACCCCCTTCTAATTATAAGCACACGTGTATTTAATGTGTATATGTTCAGGAAAGTTCTTTGATTCACAGTCCAATTGTTCATTTCTCCCTTCTCCAAGTTCATCGGTATCAGGCAATTCTTATATTGTGCACAGAATTTAACATTTATGAATCTTCACTAGGCTCTAGTGCTTAAAGTTAAATGGTTACTGCTCAGGAAGGTTCTTGTTGGTTTCAGAGAGATATTTGTTGCTCGTTGGACACACACACAAACTTATTTCCTTCAATCAATCACTTCGGTGTCTTGCCCAAGAAACTTGCTCCATCATGGGTTTTCCAAATGATAACCTCTTCTTCCAGGTTACCACAGAGTTCTTGCTTCCCTTATTTCAGGAAAAGCACTCTAGTCAGCCATTTCCTCTTGTAAGGACTACAAAGATTTTGAACAGGCTGAACTCAGAACTCACAACCCATCTTCAAAATGGGGTTTTCAACAAGCTGCCAGCTTGTCATGTTGCAGCCTCAACTGCTGCTGTAGAACTGACCTCTCTCTCTCTCTCTCTCTCTCTCTCTCTCTCTCTCTCTCTCAATAATCCTGTTTGTTTTTTCCTCTCTCTGCTTGTAAAACCCCAAAAAAACCTCTCCCAAGGCTCCAAACCCAATCTTTGAAAGATCTTATCAGTACTTGCCCAATACATAATAGACCAGCATTCTTTGTTGCTTTTGCAAAGCCAACTGGAGCTTCAACGTCTAGTTTCAGTAAAGCTCTTGCCTTTTAAATGAGATGTCTTTTGTGAAGTGTTACTCTGTTTGTGAAGTGACCTACACTAAACTCCCACATATTTGTCCATAACCATACGAATATAACCTGTAACAATACTCATAGTTTTCCTCATACATCGATGAAGGGTTCAAGCCCGAAATGCCGGTTATGTATCATTTATGTATCATAAATGACACTGTTTGACCTGCTGAGGTTCTCCAGCATTTTGTGTTTTTACTTCAACCATGGCATCTAGAGAATTTTGTGACTTATTACAATACTCATTGGGTGTCCTTGACAGATGTTCAGAGCAGGTAGAGAACAAAGGAAATATATAATCTTTTAAAGTATCACGAAACCTAAAGGGAATACTTTCAAAGTTAAACATCTCTATGGTTGACATAATATGAAAACTGAAAAGAAAAAACAAATGAAAATCCAGGATAAAATAATAATTTGTGTGCACTTTGGACCTTTCTACTCTGGTGGAGTTAATTCAATGAACTGAGTTATATCTAAACCCACAAGCAGAACGTTTGTGGACCCTAGCTTGCTTCAAGGACCTCTGTAAGAGTGACATGAAATCAACCCAGAGTGCTGGGAGGATACAGCAGATAACAGCAACAAATGGCCAGGTATTCTACTCCCCCCCCCTCACCCTTCCTCCCCCATTAACCCCTCAACAGCTGTCGGTCTATTCTCCCCACTCCTTGAAATAATGGTAGCAATTTGTTTCCTGCAAACTGAAACTCGAACACTTTATCAAGCTATCAGGCTTATCCATGTCGCCAACCTTCCATGTTATAGATGTGTTATCCTTGCAATTAAGGTCCTGTCATCTGTCTGGGGAGATGACCGGAGCCTTGGAACATGACTAGATCACTGACTGGTGTTGCAAGTGCTTCTCATGACAGCTTTGCAGGATGCAGTTGCTTCGAGGTCATTTCTTATCCATGAGCGGAGGTATCTTTCTGATGGACTTTTCAAAGTATTTTCAAGGACGGTGTTTTACAAAGACAACTTATCACATGACGATGGCCCAATGAAAGTCTTTGCAGACATACACAGATTGCTAAATGAAGTTCTAATGAGATGTGAGCCTCAGTTTGTTTTCAATGCAAACATCGAAATACAGGCATACCCTGATTTACGAATACTTGCTTTACGCAAATTTGCTTTTACGAAGAAACCAGTGTTCAGTATCTGAAAGAAATTTGAATGGGGCTTCACTTTTATGAAAATAGCCTTGAATAGTAGTGAATTGGCCTTCACTTTGTGCCATTTCGGCTTACGTAAGGTTTTATAGGAATCTCTACTTTTGTCAGGCGGGATATACCTCTATAGAATGTGTGAATAGAAAACAGGTTTATTTTTTTAAATGTAGACATACAGCACGGTAACAGGCCATTTTGGCCCAGGAGCCCATGCTGCCCCAATTGCACCTAATATCCTACAACCTTCGGTAAGTTTTGGTGGGAGGAAACCGGAGCCCCCAGAGGAAACCCATGCTGACAAAGGTAGAACGTATAAACTCCTTACAAACAGTGTTGGGTTCAAAGTCCGCTTTCAATCGCTGATGCTGTAACAGTGTTGCGCTAACTGATATGCCAACCGTGCCACCTTGATGTAAGATGTTTTTTTGATTTGGAAAATAAATCCCTTGGTGTGGTATTCGATTCCACCTTCCAAGTTTGATGAACAAGTCAATGCAGTAGTAAAAACCAGCTTTATCCAGCTCTGCACAATTGCCAAAATTAAATCCTTCCCATCACTGAAAGACCTCGAGCAAGTTATCCACGCCCTCATTTTCTCCCATTTAGACTCTCTTTACATGGGAATGAGTCAGTCATCATTATCCCATCTGCAACTGGTTCAGAATGCTGCAGTAAGGCTCCTGACAGGAGCCAAGAAGAGGGACCATATCACCCCTATTCTTGCCTCCCTTCACTGGCTGCCAGTGATAGATTTTAAAGTTCTCCAGTTTGTTTACAAAACCATCAGTGGACTTTCCCCCTCATACCTCATGAATCTCCTAATGCTCTACTCCACTTCAAGACCCCTCAGATCAGCCAATTTAGGGCACTTGGTTGTTCCGCGCTCAAATCGCGAACTCAGGGGAGATCGCGCCTTCGCGACAGCAGCCCCCAAACTGTGGAACAGCATTCCTCCCTGTAGTGAACTGGGAATTCACTACTGATGTGATGTCCTAAGGACTGGCTCCTCCCCCGACTCTGCCCCCACATATCCCGATATAAACCCTGGAACCCCGCCAAAACCCCAGCTCAGTCCAAAGACCATTGTGTGTTATTCTTACTGAATAAAAGCGAGTGGTAGTCTCTCTGCTCTTGAGTGCTCTCAGTCGCCCTACACTCCCTCCATCCAATCAGCCTCTTCCTTTAACTCTTTCAAATCCAGGCTGAAGTTAGATTTTCACTCTCAAGTGTTTGGAAGTGATTGTCGATTGTTACCACGCTGTTTGTACAATTCTAAACCTCGGGGACCTGTTTTATACCGCGCTTTAAATAGCTCCTTAAGTTAAGATGTAATTTATGATTTGTGCAGCACTTTGGTCAACGTGAGTTGTTTAAAATGTGCTATATAAATAAATAAAACTGCAAATTCCGGTTGCTCATTACAACGGATGTACGGATCTCAGAGAAAGGAGACTGTTTTTTCTCACATCAGACAATGTCAGGTATGGAAGAAAGAAAGACCCAAACAAAGGATTAAACACACGTCATGGATAAGAGGATTTTTAAAAAATCCACAGGGAGCGATTAGTGCAAAGTTAATTTAACTGAGGTCAGTTCAATAGAAATCTAAGTTGGGAGATGTATAAAACAGGCGGTTAGTTTGTCATCACCCATTTTACTGTTGTCCACAGCATCGACTTGTCAGTCACCAACGAGCCTACAGCAGTCGTGGACATATCCCTCCATAAATCTTCGTCTGCGAAGCCAAGCCAAAGAAAGAAAAGAACAGTTAATATTGTCCTTTATCAATGTACAATCAGTGAATTAACCCTCGTCCACTTAGGAAAACCTCTGCTGCGCATCAATGTTTAAGAAGTTTCAGTAAGTTGTTTTCTTGACACTAGTCCATTGGAACTTTAAGCTGCTTAAACTTTGTTTTTTTTCCCCCATCGAGTACCTAGCAGGAGATTTTTCATTTCACCAAAATTCCTGGCATCCTGCCCTGGGGACATAGTGTTCTGCCAGCATGGAGGGAGTCCATCTTCTGCTGGCAGCCAGTGCCCAGGGTGGAGTGGTGGGGTGGTTCTGACTCAGCTTCAACAGCCACCTGTACTGGTAGAACAGGTTTGACAGCCTGCGGGGAGCTGACCCCACGCTCAGCAGCTTTCACAGCTGACATTATTGTATGTCTGTGAATGTTAAAAAAACACGAGAGAACAGAATTAGCTAAAAAGAGTTTGAAGGACCAAAGATCACCAGCACATACGCATGCACACACACATCAAGAACAAAAAGAAAGGCCTACTTAGCTTTATTTTGACAGGCGACGTATGGATGTTTGTAAAGTCCTCCCCATGCCCCGAGGTAATGTGCGTGTGCAGGTTGATGAGGCAGATCTGGCCCAAGTTTTACTTAGTCCCTTCAACAGAATGGTAATTCTCAACACAGACGTGATTGAGATTTTCTGGCATACTGTGCTGGTAACAGGGACTGTATTATGTAATATTTCATAAGTGCATGTTGGATATTATTCTGAACAATGCTGATGTTATTAATTTCTAATTCATCCATCTACATTACACAAAAGTGAGTGCAAGTTGAGTGCTTCTGGGAACAATACAAGTTTGACAATTTCACGGGAGGAAGTGAGAAATATTGCAGCCATCACAGGGCTCATGGTGATATAAAAATCACAAGCTTTATTGGCACAAGGCAAGACAGACATTTTGACCTCTTGGACTTAGTTTTATACCCGACCCAAACTGTTTGATTATTGGATGATACTACTCTCCAAATCAAAATGTCATATTTGAAAACAGTTTGACCAAGAATAGAAAAAAAACCCAAAAATAATTCTCCAAACCACGAAACCAATATCACAGAGAGGATACAGATCACCACCAACCATACAATCATCTCACTGGGCCCCAACATGCACACAAAAACACACACACTCAAGCAGACACACACAAGCACATACAAACATACAAATACTCAAACACATACACATGCACACACGCACAGGCACACACATATACACACAAACACTCATGCGCGCACACAAACACATCTACACATACGTGCCGACACACGCACACACATGTACAAGTGCACATGCACACACAACACTCAAGTAGGCACACATACCCACAAGCATGTGAACACACACCCACACACCCACCCACACCCATACACATAGACACACACACACACACACACACACACCCACCCACACCCATACACACCCACACACACCCACACACACACACACCCACCCACACCCACCCACACCCATACACACACACACACACACACACACACACACACACACACACACACACACACACACACACACACACAGAGCAGATGTTGTGCCTTCGCCATCCATGATAAGAACTTCAACTGCATCATAAGCAAGCTGACTGGATGGCTGGGTGAGGGAACATATTGCAGGGAACTGGAATTCACTGTCTGTGTGTTGTTCGAATGACTGGTTCCTCGCTTGGCTCCACTCTCACCTACCCCAGTATAAACCCTGGCTTTCCTTCTTTACCTCAGATTCACCTGAGGACTATTGTGTCTACTGGCCATTGATTGTAAAATATTAAAAGCGTGTTTATACTCCTCTCAAGTCTCTGAGGGCAATCAGTCACGTTACATTTCATGTTACAAGTTTAATAGCTTAACTTTGAAGCAGGACTGAAGCTCTGTTGAAGGCAGGCATGCTCCAGGTCAACCCTCTGCCCCAAGGCCCAGGAGGGATTCCCCTATTGGAAGGAATGCTTCCAGTCCTACCTGACGGCCACACAAGATGTCTTCAACTCTGATAGTCTCCAGAGATTAGGACCTCTCTCTCTCTCTCTTGAGTCAGCCCCAAAGGGTTCGGGGTCATGAGGGTCTTGCTACCTATGAGTTGGTCATAGAAGGCTTGAAGGCCTGCTACATGAGGCCTCAGAATGATGTGGTGGTGAGGCACCAACTCTCTCAATGTCGGCAGCGTCCAGGTGAGTCACTGGATGACTATGTTGTGAATGGTGGGGCTTGACCAGAAAATGCCACCACGAAGTGGCCACAGCCCGGGTGAGAGAGGAGGAACAAATCCGGGGCACCCTCGTGGCAGGAGTGAAGTCGAGGTTCGTGAGGCAGCGACTGCTGGAATTGGGGACGAAAGACTTGGCCGGCACCCTGGAGCTGACAAAAGTGCTCAAGCAGGCCCAACTGGGACCTGCTGACCTCATGGGCGAAAGCGGCGCCTTTTCAGAAGACCAGGTCATTCGGGCACCAGTGACCCCCGCAGTCCCAGTGCCAACTGCTAGGGCCACACATGACTAGGGATGCTACATCTGTTGCCAGGCACAGCACCTCTATGCCCAATGCCCTGCAAAGGACACTGTGTGCTCAGGATGCGGGAAGTGAGGGGACTGGGTGAATTTCTGTAGGGCCAAGGGGAACCTAAAGAGGGAGAGTGCATGTACAACCCCGAATCAGAGTTCGACCTGTGCCAAAGTCCTCAGAATCTGCCACCGTAAGTGTAGCATCGCGGGAAGCAACGATGACCTTGAGGTTGATGCTACCTAGTCCTCCCTTGGGTATTACTGGTTTTGCAAATCATTTTCCACATAAACTAACAGCATTTCTCAGTGTATTTGAAGATGAGAACTGCAGCATGGATGTGGATTCCGCTGACCTTCCAGCTGAGTTCTACCACCAATTTTCCGGTGTGTTCTGTGGTTGTGCGACGTGATGCATTAACAATAAAGTGCAAAGTCAATGTTAATTTGATGTAATAGTTCCAAATAAATTAAAATTTTTAGGCATACTGCACGGTAACAGGCCCATGAATCCACGCCGTCCAATTTACACCCCAATAACCTACGCCCCTGGTAAGTTTTGAATGATGGGAGGAAATTGAAGCCTCTGGGGAAAACCCACGCAGACACAGAGAGAACATACAAACACCTTACAGACAGCGCGGGATTCGAACGATTGATGGACAGACACTACACTGACTGCTACACCAACAGTGCCACCAATACTTACATGAACCTTCAGAATTTTTTTTGTAAAAATAAGTTCAATTGATTGATAATAGCAAATAAATGTTATATCTGATGACTTAATGCAGTCATTCCAAAATATCCCAAACTTATAATTGAAATCTTGATAATGTTGAACCAAATAAAGACTCTGCCTCCATCCACTGGCGGCTTTAAGTACTACATGCTTGTGCAGTGATGGCAAAGAAAATTAGACACCTTCGATAAAATATTTCATCTTTGAAACTGGTCTAGTGAGATATAAAGCACTTTCAGGTGGCCAACTGCCCCACATGTCAAGCCGCATGTTTAGGCAATATGCGGCTGTTTTGAGGCCACCTGAATGTGCAGGAGGCGCTCTTGAGGCGAGCTACGTAACCCTCCTCCGAGAGGGATAATCAGCTCAGCTCAGTGGCTCCCCCAGCCACCTGAATGCAGCTGGCTGAAAGCGGATGTTAAAGGGTCAGGCTGCTGATCACAGCTGACCCTGGGCAGGAGCCAGAGTGCGCTCAGAGCCGCATCCTGTGCAGCTGAGTCCTTCAGGTGGCCAGCGTTGCGCTTTAAACGCAGCCACCTGAATGGCAATTTAAAGGGCCTCTTCTGCTTTTTCAGGCACATTCTTAGAGTAGAATGCACCTGAAAAAGCCTATAGAGATGAATATGTTTCTTATGCTCTTGTTAGCTGCAGTATACTCTGATGGACTGAACTCTGAAGTTATATATAGCAAAAAAATATTGAGTTTTCATCTCATTTTATCCCAATTTTTCTGGGATATTATCCAGTTTCATTTTGAGCCAATTTAATGGGACATCCATCCAGTTGGACAATTATTGTACATTTTACAGATTGTGGATTAAGTTTCCTGATGAAGGGTTTTGGGCTGAAATGTTGACTATCTTTTCCCTGCCCCGTCCATGGATGGTGCCTGACCTGCTGAATTCCTCCGGCATTTTGTGGGGTAAACACATATTTTTTCTGCATTTGGGCCACGAATGTGTGACAAAATTCTTAAAATGTGTCGCAGTTCGTAACCCCAGTTAGTTTTGCAGGAACGCGTCTGATCTATTTCCACACGCCTCGATGACATGAGTCACTGAATGCCCTAATCTTCCAAGCAGCTTTAAAGGGAACTTGAAGCTTCGGTGAGATAGAAAAGCATTTACCTTTCTTTTTTCTTCCTATCCTCATGTTTAACCAGCAACATATTGTCAAATGTTATATCAAATTGAAAATGAGTAGAGAATTATGCTATTAATGGTGTGGGAAAAAAAAGGCAGCTCTTGCTCTTTTTTTGCTCATTGTGACTACCTTGTCAACATTTATACTTCCTTTCAACTGCATCCCTGGCATTAAAAAAAAACTTGGACAAGAGGATTCTTTAAAATAGAGAAACTGGAGGAATGCCAAAGACATGTTTGAAACAGAGACCATTGGGTCTTCACAAGTGATTAAAACTGAAGGTCAGGTTACTCTGGCTAACACTTCCATTCAGGTTTTAAACTAAAGAAGTATCCTTCTCTCACAGCTCGTGTGCTTGTCCAACTCCCTCTTGAGTTCATGGTGAAGTCTTAACTATGAATACTGATTGGCTGAATGTTACATTATGGAAGCTACCTGATTTAACTTCTCATTGCAGCCCGTGAAAAATAAATTTGGATAAGCTGCACTATTGGCACGCTGCCTGCTTATGACCTGATTTATTTCAACGGCACAATGCACCACGTTTGGAAGCAAATACTATTCAGTGAATTACAGCAGACTAATGTTATTAGTTTTTTTTATTGCGTGGCTTCAACAGATGCATCGACTTTAAGAATCTTTGTTGTGATTAGAATGGATTTGTACAGTATTTTAAAACATATAAAATTCAAATGAATCAATATATCCTTTGAGATTGATTTAATAGATCGTATCTTTTAGTTCATTATCTGCCGATATCAAAGTGAAAGTTCCTATGGCCACAGCATTCTTTCTGCTCCACTAGTGAAGTTGTTCACACGAGGTTTTGGAAATGAATTATGATCGCTCTTTTGAAATGCCTATTTTCTGGTGTTTGTTATTGAATTTCATTTTACCTCCTTGTTATTTTATTCTCTTAAATTTTTACTTGAATATCTACCAAGGTCTCAGTGGTGAAAATGTTTCTTAAAATTAAAATATTTTTGGAACCATGGAACACTACAGCACAGAAACAGGCCCCTTCGGCCCTTCTAGTCTGTGCCAAACCATTTTTGTTGACTAGTCCCACAGACCTGCCCCAGTCCATAGCCCTCCATATCCCTCCCATCCACGTACCTGTCCAAATTCTTCTTAAGTGTTAAAATTGAGCCCGTATTCACCACTTCAGCTGGCAACTCGTTCCACACTCCCACCAGTCTCTGTGAAGAAGTTCCCCCTCGTGTCCCCCCTAAACATTTCCCCTTTCACTCATAACCCATGTCCTCTGGTTCGTATCTCACCTACCCTCAGTGATAAAAGCCTATCTGCATTTACTCTGTCTATCCCCTTCATAATTTTAAATATCTCTATCAAATCTCTCCTCATTCTTCTATGTTCCAGGGAATAAAGTCCTACCCTGTTTAACCTTTCCCTGTAATTCAGTTCCTGAAGTCCAGGCAACATCCTCGTAGGTCTTCTATGAACACTTTCTATCTTATTGATATCTTTCCTGTAGTTAGGTCATCAAAATTGCGCACAATACTCCAAATTTGGCCTCACCAATGTCTTATACAACTTTACCTTAACATTCCAACTCCTACTCTCAATACTTTGATTTATAAAGGACATTTTGCCCAAAGCTCTCTTTACACTCTATCCACCTCTGATGCTACTTTCAGAGAATTATGTATCTTTATTCCTGAATCCCTCTGTTCTACCACACTCCTCAATGTCCATCCTTTCTTGGTTTGTCCTTTGAAAATGCAACACCTTTCGCTTGTCTGCATTAAATTCCATCAGCTGGTCCAGATCCTCTGCAAACGTTGAAAACTTTCTTCGCTGTCTGCAATGCCCCTTCTTCAGCCAACCACTCTAATCTTAAAAGGGAGCGATTTTGCCCCTTACGATCATTTTGCTCTTAATGTGCCTGTAGGAACCCTTAGGTTGTTCACCATCATTTCTGTGTTCTGAGAATGTCCACACTTAAGATCCTTCACTGGTTCCAAAGTGCCCGGAAGTGAACCCAAGGATTAATGTAAATGTTTTACAGCTCCATCCTCAACTTTTCTATGCTTTACTGATGCTTATAAATATACTTCACTAAAATCAATTTGCTGGAGGCTTTTGCGCACCCTCTTAGATATTCCTTGCGTGGTCTTCGATCCACGTGAGATTTTCCTCTCAAAGTCTGAATTTGACTACATGCAGTGTGCCCAATTGTGTCATCGGTTAAGCCATTACAATTAGTTCTTCAGCCAAATTCAATGGCCGACATGGTTCAATGTTGTGTACTTCTTGCAGGTCCCAGCAGTGTGTGACCAAGAGATTCTTTATTTTCCTGTTTTTTCATTTTTCTTGATTGACGGAAACCTTTCAGTCTTGGAGTTTTCAAATGACCTATCAGCCTCAATGCTTTCTGTTCCTTCTCCCATCATGTGGAGAGAGAGCACCAATGCCACCCAGACAGTCTTACTGGAGAGATTTATCATTTTGAAGAACTCCAGCTCCATCCATGAATGCAAGCCAATATTTTAGATTTAAATGTTTAAATTTAGACCTACAGTGCAGTAACAGGCCATTCTGGCCCATGAGCTTGTGCTGCCAAATTACATGCAATTGACCTACAACCCCTGTACATTTTGGGAGGGTGGGAGGAAACCAGGCAAAACCCACGGGGAAACAGGGAGAACGTACAAACTCCTTACAGACAGCGCGGGATTGGAACTCGGTTCGTTGGCACTGTAACAGTGTTGGACTAACTACTACGCTGATCGTGTCATCCTGTTCATTCAAAGTTTAGTTCTATCTACAGTAAAGTTGCTGGTATCCTGAATTCTAGCAACCAGCAAGCTCAAAAAACTGGTAATAAAACACTGAGGAAAATAAATTTTAAAAATCAAAATAAATTAGAATAAAATAATGGGTAAAAATAAGTTTTTAAATTTGTAAAAGTAAATGTTCTTTGAAGTAACACATAAACCTTTGGTGTTGATGGGAGCAAATATTTAGCCAGTTGAGTTTTGCTTGTAGCAGCTGCTTGAGTAATGTTTTGTGTGAATAAAATGGCGTCACCCAGGCTGAAGAGCTGGTTGATGTTGCCTGCCGTTGGGGTGACTCTCTTAAAGTGTCTCCTGATCCCTGCTTAGTATGTTGTCCCAGTCAGAGGCTTTATCTGTAAACATTGGGGGGGGGGGGATTAATTATCTATAATGTTATTGTTAATCTTTCGGATGGCTCCGTGGAGGGGGAGGAATTTGCAGATGCAGCGACGGTTAAATGTTTTCAAAGAATGTGACTGAAAATACAAGTGAAGTTTGTTCAGTGAAAGTACAGTATTGTAGTTTTGTCTTTTAAATTGTTTATTGTTAATGCAGGTGTAAGAATTGGGTATTGTAAGAGTAAGTCTCAAGCAACTGGAAAATACACTTCTGCAGTATCTACCAATCAATAGAGGTGCTGGATACCAGGGGTTTTACAGCGTTTCAGTGAATGTGTTCACCCTCTGTGACCAATATAGCTGAGATGGGATTTGAGCAAGGAATTGCACTTTGTTACTGGAATTGTTGAAAGCAGAATGATTTATTACTTACTGGCCAATGAAACTATTTCAAATATTCTCATCCGCCTCTTGTCCACGACACTGAAGTAGATTAACTGGCGATTTCACAATCTGTGGGGATTGGTGGGGTCTGTGCATAAGGCAAGTTGCTGCAATTGGCCATAGGAAGACAGTTCATGAAATGTAGTGTTCAAGAGCATTCATTATCCATCATTGCTAGAAAGCACCCAATTCTGATTTTCACTCATGGTTTACACAGTTTAACTAAGTTCCAAATCATGACCATCCTCCTTTAAATCTACTTGAGGTGGCTACGTTCTAGAGCCATCAGTACTGCACCTGGTCTCTCTGCTTCCAGTCTGTACTGGAGGTTTGACGAATGAAGCTGATTTTGCTTTGCTGTGAACTGGCAGCTCATTGCACACCTTTTCCATTGACCTATAAATGTCTTCTGGTCGTTTTCCGGAATCCGTCAGCCATGTGCGTGGCAGACGAATGTTAAAAATAACAGAAAATGCTGGAATCAGTGGGCCAGGCTGCATCTGTGGGATTCAAAACAATTAACATCTTGGGTCTCTTCCCACAGTCGCTGCCTGAATGTATGTGCCATATTCTGCTTCGATTTGGATTTCTAGCACTTGTTATCTTTTTTTCTTCATTTGTAGAAATGCCAGATTGTTCTGCCCCTTGTGTGTAAGAAGTCAAATGAATGCTTAGTGCTTCTGTAACTGCCTCTCAAATTCTTGGCCTTAAAATCAATAGCATTTTGTTTTGGCTTAAAAGTAATGCAGGCTTCATCATTAAAACCAGACTGTTTACTTCCACAAAACGTCAAACCGACTCCCCTTTGAATTTGTTTTTCTGGAGATGCTGCTTGAGTTTATTATGACTGTTAAAAGTAATCAGCGAGCAGTAGTTTCCCCGAGATTTGGTGATCATGCCATAATTACAACATCCAAAATGTTGAAATCAGGGCGCCTCCTGCTCCCAGATCATTTTCACATGACCCTTTGTCCCTGTGCCATTTTTGAACTCCCTTGATCACTCTGCCTTTCTGCACTCTACAGATCTCAGTCTAATCACTGCTTCCGAATTTTGTTATGCAAAGTGCATCACTAACAATACACTGCACTGGTTATGAAGATGCGACCTTTTTTTGAAAAGCTGAATTGATTGTGGGTGTTTAATCTTGTTGATGGACGACAACAATATTTTAAAATGGTAAAATCACACATCCTCTATGTTGTCAAGTAGAGCATATCGGGGCCTAATTTTATGGAGGAAAAGAATTTCATTCCAAGCTCTCCTCAATCTAGATTATGGTGTGTAAAGTGTTGATTTTGAGCTCAAAAGACAAAGGCTGAAAGTGTTACCGATTAGCTACGCGGCATCCATCAGTTAAGACCCAGGCAGCAGATTTCGCACCATTTTTTTTAGTGAAGAGGAGAAAAGACTGTCAGCAGGTAATTAATGCGTGCTGATATATTTAAATTTAAAATTTTGAAATTTAAATTTAGGCATACAGCAGAATAACAGGCCCTTCTAACCCCAAAATACCTCAATTCAGCGCACCAGCTTTTAGCAGTGGGAGGAAACCCAGGGAAGAATGGGGAGAAGGTGTGAGCCTCTTCCAGACAGCATTGGATTTGGACCTGAGCCGCTTGTGTTAACCTCACCACCCCAATATAGAGTTCATGAAAATGAGTTGCAATAGTTAAAAGGATGTAAAGCAATTTTTAAAAAAAATGGTCTTTTTAAAGAGTAATTTTTAAAGAAAATACCATAACAATGGAGTGACATTCCACAAGTATTTTCAGAAAGTTAACAAACTGAGAGTTTGTCCTATTGTGTGTAAGGGAATTAAACATAAAAAAAAATAAAGAGATAGAAACTGTGATATATATGTGTGTATAAAAAATAGAGATAGAAGCTAACCCTAACCCTCTCCCCCCTCTCCCCCCCCTTCTCCCCCCCTTCTCCCCCCCTCTCCCCCCTCTCCCCCCCTCTCCCCTCTCCCCCCTCTCCCCCCTCCCCCTTCTCCCCCCCTCTCCCCCCCTCTCTCCCCTCTCCCCCCCCTTCCCCCCTCTCCCCCCCTCTCCCCCCCTCCCCCCTCTCCCCCCCTCTCCCCCCCTCTCTCCCCCCTCTCTCCCCCCTCTCCCCCCCTCTCCCCCTCTCCCCCCCTCCTCCCCCTCTCCCCTCCTCCTCTCCCCCCCTCTCCCCCCTCCCCCCCTTTCCCCTCTCCCCCCCCTCTCCCCCCCCTGAGCCATCTCAGACCATGGCATTCTCAGGAAGGAGGCTGAGGAGCCAGATGTTGTGGTCCATGTTGGAACCATTGCTGTGGATAAGAAGGGTGATGAGGTCCTGCAAAGAGAGTTCAGGGAGGTAGGTGCTAGGTTGAGAACAGAGCCTCCAGGGTAGTAGTCTCAGGATTGCTACCTGTACCATGTGCAAGTGAGATTAGATACAGGAGAATAATGTAGCTAAAGACATGGTGTAGGAGGGAGATCTTCAGATTTCTGGATCATAGGGCTCCCTTCCAGGGAAGGTGAAACCTGCTCCAATGGAACAGTTTGCATCTGAATGGGAAGACGATTGATATCCTTGTAGGAAGGTTTGCTAGTGCTCCTCTGGTGGGTTTAAACTAGATTTGCAGGGGGATATGATCCAGAGTGCCAGAGCAGATAGAAGGGTGGAGGAGGGAAAAGATGTGAAAATTACATGCACTGTTAGAAGTTAACTGGTGCTATGTGGTGGAAATGTTCTCAGATGCATCTATTTCAATGCAAGGAATTTTGTAGGGAAGGCAGATGAGGTTAGGATGTGGATTGGCCTGTGGAATTATGACATTGTGGCCATTAGTAAAACTTGGTTGAAGGGGCAGGACTGGTGGCTCAATGTTCCGGGCTTCCGTTGATTTAGATGTGATAGAATGGGGGTGGGGGGGGGGGTGGGGGGAGGAATGAAAGGGGGAGGAGTGGTGTTGCTCATCAGGGAAAATACCACAGCTGTGCTCAGGCAGGACAGACCAGAGGGCTCGTCTACTGAGTCTATTTGGGTGGAGCTGAGGAATGGGAAGGGTATGACCACACTCATGGGGTTGTGTTATAGACTGCCCAATAGTCAACAAGAATTAGAGGAGCAGATCTGTAGGCAGACAGCAGTAGATTGTGATAGGAGATTTTTACTTTTCATATTGACTGGGGCTCCCATACTCTAAAAGGGCTGGATGGCTTTGAGTTTATCAAATCTGTTCACGACAGTTTTCAAAATCAATACAAGGAGTTTGTATGTTCTCCTCGTGTCTGTGTGGGTTTTCCCTGGGGGCTCAGGCTTCCTCCCACTGTTTGAAAAATACCAGTGGGTGTACGTTAATTGGGTGGCACAGACTCGTGGGCTGAAAGGGCCTGACACTGTGCTGTTCGTCCAAATAAAAAAAAATTAAATTTAATATATGGAGGTACCAACTTGAGAGAGTTCAACACTATCTCCTATTAAGGATTGAGACAGGATAGGTGACAGATGTATGTGTAGGGGAATATTTTGGGTCCAGTGATCATAATACTGTTAGCTTCAAGTTAATTATGGAGAAGGATAGGCCTGGGCCTCGGGTTGAGATTCTAAATTGGAGAAAGTCTAATTTTGAGGAAATGAAAAAGGATTGAGAATGTGTGGATTGGGGTAAGTTGTTTTTGGGCAAGGATGTTCAAGTAAGTGAAGGACCTTCAAAGGTGAAATTTTGAGAGTAAAGAGTCTATGTTCCTGTCAGGATTAAAGGCAAGGTTAACAGGAATAGGGAAACTTGGCTTTTGAGGGATAATTAGGATCTGGTTTGGAAGAAGAGAGAGGTGTATAACAGAGCAACACAGAGCAAATAAGGTACTTGAAGAGTATGAAAAAAATACAAGAAACCCCTCAAAGAAATCAGAAGGTTAAAAGTGGTCATAAGGTTACTTTGGCGGACAATGTGAAGGAAAATCCTAAGGGTTTCTACAGATATATTAAGAACAAAAGGGTAGTAAGGGACAACATTGGTCCCCTTGAAGATAAGAGGGGTCGGCTTTGTATGAAGCCAAAAGAGATGGGAGATCTTAATTTTTTTAAAAATCAGTATCCACTCAGAAAATGGGCACAGGATCATGGGAAGCAAGGCAAACAAGCAGTGAGGTCATGAAACCTACACAGATTAAAGAAGAGGAAGTGCTTGCTGTCTTAAAGCCATTAAGGGAGGATAAATCCCCTGATGAGTTATTTCCTCGGACCTTGAGGGAAGTTTGTGGAGGATGTGGTGCTGGAGGATTGTAGGGGAGCTCGTGTTGTTCCGTTGCTTAAAGAAGGCTCCAAAAGTAACCCTGGAAATTATAGACCAGTGAGTCTGAAATCAGTACTAGGAAAATTATTGGAAAGTGTTCTAAGAGATGAGATACAAGTATTTGGATATCCAGAGACTGGTTCGGGAGAGTCAACATGGGCTTGTGTGTGATGTCATGTTTCCTCAATCTTAGATATTTTGAGGCAGTTACTAAGAAAGTTGATGAAGAAAAGGCCATGGATGTTGTCTACATGAATTTTAGTAAGGCCTTTGGCGAGGTCCCAGCTGGGAGGTTAGTCAGGATGGTTCACATGCCAGATCTTCATGGTGAAGTAGTAAACTAGATTCGACAATGGCTGGTTGGGAGAAGCCAGAGTACAGTGGTGGATGATGGCTTCTTCAACTGGAGGCACTGAGGAGTGCGGTAAAACAGCTATATGGGAATGCGGATACATAATTCCCTGAAAGTGGCGTCACAGGAAGATAGGGTTGCAAAGAAAGCATTTGGCATAAATCAAAGTATTGAATGTAGGAGTTGGGATGCAATGCAAAGTTGTGTTGGTGAGATCAAATTTGGATTATTGGTCACCTAACTACAGGAAAGATATAAATAAGATTGAAAGAGTGCAGAGAAGATTTACTTGGATGTTGCCCAGACTTCAGGAACTGGGCTATAGAGAAAGGTTAAATAGATTAGGACTTTATACCCTGGAGTGTAGATAAATGAGGGGAGACTTGATAGAGATATTTAAAATTGTGAGGGGATAGACAGAGTAAATGTAGATCGGCTTTTTCCACTAAGGGTAGGTGAGATACAAATCAGAGGACATGGGTTAAGAGTGAAAGTGAAGTTTTGGGGGGGGGGGGAACATGAAAGGGAGCTTCTTCGCACAGAGTGGTGGGAGTGTGGATCGAGCTGCCAGCTGAGGTGCTGAATGTGGGCTCAGTTTGAACATTTAAGAAGAATTTAGATGGGAGAGGTATGGAGAGCGATGGACTCGGTACAGGTCAGTGGGTCTAGGCAAAAAAAATGGTTCAGCACAGACGGGGGGGGGGGGGGTGGGGGGGTGGTGGGAAATGTCAAAGGACGTATTTCTGTGCTGTAATGTTCTATGGAATGTGTTGGACTTAATTGAAGAAGAAATGTGCTGTTGATGAGAAATATTTATACTTGTTACTGTATTTGTTAAGGTAATACATTAATTTGCATAAAATTGAAACTAATTCTGTATGAGTTAACAATTGATAAAAGATTAAATGACTAACCGCAAAGGGTGAGGAGGTAAAAATGAGTTTGTGCAGTTGGTAAGTGCAGTAAGGAGCAAGGAGATATTAAATCTCAAACAGTTCAGGTGCCAATTCTAGTTTTAGAAATGAGCAACTTGTTACATTTAGTTTGACCAGTTCTTAATGTTGTGGTTTTCCAATTAATTCTGTCCCTTGCTCGCTCACTGCTTCCTGAGTCAGATCATGTGCCATGCCCACCTCCACTAGCTTTTTGGTCCTTCAAACTGATTTTGGATGCAATTTATCCAATCTGATGTAAACAAATATTGAGTTCTTGCAGGGTTGGATAACTCCTGTAAAGACCTGTAAGTGGTAAATGTTGGATAACTCCTGTAAATGGTGATGTGTTGAATTATTTCAAAGTGGTTCTCATTTTGTGGACCAGAATGATGTGTACAGTTCCACATACTGCAGGGTCTAATGAATCGTAGGATCACAGCATTCTCCAGCATTTGTTGCCTGTTTCTAATCATCCATTGAACTACCGTTTGGTGTAGAAGATGACCCAAAACATCCAAAAAGCCTCAAAAAACTGAGGAAATCTTGCATGCCAGATACAAAAAGTAGATTTTAAATTCAATTAAAAAAAAAAAGGCTTGACATGTATTTGGCATATAAGATGGCCCTTGAAGCACCTCCCTGCTGTTCCCTATCATTCCTCACCACTGCAATGACCCACCCAACATTTTAAAATTGTGATGCCCGAGGTCCCCTGCTCCTGCCTGGGAACCCAGCAGGAGTTCCGCATAGCTGTGGTTCCTGCACCAAGTACACTTGGGCAATGAGACAACTTCTTTGATGCGAATGGCACCTCACCCAATGTTGAGAATGGAGTCCCTGTCGCTGATGCTGAAGACTTGGACCCAGCTCCATTTAGCATCTTCCTGTCCAGAAGCAAAGTTTTTACTTTTTTTTCCCCAACTTGCTTAATTTATAGATTTATTACTTGGCGTTTGGGGTGTTGTAACAAAGTTTGGATTGTTGCTGGGAGTCTCTGATAGCTACCTCTGGCATGTTCCTTACAGAAAATTATGGGGTGGGGGGGGGGGTCATCTTGCATCCCTGATATATGATTGATAAAACCATGAAAATGGGGACCCAACGTCTAAAGGTCAACTTGTACGCTGAAAAGTATGGTAAGTGGTATGTTGAGCTAATTCAGATGGCAAAAGCTTTTTAACCCAGAGCAAAATGAAGAAAGGATGTTAGATTCCCTTCCCTGGGAAGTATTAGTGAACACGATCAGTTTACGAACAACAATCAGGGGCGGCGTGGTTCGCACAACACCTTTACGGCGCCAGCGATTGGAATCTGGGTTAGAATCCCGCGCTGTGTAAGGAGTTTGTATGTTCTCCTCTGGGGCTCCGGCTTCCTCCCACCCTTCCAAATGTACTGGGGGCTGTAGGTTAATTGGGCGGTGTGGGCTAAAAGGCCTGTTATGTCTAGATTTAAATTTAATTTTGAAATTTAAATTTAACAATCTCGAGGTTTCAAGGCCCAGTCTTTTACTGACTTGAAAGTAAGCTTTCCTGCTGTCGGTGTGAAATTAATAATCTAAGTCCCTGAATGGAAGACCAGCTGTTTCACCACCACCACCACTACTGTAAAAACACATCTGTCCCTCAGCCCTTGGCAGCTCATTTAAACTGCCCATCTCTGGGGGTCAATATTGGAACCGAGGCATAAGTTATTTAGAGCTGTATCTGGGTGTGATAGTACAGACCTATCACCAATGTATATAGTTACAGTATCTAGAGTATGTAATGACTGTGCTTACAGCGATTGGCTGAGAGCTTAGCCATGCCTACTGTCTGGGCCTTAAAGGGTTGTGTCCCTAGCCAGGTCAGATCATTCCGGATTGGTCGGCCACCTGTGAAGAGTTCCTGTCTTTTGCTAATAAAATTGTAGAGCTCGTCGAAAGAACCAAAGACTTGTTGATCCAAACCAAGGCTTTTATTAGCAAAAGACAGGAGCTCTTCACAGGTGGCCGACCAGTCCAGAATGATCCGACCTGGCTAGGGACATAACCCTTTAAGGCCCAGACAGTAGGCGTGGCTAAGCTCTCAGCCAATCGCTGTAAGCACAGTCATTACACTCTAGATACTGTAACTATATACATTGGTGATAGGTCTGTACTATCACACTGGGTGACCAGCTCTTTGACGTGCTGAAAAGAACAAAATTGCACCAGTTGCATTGGAATGGTCAAGGTTACTGCATTCCCTCTTTAGAACCATAGAACATTACAGCACAAACTGGTCTCCTCAGCCCTTCTAGTCCATGCTGAAACTTTTTTTCTGTTTAGTCCCACTGACCTCCACCCAATCCCTAGGCTTCCATACCTCTCCCATTCCTGTACATGTCCACATCCTTCTTAAATGTTACAATTGAACCTGCATTCTCCACTTCAGATGGAAAATCATTCCACACTCTCTGAAGTTCCCATCATGTTCCCCCTAAATACTTCCATTTTCATTCTTAAACCATGTCCTCTGGTTTGTATCTCAGTGGAAAAAGCCTATTTTCATTTACTCTATTTCCCCCTCATAATTCTGTATACATCTATCAAATCTCCCCTCATTCTTCTATACTCCAGGGAATAAAGTCCTAACCTGTTTAACTTTTCCCGATAACTCAGTTCCCCTTGGACAGCATGGTTAGCATAGCGGTTAGCGCAACGCCTTTACAGCCCCAGCGATTGTCGATTGGAATTCAAATTCCGTGCTGTCTATAAGGAGTTTGTACCTTCTCCCTGTGTCTGCGTGGGTTTCCCCTGGGGTTTCTGGTTTCCTCCCACCCTTCAAAACGTACCTGGTGTGTGGGTTAATTGGGTGTAAACTGGGCGGCATGGACTTAAGGGGTGAATTGGCCAGTTACCGTGCTGTATGTCTAAATTTTACACACACATTTGCCTATATTTGGAAATGTGTCCTATAACCATCAGCTCATGTTTTCTGATAGGGAAAATGCAGCTATTTGATTAGAATTTCAGTCATAACTGTGTAGAATCCAAAATCTATGATGTGATTGGATGTGTACAATTGCAACATTTATATTAAAAAAAGCATTTGAGCAGATATATGGACTAGGAAGGTTTAGAGCAGAGGTTCTCAAACATTTTTCCACTCACATTCCACCTTAAGTATTCCCTATACCATCAGTGCTCTGTGATTAGTAAGGGATTCCTTAAGGTGGGATGTGGGTATGAAAACCACTGTTTTAATCATCCCTCATTGACTCGTTATGTGCCTGGTTTCATAACTCCAAAGGAAATGGGCCAATGACAATTTTTCTCAAGCAAAATATTTCAGTAACAATTGGGTCTAGAGCAGTGGTTCTCAAGCTTCCCTTTCCCCCTCACATCCCACCTTAAATAATCCCTTACTAATCACAAAGCACTTGTGACATAGGGATTACTTAAGGAGGTAAGTGAGTGGAAAGAAAAAGGCTAAGAACCACTGGTCAAAAGGAATATGGGCCAAATGCATAGTTCAGACAGGAAATGGTGAGCATGGCCAATTCCCATGTTGAACAGCTCCATGGTGTTAGAAGAGCGTGCGCTTGTAAAACTCTCTTCATAAGCAGCAATTCAAAGATGTAATGGATTGATGCCATCCAAAAGTTGGTTAATTGCCCGTTTGAATGATTATTTCACAGCTGTTGTATTTCTGCTGGCGTTTTATTAAATTTACACAATCTTTCTCAGCACTCGACTGGGAGCCATTTTGTCCCCAACTATTCAAGGGGTGGTTCGAACTGTACGCAGGCAAACCCTGCGATGTGTTACTTCAATTAGCACAAAATTCAGTTAACAAGATTTGGAAAACTGCAACCATTTCCTGTTTTGCGTGTGTGATTATTCAGTTACCCGCGAGATCTTTCTGGAAATTTCTAGAAAACTCGAGTTACAAGTAGATCGTGTGAAGGGCCCTAAATAAAATGTGTGCAAATCAGCCAGACTCTGTGTGACCCCCTATTAAATATGGATAAAAGAAAGTATGGAGAAGAGTCTGACTATGATCTTAAAAGGAAAAGAAAAACAATTACTTGAAGAAAAATTGAAGTTATTAAAATCGGACACTATCTGGGCTACATTGAGTCAATGGTACACACAATTTTAAGAAGCATGAACCTAAAGAACAAGGTAAAGTTGCATCAGTCTAAGCGCAAATTACTCGAAACAGAAGTCCATTTAATGATTGAAATGGAATGGCTACTTCATTTTTGCATTGAGGATTGTAACCAAAAGTGAATATCACTTTGCACAAAAAACATTCAAACCAAAGCTTTTAAACATCTTTTCAATGCTTTAAGAAAATAAATTTCAAGGGGATACAGAAACACTTGCTGCAAGTTTAGGTTGGTTTGACATCAAATAGGATGACGCATCCTAAGAATTGCAGGGGAAGCTGCCAGCAAAATGATCCTGCAAAATTTCCAGAACTTTTTTCAAAAAGGATTTGAACTTGTTGAAGCCGCCAAGGATTTTTTAAATTTAACATGGAAAGCGACATGGAAATCCGCGGCATAATGAGGGGGAAAATATCAAAATCTGTGCAGTCAACTTTGGACAAATATTTTTCTAAGAAATAGTTATGATGTAATTATGATTTTTCATTTATTTCATAATTATTTTTAATAATATCAATTTTGACATTGTATGCAGCTAAAAGTTGTTTTTTAAAATGCATTTTTGTCTTGATGGATGATCTGAAAGGACAGGGATTGTAATTATTCCCATTCTATTAATCACTTAATGGGAATTTGTCTTGCGCAAGTTTAAAAAAAAATTAGGACAAATTAATCACGTGATGCTGGGTTTGCCTATATTTTTGTGAGTGGAGCCTCTAGAGGCCTCCTTGCTTTACAGCAAAACACTGAAAGGACAATCATATTCTGATCTCCTCTATAGACCATTAAGATGCACTACAGTAACTGAACTGGGCCTGTCTCGTGGGTGATCCCTCTATGGTTGTTACAATTCACTGCAATATTGCTTGCAATACACAAGTGCTGGAAAACTCGACAGGTAAAGCAGCATCAAGTTTGTCAAGTCTTCTCTAAGTGTGGCCTCTACAGCTCACTCCGCATGGATTACTTTGTGCTCATGGCTGGGCTTTATACACTATCATAACTAATAAAATATGCAGATTGGTTTGTTATCTATTTGTTAACGGGAAAATGTTACATGCAAACAATTGTGCAGCTGATGGAAAACCAGGACCAGTCACCAACCCATGGACAGGTAGCTCATGGACTTCAGCCCCCCCCTCCCACACTGGAATTTGGGGAGTTAAATTGTGATTGAAATTTCTGCTAGTGTTCCAGGGTTTACCTGATTTGGTGGTATCCGAGGGGAAAAATGGACAGATTGATTGGATGGGTTTAGAGGGACATGAGCCAAATTCAGGCAGGTGGACTAGTGTAGATGAGTAGCAAGGTTGGGGCAATGTTGTTACGGAGCCAGCGACTTGGATTCAAGTCTGGCACTATCTGTAAGGAGTTTCCTCCCACCTTTTTTTAAAAAAAGAAAAATGTACGGGGGCTATAGGTTAATTGGGGTATTTGGGTAGCATGGGCTTGTGGTCCAGAAGGGCCTGTTGCTGTGCTGTATATCCAAATTAAAAATTAGAAATTATGGTCACCATTGGGCAACTTGGGCCAAGGTCCTGTTTCCATGCTAAATGACTATTATTCCATGAATATCGAATTATTCTTTGGATAGGCAGTCGCTGCTTGTGTCCACAAGTTATTGGTGTGTCCATGACCATATTGACTGTGATGTTTTCTGCAAACCAGGTTCAGAAACCCCTGGATTCAACTGCTGTGCAATGGAATAGGTCGTTTTCTTGCAGTAACATAAATTCCTAAGAGGAAAAAGTTGTAAGACAATTTGTTAATAGTGTGAGCAGGTGGGGTTTATTTGCTTAATACAATTAGCAATAAATTACAGGACACGATAACTTTGCCTTTAATATGGTAATCTATTAGGAGAGCTGACCTAAAATCAAACGTGGAAAGTTTTAAGGTGCTCCTTAAGAGGGAAAGAGAAAGTAAGGGGGGGGGGGTGGTGGTGAAATTTAAATGGAAGGTTCGATTGAGCATAGAATGTAGTACCGCAAGACCCTGCAGAGGACAGTGAAGTCAATGGAAAAGACAATTGGGGGCTCTCTTCCTACCATGACAGATGTCTACAACACTCCATACAGGTGAAAGGTGCTAACACCCCTCGTGCAAACTGTTCTCCCTTCTGCTATCTGATAGGGGGTACTGCAGCACTCAGGGCCCTTGCATCTAGATTGGGCAAGTTTTTTTTTCCCCAATCCATCAGGCTCCTGAATTCCCAGAACATTTTAGGATAGGGTACAGAGGACTGTTACTGTACAGGTTTTAATATTGTGCTTAACTTCTATTCTAACTTGTATTTATGTAAATATGCTCTGTGGTCCTGGAGAAATGCTATCACGTCTTTACCGTGTGAGCATGGTATGAATGATAAATAAAGGTGACAACTTGAATTGTGGGTTAAGGCAGTTCCCAACTGTAGTGTCAAATGTAAAGGAGCTCAATCATCTGGGGTGACAGAGGGAGAAGGAGTGAGTGTGGAGGATGCATTTTAAACTTGATTATCACTCTTGTCTGATACATACCTCAGCAGGCCAGGATAAGTCTAGAACAGACCACAATCTTTCAAGTTCTCCTTGATGATGATGTCTGTCACAGCATCAAACACAAACTTGACGTTCTCTGTGTCTGTGGCACAGGTCATGTGTGAGTAGATCTCCTTCACATCTCTCCTCATGTTTAATTCCAGGAACTGGACTTTAATGTAGTTTCCAGCATCTTCCATTGAGTTGTTCCCTGCAAGAAGAACCCAACTGGATTCAGTGCGGAGAATATTCCCTGCTTTGCTTGGACATGCAGTATTGTTTTCTCTTTAATTTGGGGCTATAACACAGTAACAGCCATTCCCACTACACCATGCTGCGCAAATACACCAATTAACTTACACACCAAGGTAGGGCATAACACAGTAAATGGAAGAACACTGAGGAGTGCGGAGGAACAAAGGGATCTGGGAATGCAGGTACATAATTCCCTGAAAGTGGTGTCGCAGGTAGACAGGGTTGTGAAGAAAGCTTTTGGTATCTTGGCCTTCATAAATCAAAGTATTGAGCACGGGAGTTTGGATGTTGTGTGAGGTTGTACAAGACATTGGTGAGGTCAAATTTGGAGTATTGTGTGCATTTCTGGTCCACAGGAAGGATATCAGTAAGATTGAAAGAGTGCAGAGAAGATTTACCAGGATGTTGCCGGGTCTTCAGGAGTTGAGTTACAGGGAAAGATTAAACAGGTTGGGACTTTATTCCTCAGAATAAATGGAAGGTTCGATTGAGCATAGAATGTAGTACCGCAAGACCCTGCAGAGGACAGTGAAGTCAGTGGAAAAGACAATTGGGGGCTCTCTTCCTAACATGACAAATGTCTACAACACTCCATACAGGTGAAAGGTGCTAACACCCCTCGTGCAAACTGTTCTCCCTTCTGCTATCTGATGAATGAGGGGATGAGGGGAGATTTGATAGAGGTTTAGAAAATTGAGGGGTATAGACTGAGCAAATGTGAGCACGCTTTCCACTTAGATTAAGAGAGATAAATACAAGAGGACGTGGCTTTAGGCTGAAAGGGTTAAGGGGAACATTAGGGGGAACTTTTTCACTCAGTGGTGGGAGTATGTAACAAGCCACCATCTGACATGGTAAATGCAGGGTCACACTTGGGGTCTTAAGAATAAATTGGATAGATACATGGGTGGGAGAGGTCTGGAGGGTTATGGAATGGGCGCAGGTCAGTGGGACTAGTGGAATGATGTTTTTGGGACAGACTAGAAGGGCCAAATGGCCTGTTTTCAGTGCTGTAGTGCTCTATGGTTCTAAACACCCCATATGATTTTTGAGTGTGGGAGGAAACCAGAGGAGACTGATGTAGGTCATGGGTAAAATTTACAAACGCTTTAGATGGCAATGGATTTGGAACTGGGTTGCTGGTGTTGTAGCAGTTATACACTAACTGTTCCATCCCAGAGGCAACACTATGGCAAAAGGAGGACAACAGCGTTTATACTGACCATCATAGTCTGGGAAACAGATGCTCAGGTGGGTCTTCTTGATCTTTTCCTGGAACACGTCCTTCTTGTTGAGGAAGAGGACGATGGAAGTTGCGATGAAGTAACGATGATTGCAGATACTGTTGAAGAGATGCAGGCTCTCGTGCATACGGTTCTGTCAATGAGACAATGGAATGGAGAAAGAAATTTGAACTGAATTTTGGATCACTGGTTCCCATGCCACAGTTGGGAGTCTGAAATCACACATTGCTCGTACTTGTTTTGAACTTGGTCCATTTGAAAGCTTTGTGTTTGGACTGTGGACATTCTCTGCTTCCCAAACCTCACCTGAGGAGCAAATGAGATTTTCCTCAAAGGTACTAACTTTTAGAAGAAGAATCAGAACTTATTGTCATGAACAGGTCACATCATTTGTTGTCTTGTGGCAGAATAACAGTACAATGCAAATATTGCTATAAATTACATTTCAAAAAGAAATAAATAGTGCAAGAAAATAGGATAAAGTGAGGAAGTGTCTGTGGTTCATTGATTATTCAGGAATCTGATGGGATTGGGGAAGAAGCTGTCCTTGTGCCGCTGAGTGCTCGTCTTCAGGCTCCTGTACCTTTTTCCTCATGGTAGCAGGGTGAACAGGGTGCTGGGGTCCTTGAGGGTAGAGGGTGCTTAAGACATGGCCTTTTGTAGATGTCTTCAATGGAGTGAAGACTGGTGCCTGTGATGTCACAGGCTGAGTTAACAACCATCTGGAGTTTTTTCCTGTCCTGTGTATTAGCACCTCCACAACAGACAGTGATACAACTGCCGATCCCTCAATGAAGACTTGCTTTCATCCTGAGGTCCACAATCATTTCCTTGGTTTTGCCAACTTTGAGTGCAAGGTTGTTGGTGTGACACCACTCAACCAGCTGATCTATCTCCCTCCTGGACGCTTCCTCATTGCCATCTTAGATTCTGCTGACAGTGGCGTCATTGGCAAATTTGCAGACAGCGTTTGAATTGTGCCTGGCCACAGTCATGGGTGTAGAGAGAGCAGAGCTGAGGGCTAAGCATACACTTTTTTTTCTTTAGATGGTGGTTCTTTCTGGGGTCCGAATCCAGAGGAAAGAGCCAATTTACAGTGATATAGTTGAAGTGGGATCACAGTCTGCAATGACTCACCAATCAACCATTTGCACTAATCCAATACTAATTCCATTTGTTATTCTCCCACACTTTCTTCAACTCCCCCTTCACCCTCTGCTCCACACCCTCAAGACCTTGACATTTTACTGACAAAGTAGAAGCAAATTAATCTACCAGCTCATATGTTTTTTGGCATGTGAGAGGAAAGCTGAGCAGCTGGAGAGAAGTGGCAAACTCCCCCCCACCTCCCCCCAGGCAGTGGCCGAGATCAGGATTGAACCCAGAACCTGGTGTGACAAGCCCACTTTTCTGCCAGCTGCCCAACCAGTCTTCTCTAATCGACATGAAATCAGGAACCATGGCCAAAAAAAGACCTCGCATGGGTGGTGACAGATCAGTTAGAGTAATCACAAATGGGAACCAGGGAACGTGGAGTAGAGGTGTTCCAATGGGACAATTTTCCTTTGAAACTGAATGATCTTCTGTTCACAGTGCTGAGTATTAGGACTTGGGGGGCGGGGGGTGGGGGGGTTACATCCCACTTTAAGTAATCCCTATGCCATCGGTGCTCTGTGATTAGTAAGAAATTGGTTAAGGTGGGATGTAAGTGGGAAGGGGAGGTTGAGAATCACTGCTGTAGACCCAATTATTACTGAAATATTTTGCTTGAGAAAAATTGTCATTGGCCCATTTCCTTTGGAGTTATGAAACCAGGCACATAACGAGTCAATGAGGGATGATTAAAACAGTGGTTTTCATACCCACATCCCACCTTAAGGAATCCCTTACTAATCACAGAGCACTGATGGTATAGGGAATACTTAAAGTGGGAAGAAAAAAGTCACGAACCCACTTAGTTACAGTAACCAATCCTTAAGGATTATATTGAATGTATTGATGCTTTCATCCATATCCTTTCTTCTCAACCAGCTGCTACCTGCTGCATTTAATAGCTTTTCCAACAATAAATTTTGAATTTTAGTTTAGAGATACAGGACGGTAACATGCCCTCCCGGTTCATGTGCCCCCGCTGCCCAAATACACACATGAACTCCTATAATACAAAAAAACTTGAGGCTTCTGCGTAGTAATTTTTGTTCTGAATTTGGCAAAGAATTTTAAGGATATCTTTAAAGAAGGTTCAATGAAGTTTCTTTCTTTCTTCTTTGGCTTGGCTTCGCGGACGAAGATTTATGGAGGGGTATGTCCACATCTGCTGCAGGCTCGTTGGTGACTGACAAGTCCGATGTGGGACAGGCAGGCACGGTTGTAGCGGTTGCAAGGGAAAATTGGTGGGTTGGGGTTGGGTATTGGGTTTTTCCTCCTTTGTCTTTTGTCAGTGAGGTGGGCTCTGCGGTCTTCTTCAAAGGAGGTTGCTGCCCGCCGAACTGTGAGGCGCCAAGATGCATGATTGGAGGCGATATCAGCCCACTGGCGGTGGTCAATGTGGCAGGCACCAAGAGATTTCTTTAAACAGTCCTTGTACCTCTTCTTTGGTGCACCTCTGTCTCGGTGGCCAGTGGAGAGCTCGCCATAGAACACAATCTTGGGAAGGCGATGGTCCTCCTTTCTGGAGATGTGACTCACCCAGCACAGTTGGGTCTTCAGTAACGTGGATTCAATGCTTCCGGCTCTGCCAGCTCGAGTACTTCGATGTTGGTGATGAAGTCACTCCAATGAATGTTGAGGATGGAACGGAGACAGCGCTGATGGAAGCGCTCTAGGAACCGTAGGTGATGCCGGTAGAGGACCCATGATTCGGAGCCGAACAGTAGCGTGGGTATGACAACGGCTCTGTACACGCAGTTAAACTCTGCAAAAGTGGAACAATGAAAGCCAAAATGTTGGATGAAGCTGCCTTTGAAGGTTTTTTGTTTTCAATAGGACCTCCTGCAAGCCCTTGGGCAATTTGACCAGATTGCATTGCTAACCTGAATGTCTTGTGGAGTTGGCAAGAATTATATCCTTTATTTTCAGCGGTGCAGGAATCTGATTTTGTGGGGGACTATTGTTAATTGTCGCTTGCAGCAAGATGCAATCGCAAAGAAGGCTCGCCAACGGCTATATTTTGAGATGTCTGAGGGGGATTCGATTTTTGTTGTCGAGACTCTTGTAAACTTCTACAGGTGTATGGTGGAGAGCATTCTGGCTGGTTGCATCACTGCCTAGTATGGAGGTGCCAACTCTCAGGACAAGAATAAACTCGAGGGTTGTAAACTCAGCCTGTGACATCACAGGCACCAGACTTTACTCCATTGAGGACATCTACACGAGGCGGTGTCTTAAAGCAGCCTCTATCCTCAAAGACCCCCACCACCCAAGCCATGCCCTCTTCACTCTGCTACCATCGGGGGAAAAGGTACAGGAGCATAAAGACGAGCACTCAGCGGCACAAGGACAGCTTCTTCTCCGCTGCCATCTGATTCCTGAATAATCAATGAACCAAAGACACTGCCTCACTTTTCACGCACTGTTGTTATTTTTTTCATATATACTAATGTTGTAAGATGGTTATGAATGTTTGCACAGTGACGCTGCTACAAAACACTGAATTTCATGACTTGTTCATGTCAATAAATTCTGATGCATCTTGGCTTGACTGAGAATGCAATGGGGTTGGTGAAGGGGCTGGGAGTTGTGCAAAGGGGTGTGGTTTTGGGCAATTTCTGGATGGATAAACCTTCCACATCTTAAATTAGGTCATGAAGGCAACAGATGCATCGGTTAAGTCCTGCTTGTGCAAGGTGGCATGTTTGCCTGAAGGCAAATAGCCAAAAAAACAAGGACTTCTTCTTCCCCTCTGCCATCAGATCTCTGAATGGTCAAAACACCACAGACACTACTTTGATTTTTTCTTTTGAAAGTTACTTATAGCAATTTTGAACCTGCAGTGGTGCCTCAAAACAACAAATTTTGTGACATGTTCATGACAACCAATTCTGAATTTGGCATTGAGAATACACTTGGGCTGACATTATATTGTCCACTTGTGTCGAGTGTTTCAGATGGTGAGATCCTAGCTTAAATTTGGTGAATTATTCCTGACCTTGGGAATGCCAGAGGTGATGGGATTGTCAGGGCTTGCGGTGGTAATTGAGCAAGGCTGTGTTGGGCCTTGACTTTCTGAGAAGGATGCTCTATTATCTCCACTTCCACCCTGTCGGTGGCTGGAGGGGAGGGGTGAATCCGCCCTCGGGTTTCCCCAACCACTTACCACTTCATCATCCTCTACCAGGACCATGTCGTAGGCGCTGAGAGCAGCGATGAAGATAATGCACGTGACACCTTCAAAGCAGTGAATCCACTTCTTGCGTTCAGAACGCTGGCCCCCTACATCAAACATCCTGCGGAGGGGAGAGGAAGGAAGTGGAGATCAAGCAGAGCTGATCATAAACTTCCATGAGGGAGATATGAGCCAGTGATCATTGGGTGACCTGTAGCAGCTGCTCTGGATATTGGAGTGCAGATGCTCATTATGATGAGGGCATCAATGAAACTGTAACGGAATGAGTTCCCAATGCAGAAGCAGGACCAGCCTTTGTTACTGTTTCTGTTTCATTTGACCACCTCATCTTGCATCTTAGCCCATCAATATCTTCAGATTCAATCTTCACACACACATCTAGTTTCTACTTATGTTCATCGTCTCTGCTCCCCCATTAATTAAAAGTTTCACATTCTAGCCACCTTCCTAATAAAGGAATTTCTTTCTCTCTATTGCCAGACTTTTATATGGATCACCACTGCAGACAGCTATGCAAAGTGCTGCTTCAAGAAGGCAGCCAAAATCTTAAAGGACCCCATCCCTCTGGTCATAATCTTTTCTCACTGCTACTTTTGGGCAGAAGACCAGCTCCTCCAAGTTCAAGAACCGTTTCTTTCCAAGAACTATCATGCTCTTGAACATGTCACACACCAGCCCCACACCATGCCATGATGCCAAACTCTTCTTCTGTTGTCTCCTTCTCCGGGCCTACTTCCATGACTGCGACTCTCCAACCCCCCTACCCAAGGCCCTTTCTCCTGCTTTAACCCTTCTTCCTCCTCTTGGACATCTCATCCTGGCCATCTGCCCACTTGGGATCTTTAGATTTCCAATGGCTGCTGTGATGCCAACTGTCACAACTTCTCCACTCCCCTCTCTCATTCTAATCTCATCTCCTCTGAATGATCTGTCCTCCACTCTCTCTGCAACAATCCCAACCTCACTATCAAACCCTCTGACAAGGGCAGGGCTGTTGTGGTCTGGCGCACTGACTGCTACCTTGCTGAGGCCAGACAACAGCTCTCAAACATGTCCTTCTCATTATCCCTTCCACAGGACCCCACCACAGCTCATCAAGCCACCAGTTCCAACACCATCACCTCTGGTCACCTCCCTCCCACGCACGTCATTGTTTCCCATCCCTGCACTGCCCTATTCTACCTCTTTCCCAAGATACACAAACCCAATCGTTTCCACTTACCCTTGCTCCACTGAACTAGTGTTGTCTTACAATCACTATCTTTTCCCTATCTACATCTGCGATTATGTCATCTACCCTCCATCTCTTCAATGACTTCAGGTTCCCTGAACTGGACTGGCTCATTTCCACTATAGAGGTCCAATCATTTTATACTCCCTACCCCATTCAGAGGTCTCAAAGCATTTTGTTTCTTTTTTGGCAAGAGACCTGACCAGTTACCCTTCATGACCACCCACCTCCACCTGGAAGAACTTGTTTTCATTCTGAATAACTTCACCTTTGACTCGTCTCATTTCCTTCAAATCAGAGTAGCCATGGATACCCACATGGGTCCTTGCTACGCCTTCCTCTTTGTGGGCTTTGTAGAGCAATCCATCCTGCAAGCCTACACAGGAGAGGCCCCTCAACTCTTCCTCTGCTTATATCGATGACTGCATCGGGGCTGCCTCCTGCACCTGTGATGAGCTCATCAACTTCATTCACTTCGGTGCGAACTTCCACACCGATCTCAAACTCACCTGGTCCATTTTCGACAACACTCTCCCTTTTTCTTGATCTCTCTGTCCTCCTCTCCGGAGACAAGCTTTTCACTGACTTATATTACAAACCAACCAACTCCCACAACTACCTCGACTACACTTCCTCACACCCTGTCCCCTCCAAGGATTCTATTCCCTTCTTGCAATTTCTCCATCTCTGCTGCATCTGTTCCCAAGATGAGGTCTTCCAGTCCAAATCTTCAATAATGTCTGCCTTCTACAAATGTGGCTTCTCTTCCACCATCAACTCAGCCCTCACCCGCATCTCCTCCATTTAACGCTCCTCTGAACCCACACATAACAAATGCAGGATTCCCCTTGTCCTTACCCAACCAGCCTCTGCCTCCAACACATTATCCTCTGTAATTTCCGCCACCTAAAACATGATCACTCTACCAGTCACCTCTTCCCCTCTCCTCTCTCCTTTGCTTTCTGTAGGGACTGCTTCCATCATGAATCACTCGTCCCTTTTCACCAATCGTCCCCCCGGCATCATCCCCTGTGGCTGCAGGAGGTGCCACACTTGTGCCCATACCTCCTCCCTCACCACAATCCATGTCCCTCAACGGGCCTTTCAAGTGAAGAAACACGTGAATCTGCTGGAGTTATCTACTGCATCCGGTGCTCCCTTTGTGGCCTTGTCTACATCAGAAAAACTGGCACACACTGGGAGATCACTTTGCCAACTACCTTTGCTCTGTCTGCCTCAGTGACAGGGATCTCCCAGAGCCACCATTTCATTTCTGTGTCACACTCCCACACTCGTATGTCTGCCCATGGCCTCATGTACTATCCCACCAAGAGTACCTGTAAATTGTAGGAACAACACTTGATTTTCCATCTAGGCACTCTCCAGCCAGATGGCATTAACCTCGATCTCTCTGGTTTCTGTGAACTTGCTCTCCTTTCCTCTTCCCCTTGTCTTCTTCACCCTGTTCCCTCTATTCCAGAGCCATCCCTCCTCCCCTTGTTGACTGCTGTGCCCTCTCTCCTTTCTCCCTGCCTTTGTGACCCCTTACCCTTTTATTTGAATGCCTGTCGACATTTTTCCATACCCTGATAAAGGGTTCAAGCCTGAAACGATGGTTATGTATCTTTGCTTGTATGAAATGTGCTTTTTGACCTCCTGAGTTCTTCCAGCTTTGTGTTTTTACCACAAAGAGCTTGTCTGCACTATTGCAAAGTATCTATTTTCTTGAACAATATAACTGAATATTTATTACCTATTTGGCTTTTCTGTTTCTCTTTTAATTCAATTTATTGTAGACTTTTTTAAATAGAGCACCTGTTCAACTGAAATAAATAAGAATTTCAGTGCATAGGTAGATTTTTCTGGTTATCCATCCCGTAGGAGGAGGATGATTCCTTTCAGTCAGTTTGTGGGGTTTATACCCCTCCTCAGAAAGGAGCAGCATGTGTGTGAATGGATTGAGGTGAGTAAGGGGTTGCACAGGTCCAGACCAATCCTCTCAACATCCCCTCCTGGATCCAGTGGCATGGTGAGGTCCAAGACGCCTGAGGGAAGTTCTGTTCCAGACCAAGCTTTGATGCAAGGGATGCCCTTTCTGTGCCTCATGGCACACATTTGCTAGATGGCCGTTGACCCCATGCGAGGGTTCACCCGCCCTTTGACAGGTCTTGTTTTTCATCCTTCAGGGTGTCTATCCATTGTCCGCACCAGGCAAGCCTGGTGGGGGAGCAGGTTTGTAGCCGACCATGCAACTAATTGTGGTACTGGGTTACATGGTACCAGTAGCACTCAGATGAGTGACCTGACCTCAATATGTTCATTATACAATGTATAAAGAACATGGAATGTTAAACCCATTTGACTCATGATGTTGTGCTGACCTACTCCACAACAATCTAATCCTTCCCTATCTAGCACCCGGAAAACTTCATTTATCTGTCTAAGAGTCTTAAACATTCTTATTGTATGAGGCTCCTCCTCCAACAATCCTGGCAATGCAATAAACACGTTAACATTGTTGTCGTCTCACATTGGTTAAAAATGTTGCCTCTGCTCTATTATAACTGATATCCTTCTGTAACTCTGCTGTGCTTTTAACTGATACCCTGTGCTGGTTGACCAGATGAACTGCTGCTCAACAAACTTTCTCATTGTACCTCAACACTTTTGGCAGTAGTCTTGAATTTCATACAAGCAAAGATACTTAACCATCGTTTCAGGCTTGAACCCCTTATCAGGGTATGGAAAAATGTCGACAGGCATTCAAATAAAAGGGTAAGGGGTGGGGGGAGAGAGACGTGGTCACAAAGGCAGGAGGTAATGCGTGGAGAAAGGAGGGAGGGCACAACAGTCAACAAGTCCTCAATTCTTAATTTACAAGACGAAGGTGGTTTTGTGTTCTTTGTACCAAATCGAAACAGCTTTCCATACAATTCAGCCAAGTGGCCTCAGTGGGTTGTGTTAATGGCTCATTTCTGTTGCATTCTGTTGCAGACTTGGTACCAACCCCACCATGGTAATACCAGCATGGTGGCACCTTTCCAGACAAACTGCTTCTTTTGAGCTGACTGCTCACGACGGCTAGAAAATGACTATACTCCAAGGCATTGGCCTTGACTTCAATCTCTGCATTTGGCATAGCAAGTGCAACAAGAGGGGTGAGAATGATGCCCCAGTCTCTATATTCACTGAGTAGCCCCCTTACTAGTCACACAGTTATTTTAATTCTGAACCAGAAAGAATTGAGGGCAGGAAAAATGTCAATTTCTAAAGAGTCCCAACCATCTCCTCAACATTTTGTGACCATGTAATACTCATTACTATTTATACCAGGGCCTGGTGTGTGGTTATGTTTGTCCGAGGAGCCAGTTGTGGGACCACAGCTACGGATCGACTTGATGTGAAGTGGGGGAGGTGTGGAACCAGAGATACGAGAGAAGGAGCAGGTGTAGGATCACAGCTACAGGTCGACGGGATGGAGGAGGTGTGGGACCAGAGGTGCAGGCCGACAGGATGGAGGAGGCGTGGGACCAGAGGTGCGGACGGATGGGATATAGAGTGGGTTAGTGCTGCAGCTGGGTACCCTGATGCCAATACCACTACCTGAAGTTTAGATCTTTGAATCCGAACTGGGTCTCAATGATGCCAGTCGTTTTCACACGAGAGCGTAGCACGTCTTGCTCCGTGGGGAGGTAGCCTGGCTGTACAATTCGATCTAAGTCATTGAGGTAACTAGAGCAGTCAAATGAAAAACAATGCATTAGGAGTCAGTCAAAACCATCGGCTACCTGTCGATGTTTCTGCAGAGAAGCCAGGGTAACCAATGTCGTGCAATTCCCAGAAGTGCTGGAGATACTCAGCAGGTCGCGCAGCGCCTCTAGTAAGCAAAGGGATATAACCAACATTTCAGGTCTGAGGCATTGTCAATTTTCTCCAGCACTTTTGTGCATTGCTCTATAATCACATGATCTTTAGACCTTCCAGTTTAACTTTATAACCAATGTAGTGCCTGGGCTTTCTCGACCCACAGGTAGGTGCCAAAGACACTTTCTAGGTGTAAGATTTGAATTGCTTGCAGTTTTAACTCCCTGCATGCTGCCCCCTGCTTTGCTAAACAGGGGGAAAAGCAGTTCTGGTCTGGTTGGACCATCTCAGTTGTTTTATTCTCCAATCTATTCCGATTACTATTTCCTCCTACACAGTCTCAACATAGCTCAATAAATTACCTAATTTCCGATGGCACAATATTGCCTTCCAAATCCACCATTTTCAACCAACTTCTATGCTTTAGTTCTATCTGCTTTCCTTCCCTCCTCCTTTCAATTCAATCTCACCTGCTTCCCCATTACCTACCTGTTCTTTTAATCCCTCAGAAACCTTCCCTTTCCTTGCAATTTAACACTTGTTTCATCTCCAATTTCTCCCAGACCATCAAACTGTGATATTAACCCTGTTTCTTCCTCCACAGATGCTGCTTGACCTTGAATATTTTTGGCACATGAAATTTACACTAGGAATCCCATCATTTCTCTTCTTTATAAAGATCTACAGGTCAATATTTTTTGGTTCTATCATTAAGGTGTCCTTTTTGACTCCAATTCCTGTGTTGGAAGATTGTGTACGCAAGTTTCAGAATGTAACACGAAAAATAGGAGCAAAGTGGAGGCCATTTGGCCCTGCCATTCAATAAGATCATGGCTGATCCGGTCGTGAACTCAGCTCCACCTTTTTTCTCCATAAACCTTGAATTCTTCTATTTTGTATAAATCTGTCTATCCGTGTTTTAAATATATTTAATGAGGTAGCCTCCACTGCTTCCCTGGGCAGAGTTCCACAGATTCACCACTCCTTGGAAGAAGCAGTTCCTCCTCTTTTCCTGTCCTAAGCACACTTAGTTGTATCTTGATTTCCACAATTTCTGAACTCTGCTACCAGAGGAAACAACATTCCATCCTCTATCATACAGTATCTATCCCTTTTATGATTTTGTGTTATCTGAATTGGAGCCCGAGTACACCCCGAGTACATTTCAAACTGAGAGAGGAAACTGGAGACCCCAGGGAAAACCCATCGGAAGCAGAGAATGTACAATCTCCTTATGGACAGCCTGGGATTTTAACCCCAGACCTGATCTCCAGCTCTGTAAAGGTGTTGCGCCAACCGTGCAACCCTTGAAGATTAAAGATTACGGAACCACCTGAAGACCTCTGGGTGTTTTGGCTGGCATTCTTCAACTATCACCATAGAAGCAGATTCTTTTAACCCTATTAAACATGAGTTTGCAATTTGCTCCTTATGAAAATGGCCTCGGTTTTTGAGTAGACTGCAAAAAAAATTGAAAATTTGATGAAAGGTCTTTGATCTCTTTTTGTTTCTCTTTCCACATAATGCTGTTTGATCTGTTGAATGTTTCCAACATGCCCAGTTTTTATTTCAGGTTTCCACCAAGATCATTTGGTTACCAACACACGAAGGCCACGCTGCTAGCAATGCTGTCAGAACACCAGAGTTCGAAAATGGTGCTGTCTGTAAGGAGTTTGTATGTTCTCCCCTGTCTGTGTAGGGTTTCTCTGGGTACTCTGCTCTCTTCTCACCCTTCAAAAATGTAACGAGGCTGTAGGTCAATTGGGCGGCATGGGTTTCAAGGCGCTGTGTTGTATCATTTATTTAAAAAATAAATTGAACCAAGCCTGTTGTAAAATTGCAAGAATTATTGTTTGTGGGACCTTGGTGTGCTCTGCTTCACCAGCAATGAAATTTGATTTAAAAAGTACATTATTAAAAGACACTGTAGCAATGCAGGACTGTTTAAATTTCAATAAAGCAACCCTTTATCGATTAACTGAAACTGCTTGACCCATTGATTGTGTTTAGCTTCAGATTCCAGCATCTGCAGTCTTCTGTAAAGGGTTTTGGCCTGAAACGTTGACTCTTCTTGTTCTTCCACTGATACTGCTCGACCCCTGCATTCCTGCAGCAGACTGTTTTTTGGGGAGCGGGTGTGGTGCCATTTGTTGACAGGAGATGGTGGCATTGAGTCATAAAGGGCAAGTTGAGCCTTGTCTAACTGCGCCATCTGCTGGTCGAGATTATGCTGAAAAGGCCAAAAAAAAACTCGAGGCGTGATGAACAGCCTTGGGATTGGAGCTGCGGGCAAACCCGTTTTTTCATAGGGATTAATAACTAATACTTTGAGTCCATTGTTTCTACTTCAATGGTCGGCCATACGCAAAAGGTCAGGAGAAACTCAGCAGGTCATGCAGCACCAGAAGGAAGTAAAGGGCGACCAACGTTCTGGGCCTGAGCCCTTGGTCAATGTACAAGCAAAAAGCAGGCAGCACCTGAATAAAAAGATGGGGGGGGGGAGAAGAGGGATGGAGGGAGGAGCACAGGTCACTAGTTCTGAAGTGGATACAGGTGGGAGGGTAGAAGAGCAGAAAGATGAGAAGAGATAGAAGGGAGGGTAGCTCTTTGAATGGGGTGGGGAGCTCAAAGAAGGCAGAGGGAGAGGGGGTTAATGGAAACTGGAGAAGATGTTACTGCTGCCTGGTTGGAGAATACCCAGACGGAATATCAGGTGTTGTTCCTCCCATTTGCGGGTAGCCTCGGTTTGGCAGTTCATGAGGCCATGGATAGACAGGTCGGTATGGAAATGGAGTGTAGAATTATTGCAGCAGAGAGTCTAGTTGCTCAACAAAACTGACTCCCAGTCTGAGGCCAGTTTCTCCGGTGTAGAGGAGACCACTGGGCACATCAGATGCAGTAGATGACCTCGCAAGTGAAGTGTTGCTGAAGGCCCCTGATTGGTGGTGAGGGAGGAGGTGTGGGTGCAAATGTCACCTTTCCTGCAGTCACTGGTGCAGGTACCAAGATGACGATGGGTGGGGTGAGAGGAGTGGATGAGGGAGTCATGGAGGGAGAGGTCTCTAGGGAAGATGTGTCTGGTAGTGGGATCATGTAGTAGGTGGTGGAAATGGTGAAGGGTGTTGGATGTGGAGGTGACTGCAGTGGTTGGAGAGGAAGAGGGAAATCCTGTTCTTGTTGATTCTACGGACGGAGGCCGTACTGATGTACTGGAATGCTTTAAGAAAATAGAGGGTTCCTAGGAAACCACTCATAAGCCAAAAAGGAATAAAGCAAAGACATATTGGCCACTATTGAAAGTTAATTTTATAAAAGTGAAAACCCATTCAAATCCTTTCGTAAAAGCGAACATGGCTTTCTTCATAAAAGCAAATTTTCGTAATTTGAATATTCGTAAAGCAGAGTATACCTGTATGTGGGAAGGCACTTTTTTTTGAACAAGAACATCTTTGTTGTGGAATGGAAAAATGAATTCTGGGAACAGAAGGGTCAGAGGTGGGGAACTGTGAGAAGGAATAGAATCTTGGTAGGGGAAAGGGTGTGAAGAGATGCTGTCGAGATGATTGTGGGAGATGGTGGGTTTGTTTTTTAAAAAAAAAAATGGAATTGAGCGGCATGGGGTAAAGTCAGGTTGGTGGAGCTGAGTCCACTTCTATTCAGCTGTGATTTCATTAAATGCCAGAGTAGGCTTGATGGGCCAAATGGCCAACTCCTGCTCCTATTTCTTGTTTTCCACATTGCAACTGGCTGCCCAACTGAGACAGAGGGAGACACCTACTAGCCAGCAGAATCATTCAGCTGGTATTCCGAAGCTCGATCGAAGCAGGCCTGGATGCCAGTGTCTTTCCACAGACGACTGATGATCTCATACAGTTCCTTCGGCATGGTGCCCTCCTCGATCGTGTCCGCGAGATGTATCAGTTTGCGTGAGTCGTCCTGGGGGAAGAGAGTAAGTTGGGAGGGTAACTGCATGCCAACTCAGATGGGGACAGTTGTCTGTAACCAAGGGCAGCAGAAGATGGGGCAGGGAGAAGGGCTTAAGGGTGTCGAGCAGCAGTTACAGACTCAGTGCTGCTCAGTGCTGGTTTCCCCTGCACTGTTTAACAAAGTCTTCAAATATAATGGTTAACATTGGATTTTTCTGGTTTATTTAATTAACTTAAATTTAAATTTCTCTGCTTTGGTAGGATTTGTAAGCTTTCTGGTATAATGTAAGCTTTCTGGTATAATGCCCAGTTGCAATGTTAACCATGAGAAATCGTTAATACAGTAAAACCCCTTGTATCCTGCATCTCTTGGGATTGGTAGATGCTGGATAAGTATATTTTCCGGTTGCTTGAGACTTATTCTTACAATGGCTAACTAATGCACCTGGATTAAGAATAAACAGTTTAAAAGACAAACATATTAAACTCTACCTGCACTGAACAAACTTCACTTTCATGAATAAATAAACCTTAAAGCATTTTACTTTATTTTCAATTGCATTCTTTGAAAACATTTAACTGTTGCTGCATCTGCAGGTTCCTCCCCCTCCACAGAGCCACCTGAAACATGAACAATAACATTATAGATAATTAGCCACATCCCATCCCCAAGTTTACAGATGAAGCCTCTGACTGGGATGACTCCTACTAAGCAGGGATAAGGAGATGCTTTGAGAGAATCACCCCAGTGGTGAGCGGCATCAACCAGCTCTTCATCCTGGGCAACGCCATTGCTGTTTCGTTCAACTTAATTCAAACAGCTGGTACGAGAAAAGCCCGACTAAGGCGCTCCGTTGGCTGAATATTCACTCCCATCTTCACCAAAGGTTTGTGTTACTTCAGAACAGCTACAATTTTAAACTTGAGTATTTTTTACCTATCATTTATTTATTTTATTTAAAAAAAAATTTCTCAATTTTTTTTGCCAGTTGCTTGAATTCCAGATGTTAGGGGTTTTTACTGTATATAGAATTGTATATTATTGGTGCTGAGTTTGCAGTGGGGAGTAAGATGAGAGAAAGGAGCCAACAGGCTTTGTGGCCCATTAGCTTGCTCTGCCCTTTATTAAGATCATGGCTGACCCACTGACTGGTTCGTGTTCTGGCCCTCACACTTTTCTGCCTAATCCCTGTAATGATTGTTCTCCCGGACCAGAATCTGTCTGACCTTGGGGGTAGACAACTCCAACATTTCATAAGCCTTGGGAGATAGATTTGGCAAGAGAGCTTTTGGCACATTGGCCTTCATAAATTAAAGTATTGAGTCTAGGAGTTGGTATTATGGTAAAGTTGTATAAGACATTGCTGAGACCAAATTGGAGTATTATTGGAGTACAGTTTTGGTTACCTCAGGATCAGTGTCATGAGGGGCATTCACAGGTCATGTCCCCCTAATTAGTTATTGTGCCCCCACCCCGTGGTCTGATGTTGCTACCCCCTGGTTCAACTTGCCAGTGCCCCCATACCCCGGTCCAATGCTGCTGCAGCCACATCCCATCCCCGGTTCGACACTGTTGAAAAATCAGTTCCCTCCTCCTGCATTTACTCTAATGCCTCTCGATTTAGATTGGTTTTGATACAGACTCTGGCTCAACTATCTGCAGTAAAGATATCAATAAAATTGAAAGAATGCTGAGAAGATTTACCAGGATGTTGCCAGGGCTTGAGGAAATGAGTTACAGGAAATGTTAAGCAGGTTAAGACTTTACTCCCTGGAGCGTAGAAGAATGAGGGAGATTTGAAAGTGGCATGCAAAATTGAGTAAATACAAGTGGATTTTTTTTTCCACTGAGGGTCAAACCAAAGGACATGGGTTAAAGGTGAAAGGAAAAAAGTTTAATGGGAACATCATCACACAGAGGGAACTGCCAGCTGAAGTGGTGAATGCGGGCTCAATTTTAATGTTTGAGAAAAATTTGGACAGGCAAATGGACGGGAGGGGTATGGAGGGATATGGACTGGATGCAGGTCAGTGGAAATGGTTTGGCACTGACTAGAAGGGCCAAATGGCCTATTTCTGTGCTGTTGGTTCTATGAGTGAAGAGCTGTTGTACAGTGTAGTGGTTGAACTACTGGACTGATAGCCAGAGTTTTTCAGCATTCACACTGAGACAGTTTGAATTCCACCAAGGCAGCTGGAGAATTTAAATACAGGGAGTTGAGGAAATCTAAACATTTAAAAAAAAAATAAAGTACAGGAGTGATTTAATTAACTGAATTTAAATTTGACTTTTCAAATTTGAACTCTTCTAAACTGGGTGGCATGGAGGAGTTGGTCCAAAGAATCCATTCTCTGCTTCGGGAATCTGACTCTCATGCCAATCATGTGTGAACATGGAACATTACAGTAAAGGCCTTTCAGCCCACAATATTGAGTCAATCCATGTAAACCTACTCCACAACATACATTGCACACAAGGTTTAGAAAGTTAGTATCAGAAAAGGCTCTTGAAAATTATATGATGGCCAGAAGGAACTTTAGGACTTGGGAGAGTTGGAAGGGGCTGCCTTGGCAAGGAGGATTAAGGAAAATCCTCAGGTGTTCAATACATAGGTGAAAAGCAGAAGGATAATGACTAAAATAAGCAAGGACTGCTTAAGGATAAAGGGGAACACGTGTTTGGAGGCAGAGGAGGTCTTCAATAAATACTTTGCTTCAGTGTTCACCACAGAAGGGGACTTTAATGAAGGTGGAGTCAGTAGAGAACAAGCTTATGTGCTGGACTATGTTGAGGTTAAAAAAGCAGAAGAGCTGGATCTTCAAAACATTCAGAATGATAAGTCCCCAAGACTGGACGTGATGCACCCCAGGTTACAACAAGAAGAAAGGGGAGAGATTTCTGGGGCATTGGTGAGGTACCGAAGGATCGGAGAATGACAAATGTGGTCCCCTTGTTTAAAAATGATAATAGGGAGAATCCTGGGAATTAAAGATTAGTGAGTCTTACATCAGTGGTGGGCAAACTGTTGGAAAGGATTCTTAAGGACAGGATTTTTGAGCATTTAAAGAAGTACATTCTTAAGAATAATTAGCGTGGCTTTGTGAAAGGGTAGGTCATGTCTAATTGAGGTTTTTTTTTGAAGAGGTACAAAAGAAATTGATGAAGATAGGGGAGTAGATGTGGAGTATATAGATTTTAGTAAGACATCAAACAAGGACTCACATTGGTAGACTCATTCAGAAAGTCTTGGGATGGGATCCATGGAACTTGTCTGTGTGGATTAAAAATGCGCATGCCTACAGAAAGCAGAGGTTAGAGTAGATGAAATGTATTGTGCCTGGAGGTCAGTAGCTAGTGGAGTTCTGCAGGGACCTGTTCTGGGACCCCCTACTCTGTGATTTTTATAAATGACCTGGACAAAGAAGTGAATTGGTAGGTCAGTAAGTTTGGAGTTGACACAAAGGTTGGAGAGTGGAGAAGGTTGTCGTATACTATAGTATGATATAGACAGGGTGCAGAGTTGTCCAGAGAAGTGGTGGATGGAGTTCAATCCTAGTTAGTGTGAGGTAATGCATTTTGCAAAGTTGAACAAAGGGGGAGTACATGTTTAATGGCAGGATTCTTAGAAGTGTGGAAGGACAGGGGGATCTTAGGGTCCAAATCTAGATTGATAGGGTAGTTAACAAGGCTTGTGATATGGTGGCCTTAGAGGCAATGTTATACCCCGGTTAGAACACACGGAATATTGTTTTTTCTCTGGTCACCTCATTTCAGGAAGGATGGAGAAGCCTAGGAGAGTGTCCAGATGAGATTTATTAGGATATTGCCTGGATTTGAGAATGTGTCTTATGAGAGGTTTAGGAGAGCCAAAGCTTTTCTCTTTAGACTGAACAATGAGGGGCCGACAAGATCGAGAGGAATATAGGGTGGACAGGCAACACCTTTTTCCTGGCATTAGAGAAGCAGACACCAGAGGACAGCTGTACAAGGTGAGGAGAGGAAAGTTTAGGGGAGACATCAGAGGTATGATTTTTTTTTTAATGCACAGAATAGTGATGGCCTGGAATGCATTAGCTGGGGTGGTGGTGGAGGCTGGTACAGCAGGGGCATTTAAAAGACTCTTTGGCACATAGATACAAGAAAAATGGATGAAAACCTATGTTTCCAAAAATATCCATGTCAAACAAGTGACTAAACTTGAAACCAAATTGCTTCCTTATTTTGTCTTCAAGTGGTTGAGCCTTTACCCCAAGGTGAGCCCTAATTCAAGGTTTCCTTGTCAGTGGCCACATCCTACGTCATCTCCCCAGGGGATTTCCTCCATCAGCCCTGTTGGTACACTAACCTGTCTGGCACTGTCTCCGTAGCCAATGTTCAGTGTGGTCATTGCCTTCACAATGGCCATCATGGACTGCAGGGTGTTGCTGTAGATAATGGAGATGAACTCGAGACATTCCTCCCGGGAATAGCCATCCTGGTGGATAATTCTGTCAAGCAATAGGGAAGGATGAGTATAGGACATGTGAAGCAGGCAAAATCTCTTCAGCCAGCAAGCCGCCTTGACGCAAAGTGGCTGAGAAGGTCACTGGACTCTCCTTTCTTTGAGTGGTGACATACAACAGGAGTGCAGCTAAAAATGGACTCCCAAGAATTATTGAGGACCTTTCCCATCCATCACACAGTATCCTTGACCCACTTCCGTCAGGGAGGAGGTACAGGAGGATCAAAATCCAGACTGCCAGGGTGGGAAATAGCTTCTTCCCGCAGGCCGTGGGATGAATGGTGGATCCCACAACCAAGTAAATTATTCCAAATATTTATATATGTATTTTAGACTATGCCTGTACTGTGACAGTTTGTTATATTTTATATTTATAGAGGTATGTTTTAAAGGAGATAAATGGTGGCAGGTTTTTTAGTGTAGGCTGCATACAAACACTTCAAAACAGATCTCATTTAAAATGCTGGAGCTCTGCTCAAGCCAGACAGTCCAGGCTCTGGGTGCCTTTGCAAAAACTTGGAAGGATGCCTATAAGGAGTTGACAAGTAGGCGTTAATTGGACATGCTGTGGAGTAATGGATTATTGTTTTGGAAAGCAACAGATGAATGAACTCAGAAGATTTGGTCTGGAGCTGCAGGCTGAGTGCAGATGGTTGTTCTGAGAGGGTCATGTGGTTTTCTCTGAGTGAGAGTGAGGTAATTCAGTTCTAGAGTTCTGCAGTTCAGCAGCAAAGCTGAGACTGGAACAGGACAAGCTGGCAAGCTTGTGGAAAAACCCCATTTTGAAGACTGATTGTGAGTTCTTAGTTCAGCCTGGTCAAAGCCATTCTGGTCCATACAAGAGGAGAGGACTGGCTGTATAATGTTTCACTTAAAATGAGGGAAACAGGAAAGGAACTTTGTGGTGACCTGAAAGAAAGGTTATCATCTGGAAAACCCTGATGGGACAAGTTTCTTTGGAAAGACACTGAAGTGGCTGTTCAGAAGGAATCAGTTGGGGGTGCTCAATAATCAACCAATCTCTCTCTCTGAAAACTGACAAGAACCTTCCTGAGTGGTAACCATTTACCTTTTAAGCACCAAAGCCTGGTGAAATTCATAAATGTTAAATTCTGTGCACAGTATAAGAATTGGTTGCAAACAATGAACTTGGAGGAGTGAGAAGTGAGATTGGACTGTGAATTAAAGAACTTTTCTCAATATATACACATTACATAAACGTATGCTTAGAATTAGAAGGGGGTTAACAGTTAGTGTGATCCCGTTTTCATGTTTAAAGATAATTAAAAGCAACCTTTGTTTAAGTAACCATTTGTCTTGGTGAATTTCTATCGCTGCTGGGTTTTGGGGTTCTCTGGGCTCATAACAGTATCCACAGATGTGATTATGTGCTGTGTGTAACGTGTTGGTACTCGGAGATTTGCGTGGAGCATAAACATGCTTTCATTAGCTGACAATTAACTGCTGGTATCTACAATGGTTTTCAGGTAAATTGGAGGTAAGGCATGAAAACTTTATATTGAGACTGAAGGGGGGCTGGAGTCAAGAGGAGGGGCCACTCGTCTAATCTACCCATAGACTATGAATTTCAGTTCACTGCACTGTATGTATGTGTGTACACCATGATCTGGAGAAACATTTTATCTGGTTGTATAAGTTCAGTTAAGGTTGATAATAAATTTGAACCTGATATTCCCCTAATATCCAAAGATTTAATGGCCACATTCTTGCATCACCACCTCAACTGAGCATCTAAAACCTTTGCTCGTAGTTGAAAATTTCAAAGATTCAGAAGCTTTGGAAAAACTAAATTTCTCCTCATCTTCGATCTGAATCTATGACCCCTGTCCTGAAGTTGTTCCCCATTTTGAGATTATTCATCTTGTGGATGCAACCTCTTGGTGTCGGTTTAATAAAAAAATTTTTTAGACATACATACAGTACAGTAACAGGCAATTTAGGCCCATGAGTCCGTGCTGCCCGATTTACACCCAATTAACCTACACCTCCAGTACGTTTTGATCGGTGGTAGGAAAAGTGAGCCCCTGGGGTAAAACCCATGGAGGCACAGGGAGAATGTACAGACAGCATGGGATTTGAACTCTGGTCCCAATCGCTGGTGCTGTAAAGGCGTTGCATTAACTGCTACGCTAACCGTACAGCCCAGTTCTGGTGGTTATTCTCTGAATAAGATGCATCAATGATCTCTCATTCTTCCAAACTCTCATTCTGTCTGACTCACACAGACATTGTCCTCATCCAGAAATCCCTCTCATGAATCTGAGCTACCTTGTCTTCAAGCTAAATGTATAGGTCCTGAGAGGGAATTGCATGCAGTCTTCTATCAGGACTCTTTATTTACTTATTTAAAATTTAAACACTGGTGAGGGATCAAAGCAATAACGGATCACAAGACAATCTTGCGAGTCAATGACACTGACGCCTCCCTTCCAGACAGACTGAACATCTTCTACGCATGGTGCGATGAGAGGAACAAGCTGATGCCGATGAAAGCTCTACTTTTCTCTGAAGATCAGATCCCCTGCGTAGCCGTGGCTGAGGTAAAAAGAAACCTATCTAAGGTGAACCCGGACCAGGCAACATGTATAATGTTTAGGACAAAGATGCTGTTTTCCTTCATTTTCCCCTGTACTACATGGATTTACATTTGCAATCAAAAAATTCAGGTGATTAAAGTGCACATTCGTGATTTTATTCAAGGTTAATTTTATACATTTTGATTTTATAATGAAGAAAATGCAACCTTTTTTATATATTGTCCCTTCCTTTCAGGGCATCATAATGTTTGGGACATTTGGCTCCACAGGTGTCTGTGAGGACTCAGGTTTGTTTAATTGCTTCATTGATGCAGGTATAAGAGAGCTAGGCTTGGTTCTAAGCTTTTGATCACCTTTGGAGTCTGAAGTTGCCATTTTTAACATGAGGACCAGAGTTGTGTCAATGAAAGTCAAAGAAGCTGTTATGAGGCTGAAAAACAAGAATAAAATGGTGAGAGACATCACCCACACCTTAATAACCATAACCATATAACCGTTTACAGCACGGAAACAGGCCACGTCGGCCCTTCAAGTCCGTACTGGTTCACTTGAACAACTCAACTAGCTCCTCCGCAAACACCTGAGGAAGTAGAGGGTTTCTTCATGATGCCATTGGTATGTTGGTTCCAGGAAAGACCTTCCGAGATAGTGACTCCCAAGAACCTAATTTTGCTCATCCTCTCCACCTCTGATCCCCCTCTTCTGATTCACGTGTATTCTTTCACCTACCAGTCCCTTCTCGATTATGTAACAATCTATCCCCAAGTTCCTCAACATGGTTATCCAACTGCACGAAAACCAACAAGGTCGGGTCAGATACAGCAATGAGCTCTCCGAACCCTTCTCCATTGACAACGTCGTGAAGCAAGGCTGTGTCCTCGCACCAACCCTCTTTACTATCTTCTTCAGCATGATGCTGAACCAAGCCATGAAAGACCTCAACAATGAAGACGCTGTTTACATCCGGTACCACACGGATGGCAGTCTCTTCAATCTGAGGCACCTGCAAGCTCACTCCAAGACACAAGAGCAACTTGTCCGTGAACTACAAATCAACTGTTTGGAACATCATTAAGAAGAAAGAGTGTACTGCTGAGCTCAGTAATCGCAAAGGGACTGGTAGGCCAAGGAAGTCCTCCACTACTGATGACAGAAGAATTCTCATCAAATTGAAGAAAAATCCCCAAACATCTGTCTGATAGACCAGAAAAACTTTTCAGGCAGTCAGGTGTAGATATATCAATAACGACTGTCCACAGAAGACTTCACAAACAGAAATAGAGGCTATACTGCAAGATGCAAACCATGCCAAAGGTGGTATGGTTTGGATCTTGGGCAGTTCCTTTAAGCCTCTACATTTTGCTCTTGCCATCACTCTGATACAGGTTGATCTTTGTCTCATCGGACACAAGACCTTTTCCCAGAATTCTGCAAGCTCAGATGTTATAAATCTTGGTTTTCAGCCTCATAAAGGTTTCCTTGACTTTCATTGACGCAACTCTGGTCCTCAGGTTAAAAATGGCAACTTCAGACTTCAAAGGTGATCAAAAGCTTAGAACCAGGCCTAGCTCTCTTGTACCTGCACACCAATGAAGCAATTAAAATACCAGAGTACTAACAGACACCTGTGAAGCCAAATGTCCCAAACATTTATGGTGTCCTGAAGTGGGGGAACTTTGTATAAAAAGTGCTGTAATTTCTACATGGTCAAATCTTGTATACAAATAACCTTGAATAAAATCTGGAACATGCACTTCAATCACATGTGACTTGCTTGATTACAAATTTAAAACTGGAGCACAGGGGCAAATAAAGAAAAAAAATCTTTGTCCCAAACTTTATGGAGGGCTCGACCTGGTTAGATACTGAAGGACTGCACAGACCAACTGACAGAGGTCCTTACATCAACACATCACTGCAGCATCTCATTGTTCCCAGAGATTTCAAGTCACCCACTATCATTCTGGTACCAAAGAGGGAAACAATAACAGGCCTCGGTGACTACCACCCTGTAGCACTGACCTCCACCATTGTGAAATGCTTTGAGTGCGTCAAAGTGCACCTCCCAAAGACCTTCAATTCGCATACAGATGGAACCGTTCCACTGTCAATGCAATAGCCTTGTCCCTCTACTCTGCCAACCTGGAGAATGATGCCTCGTTCGCCAGGCTGCTGTTTATTGACCTCAGCTTGGCATTTAATACAATCATACCCAGAAGAAGGTGGTGAAGCTGTCCTTGCTGAGACTCAGCACCCCTCTCTGTAACTGGATTCCGGAGTTCTGAACCAGGTGACTAGTGGTGTGCCTCAGGGATTGGTGCAGGGACATGCCACATGGCAGCGGAACATCGAGCAGCATTGCACTGAGCACTGGAGCACCTCAGGACTGTATGCTCAGCCCACTCTGTTCATGCAGTGGAGCACCAGATCCGACAGGGTCATCAAGTTTGCAGGTGACACGACAGTAGTTGGCCTCATCAGCAACAACGACAAGTCGCACTACAGAGAACGTAGAACATTACAAGAGGTGGAAAATTTTGTGAAATGGTGCGAGAATAACAACCTGAGTCTCAATGGGGTAAAGACAAAGGAGTTGATTGTGGACTTCAGTAGAACCAGAGTTGATTACCCTCCACATTATATTAATAGTTCGGAGAGAATAGAGAGCAGCCAAGTTCCTCACTGTCCACTTACGAAGTGACCTATCCTAACAGATAATCTCCTCACTTGTCAGGAAGGCGCAGCAGTGACTGCACTTCCTGAGAAGACTGAGGCAGGTAAGATCACAGGCCACTGGCCACCATCATGTCCACTTTCTATAGGAACACTACTGAGAGGGTCCTGGCAGCTGCATAACACTGGTTGCTGTAAAGCAGTGGAGTGGAGGAGCGTAAAAGTGGCAGAGAGAATCACTGAGGTCTCCCTTCTCCCCCATCAATGTAATTTACTGGGAACATTGTTTAAAGAGAGCTCGCAAAATCCTTGAGGACCCCTATCACCACAGCTACTTCCAGCTACTCCCGTTGGGAAAGAGATAGAGATCGGAGCCAGAACCACCAGGCTGAGAAAGTTTCTTCCCACGGAGTGAGACTGTTGAATTACTGCTAAAAACAACTCCGCATGATTCTACTATTTCAGCCCTTCCAGTCTGTGCCGAACTATTATTCTGCCTTGTCTCAATGACCTGCACCCGGAACATAGCCCTCCATATCTCTCCCATCCATGTACCTGTCAAAATTCTTCTTGACTATTAAAATTGAGCCCACATTCACCACCTCAGCTGGCAGCTTGTTCCACACCCCCACCACTCTGAGTGTAGAAATTCTCCCTCGTGTGAAGAAATTCTCCCTCGTGTGAAGAAATTCTCCCTCATGTTCCCTCTAAACTTTCCCCTTTCACTCTTAATCCATGTCACCTATCCTCAGTGGGAAAAAAAACCTATCTACATTTTCTCTGTCTATACACCTCATTATTTTAAATACCTCTATCAAATCTCCCCTCATTCTGTGTTCCAGGGAATAAAGTCATAAGCTGTTTAACCTTTCCCTGTAACTCCGTTCCTGAAGTCTGGGCAACATCCTAGTAAATCTTCTCTACACTCTTTCAATCTTATTGATATCTTTCCTGTAGTTAGGTGACCAAAACTGCACACAACACTCCAAATTTGGCCTCACCAATGTCTTATACAACTTCACCATATCATCCCAACTCCTGTACTCAATACTTTGATTTATAAAGGCCAATTTGCCAAATGCTATCCACCTGTGACACCACTTTCAGGGAATTATATATCGTATTCCTGGATCTCTCTGTTCTGCTGCACTCCTCTGTCCTTCCATTTACCATGTATGTCCTTTCTTGGTTTGTCCTTCCAAATTGCCACACCTCACGCTTGTCTGCATTAAATTTCATCTGTCATTTTTCAGCTCTTTTCCAGCTGGTTCAGATCCCTCTGTGAGCTTCGCTGTCCACAATGCCTCAAATCTTAGTGTCATCTGCAAACTTGCTGATACAATTTACCACATTTTCAACCAGATCATTGATATAGACGACAAACAACAGTGATCCCTGCACCAATCCCTGAGGCACACCACTAGTTCACAGGGCTCCAGTTTGAGAAGCCATCATCCACCACTACTCTCTGGCTTCTCCCATCCAGCCATTGTCGAATCCAGTTCACTATTTCACCATGGAAACTGAGTATCTGAATCTTCCTGACTAACCTCCTATGTGGGATCTTGTCAAAGTTCATGTAGACAACATCCATAGCCTTTTCTTCAACAACTTTCCTGGTAAACTCCTCGTAAAACTCTAAGATTGGTTAAACATGTCCTGCCATGTTGACTTTCTCTAATCAGTACCTGACTACCCAAATAGTTGTATATATGATCTCTTTGAACACCTTCCAATAATTTACCTATTACCAATGTCAGGCTCACTGGCCTGAAATTTCCAGCATTACTTTTGGAGCCTGTTTTAAACAGCAGAACAACATGAGCTCTAATCCTCTGGCACCTCACCTGTGGATAAGGACATTTTAAATATTTCTGCCAGAGCCCTTGCAATTTCTACACAAGCCTCCCTCAAGGTCTGAGTAAATATCTTGTCAGGCCCTGGGGTTTTATCCACCCTTATTTGCTTTAAGACAACAAGCACTTCCTCCTCCTTAATCTGTATCAGTTCCATAAACCCACTGCTTGTTTTCCTCACATCCCTCAACTCTACCAGTTTCCTGAATAAGTACCAATAGGGGTGAAAAAATTCTTTAAGAAGATCTTTAAGGGCTTCCCTATCTCTTCTGGCTCTATACATAGCCAATCACTCTGATCATCAAGGGGACAAATTTTGTCCCTTACTATCCATTTGCTCTTAATCTATCTGAAGTAACGCTTAGGATTTTCTTTCACATCGTCTACCAAAGCAACCTTGTGTCTTCTTTTAGCCTTCCTGATTTCTTTCTTGAGTTTTTTGCACTTTTTGTACTACTCAAGTACTTCATTTGCTCCATGTTGCCTATACATGTTATATACCTCATTTTTCTTAACCAGATCCCCAATATCCCTTGAAATTCAAGGTATCCTATGCTTGTTAATTTTGCCTTTAATCCTCATAGGAACATGCAAACTCTGTATTCTCAAAATTTCTCATATGGAGGTCTTCTTCTTACCTAGTACAACTTATCCCAATCCACACATTCTAGATCCTTTCTCATTTCCTCAAAATTGGCCATTCTCCAATTTAGAATCTCAACCCAAGGCCCAGACCTATCCTCCTCTGTAATTAACTTGAAACTAATGGCATTATAATCACTGGACCCAAAATGTTCCCCAACTGTTAGAGTTCTGTATTGTGTATTGGCCTAAATGTTGTGTGGTTTTATGTTAAAAAGTGACAGTTTGCCTTGGAGAGCCAAGGTGAAGGTGGACTGCTGAGAGAGTGGAAGACGGACTGCGCATATGCAGAAAATGATCTAAAAATTTCTGGACTTTGACAATAAACCACAACTGGGTGGTGCTCTAGAGTGGAAGAAGGCCCAGAGCATGAGTCATGGTCTGGAACACAGTTTAGAATGTTGGGCATTTCAAAAAGGGATGAAGATTCGGAAGGCAACCAGAAGGATCTGGACCAAGCCAGTTGTTCCTCTCTCTGCAAGCAACACCAGACAACTTCGAATTTTGTGCTCTCTCTCCCTCAAAGATCTTTTAGCTTCAGTTTACCAAACAAACTGAATTTTGTTTATGATCTTTGTTTCAGTTGAGATCGAAGTTTTGTGAGTCTTGTGTGTTTTGTGTTTGATTTGTGTCTAAGTTTTTCTGTGGGCTGGTTGGAAATATAACTTAGACTTGAATTACATGTTATATTTAGGCTGGGGAATTTATTAGTTTTACTCTGTTATAGAAATTTGCATAGTAACCAGTGGGCATTGTTATAAAAGGGGGGGATTTTTGTTAAAGTAATTGTTCATTTTTACCCCTGTGTGATATGCCTTCTTTGTGGTTGCTAGTTTGATCTTGTAACACCTATACATACTTCTATTACCTGTCCTATTTTGTTCTCTAATAGGAAATCCAGAATTGTACTCTCTCTAGTTGGTATCTCTATATATGATTTAGAAAACTTACCTGAACACATTTGTCATATTCCAAGCCGTCCAGCCCTCCTTTTACAGTATGGGAGTCCCAGTCAGTATGTGGAAAGTTTAAAATCTCCTAGACTCACAACCTTGTTTTTCTTCCAGCTGTCTGCTATCTCTCTACAGATTTTCTCCTCCAAACCTCGTTTAGTATTGGGCGGTCTATAATACAACCTCATGAGTGTAGTCATACTTTACTATTCCTCAACTCCACCCATTTAGCCTCAGTAGTTAAGACATCTGGTCTCCCCTGTCTGAGCACAGCTGTGATATTTTCCCTGATGAGCAATGTCACTCCTCCCCTTTCATTCCCCAATCTATTGCATTTAAACCAATGGAATCCTGTGATATTGAGTTGTCAGTCCTGCCCATCCTGCAACCACAATGTCATAATTCCACATGCCAATCCATACTCCAAGCTCGTCTGCCTTTCCTGGAATATTTCATTATTAAAAATATTTATTTTTAATATATGTATATAAGCTAGTATTACGTATCATTTGTAAATGTGTTTGCACTGATTTTGCACCGTGGACCAATGAACACTTCTGTTGGGTTGCACTGCTACAATTGAATGATAAATGAACTTGAAAATTTACTTTAGAGATACAGCTCGGTAACTGGTCAATGTGGACCCCATGCTGCCAAATTACACCCATGATACCAATTAACCTAGTAATTCTATACATCTTTGGAATGTGGAAGAATCCTGAGCACCTGGAGGTAACCCACGCGAACGTGGGGAGAACATGTAAACTCTTCACTGAATTCGAACCCGGGTCACTGGCACTGTAACTACATTGTGCTAATCTTTCCCTGGGCACCACTTGTGGCCTGAGTAGAGTCCTTCTGCTACTGGGCGTTGAGTGTCTGAAACCGAGGGATCAAACAGCAGAAGGAAGAGTAACGGCGAGGCCTGGCAATGGAGTAAATAGAGAGCATATGTAACAAGATACAATGAGATGATGGGGATGTATAGATGTAGGATGTGAATGGTTTTCATTATTGTAAATAAAGTATTTTTGGGGAAAAAAGCTGAATCATCAACATGTTATAAATGGTGAATTTTAATTGTAACATGATATGAGCTGTTGAATTGCCAAGATATTGGAGGCTACGTTGAATAGACCTAAGGGGCTCATTTCTGTGGTCTCTGACTCTAATATAATTATGGAGTGAGGAAGCAAAGTCCCCACCTTATCTCAAATGGGGATTATTGGTATTAAAGGGTTTCTGTTAGATTGTGCAGAAAAATATGATTGATCTTGGGTATTTTAGGAGTTTGTGGGTAACAGTGGATTACTGATGAAATTCAACTCTCTGGCCAACTTGCTGGTGGGGATGAAATCACTGCTCACGATCCATGTTATTGATCCATCTTTTTTTTGAATATTTTATTTATAATTTTCCAGACGGACTCAGAGCTTTCAACAATATCATTGCCAGAGAATACTATCAATACCGATTACAACTTATCCAAATCCATATTATACAGATTCCTCTGAGACCAAATTTATCCCTACCCTCCCCCACCCCCCCCAGCTCCCATGATGCATAACATTTAACTAATCAAAAAAGAAAACACACAGGGCCATAAAATCACTCACAACATTTCATGTACCAGGGAGTTATAGGTTCGTTGTGGCATAGTAATATTTACTATTATTTTATTCTTATTTATTTCAATTTTAAAATTTATTTTCCTCTTTTTGCTGGTTGCTTGCATTCCACATACCAGGAGTTTTACTGTATCTGTTTGTGGGTGTATACTCGAGCTTTCTGTGACCATCCGTTTCAACAACCCTTATTCTTCCTGCCACACGGCCTTGTTCATTGTCAGGCTGAGGCCAAATGTAAACATAACAACAGCACATTATATTTAGTCCTCCTGGACAGTCTTACACTTAATGGCACAAACATTGAATTTTCCAGTTTTGGGAATCCCCATCCTCTATCTGAACCCATTGTTTTTCATCTCTCTAAATTTTATTTCCCCCAGCCGTCTCTCCTTCTACTTGTCTGTCCACCTATTACACCCTGTCTCCCTTCATCACTTGCCTCTTGGACCCTTCCCCAGCTTCTTTCCCCCTTTATATACATAACACTAGCCCCTTTCCCCCAGAAATACTTTGTTTGCTCAAGTGTCTGCAATCATTGTGTTTTCCCACACGCTAACCCAGTAGTTCTCAACCTTTTTCTTTCCACTCACATCCCACTTTAAGTAATCCCTATGCCATTGGTGCTCTGTGATTAGTAAAGGATTGCTTAAGGTGGGATGTGGGTGGAAAAAAAGGTTGAAAATCACAGTTTTAATTGTCCTTCATTGACTTGTTATGTGCACGGTTTCATAACTTCAAAGGAAATGGGCCAATGGCAATTTTTCTCAAGCAAAATATTTCAGTAACGATTGGGTCTACAGTAGTGGTTTTCAACCTTCCCTTCCCACTCACATCCCACCTTAAGAAACCCCTGGCACCAATGGCATAGGGATTACTTGAAGTGGTACGCGAGTGGAAAGAATAAGGTTGAGAAGCACTGCTCTAACCTTTGTACATCTCCAACATATTAACCACATTTTGCAGAATAAAATAAATAGCAACTTACTTCATCTGCTTGACAATAGTGCTCTTGCCAGATTCACCTGCACCTGGAAGAAAGGAAATGTTATCAGGAAAGTGAATTCAGTTGTGATACATTCCACTGTATTACATCCAAGGTTCCAAGGCAGTTGGGGAGGGCTTTTGAAAGGTGGGAAAGGACTGGTGGTTTTCTTCCTTGTGGTAACAACCCGACTGGGGACCATCAAGAAGCGAAGAAACAGATTACAGCAGAGACATCTACAGGCAGGGAAATTCGCTCCTAGATTAAGGAATTGATATTCATTGTTGAAGATCAACAAGGGAATGAAGCTGGTGAATAAAGAAAAGTATAGTTTATATGTTGAAGGAAAAGTGTCTCGTGATAGTTGAGAGCAGTGATTCTCAACCTTCCCTTCCCACTCACATCCCACTTTAAATAATCCCTGACTAATCACAGAGCACTCATGGCATAAGGATTGCTTAAGGCGGTAGGTGAGTGGAAAGAAAAAGTTTAAAAACCACTGGTTTAGTGGGATATTGGCCAATTGCAGGCAAATGGGACTTAGCTTGATCCACATGGACTGAATGGGCCAATAGACTTGTATCTCTGCTGTAGAACCCTGATGCAAATACTATAAATAACAGAGAGATTTAAGTTAATCGATCTGAGATCTTGACTGTTTTCCCTCTCCACAGACGCTTCCTGATCTTCTGAATAAAATGCCGCAGATTTGTGCAAGACAGATTAAATCCCCACAGGTTGAAATCACATACAATACATTCATCCCTCCAGGGTCAAATTCAAAGCATAAGCATTTCATTAAGTGGAGGGTTGACTCTGTTGTTTCTTCAAAATGCGGTTCACTTTCCCCGGGAACAAACCCTGAGCCAAAGAGTCAGTTCTGCCTCCAGGATTGTGTGTTTTATCCATGTGCCCACTGAATCAGGCTGGCTGTTCACTTGGACGCAGCACAGAGGGGCTGTAGCACTGTGGGGCAGTGCAGAGGGAGGACAGCATTGTGGGACAGCACAGAGGGAGTGCACCACTGTGGAGTAGCACAGAGGGAGGGCAGTGCTGTGGAGCGGCACAGAGGGAGGGCAGTGCTGTGGAAAAGTGCAGAGGGAGGGCAGCGCTGTGGGGAAGCACAGTGGGAGGGCAGTGCTGTGGAGCAGCACAGAGGGAGGACAGCGCTGTGGGGAAGCGCGGGGGGCAGCTCTGTGGAGCAGCGCAGTGGGGGGCAGTGCCGTGGAGTAGCGTAGAGGGAGGGCAGCACTGTGGAGCAGTGCAGAGGGAGGGCAGTGCTGTGGGGCAGCGCAGGGGGGCAGCTCTGTGGAGCAACACGGGGCGGGGCGGCAGCGCTGTGGGGCAGCGCAGAGGGAGGGCAGCGCCGTGGGGAAACACGGGGGGGCAGTGCCGTGGAGCAGCATGGGGGGGCAGCACTGTGGAGCAGCGCTGTGGAGCAGTGCAGAGGGTGGGCAGCATTGGAGCAATGGTGTACTTCTGCAGAAAACTGGAGATGATGGGCTGCATGCCTGTAGAAGAGGGGAAAGGGGCCATGGGTACCCTTAGTGAGAACTACAGACATTCCCATACCTCTAAGACCTTCTCTAGTTTGAGGGTGAAAATATTGCAGGTGAGTTTCAGACAAGACAGACAAGATTGGTGAAAGAGCTTTATCTGATTGGGTAACGGGGTATATATCTGGAAGGAAAATGCTTGAATTGCATTACACTTTTTGAAACATTCATTCCCCCTATAAATACCCTCTTTTCCAATATACTTCTCTTGGTGCATTCATTGGTCCCTTCTGAAGGCACAATCAGTTGGATTCATGGTGTTACGTCTGGAGTCTAATGTTGATAAGCCCCAGAACCATTCTGGAGGGCGTCCAGAAATTGAGGAAGCTGTGCTAGTCATGCCATCTGGTCCTTTGGATAGAGAGTACTGTTGATTTGTGGAGTCTGGAAATTTCCTCAACGTAACGATTTAGCTAGAGCCTTGCTTACTGTTACATTGCATCTGTTTCTGAAAGAGCTCTGCCTGAAAGCTTTCCAAAGTAATCTGTAGCCAGCACGATATCAAGACATCTCCTCTCCAATTCTCATGCGCCATTTGGTGCTGCTTTAATGCAGAATATGCATTTATTGTGGCTTTATATTTCAGCTCAGTGAGAGTGGTAAATTTATTTTGTAAATGCTACAGCTCATGAAACAGGCCATTCGGCCCTTCTAGTCTGTGCTGACTGTTATTCTGCTAGTCCCAATGACCTGGTCCCATTCCATAACTCTCCAGACCGCTCCCATCCATATATCTATCAATTTATTCTTAAAACTTATCAAGCCTGCATTCACCACATGAGATGGCAGCTCATTCCACACTCCCAACACTCTCTGAGTGAAGAACTTTCCTCTAATGTTCCCCCTAAACTATGATCTCTCGTATTTATTTCCCCAATCTAAGTGGAAAAAGCCTACTCACATTCATTCTGTCTATACCTCTCATAATCTTGTAAACCTCTATCAAATCTCCCTTTATTCTTCTATGCTCTAAGGAATAAAGTCCTAACCTGTTTAATCTTTCCCTGTTACTCAACTTCTGAAGACCCTGTACATCCTAGTAAATCTTCTCTGCACTCTCTCAATCTTATTGATATCTTTCCTGTAGTTAGATGACCAGAACTGCACACAATATTCCAAATTTGGCCTCACCCATGTCTTACACAACTTAACATCCCAACTCCTATATTCAATACTTTGATTTATAAAGGCTAAGATGCCAAAAGCTTTCTTTACAACCCTGCCCACCTGCGACGCCACCTTCAGGGAACAATGTATCTGTATTTCCAGATCTCTGCTCCTCCGCACTCCTCAGTGCCCCACCATTTACTGTGTATGTCCTGGCTCGGGTTTACCTTCACATTATCTGGCAAACCAACCTCATGTCTTCTTTTTGCCTTCCTGATTTCCTTCTTGAGTATTTTCTTGCATTTTCTCTACTTTTCAAGTACACTATGTTACGTCATAATAAGACCCCCCATTTTTCCCCAAAAAAAATCACCTCAAAAACCACCCTGGCTCCTATATATGAAGGTGACATTTTGGTGCCACCATTTTGCAAGATTGGAACAGGAGGAAAGCATTCAAACTACTCACCCGTGCTTTCCAGAGACGCTGCCGCTCACTTACCCCAGTAAGCAGGCTTGCTCGCTCTCTCTTTCCTGCCTGCTTGCTTGTATCAGCCTGCCAGCTCTCTCTCTTCTCCTCCCGTCACTTGCTCCGTCCCTCCTTCCCGTCATTCGCTCTCTTCCACAGTGCTGCACCTTGATGAGCATGGCTCCTTGAACAGATTGAATGAGGCTCCAAGGGAGGTGGCAGTGAATGAGTAGCTTAGAACGCTCATTCACTGCCACCTGCCCCTGCGCCTCATTCAATTTGCTCTAGGATCCCATTGCTCGCTCCCTTGCACAGTGCCTTGAGGGGAGTGATGGGCCTTGATGATTAGGCTCATTGAACAAAGCCAAACATTGAGGCCCAGTGCTTCCCTCAAAGCACTGAGGGAGAGAGCAAATGACAGGATCCCTGAGCAAATTAAATGAGGTAAATGCACTAAAACAAATTTTTCTTGAAATCTCACACTAAATGTGAGGTGAAGGGAGTCCCATGTGCCATCATTAGCTCCTTGTTGCCTGTACTTGCTATACACCTTCCTCTTTTTCTTAACCAGATCACCAATATCCCTTGAAAACCAGGGTTCCTTATACCTGGTAATTTTCCTTTGAATCCTGACAGGAACATTCAAACTCTGCACTCTCAAAATTTCCCCTTTAAAGCCTCTCCACTTACTTAACTCACCCTTGCCAGAAAACAACATATCCCAATCCACTCTTCCTAGATCCTTTCTCATTTCCACAAAATTTGCCTTCCTCCAATTTAGAATCCCAACATGAGGACCAGATTTATCCTTTTCCAAATTAACTTGAAGCTAATGACATTATGGTCACTGGACCCAAACTGTTTATCTACACATACATCTAATAGGAGATCAAGGACTGCATCATCTCTCGTTGGTACCTCTATATATTGATTTAGAAAACTTTCCTGAACACATTTCACAAACTCCAAGCCATCCAGCTCTTTCAGAGTATGGGAGTCCCAGTCAATATTTGGAAATTTAAAATCTCCAACCGTCTCAACTTACTACTTCTTACATTGGTCTGCTATCTCTCTACAGGTTTACACCTCAAATTCTCTCTGACTATTGGGTGGGCTATAATACAATCCTATCAGTGTGGTCACACCTTTCCCGTTCCTCAACTCCACCCACATGGCGTCTGCAGAAAAACCCTCCTGGCTGTCCTGGTTTTGCACAGATGAGATATTTTCCCTGACTAGCAATGTCACTCCTCCCCCTTTCATCCCTCCCCCTCTATCATGTCTGAAGCAACTGAACCCTGGAACATAGACCTGCCTCTGCCCCTCCTGCAACCAAGTCTCACTAATAGCAATAATGTGTAACCCCATGTGTCAATTCATGCCTTAAGATTGTGAGCCTTTCAGACAATACTCTTTGCATTAAAATAAATACACCTGAGAACATATTTTTATCACGTACAAACCTTTGATTTCTGTCGATACATGCTGTCCTCGCATGTATTTAGATAGACAAAAAGAAAAAAAAAGATTTTAAGAGATTATGAGAGATGAAGTAATTGGAGGCAGGCTTGTGCCACTAAGGTTAGGTGAGGCAAGAACCAGAAGACCCGTTTAACAACACGATCCAGTGGAACCACAGGACCATAGAACTTCAACCCATCTAGCCTGTGCCATCCTATCATTTTGCTCTGTCCCAATGACCTCCACCTGGACCATGACCCTCCACACTCCTCTCATCCATGTACTGATCCAAATTTTTCTCAGATGTCAAAACTGAGCCTACCTTCACCACCCTCTGGGATCTCATTTCACACTCTCACCACCTTCTGAATGAAGGCATTTCCCCCTCATGCTTCTTTTAAGTATTTCACTTTTCCCCCTTAACCCAGTGGTTTGCAGGTTCGCCTCCATCCACCCTTCTGACCACAGTCGTGAAGAGATATGCAAATAAGTATCCTTGTCTAAGGCGAAAAGAATTACATGAATTTGAGGTAGTAATTGCCTTGTTCAATTATTTTTCATTTCTCTGCAATTTATTTCTCCTGTATTTCATTAAAAAAAACTCTCTTTCTGACCCGGATGCCTGATATATTCTCATGATGTCAGCAAAACATTTTATTAATAACCTTGGGGTCACCAGGGACTCTACTAATCCTTAAAGAGGAGCTGCTGCACTCGATTGAATTGCTTCAGTTTTACCTTAACGTGCAATTTATATTTCCAATTCTCTTCGCATCCTTCATTGCCTTTTTATATTACTGATTGCTTTATCTCTTATTCCTGCACAATGAAGGAATAATTTAATTTTTATAGTGTTTGCTACGGTTCTTCATTATTGGCTACTTCCTGCGGAGAGGCACTTTTGTGATGTTCTCTCAGCCACTGCATTAGATTTCTGTTATTGCTAAGGGCGAGCCTGCGCTCTGCAGGGACAGTCTGAATTCACGCACTTTCTCTTGCCATTTGCACCTGCTCTGGGCTGCATCAAGTGGAGGGGAGTTTGCGTGGTTGAAGAAGTGAGGGTGAATGGAAGGGTGGACTGAGGCAGCAGTATCAACAGATGTATAGTAAGCTAGCTGGATCAATTAGTGGTGGGTGTGTGCATGTGTGTCCTCTCTTACCCTCCTCCCCCTCTCTATCCCCCTCACTTTCTCTCTCTCTCTCTCTCTCTCTCTCTCTCTCTCTCTCTCTCTCTCTCTCTGTCACTATAGCCGCTTTCAGGTGGCCAGAATACCCAACTGTAAAGCCACCTATTCTACCCTTCTGCAGCTGTTGGGTGGCCATCTGAAAGTGGAGAACCCGGCCAGGAGGAGCACTTACCTGACCCTCCTCCTGTAGGTCTATTCTCCGGCTTGGAGAATCCCGCGTTGCACTTGAAAGCAGCAGTGGGACTACGGCCATGGGTCTACAGGAGCCGGCGTTTGCTCAGACACAGCTCTCCTTCAGCCAGCATATTCAGGTGACAGAAATGGCATCTTCTCCGCGGCAACCTGAACGTCCCAGCTGCCCTCCCCTAGCCGCGTCTGCCAGTGCATTATCTGCGTTCAGGCACCTGAAAGCAGTTATTTATTTCTCTTCTGCCCTCCTACCCATATTCACCCATGTCCTCTTGCCTGTGGGCCTGAGCTCCTTGCATCACCTTTGGCGCCTCACTGGTTTTTGCTCATAACCTGATGAAAAGCTCGGGCCCAAAACGTTGGTTTACATATCCTTGCTGCATAAAGAATGCTGCATCACCTCTTGTGTATCGAACTACAATGACAGTGTCTGGAGACTTTCTTGTTTAACTCAACAACAGCCTAGCACTCATTTCATGGCATCATACCAGTAGGTAGGCTCCCTCACGCTGAGACTCAGAGCTTCACATCAGACCGCTGTCCTGGTGCATCGCTGAGGGTGTGGAGCTATATACAAGGATATGGCTCTGCCACAGAGAGACGCATCACAAAAAAAAAACCAGGACGTGCAGCCAGCTCTGTCCTTGCTGACCATCAACTAGTCCAGCCTGGATCGATTTGACATGTGTTTGGGATGTGCAAGGAAGCCAGGTGGGTGGTGGTTGGGGGGGGGGGGGGATCCCATGGGGCCACAGGGAGATTGTGCAAACTCCATGTAGACAGCACACGAGGTCAAGATTGAACCCTGGTCTCTGTGAGGCAGCACCTTGACTTGCTGTGACACTGTGTCACCCTTAATGAGGCAAGAATTCAAGGCCCATCATGGTAAATCCAGGGCATTTGGCCGGTCTGCCAGGATCTTAACAAAAGGGATATGCTCCATTGTGCTGCCTTTCATCGACTTGGGCCTTTACAACCAAAAAAAATGAACTTCCTTGATTTGTCCACTGCTGTAACATGAAACAGCACAGCATCCAAATGTTGCATGGCAAGATCCCATAAAACATTCATTCTTCTTCTCAGTCAGTCCCTGATAATTGAGGATGACTTGCTTCTTGAATGGTTCTGTGCTTTCTAAGGGACCTGATGGAGGCACTGTGTGGATGGCAGACCCTTCCACAGTTGGGGCAGAAGGTGGAGGATGAGACAGACAGGAGGGTACCTTGTGAGGTTGTATATTCCTTTCTCTGCGTACCCCAGAGGCATGGAGGCAAGCTTTTCGATGCCACGTTGAATGCTCCCCCTTCCATTTGGATTCGTCTTGGGCCAGGGATTCTCAGGAGTCTCTGGATATGGTGCATTTTTCCCGCAAAGACTTTCAACACATTCTTGAATCTTCTCCTCTATCTGCCTGACCATGAATTTCTGTGACAGAATGGAGTGTTTCCTTCACAAGTCTGCAAACACTGCGGCCTGTCCAATCTGGTCAAATTGGTGTAATTAGGGCCTAAGTACAAGGGATGTTGGGCTGCCAGAGGACATTGCTTTACTTATCATTAATGAGATAATGATCAGTTTGTCGAGAGGTCACTATGGGTATAGCTAGGTTATAGCCCTAAGGCTGTAGCAAGAATCCGCAGGAGAAGAAAGACACGCACCAGTAGAGAATATTCGACACTAAGTTTATTCAGTGGCAGCTCTGCCTTTTATAGTCAGCTCGGCTGCGTCACCACTGGGGCGTGGTTTGAAAAAACCAGCTGCCCATTGGTTACCTCAGATGCCCGGGCCCCAATTGGGCCCCCTGTGATCCACCGGTGGTGATTGCCCAGATTCACCACTCTGCTGTTGGCTTATGAAATGGCATTTCAGCCCGCACAATACTTAGCCAGTCGCCGCACTTGACTGCCATTTCCTGTGTTGGCTTGAGGGCCACTACGCAATCTCCCCCACAGAACTGGTAATAGGGGCACTGTTTTTAGGAGGCCGACCCCTGCACCATGGGGTCAGATGAATGTTGGGATGGTCAAAGTCCAAATAGGCCGGTTTCAACTGGTCGAGCGCGGAAGTCCCTTCCCTGCTGCCAATGTCCAAAACACAGGTGGAGCTGTTGTGTCTGAGGACACAATATGGCCCCTTGTTAGGCCACTGTAGAGGTGGTCAGTGGGTCCTGCACCAATCAAACACGCATTTACAGTCAGTAAAGTTTTTTGGGACACAAATGCAGGTTGGCCATGAGGTCTAGGTTTAGCGGGGGCCAGGGTGCCTAGGCACTTGCGTAGTCAGGACAATGTGGTCGCTGGGGGCTCCCCTAAGTCCTCAGGGGCTGTCACGACTTTGCCTGGTATAACTAGGGGTGGGCCATAGACTAACCTGGCAGTGGATGCCTTGAGGACCACCTCGGATGCAGTGCGGATTTCTAACATAACCCAGGGGAGATCATCGGCCCAGTTAGGTCGAGTAACCTGTGCCATTAAGGCTGACTTAAGGTATCTATGGACCACCAACCCATTGGCCTGTGGGTGATATGCCATGGTGTGGTGGAGTTGGGTCCCTAGGGTGTGGGCTAAAGTGGTCCACAGACTGGAAGTGATTTGGCCACCCCTGTCCAATGTAAGGTGTTCGGGGACCTAAAAACGCACTACCAAAATGTTGAGTAAAGTCCATGTGCATGCTTCTGTGGAAGTCTCTGATAGTGACACCACCTCTGGCCATCTGGTCGACCATTGTGAGAAGGTAATGTGCGCCTCTGGATATGGGTAAGGGCCACACAATGTCAATGTGCATGTGGCTGAAGCAGCGACATGCTGGCTCGAATGTCTGTGGTAGAGCTTTGATATGAGTCTGGATTTTGGATGACTGGCATCGAGTACAAGTCTTGGCCCACAGGACGACCTCTTTGCGGAGGCAGTGCCAGACATATCTGTTCACCACCATTTTGACTGTAGTCCTGATGGCGGGTGAGCCAAGTTGCGGATCAAGTCGAAGACCCACCCCTTCTATGCAGTTGGAATGACAGGGTGAGGTTTACCCATTGAGCTGTCGCACAGCAGTGTGCGATTGCCGGGGGTGATCTCGATGTCCGGTACGCCGGAATGTCAGGGTGTGCTTGCTGTGCATCAGCCAGGGCTGCGTAGTCAATGCCAGGGGTAGGGTCGAGCATCGCCAAGATAGCCAGAAGGGATAGAGTGTTGGCCACCACGTTGGATTTCCAGGTTATGTGTTCAAAGTCCATGGTAAATTCAGAAATGTAGAACAGGTGCAGCTGTTGACTGGCTGACCACGGATCTGATACCTTACTGACCTTAGGTGTTTACTGAAGAAGGCCAGTGGTTGCCATTGTCCATTCACCAGTTGCTTAAGTGCACCCTGACCACTGTGCTGGAGATATCTGTTATGAGGGCAGTCGGGGCATCTGTCTGTCGGTGCACAAGGATGGCATGGAAGGCCTCAGTCGCCTCCTGGGTCCATTGTATGTTTTTACTGGGTCCTGTCATGAGGGGAAAGAGTGGGCTCATGATGTGGGCGGCCACAGGAATGAAACAGCGATAAAAGTTGACCATACCTGCAAACTCTTGTCCCTTCAACATCGATGGCATGGGAAAAGTGCGAATAGCATCCACCTTAGCGGGTAATGGTCTGGCTCCATGTTGGTCGATACAATGGCCCAGGAAGTCAATCGTCTCTCAGCCAAACTGGCACTTGGTTGGGTCGATGGTTAGGCCGCAATTGCTCAGCCTGGAGAATGATTGTTTTAAGTGGGTGGCGTGCTCAGTGAGGGTGTGGCTGATTATTAAAATGTTGAGGTAGATGAAGGCAAAATGCAGGTCCCAACCCACAGCATCCATCATTCTCTGGAAAGTCTGAGCTGTATTTTTTTAACTCAAAGGGCATTTGGAGAAATTCAAACAATCCAAAGGGGGTTATGATGGCAGTTTTTGGGATGTCTTGGGGGTGGACCGAGATCTGCTGATAGCCTCTGATGAGGTCCACCTTTGAGAGTATCCGTGCCCCTTGCAGATTAGTGATGAAGTCTTGAATATGGGGGATAGGATATCTGTCCAGTTTGGTGGCCTCGTTGAGGTGGCGATAGTCTCTGCACGGCTTCCAACCACCCACTGCCTTGGGGATCATATGGAAAGAGGAGGCCCAAGGACTATCAGAGCACCGCACAATGCCAAGTTCCTCCATCTTTTTGAACTTGTCCCTGGCTAGGTTGAGTTTCTCGGGGCCGTGCCCTGGCGTGGAGGGGAGGGCCCCCTGTAATGATTTGGTGCCTCGTACCATGTTTGGGTTCTGCCAAATGGAAGTGAGGTGTGGTGATGCAGGGGAATTCTGCTAGGACCCAAGCAAATTCGTTGTCAGCAGAACTCACTAAGTGCTGGTGTGGGCTGATGAGACAAGACTCTTGAACAAGAGTGACTGAAATATATGGGTATGCACCAGCTGGCGCCCCTTGATATCCACCAGGAGTGAGATGGCCCGCAGGAAATCTGCACCCAGTAATGGTTGTTGCACGGTCGCCACCGTAAACTTCCAAGTGAATTCTCTGTCCCCGAAGCATAGGGGAATGGTGCGAGTGCTGAATGTTTGGATGTTGGTGGTCCTGGCCCACTTTGCTGCAGCGGGCCTCCAGGCTGGCTGGGGGAAATGATACTGTATTGTGCCCCAGTGTCCACCAAGAAATGTCAGTCTGACAGGGAATCCTGAATGTGTAGCAGGATATGCAGTTAGCTAGTTGTCGCAATCATTAATGATGGCCAGCCTGGGTGTATTCCTGGAAGGCGCAGGGGGAGTGGCATCGATGGGCCTTGGGGCCCCCACCATCGAAGATAGAAACAGTAGTGCTCACTGATGGGGAATGGTGTTCGGGTGGTCGGTTGGTGGTATTCCGAGCGAAGTGTAGGCGTCCTTCTTCACTGCCCATAGTAAGTCTGCTCAGGCAGCCACCTTCCTGGGCCCATCGAAGTCTTCCTCTGCGATGAGCAGCCGGATTACCTCAAGCAGCCTCTCCAGGAAGATCTGCTGGAACAGCAAGCAGGAAGTGTGGCCATCGCAGAGAGCGATCACGTCACTCATGAGGGCGGAAAGGGCCCTGTCCCCCAAAATGTCGATGTGCAAGTTGGACAGCGCACTCACGCTTGGAGAGCTTGAAAGTGTGGGCTAATGGCTCTTTGATGGCCACCTACATTCTTTGATCTGGGGACTGCTGGAGGAAGTCGATGATGCAGGCTGATCGAGGGTGCTGACCACGTGATAGTAGCGCATGTTGTCAATGGAGATCCATCAAATGGCGAACTGCGCCTCAGATTGCTGGAAACACACCCATGATCCAGAAGCCCGGAAGCTTCAACACTACAGTGTTGATCGCAGGTTGCTCTTCCATCTTCGTGTCCAAAGCACCATTTGGACCAGTCAGGGTCACCACCATAGCTCTCAGTTATAGCTCTAAGGCTATAGCTTGAATCCCCAGGAGAGGAAAGACACATGCACCAGTAGAGTGTATTCGACACTGAGTTTGTTCAGTGGCAGCTCTGCCTTTTGTAGTCAGCTCGGCTGTGTCGCCACCGGGGCATGGCTTAAGCGGACTGGCTGCCAATTAGTTACCTCAGATGTCTGGGCCCTGATTGGGCCCCCTGCGGTGAATGGTCAGTTTCACCACTCTGCTGGCAGCCTATGAAACAGGCATTTCAGCCCACTTGATGTTTTGCTGGTTGCTGCGTTCAATGGTCATTTCCTGTGTCGGCCCGGAGCATGGGCCACTATGTTATCCTTTTTAGAGACATTGAGCATTAAACATCAGCCAGATCCTCTATGTTTCAGAAAGGACACTGCGTCACCACCTACAGTGTGGGTAAAATCAACACTGCAATGGATCTATTCAGATCGTCTTTATTTTAGGTTTACTTGACCCTTAATACCTAGTAGGTGAGGAGGGATCTTTTAAAATGTACTGTGGTGTAGGTTAATGGCGTGTAAATTGGGTGGCTCAGACTCGGAGGGGCGAACTGGTCCGTTACAGTGCCATTTGTCTAAGTTTAAAATTTAAATAAATTCGACAAGCAGATTAACAAGTTATCTCTAACATTCACACAGCAGAGTATTGGATTGAAATGAAAGGGATGATTAATTAGCACCAAGCAAGGGCAGCATGAGACCACTGCTATGGGGTTCAGTCAGGAGCCTGATGGCTCCAGGGAAGAAACAGTATTTAAGCCTGTTCGCGTGTGCTATCACACTTGAGACTTGTCCCTGATGGGAGAAGAGAGGGTGTGTCTTGAGGTGTGAAGGGTCCGTCAGTGGACAGAGTACTGATATTGCTGATCTTTTTAATCCCATTTACCTACACTGAACCGATCCTGTATATTTGTGTAAGCTTATCAATTCAACTCCCACGTCCTGCGGACCTCCTTTCAACCTTCCTCTCTCCCCATCCGTGATTGGCCTTAATCTTCATCCAAATTAGGTCAGGGAAAATCCTAAGTGGGGTTCAATCTGTTAATCTGATTTTCCATCATTACCTTGAGCAGGCTGTTGCTATTATAGGGAAAGAAAGCAGACTAAATTACAGATGAAGGTGCACAGTTCCATTTCATTTACAAGAGTCAATTCTACTTAAGTTTTTACGTGATTAGCCAATAAAAAAGTGAAAGCAGGTTGCTCACTGAGGTAGTAATTTGTCGCTGACGCTTTTTGTTGTAGCAAAATGACCCTGGGAACCCTTTCGGATCATTGACCCCAAAATCTGATGATGTTACAAAATTTGCTTCGGTCAAGGGGCACTGAAAATGTCAGCTGCAGCAGTTTTTAACTTGAGGGGATTCAGATTTCTTTCACCAGCATTCGGACTAAGCGATGAGTGGAGCATTAGTTGCAATTAGCGCGGTTATACTCCGTGTTTTTGTTTTATTTTTCACCACCTGTGGTATTTAAGTATGGGCCGACTCGTCTGGATAACACGCAAAACAAAATGTTTCCATGCACATGTGATAGTAATAAATAATTCACACAGAGAGCAAGAAGGTGAAATGGAAGGAAATGAGAAAGAGACATTCAAAGTAAAGACAGAGAGAGTTGAAAGAGTGTGAGAGACAGACAGACAGAAAGAGAACAGATACAGGGAGAGAGAGAGAAAAACAGAGACATTGATAGAGACAGACAATGACAGAAACAGAGCGAGAGAGAAGGAGAGAGACAAACAGGGGGAAAGAGATGGAGTCAGAGGGAGAAAAACAGACAGAGAGAGCGAGACAGAAACAGGGAGTAAGAGAGGGATAGAGACAGAGAGAAATAGTGAGAGAGAGACAGAGAGAGAGAGTGTCAAAGGCAGAGACCGAGAGAGAGAGAGATGGACAGGGAGAGAGAAAAACAGAGATAGAGACAGAGGAAGAGAGAGACAGAAAAAGAGAAAGAAAGAGAGACAGAGAAACAGAGAGAGAGAGAGAGAGAGAGAGAGAGAGAGAGAGAGAGAGAGAGAGAGAGAGAGAGAGAGGAAATATACCACTCATGTAGAGTTTGATGAAATAGTTATTTTTCATCATATCAGTTACAACACAGTGAAGTAAATTCCAGCCATTAGCCATTTTCAGGTACATTCTCCGCCAAGAATGCGCCTGCAGAAGCAGATGCAGACCTGTGGAATGGTCGTTCAAGTGGCAGCCCTGAAAGTGCTGCTCTGTCCACCTGAAAGGGACAGCTGGAGGAGAGGCACCTCGGAGTGCACTCTGGCTCCTGTCCCTTCGGGATGCTGGGGCAGGGGCAGCCGGCGCAGGATGTCGGGGCTAGGGCGGCACGTTCCCCCACCGGCACCCCTGCTCCGAAGTCCCCCACCAGCCGCCCCTGCCCCAATATCCCGTGCCGGGGGGGGGGGTGCAGGGGCAGCGGGGAAGGGGGTTGTCAGGCAGCAGGGGAGGGGGCTCTCAGGTGCGGGGAGTTGGGTCACCGGCAGATTGTCATCAGCCTGCCCCTTAGCAGCCGCTTTCAGGCGGCTGCATTCAGGTGCCTGGGGGGACCAGTACTCTGGCAATTATCCCTCCCGAGGAGGATTAGAAAGTTCACCTCGGAGGCGCCTCCTGCTCTCTCAGATGGCCTCCCAACAGTCATATACGGGTAGAATTTGTGGCTTTACATCGGGGTATTCTGGCCACCTGAAAGAGTCTATTGAAATCCGTGCTGCCCAATTGCACCCAATTAATCTATACCGCCCCCCCCCCCCCCCCCCCGCTGTACATTTTGGAAGGTGGAAGGAAACCAGAGCACACAGAGAAAAACCATGTTTTGGGTCTTTATTTCTATTTCTTTTCCTCTCTCTTTTTCTCTCTTTCCTTTTCTCTCTTTGTTGCTCTTTGCCTCTAATTCCTTATTGTGCACTCTCTTGCTCATTAAAGGAGGAAATGATTGGAACCTGATCTTGTCCACTGTGATGTTCTCCCATTATTCAGTTCATTTTATTTGTGAGACTGTTCCTGTAAGAGAACATATTTAGCAAAAAAAGCCTGCAGGTTCTGAAAAGTGACTGAGAACTAGCAGCAGACTTCAAAGTCAGCATGTTCCAAAAACTTGATACATGTTCAGAGTGAACAAGAATAGCCCTGGAGAAGTCAGGAGCAGAGACCATGTGACCAGCTTCTTGAAAAGACGGTACACATTTTATTAAGGAGGCCATTTTAAGGAAGCAGCACAAGAGTAAACAGCTCTTTGACCCCATTTGTGGGAATGAGGCGCCCACTTGGCATCATTGTGTGGTTATAGAAAACTGTCAGATTTCCTCCCTTTGCTTACAGAGGAATGAGACACCCCTTCATTTGACCCATGAAACAGGTTTTAAAGTTTCTGAAGAAATGCTGCACTCTACTTGAATGATCCATGATACGTGTTTTAAAGTTTTTGAAGAAATACTGCACTCTACTCGACTGACCGACAAAAAGAGTTTTAAATGCAGTAAAAGGTACCCATCTAAAAAGGACATTTTACTGAAGCACCTGGAATAAAGGTGTCATGAGTAATCAACATTCTGCTATATCTGGTCTGCAAGTCTCCCCCATCTTTAAGCCTGCATGTCTGACCTGTGTGTCGCATCCACTTAAAGCCTGGATGTCTCACCATTCTAAGGACTGTATGTCTCAACCATCTTAAAACCTGTGTGACGCACCATGTGTCCTCACTGAATTTCTGAAACTGAACTTTGGACAGCTTTCCGAGAATTGAGCCTTGGGCTGTAATGGCTTGGGGTATTCCACACACACTAATATATTTGCGCATGGTTAGAGTTTAAGTTAGATAATTGTACATAAATTTAGTTAAGTTAGATAAATTAGAGTAAGTATTATATAATTGGTTAATAATTAAAAATATTCTATTTAGTAGAATCCTAGCGAAGATTTTGCCTGCAATGGAGAGCAACGTGATTCCCCTGTAGTTTGAGCAGTCTGATTTCTCGCCTTTGTTTTTGTACAGGGTGATGATGGTGGCATCACGAAGATCCTGAGGCAGTTTACCTTGGTCCCAACAAAGCTTGAAAAACTCATGCAGTTTGGCATGCAGAGTTTTGCCGCCAGCCTTCCAGACTTCTGGGGGGATTCCATCCATACCTGCTGCTTTGCCACTTTTCAGTTGTTCGATTGCCTTATATGTCTCATCCAGGGTGGGAACCTCATCCAGCTCTAGCCTTAGGGGCTGTTGAGGGAGCTGGAGCAGGGCGGAATCTTGGACTGAGCGGTTGGTACTGAAAAGAGATTGGAAGTGTTCTGACCATCGGTTGAGGATGGAGATCTTGTCGCTGAGGAGGACTTTGCCGTCTGAGCTGCGCAGCGGGCTTTGGACTTGGGGTGAGGGGCCGTACACAGCCTTTAGAGCCTCGTAGAAACCCCTGAAGTCGCCAATGTCCGCGCTGAGCTGTGTTCGTTTGGCGAGGCTAGTCCACCACTCATTTTGGATCTCCCGGAGTTTGCGCTGAAGATGGCTGCATGCGCGACGGAAGGCTTGTTTCTTCTCTGGACAGGACGGCTTTGTAAGGTGAGCCTGGTGGGCAGCTCGCTTCTTTGCCAGCAGCTCCTGGATAATACCTAGTGTCGCTGAGAATATTCTCCCAGAATCACAGTGCGGCTTTCGCGCTAACAGAGGAACCACTGACATGGTCTTTGCCCTCAGACAGCTCCAAGAAAAGTGTAGAGAACAAAACAAAGGACTCTACATCACCTTTGTTGACCTCACCAAAGCCTTCGACACCGTGAGCAGGAAAGGGCTTTGGCAAATACTAGAGCGCATCGGATGTCCCCCAAAGTTCCTCAACATGATTATCCAACTGCACGAAAACCAACAAGGTCGGGTCAGATACAGCAATGAGCTCTCTGAACCCTTCTCCATTAACAATGGCGTGAAGCAAGGCTGTGTTCTCGCACCAACCCTCTTTTCAATCTTCTTCAGCATGATGCTGAACCAAGCCATGAAAGACCCCAACAATGAAGACGCTGTTTACATCCGGTACCGCACGGATGGCAGTCTCTTCAATCTGAGGCGCCTGCAAGCTCACACCAAGACACAAGAGAAACTTGTCCGTGAACTACTCTTTGCAGATGATGCCGCTTTAGTTGCCCATTCAGAGCCAGCTCTTCAGCGCTTGACGTCCTGCTTTGCGGAAACTGCCAAAATGTTTGGCCTGGAAGTCAGCCTGAAGAAAACTGAGGTCCTCCATCAGCCAGCTCCCCACCATGACTACCAGCCCCCCCACATCTCCATCGGGCACACAAAACTCAAAACGGTCAACCAGTTTACCTATCTCGGCTGCACCATTTCATCAGATGCAAGGATCGACAATGAGATAGACAACAGACTCGCCAAGGCAAATAGCGCCTTTGGAAGACTACACAAAAGAGTCTGGAAAAACAACCAACTGAAAAACCTCACAAAGATAAGCGTATACAGAGCCGTTGTCATACCCACACTCCTGTTCGGCTCCGAATCATGGGTCCTCTACCGGCACCACCTACGGCTCCTAGAACGCTTCCACCAGCGTTGTCTCCGCTCCATCCTCAACATCCATTGGAGCGCTCACACCCCTAACGTCGAGGTACTCGAGATGGCAGAGGTCGACAGCATCGAGTCCACGCTGCTGAAGATCCAGCTGCGCTGGATGGGTCACGTCTCCAGAATGGAGGACCATCGCCTTCCCAAGATCGTGTTATATGGCGAGCTCTCCACTGGCCACCGTGACAGAGGTGCACCAAAGAAAAGGTACAAGGACTGCCTAAAGAAATCTCTTGGTGCCTGCCACATTGACCACCGCCAGTGGGCTGATAACGCCTCAAACCGTGCATCTTGGCGCCTCACAGTTTGGCGGGCAGCAGCCTCCTTTGAAGAAGACCGCAGAGCCCACCTCACTGACAAAAGGCAAAGGAGGAAAAACCCAACACCCAACCCCAACCAACCAATTTTCCCTTGCAACCGCTGCAATCGTGTCTGCCTGTCCCGCATCGGACTGGTCAGCCACAAACGAGCCTGCAGCTGACGTGGACTTTTTACCCCCTCCATAAATCTTCGTCCGCGAAGCCAAGCCAAAGAAAAAAAAAAAAAAAAATTAAAAATATTAAATATAATAGTGTCTGGGATAATTTATATCGCTGCTGTCATGTACGTATCACCCACACTTACTGTCAAACCAAGCACATGGCAACTGAGTTTCCTATTAGATGAATGAGGTAACCACATCGTGGCAATCAAGAAGATGGAGCTTGTGGCAATGGCCCTAGCCCACTATCTTTGGGATAAATTGCATCCAGAATTTCCCCACAATGCACAGTCAGAGATCTTCAAGCCCCCTCTAGCAGTTGGAGGAATTCCAACAAAATTCTCAGGAAAATTCCCCAAAATAATTTTTCAAGTATTTGCATGCTCTCTTGGCACACCTTCAGATAAATCTCTCTGCAGCCAAGAGGTAGCAGATCTCTGGGACAAAGTTGGAGGCAGCTGTAAGTATTAGGTTCTTTTCCTTAATGGTGACCAAAGTAGTTGTGTGGGCTTCCTTGCTCTGTAATCTTCCGTCTTGAATAATTAAAGGGATCTTGAATCTTGTTAAAAATTGGTCTGCCCTCTTTGTGACCACCGTTCATTCGTTAGGACAAAGTCATTCAGTTACACCCTGAAATTATAAATAAGTTCTTTGTCTTCACTGTTCAGAATGGTAAAGACTGCCAGTGTAGGTTTCCCTGGTGAGGTACTTCAAAAGGAGGAGGGAGTATAATGGGAAAGATTACAGTGTTTAAAAGGCCCTTAGACAGGTAGATGGATAGGTAAGGTTTATGGGTTCTGTTGACTTTTTGGTTACATTTGATGAAACATTTAGTCACATTTTCATATGATGTAACCTGATCCTTTCCAACATTTTATTTGTGTGAGTGTTGAGGAGCGGAATTAACCACAAAATTATTGTTAACCACTGAAACGTGGTAGTCCAGCTTTTCTTTTCCTTTTTGTTTTGTTTCTTAGGGGGATATTTTTGTAATAAAATTTGATTCTCTCTTCATGTTTGGCCTTTAAGAGATTGGGAGGCTCAGTTTACACATGTTGCTTGATGTCTGTATTTGTTTATGTTAACCGTTGTTAATGTAATCCCGATCTCTTTGTATCATTCTTATGAAGTTCCAGATTAATAAATATAAAAAGATTGAAAAAGAAAGGAAAGGTTTAAGGGGATATGGGTTAAAAGCAGGCAAATGTGGACGAGATCAGATGGGCACCTTGGCCAACATGGATGAGATCATTTGAAGGGTGGCCACCCTTTTCAATTCCCCACCCTAATCCCTTGCTGACATGTTTGACCATGGTCTCATGCACTGCCGGACTGAGACCACCTGCAAACTGGAGGAACAGCACCCCATCTTCCGTCTGGGCACCATCCAACCGGATACCATTAACATCAACTTTTCCATTAAAACCTCCCTCCCCATCTCCTTTTTTCTCTCTCTCCTCCCCTTTGTCTCCTTTCACAGAGCCAAAATCAATTATCACCTTTTCCTCTTTGTGGTGACTGCTGTATTCCTGATTACCTGTACCTTTGGCCCCTCCCTCTTTGACCTTGTATAAAGCGTTTAATACCTTGACCCTTCCCCACACAGTGCAGGACGAGGTCCCTGTCCATTGTGAATAAAAGCCTGTAGATCAGAGACTCAGTCTCACCCTCTCAAGTTATTTACTGTGTGCCAATCTTATCTCATCCAATTATATTCCTAAGACCCTTTTGTCTCAGGGTCTGTACTCCTCCCCCTCACATACTTCCCTCTTTCTTTCCCCAGCCTTTAATTCAGATGCCTGTTTTTTTTTCCCTCACTCATATCTTGAGGAAGGACTCAGGCTTGAAACATCAGTAATACATATTTACTGCCTATGTACGTTGTGAGACCAGCCAAGTTCCTCCAGCATCTCTGTGTTTTGAATTCAGCTGTAAGGTCTGTTTCTGTGCTATATAACTACGACCATGGCTCTATAAAAAGGTAGCTTGTGTCAAATGTTGGTTATTTTATAACCTCTAGTCTAAATCAGACCTTTATTCTGAAAATAATTAACTTCGAACTGAACATTTCCTTATGTAGTGCCCTCTTCTTGTCAGAACAATAAAACAATTTAGATGTTATTGAAACTAAATCTAATTATGCTTTGAGAATTTGGTCTGTGACACAGATGGATTGTACTGATTCAGTAATTACAGAGTTGACTAGATATTTACATTGATCCTGTTAAAGGCCATGGCGAGGATGAGTGACATGGTGTGGAAGGCACATACAACAAGATGCTTCGGATAGTACTTCGACACAGTTGGAATTTCGCACAATTGGTGATTTTGCATGTCAAAAATCAGCTCCTTTGTTGGGGCTTGCTGTTAAATAATCGTGGTTGTGTAAATTGTTCTCCGCTTGGACCACTTCCAGATGTGCATGCAAGAGCGAGACACATTTACAAGCAATTGAAGGAAGAGGTTAACTTCACGTAGAGGTACCCGGCATACTTCATACCTTAAACGTCCCATGTGTGTTGCCTGAATAATAAATGCTACATTCATTTCTGCTACAAAAAAAAGGTCTGTGATAAATGAATGTGTTAGACTTTATCCTATAATAAGCTTTATATATAAAAGCTTTACTTGAAAGGATGGTCTACAGAGATTCAATAGTATCTCTGAAATGAGGAGAAACCTTTGTCTGGGCTATGGAGCCAAACCTAAGGTACAGGAGGTGGTGACAGTGTTCGCTCTTTTGTGTGAACACTGTTGAATAGTCCATTCTTTCACTCCATGACCTTTATACCTTTGTCTATCATCCATCCATTATAACAAACAATTGGCCTCGCACCATTTGGCGTAGCTGGAAGGGACACACTTCTCTCACACTCTGTCTGAGGAAATGTTTCTCAACTTCCCTCCCAAAAGTCTGGCTCTAATTTTCATTCTGTGCAGACTTGTCATAGAAGCTGCAGCCGGTAAAAATAACTTTCTCTCCCCATCCTATCAGTTATCCTTGGAATGTTTAAATTGTGATTCAATCTCCTTTAATCTAGGTTTGAGATAATACACACTGGGCTGTGTAATCTCTCTGCAATTGACCATTGCAGTCTATCACTCTTCTTAAGCTATGGAAAGAACTGAATCCATTGGCCCTTCCAATGCTCCGCAGTAGAGATGGTAGGCCAAATGGCTGTGCCTGGCTGCAAGGTTCTCTGGGTCTGAAATTCATCTTCAGTTGATATTTGCATTGCCGTGTGTTGTACTTTTTGCCCTCTGAATTTGCTTCCACTTTTATTGGTAGTGAAATTTGGAAATGGGTGCACATGATCAAGGATGAGTGCCTGCATGCTAGAAATGCCCCCCTCTATTACTCTGGAAGAGGAGATTCAGGGCTCCACTCAGAACATAGAAATCGACAGTACAGTGCAGGACCTTCGGCCCACACAGTTGTGAGTGGGGAAGTGCAAATGGATCTGGGTGTACTTGTTCACCGGTCACTGAAGGCTAGCATGCAGGTTCAGAAAGCTGTGAAGAAGGCAAATGGAATGTTGGCTTTCATAAAGAGGGGATTGGAGTATAGGAACAGAGACGCCCTTCTGCAGTTGTACAGGGCCCTGGTGAGACCCCACCTGGAGTATTGCGTCCAGCTCTGGTCTCCAAACTTGAGGAAGGACATACTAGCTATAGAGGGTGTGCAGCGCAGATTTACAAGGTTAGTTCCAGGGATGGCAGGGTTGTCATATGCAGCAAGGCTAGAAAAACTGGACTTGTATCCATTGGAGTTTAGAAGGATGAGGGGGGACATGATTGAGGTATACAAAATCATCAGGGGGATAGACAAGGTGAAGTTTGATTACTTGTTCCCAATGATGGGGGAGACGAGGACTAGAGGGCATAGTTTAAGAATACAGGGTAGGCCCTTTAGGACGGAGATGAGAAAGCATTTATTTACCCAGAGAAGTGTGAATCTGTGGAATGCTCTGCCACAGAGGGTGGTAGAGGCGGATTCGCTGACTATGTTCAAAAGAGAGTTAGATAAGACTCTTGTGGGTAACGGAGTTAAGGGTTATGGGGATAAGGCTGGAAAGGGGTACTGATGGTAATGATCAGCCATGATCTAAAATGGCGGTGCTGGCCCGACGGGCCAAATGGCCTACTCCAGCTCCTATTGTCTATTGTCTATTGTCTATTGTCGACCTAGTACCCGACTCTAACAACTGCCTTGAATTTCCCGAATGTGCAACCCTCCATTTTTCTCAGTTCCATCTAACCAGCTAATACGTAGTATTAAAAGAACCCATTGTACCTATGTGCCTCCACCATGGAGGCCAGCAAGTGGATTCCAAGCACCCACCACCCCCTGTATGATAAATCTACCTCTTATTTCCCCCCCCCCCACCCCGCCACCTACTTACTCCCTTGCATTTTAAAACTATGCCCCCTGGTGTTAGCCATTTCAGCCCTGGGTAAAAGCCGCTGGCCGTCCACACGATCGATGGCTCTCATCAACTTGTGCCCCTCTACTGGGTCACCCATCATCCAACGAGAAAAGACTAACATTGCCACAAATGGGTCAGAACTTAGGTGGAGCCTACTATGTGATGAATAGGCACACGCTCTGGGTCATGGTTGAAGGTGTGTTTAATTATAACAACAATTAATGCTAGTTGGAGCTCAGTTATTAACTCTCTCTCACCTCTGGGTCAGTATGACGAGGAGTCTGAACATATAAACTCAGCAGCTACTTTATAACTGAGGGCGTGCTGCACTACTAAAAGTACCAACTTTTGGATGAGAAAATAAATTGCTCAGGTTGAACTGGAAATCCTTTCCAGGCTGTAATAAACATACAGTAAAACCCACGGATCCAGCACCTATGGGGATTGGAGATGCCGGATAAGTGAATTTTATGGTTGCTTGAGATAGCGCGTTCCTTGATTGATGGACTAACCACCAATTTTAAACCTTCCTATTTTTAAAAATCTTTGCAATTTTTTTTGCCAGTTGCTTGAATTCTGGATAATGGGAATGTTACTGTATTGGCCTTCAGTGTAATTTCATCTTTTTAAAAAAAAAATTCGATCACTTTTGATGAATTCTCTCTTCTAAAAAGCAGCAAGTGTTTCAGGAGAACTGGTGATTAGATCTGTAATTAAATATTGTGGTATCTCTTCCATTTGATACCTTTATAACTTGTGGCTATTTCTGTCACAGCTTCACAGTGGGTTACACCCAACACACTAAAGCTTTGTATCCTGGACAATAACTCCACTGTAGTCTGTGTTGGTTTCCTCACTCCTTCTCTCTGCCACTTTGCGGCCAAGTGGTCCAATGCTCATCCTTTCTTTGGAGAATGTCATTACTATTCACTATCAACTCTGGGTGGATCCTTTTACCATGGAGAAGGACAAGATTGATTACAGAGTTGAAAGGGTTAAATTCTGAGGACAAATATCACACATTGGATTAGTAGCTTTGCAAAAATAAGGAGTTCACTAATAGGCTGGTTTGCAATAGAAGTATGGATTCATAGAATCGTTGCAGTGGATGAAATGGCCATTCGACCCATTCAGATCCTGATGGAGCAGTTCATTCAGACCCAATTCTTTCCCAATGGTGGCAAGGCTACCAGCCACCATCACGTCAACCTTCTATAGGAGCTCTACCAAGAGCGTCCTGGCTGGCTGCATCACAGAGCAGTATGGTTGCCGCAGAGAAATAGATTGGAGATCAATCCGCAGGACCATAAGAGAGGGCAGAGAGGATTCCTCTCCCCTATCGACGTGATCTACTGGGATCATTGTCTGAAGATGGTACGCAAAATCGTCGAGGACTCCTTCTACCCTGGACACAGCATCTTTCAGCTGCTCCCATTGGGGAAGAGATCCAGGAGGATCAGAGCCAGCACCACCATGCTGAGGAACAGCTTCTTCCCACGGGCAGTGAGATGCTGAATGACCAAAGGAACAGCTCACACTAACCATCTGAGACTCTCATGTTCACAAAGCAATATTGATTTATTTGCCCTATCCTGCCTATGTATTGTTTGTCTGTATGTGTGTTATATCTGGTAGAGTGTCTACATGTTTTGCACTGAGGACAGGAGAACGCTGTTCTGTCAGGTTGTACTTGTACAATCAAATGACAATAAACTTGACTTGACAATAAATAGTATTTTTTCCTCAATGACCAGTCAAACATTATGTTCCCAGTTTTGATTAACTCTTTTTCCATCATCTTTACACGCAGTAAGTTTCGGTGTGTAAACATTTTCAGCATTTAAAAACACTTCCTCCTCAATTGCCCTCTGTATCTTTTGCCAGTCACTAAATTTAATACAGTGTCAGTAAGAACCAATGTCTTGTATCTATATAAAACTTTTCTTGCCCCTTTCAAGATGACCTGTGTTGCCTTACAGCCAATCGATACTTGGGCCTGATTAGTGAACAACGTACCTTCACTTGCCTGCCATCGCAGCAACCAAATCTTTAAATTTAAAAGCCAATCGACGGTAGCACAACAACCAACTTGCACACAGTAAGCTCTCATTGACGGCAATGTGACGATGACGAACAGATAACCTCATTTAATGATCGGAGGGAGGGTTAAATATTACCTGCAACAATGGAGGCAACTCCCTGCCTCTCCTTCTACAGATGCATCGCGCGATGCTGGGAGGGGAAGATGTTTCTGGTTTTGGAGTTGATGGACATTGCAGAGAATGATCCGCTGAATGTGAAGGCCTGGAGACATGGAAGGTGGGGACCAGGGGAATGCTACCTTTCTTTCATTCCACAGGAGAGATGGGTGAAAGCAGAGGTACAGCAAATGGAGAGATGTTGTCAAGGGCCTTGCTGACAATGTCAGAAAGGAAACTAGAGTTTGGGAAGAAGGAAGACATTTCAGAGACACCATTGGGGAAAATATGACAGAAGCAGAGGAACTGGGAGAGTGAAACTATGTCCTTACAGGAGACAGATGGGATGAAGAGTGGTCGATATTACTCAAGAACGAGTGGGCTTGAAACGGTGTACCTCTCTTCAGAGATCCAGAATAGAAGATGAGGGTAAGGTAGAAATTGGCAGAAAAAGCATGAAGCTTTTGAGTTCTACACATGTACAGGAGGCAGCACCAGTTCTGGAGAAAGGATTGGGGGAGTGGGCCAGAATAGGACAGAAACAACTATTCCATTTATCCCACAGAAAGACAGTGTAGCTTGAGTCCATGTGACTGCCCCAATTGACATATGATCTGGAGAAATGAGCTGAGTTGAAGGGGAAGTTGTTCAATGTGGGAACAAGTTCAGCCAGGTGAATCAGTGTGGTGGCAGAGAGGAACTGGTTAGTCCTCTGCTCAGGGAAAAAATGAATGGTTCTGAGACCATCCTCACGAGGGATGGATAACCTTAAAGGATTGGCAAATGTGAGCCTGCTGGGATAAGAGAATTGGAAACGCTCAAAGTGCAGAGGGCATCAGAAATGTATGTAGGTGGGAAGAGGAGAAAAGTTGGAGCTAAGTTCAGAAGAAATAACTTTGGTAGAGCAAGAGCAGGTTTAAACAGGGCACTCTAGTTTGTAGATTTTGGATAGGCAACAGAACCCTTAAACGGTTCCCCCAAGCTAGACTCTCATAACTAAATGGGAGTGAAAATTTAGAATCAAGTTGTTAGATCAATGTTCAGCAAATGTCATAGGATCAGGAAACAAATGTCAGTCATGATCCGGTGGGCAGGTTGAACAAGTTCAAAAAATAAATGCTCTCCTCTTATTCCTTTGTAAACCTTGGGGTGGGGATGGGGCTATTAATTAACAATGCGATGCTTGTTTCAAATTTATCATCAGAACGGTTATAAAAATATTTTACCATAAGGGATCCCATTGTTATAGAAGATTCACGTGACCACATTGAGGTAGTAGACTCAGTTATGACAGAGGTCTTATTAGAAAGGCACTTCATTCAAAGAATAATTACAATCACTGTATTCCCTAACTGTGTAGAACCTGTTATCTGAACTTGAACTTATTAAGTATTAGCTGCAATTAATTATGTTATGGCAGTGGAAATAATGACACATCATCATTTTGTGAGCAAGTCTCAAGGAAACAGAAAGCAAAAAGAAAGATATTTAGTAGAGGCAAAGTGAGAGTTTTGCAGTAAAGTGGAATGACCAAATTCACAAAGCAGAATATCTCAGTGCTGAACCTCCGTTCATCGTAGCAGTTAGCGCCATGCTATTACCGTGCCAGCGGCCCAGGTTCCAATCTGGCACTGTCCAGAAGGAGTTAATATGTTTTCCTCATGTCTGCGTGGGTTTCCTCCAGGTGCTCTGGTTTCCTGGTACAGTTCAAAAACAGCACGGGGGTTGTAGGTTCATTGGGGTGTTTGGGTTACACGGGCTTGTGGGCCACAGGGGCCTGTTACCGCGCTGTATGTCTACATTTAAAAAAAAAATAATTTAAAGATTTGGTTGCTGCGATGGCAGGCAAGTGAAGGTACGTTGTTCACTAATCAGGCCCAAAAGAATCCTTGGTCATTGTAGGGTATGACAAGTAGGCATTGTGTTTCTAAGGTAGCTTGACAATGTGTGGCAGGCCTACACAGAGATCAGTTCTGTTTCATGGAAGGCTGTGGGTACATTGACAACAAACTGCAAAGCCAGTGGTGATTTAGCCCGTCGAATGGTTTGGTATCAAAGTCTAGAACAGAAAATTCTGCAAATACTCAGCAGGTCAGGCAGCATCTTTGGGGAGATAAACAGCTGAAATTTCATGTCTCTTTCCCCCCCCCCCCCCACCCCCACCCACCGAGTTTCTGAACCAAACAATTGACCGTGTTTCCCTCACACGGAGGTGGCCCAACCTGTTGAGTATTCCCAGCATTTTCTGTTTTGAGTTCTAACATCTACTTTTTTTTGGGGTGGTGAAGAATAAGGAGCAGTGGGTTGCAATGGGTCTTAATGTAGGGTTTTGACCCGGAATTGTTGACCATGCCTTTTCTCCTGCTGATGCTGCCCAACCTGCTGAGTTTCTCCAGCAGATTGCATTTTGTTCCAGATTCAAACCATCTGCAGCCTCTTGTGTGTCAGTGGTGTGGCTGTGTAATTTGTCTCATATTTTCTACTGCTATCAAGGATATTCTTCAGATATTTGGCCCATTGAGTCAATGTGAGTCCTCTCTCAAAGCAATCCCACGACTTCTTTCCCTGTAACCTATTCCCTCTCCACTGCTTCCTGACAATCAGTTCCTGTGGCCAATTAACCTATCAGCAAAAGAGATTGGGAATGCGGTGGGAAGCAAGGAGAGCCAGAAGAAAACATGCAATGCTGGAGAGAATCTGCCAAAAAGTATTGTTGGATCACCGGATCTTACTTCCCGTGGATGCTGCGTGACCTGATGAGTTCTTCCAGCATTTTCACTCGATTCCAGCATTTGCAGACTTTCTGGTTTAAATAGTATCAATATTGACCTCCGATTTCTGCTAACCTCCTCTGTGGTGTCTTTCCCTTTCCCTATCCCTCCATCTCCTTTCTTCCAGCTCCTGCCCCCTTCCCTTCCTTCTCCTACCAGACAGCTACCCTTCTTAGCCCTCTGCCCTCTCCCCATCACTCCTTGGCCTTCCTTCTCTTCTACCTTCCCACCTGTATCCACCTGATAGCCTGCGCTTCTCCCACTCCCCCTTCCTCCCTCCTTTCCTCTCTACCATCCTCTCCCCAGCCATTTTTTTCACCAATCACATTCTCAACAAAGGGCTCAAGCCTGAAATGTTTTCGTCCTTTTACTCCTGGTGGATACGGTGTGACACCTTTAAATGTAAAATTTAGACATACAGCACAGCAACAGGCCCTTTCGGCCCACAAATGCATGCTGCCAAATTTACACCCAATTAATCTACACCCCTGGTACGTTTTTAACGGTGGGAGGAAATTGGACTCTCCCGGGGGAAAACCCATGCCGACACGGGGAGAATGAACAAACAGCCAGCACGGGATTTGAACCCTGGTCCCGATTGCTGGCGCTGCAAAGGCGTTGCACTAATCGCTATGCCAACCGTGCCTTTGTTACTGTTTCCAATGGTTTTTTTTTGTTTTTATTTTTATATTTCCAGCATTATATTTTATTTTCTGGATATTTTAAGGTAATTGATGAAATGATTAAAGGGGAATTGAGAGGATGAGGGAGAGAAACTCATGCCACAAATATAAAGAAATTGGATGTGCAATGAAAAGCAGGAAATTTATATTTTTCTAATGCAATGGAACAAGAGCAGTGATATGGGATTAGATTGAAAAATTTAATCTCATCTGGTATTGACACTGGGATGAATAGATTCCTTTTGTGCTCTAAGTTCCCATGATTCAATCACATTAAAATGGTTGAGGTTCTCCATATAATTTCCTGCCTTCTGTTGAAGTATGTCAACCAAGAAGAAAAAGCTGTTACTACGTAGTTATTTCCACCTTCGAGGATATCTGGAAGAGTTGCAGGCCGTAGCTGTGTGAATATCCTACTGCTTCACTTCATTGGAAGAGATTACTTGCGACATTTGGATATAATTGGCGCTTTTCTTGGAAAGCTGTGGGAGGTAGACTGCAAATGCAATAAATGTGGAGCATATTGATGAGGTTATTTAACAGGGGGGAAAAAAAATTAGTCCCTTCAAATATTTGCATTGAGACTCTGTTGAAGGCTGCCAAGCTCTCTAATTGCACAGTAATTACTGTTTTAATGACATGATTGGTCTTTGTTGAAGATTCCTACCTGAACAGAAAGGCAAATTAGAATAAGGATTCACTCTGTTTGAAAAAAAGTGATTAAAAAAAAAACATCTCAGTGGCAACGCGGGCCATAGAGATAGAAGGTGTATTGAAAATCCAGAAATGCTGGAGAAACTCAGCTGGTCTCACAGGAAGTAAAAATGTATTACCGACGTTTCAGGCCCGAGCCTTTCCTCAAGGTATGAGTGAAAAAGAAAAGCAGGTGTCTGAGTTAAAGACTGGGGAAAGAAAGGGGGACCTCTCCACTTTCTGTTAGAACTCCTCCCACTCCCATCTTCTCCCGTCTGTCTCCTTTCCCTGGTTCTCTTTCCCTCTCCCCCTTCTCCCCTCTGCCTCCTTTCACAGAGGCCAAAATCAACTCTCACCTTTCCTCTTATCATATCCAATCAACACCTTTCTTCCACAATGCAAAAGAGGGTTTTTTTTGGGTCTGAGATTAAGCTTAAGCTTAGTGCTGGCCATTGGAGATGAGAAATTTGTCGATTCTTACACTTTATAAGAATGACCAGAACAAAGTAAATAAGCAATACATTTTCTGGAGCGAAACACGAAAGTCTGCATGTGCTGTTTTTCCAGCATTTGTGTGTTTTGACTACAATTATAGTGCCAGCAGACTCTTGTGTTTCACTCTAGAAAGTGTATTGCTTACTTACTTAGATTTATCTACAAATTTCTCCTTTCCAATGGCAGCACTAAACCTAAGCTAATCTCAGACAAAATCTTCACTCTTGCACAATGTGGTTGGACACATCAACAAGAAGGCACTGTAGTTAATCACTGGCATTTCCAACAGCACTGTCCAACTTCACAGTCTTTCCCACCCAGAAGGGCGAGGCCGATAGACGCACTGGAACACCAGGTCCTCCTGTTAATCAAACAGTAGCATCGCTCGCCCTCCATCACCACTGCTTTGAGATCTTGGAAAACTCTCCACAACCTGTGACTGTGGTGGTTCAAGAAGCAGCTCACCACCACCTACTTGAGGGCATTAAGGAATGATCAACAAATGTCTGGCAGGCCACTGACCCTCCCCACATTCTATTAATGAATACAGATTTGTTCCTTCCGAATAATCCACCATCCCCCCCCCCCATTGTAAACAAAGGCAGTAGCCCACATTTATCCACCAAAGATTAACATCTTTGTCCTTAATAATGTATGATCTAGCAGTTCATGCTGAGGAAGGTATCCCTGGAGAGTTGTGAATTGCCTGAGTTTGTTGGATAATTTTACTCACCTCAGCAGGCAATAGTCGACAAATCAGTCACTTCCTTCCAGCTACCTCATATCTGTTAGTTGACCATTAAATTTACTAAGGACTGCTGGGCCCTGATAATGAGCAATGGAAGGATCTTTCTAATGAGAATGAGTCCTGTCATGCCAAGACTAAGCTGATATCGTAACTTATTTCTAGATCGCTTTAAAATGTAAACGTAACACAGTAAGACCCCTGCAATCCGGAATTCAAAAAACCAGCAAAAAAAAATATGGAGGAAATAAATATATAAATAAATGGAATGAAATAAATAAGAATAAATTTAAAAATGTAATTGGAAAAGTGAAATAACACGAAAATTTTGGGTGAAGATGGGTGCGAATGTTCAGTCAGAGGAGTGCCTTGGTTGTGATTTGCTCATAGCAGCTGATTGAATAAAGTTGAGTTTGAATAAAATGGCGTTGCCCAGGATGAAGGGCTGGTTGATACTGTTCACTGTTGAGGTGACTCTTTTAAAGTGTCCCCTTATCCCTGCTTAGTAAGAGTCTTCATCTTTATTAGTATATTATAAAGAATATTAATTAGGTTTTATCTGTAGAGTTGGGAGGGGTTTATTATGACAGTGGCGTGGTTAGCGTAGGGTTAATGCTGTTACAGTGCCACTGACCGGGGTTCGAATTTATATTTAAATTTTGTAAGTTACAGGAATTATCTGATTGAAGTGAACTTTACATAATTAAGGACTGCAATACTGATTTTTTTGTTTCAAATTACTTTACATTTTGCACTGTCTTTTGTCTTTTAAACTGTTTATGCTGGTGTATTATTCACAGGCACCGTAAGAGTGAGTCTCAAGCAACCAGAAAATTAACATATCTGGCATGAACCAATCCCTGTAGGTGCAGGATTCCTAGGGTTTTACTGTAGTTTCTTTGTCTTACTTTCCTTTCTTTACTATCTCCTCTCTTTCTCTCTAAGTTTTCTTTCTTTCTTCACTTCTCTTTTAAACTTGTCATAAACTCACCATCGACTCTTTCATTTATCTGTGCTCTTTTCTACCCTTGAATCTCATTGGTTGAGGAGGTGGGCTGTAGTTCCATCATTCATCCAGGCCTTTGATTGGCATGCTGGCCTCAACTTGATCTCACTAGCTTGCTCCTCCAAATGTTTTGTGGTGTCCTATGCAGGATGATAAATAGATTGACATCTTATTTATCTTTGGATCACCTTTGTATTTCATCCGCCATTAAACTGGATCTCTTCTAGACACCAGGTTTAGAGCAAGATTGGGTAAAATGGGAACATACTGAAGTTCACTGCCATTTTGAATTTGTAAATCTTTGAAGATGTTTCCTGACCGTGGCTAATGCCTTGGATTGACAGTTTTCCCGGAGGGAATGTGAAATATTTTACATTGTAAGTTATTAGAGAAACAAGTTAATTAGCAAAGGGTAAGAACAGAGAGAGAAAAGCTGAAGAAAATAATCGAATTGCGACTTAAGCCTAGGATTTTGTTCTTCCTTAAATTCAAGATAGATGTGTCTGTTTTAAGGGGATGAGGTATCTAATCTTAAGGGGTCAGGATCTCTGTTCAGTAACCTATACATCAAACTGAACACAGCAGAAACAATCTTTTAAAGTGCGGACACTCCCTTACTCAAAGTGATCCTCAAGATTAGTGTACTTCAAAGAGAATAAAGGTTGCTAGGTAACCTCTGCATTAATTAGCTGACACTTGTGTACAAAATGATGGGGGTCAGGCAAATGTTGTCCTTGGTACATTTGAAATTAGGTCAGATAAGATCCAGTTCATAAAATGCTTTCAAATGGTCTCTAATTACAAACCATTTTTGTACAGCTCAGTAGATCATCTCTTGCTGGAATATTGTCTGCTTGGTAATTGTATCAGGTGCTGACGAGTCTTGTGAGAACCATGTTATGTCATTGCCTGTTCAAAACGTAACGATCTTCCAGCACCCAGCACTTTGTGCATCTTGGGCAAGGTGAGTTGCGGCTGTGACTTAATTTGAAACTCAGCATCAAGGACCAATAGGAAATAAATAGTTTTATACATTTCAAGAGGTGACACATTTGTTGCTGAACATACTTTGAGTTGGTCATGTGTCTGTTCAGTAAGCAGTTTATTTTCTCTAACTCGTTCGATCACAGGATATAGATATCGTTGGTCAATTTTTATCCATTCTTAAAGTGCCTCTGAGCTGTGGAGACAGTTGAGAGTCAACCACATTGGTAGATCCGGAGTCATACAAAGGCCATGCCAGATAAGGGTGGCATGTTTGATTCCCTGAAGGATTCAGTGAACCAGATGGGATTTTACAACAATCCTATTGTTCTGCATTTGCTGTTTCTCAGGCAAGCGTTTTACGAAAGATCCAGATTGATTTAATTATTTGAATTTAAACTCCTCAGCTGCTATGGTTGGGTTCAATCTTGTCTCTCTGGATCAGTGGTTCAGAACTATGACTGTGAGCTCAGTTATTTAACCACTGGCTTACTGCATCCCATCGCTTGAGGACTTGCTGAACCTTGCTTTTGAGGGGAGATGCTGAATCCTCCCTTTTACATATGGGATTTGATAATTAGACAACACTGAGGGAGCATGTGTTTGTTAGGATGGAGAGGAGAGAGCAGGAGAAGAAAGTGGATGGAAAATTTGGAAATGTCAAAATGAGAAACTTTATGGATTCTAACATTTCAAAAATACAGTAGTAACAGTAAAATTAATGGGAGTCCAATATGCATGGAATTAAAAGAAATGAGAAATAGTATATTTTTAGTATTGGCTTCCCAATGCTCTCTGGATTTGGAAAATTCGAACTGGGAGACTGCATTCAATCAATTGTTTAAGAAAATAGCTGCCAGTTTAACAACCGGTAATATTATCAGGGTTAAATTAGGAGATGCGGAAATGTAATTTGCATTTGCTTCAGTTCAGAAGGTTCAAGTTGAATTCAGGTCTTTGCCATGATTTAAAAACCACTATTGGGTAGATATAGAGAAGCAGATTGTATCAGGGAGAGCATTGGAATAAGGCGGCCCAATCTTTCATTTTTAAGTGAAATCAGGAAGAGTATTTTTCACAAGGAACCTTCTTTCCCAACAGGGAGTGGAATGCTGGGCGATGGTACTTGCAAGACAGAGACTGACACGTTTCCATGAACAATGAGAATCAAAAGATATGGGGAGTTGAAATCACCTGTGATCTAGTGGAATGGCTGAAGATGTATGAAGACACATTGGTCACCCTCTCCAGCAATATTTTATCTTGGGATAGTCAACCTGCCTCGTTCCTGGATGCAGAATTAAACAATGAGACTAATATCCAGAGGATACTAACATGCAGAAGGTAACAGTGGGCACCAGTGTCACCTTAGCGGTTAGCACAACACTATTACAGCACCGGTGACATGGGTTTTAATCCTGCGCTGTCCGTAAGGAGTTTGTACATTCTCCCCATGAACGTGTGGGTTTCCTCTCATTTCATCCCACGTTCAAAAGATGTAAGGGATTGTAGGTTAATTGGGACAGTTGGGGGTTTTTGGCCAGTGCAGACTTGTGGGCCTGTTGTTGTAATGTAGCTCTCTTTAAAATAAAAGACAAGACCATTGATCCAAACACTACAGTGCGAATCTCACCAAGATAACTAGTGATTTTAATTCAAATAATTAAACCTGTGGGAAAAATAATTATCCTTGCCATTAGTGGTCATCAACTGCTAAGTTGTTGTTTAAAAACCTGTTTGGTCCTTCAGGGAAGGTAATCTGCAATTTGCATTTTTTTCAGTAATGTATGTGAGTCTGGACCCACTGACCTCTGGGAAAACTCGGAGCAGGCACTAAATGCCAGTGGTGCCCAAATGCCCTGTGAACGGTTACGTTAAAACATGCTCTGCTTTAGTTTTGCTGGACCTGTTCTATCTGGAGTCCATTCCACATGTTGTTTACTCCGTGTGCAGAAAATGTGGTGTTACCTGATTTTAATTTGCCTTGCACTCGTTTGAACTTGGTTTTTTTTCCTGTAATTTAATTTAAAGTAATAAAGTAATTTCCTTTTTTTGATACCCTTAGATATTTAGTGTGCTTGTTCAAGATAAGTTTCAAACTCTTTAGTCGGTACTGTGATTCAGTGAAAGGAGACCATTTGGGCTATTACATTGTTCAGGTTAAAAAATAAATTAATGATGCATTTTAAATTAAATTGGTCGTACAGCACGTTAACAGGACTTCCAGCCCATGAGCCTGTGCTGCCCAAGTACACCAATCAACCTACAACCCCTGTATATGTTTTGAAGGGTGGGAGGAAAGCAGGAAACTCATGCAGACACGGGGAGAACATATAAACTTCTTAAAGACAGCGCCGGATTCGGACCCAGGTTGCTGGCGCTGCAATTTTCCCTAAATCTACTCTCATCTGGACAGAAGGATTTCAGACTTGTCCTCTGAATCCTTGCAAGTGACACCTAACTCTTTTTAAGGTATGCTCAGCTGCTTTGATCGGCAATGTGGTAGATCTTTTATGACTTCGATGCTCATTATTAAATGCACATTAAGTGTTCTTAGTTCATCAAGTGTAATGAAGTAGGCCACAGAGTGGCAACAGCCTCCATTCTAAAGCTCAGAAGATCACTGTAGGTGCTAAAGGAAACTTAGTTGTAAAGCAAAAATTGTCCAAGATCTATGGACAAGTAGGTTTGTTTGCTCTAAACTAAAAGGTTAGTATTAAGCCTATGGCCTGATTAGTTTGGACTCTGACAATAGACCTTGGGATCTTTCAACCTCCGACAGGGTGTCTGCCAAAAACATTATCACCTTCCCTTTCTCCTTGCAGATGCTGACTAACCCTGCCATGGGTTCCAGCATTTGTCTTTTTACGTTGTCACCCCGTTCCCTCAGAAATGATTACCGGCAGAGCAGCTGTTTCCTGGCTCCCAAATCAGGGTGTATTCCCAAGCCAGGAATAGTGGGAAGGATCCAGTTTCTTATCTTTGGCAGGTGTTGACAATTTGGGCAGCTCCAGTTTAGAAAGAAAACATGAGGGGCTTCTCATGTTTCCTGGCCTGCCTTTGAATGTTCCTGGCAAGTCAAATGCTTTCCAAGGAAGTCCTAATGATGGTAGAAAAAAAAATTCCCCCAGAGTTATTTGTTCTGATATCCTCACAAGGCCATCGTTAATAAAGAACAAGGTTTACTTTTCTCACTTGTTCACCTTGTGTCAGCATTAACTCCCCAGAAGTGGAATGAGCAAGGGACTCACAATTCTACCACATCTTTCATAGATTCAAGACATCCTAAACTTCCTCACTACCTATAAATTATGTTTGAAATGAAGCCAATGTTGTTAGGTAGGAATCATGGCTGCCATGTGTGTGCATGAGAAACTCTTGCAAAAAGTACGCTGTAATCAGAAAATGATCACTTCTTGCTCATCTCATTGGGTTACTTTTATTCACCCAGCATGAATAAAAGCTCACGACTGGAGGGAGAGCAAACACTTTTATTAGCTCATAACTAAGGGCAGGGTTCAACAGTCGTCTTCAGAAGGGTTCTGGGTTTAAAATAATTGGCAGGTTTCTAGGTTGTTCAACCACCTCACCGCCTGAGGGAAGAAGCTCTTTCCCAGCCTGGCTGTCCTATGCTCCTGTACCTCTTAAAGGTAGTGCCTTCCTTGAAGGTATTGTTTCAAACATACTGTGGGCTGGATGGTAGGTGTCCTCAATGATACCCTGAGCCCTCTTTAAGCACTGCTCCCTGCAGATAGCATCGAGAGTGAGAAGGGAGACCTGTGATCTTCTCGGTAGTTTTAATCACCCTCTGTACTGACCTCTAATCTGATGCTTTGCAGCTCCCATAACTCACCATGATGCAGCCAGCCAGGGCGCTCTCTAATGTGCTCTTATAGAATGTTGTTAGGATGGTGGCTTTGCCCTCCTCAACCTGCTTAGGAAGTGTAGCTGGTGTTGCGCCTGCCAGTTTACTGAGGAGGTGCTTAGGTCCAGGATAGATCATCCTTTTAATGGTCACCAAGGAACGTACATGTGGGCCGCACACTCTCTCTGCAATGCACCCATTTATATGCAGTGGGGAGTGGTCCTTCATCTTCCTGAGGTTCACGATTATCTCCTTTGTTTAGTCCACGTTGAGGTTTGGGTTTTTGCTCTTGCAGCACTAAACCAGCCTTCCACCCTCCTCTCTGTAATCTGGCTCATCAGTGTTGCCGATGTGGCCAACTACCGTTGCGTCATCCGCAAACTTGGTGATTCTGTTAGAGCTGAACTCGGCAGTACAGTTGTGAATTAGTAGCGTGAATAGTTTGGGTTCCCTGGGTGGGGCGGAGTAACCCACAACTTGCATGTTCTGAGATGAGAGAGGGTCCTACCCATCGAACCTCAGCTGTCATGAACAGACCATATCACTGTGAGAAGCATCAGTGCAGGATTATGCATTTGTCTCTGAAGAATTGCTGCCAAATTACAGGTTGTTGGACAAGTGGATATTTTCTTTGTAAATATTTCAATTACTATATGTGGAGAGTTAGACATTTTTGAAATGACAGACTAATCAATATACACTGGGCCAGCAGGGTCATTTGCAGACAAAAGCCCTTCTATTGTGAGCTCACTGATGTATCTTTACTGATATCAATATCCACAAAATCCAGTGATATTTTCATGCCCCAGTATGAGCTCTGAGTGACACCTCTAATTTAGTGCTAATTAGTGTCAAATTATAGGCTTTTTTTGTGCTGTTCATTCTCCTGTATAAATTAACCTGTCCAAAAATAATCATTTTAAAAGATCCTTATACCAGGCAGAAAGTGGAGGTTTTCATTTCGAGTTGGTCTGAATTTGACCCCGTGTGCTAACGCAGTGTGTCATCAGTACCAGGAATGTTCCTTTCTGGGTTTTTTTGATATACAGTATCAGGAATTCAAGCAACCGCCAGCCTCAAGGAACAAGCAAAAGAATCATGGAAAATTAATAGGTAAAAAATTTAAAATTGGTGCCCCCAATCGATTAGTTCACCAATCCACGCGACATGCAATCTCAAGCAACTGGAAAATTCACTTATCCGGCATCTACCGACAACTGGTGCACAGCTTCACTGTATTTGATACAGTGCATTGGAGATATGAGGCAGGATGCTGGAATCTGGAGCAAAAAATAAGCTGGGGGAGGAATGTTTCTCTAAGCTCTTTCAAGCTGCTTTATACAATGGGGTTAACCGGGCAATTTGCCCGGTTAGCGCCCCAATCACAAGGCAGCTTGAAATGGTCCAAATCCAACCGATCCTTGCCCTACCTTGGAGGTAGTCAGAGAACCCAATTAAACTTACCCAGGACGCTTCTACCAGCAGCTTGAACAGCAAAAGGGTTGATGTCACAGGGAAACCTCTGGGTGAAGTGCCTGCCGCCACTGGGAGGGGGGAAGAGAGAGGGACCGGTGCCACGGGGCCCTGGGGCCCCGGGTGGAGGGGGTGGGCAGAGGTCACTGCCATGAGGGGGAGAGAGGGGGGCCACAATTGGGGGGGGGGAAGTGAGGTCACTGCCATGGGAGGAGAGGTCAATGTCATGGGGAGAGTGGGGGGACTTCCACGATCAGCGGGAGAAGGGTCGCTGCCGCGGGAGAGAGAGGAGAGGGGTTGGGGGTGAGACTTACTGATAGTTCCCCTGAGTACATGCTCTGTCACTTACCGTGTCATTTTGGGGGCGGGATACCCCTTAAATCGCCAGGTTGGCGATTTAATGGGCTCATCTTCCCGCAGCTTAAAAGGTGCTGGAAGCACCTTCGCCCTAGTAATCGCACCTGGGTCCCAGGAGGGCTACCCAGGTACTGCAGCTTAAAAGCACCTTCTACCTCTCTCTCTGCCCCTCCTTTCCTGTACCACCTCTCTAGCCCCCATCTCCTATTCTCATCGTCTTACCACAACCATTCACCTACTGCTCAAACACTTCACCTGCTGGATCCCCTCTCCCATCTGGCCTTCTTGTCTCCCTTCATCTCTCCCATTGTCACCTCCCCTACTCCTCAGATTCTAGCACTGTGCTCCTGCTTACCAAGACGTTGCAGCTACCTTCCCCTGCTTTATCTCCTCCACCCCTCCCCCTGCACTGCCTCTCCACCTCTGCCCCATACCGCCTCTATCTGCCCTTTCTTCTATTCTTTGTTCGCTTGCACATTATCACTCCCTCGTCATCCCCTCACCTGGCTCCACCTGTCACGTCAACCTTCATCCCTCCCATGGCCCCTGTCTCACTCCCTCCCCCTTTCCTCTTTGTACTGCTCTCAGTCCTATTGCTGTTCAATTCACTGAGCTCCTCCAGTGAGTTGTTCTTTTGCTTGTATTTTCTATTGCCTTGTTAAACTTGGCATCAATCGGGCTGTGAAAGTGCCAGAATGTGCTGCAGTATATTGAATGCAAAATCATTTTTGTTATTCATTGTTAGAATTTGGAAACAGTCCTATTTTTACCCATTCTGAGGTTTTGAGTATCTCCACATTTTATTGATCTGCTTTTGCCAGCCAGCTCTTAATTTCCCCCCAGTACCTTCCTTAGATCTTCACCAGCTTTTCACCTTTTTTCCACTCTTTTACTTTGTTCCTTAAAATCCATCCCTTTGAATAAGCTTTCGGCTGCTGTTTGTGGATTGGTGGCACATGTTGAAGGGTCTTGAGATGGTATTCCATCTTAAAGGAAAAAAAGTCTGGCACACAGGAGATCCACATCAGTAATTTTATTGGTTTTCCAGCTATCTCCTGATCTTTCTATAATTCAAATGTAGCTGGCTTAACTTTGCATAATTCTAAAAAATATAGAGTGAAGAGGTAAGGACATGATTAAAATTCTTCCATGATATTCATTGCCTGGTGAAGAAATTGCTCAAACTTTGGTGAAATTCACAAAAAGCGTGCTGATACAACTTATTCATTGAAATTCCTGTTTCTCTCTCTGTGCGCATCAACAAATTATTTAACAGTTGTAATTACAATGCATTGTACACAATATTGCCATTTTCTGCAATCACCTGTATTTTTGTTGGTCAATACAGTTTGTTCATAGTTTCAAGTACCACCTTGATGCAAGTATTATCCTTGCTTTGCACTTCAAGGTCTTGCGTTCATGTCTCACTTTAGAGGTTAGAGCACAACATCTCAGCTAATACAGGTTGAACACCCCTTATCTGTGTGGTGGTACACCACCGGCCTACTGCAGGGGGCAACCTCTGTACCTGCAGGAGTGTAAGGGGACAGGACAACACCTGGCCAGCTGTCAATCAGTCGGCCTGAATGGATCAAGGCCCACCCGGTCGGGTGTCAATCACCCTCCGGGATATAAGCCTGTGCCGGCTTCCCAAGGCCTCACACAGAGTTGCTGCAGCCACAGCCAGCCTGGCTCTGTGGAAGTCTTTGTGGATTAAACCCTGTTGTACAGTCTTTACCTTGTGTGTGTCTGATTCTGGCTAACAGTGCACCACAATCTGAAAATCCAAATTAAATAGAAAAATTACTACCAGCTGAGTGCTGTGGCCGTACTTTTCTTATAGCAACTGTTTGAATAAAATTGTGTTTGAATAAAATGGCGTCGCCCAGGATGAAGGGCTAGCAGATGCCACTCGCCTTGGGCTGACTCTCTTAAAGTGTCTCCTTATCCCTGTTTAGTAAGGAGTCGCCCCAGTCAGAGGCTTTATCTTACACAGGGGGAGGAGGAATTAATTACCTATAATGTTACTGTTTATCTTTTGGGCAGCTTTGCGAAGGGTGAGGAACCTGTAGATGCAGCGATGGTGAAATATTTTCAAAGAATGTGACTGAAAATAAAGTAAAATGCTTTAAGGTTTATATATTAATGCAAGTGAAGTTTGTTTAGTGTAAATATAGTATGGTACTTCTAAACTGTTTATTCTTAATGCAGGTGTATTAGTTAGGTAATAAGAATAAGTCTCAAGCAACTGGACAGTACACTTATCCAGCATCTATCAATCCCCATAGGTGCCGGATACCAGGGATTTTTTTTTTACTGTATCTCCTTTCAGCAAGAAAGGGGGGAAAATCCTGGAATGATTTGGTTAGATGGACCCCATTATCACTTATCACTAGGACAGTGAAGGGAATGCAAGCACACGATCTGCTGGAGAAAACCAGAAGGTCGAACAGCATCAGTTGGAGTGGAAAAAAAAGGTTAACGTTCATCAAGGCCTCTTTCTGAGCCCAGATGTGCTTGGTGTCTTGATGTTCAGTTGAAAGATCCGTAAACCTCAATGAACTTCCGTCGCTTGGCGATTTCGTGACCACTCTGGTACGTACTTTCAGAAGGCCTAGTCAATGAGTTAATTTACCATTAGCTAACAAGTGTATGAAGACCGAAAGCATTCTCTCTGATGGATTTTCCTTCGATAATGGGTGAAGTCGTGAATGGCTTTTGAAGGATGCAAACTTGTTTGATGCCCTTGCAGGATGAGAGATAAAACAGCAGGGAGTCTGACAGTGGGAAAAAAAATCTGCAGTGTGCCTAATGCACACACAGAATATATAAGTGGTTGGGGCCCCCTATGATTAAGTGAACTGAAATGAAGTTGGACCCAAGTGCAGCAATTAAATTTTCCTAATTTCATGCTCGGTGATCTTCAGGGCTACGTTACCTTTAAAGCACAAACCACAAGGGAATCTCGATGAATCAAAGCAACGATGAACAATTCAAACATGGGTATTTTGAAATTATATTTTTGATTCCAAGCCCAAATTGTTTATGCAAATTATAAACAACTGTGCTCCTTGAAGCAATTATTGTGAATCACTGTTTCCCATTGTTAACCACCACTGGAGTAACACTGGTTGAAGATCATACCCAGATGCACAGATTCCTCATTGTGAAATTGTGGGGTAGAAACATGATTCCAGGATGAGTCTGTATTTCTCAATGATCAGTATTGCCAAGATTTAAACACTGTACTTCCTGGTGTAAGAATGATATCATTTAAAATCCACTTTTCCCAATATCCTCTGGTTTCCTTCTGTTCCCAAAATGTGTTGCGTCATATCGGTCAACATTTGCAACTTAAGAATGTGGCTTTTGGTGGCTCGCATGCACAGCTACGCCAAATAAGTGAAGAATCCTGAAGGATGGAATCAGTTATTCCAAGTTCAGTGATTATACTTGGTGCCTGTAGCTTGGGGAAATGCAATGTGCATTTATCTAGAAGCAGCTGCTGTCCTGGCAGGATCAGTCAGCCATGGGTTGTGATGCTCAGCATGGTTTTACACACCATGGCCAGTCAACACCAAGAGCCGTGGATGATTCCTATTGGCTGAGGCCTCACGCACGGTTAGTGTAACGATTAGCGCAGCTCCAGTGGTGGGTTCAAATCTGGCACTGTCTGTACTGTACGTGGGTTTGCTCCAGTTTCCTCCCACCCTCCAAAAATAAGAAAAGGTGCAGGGTCGGAAGGTTAATTGGGTGCACAGGTTTCATGGGCTGGAAGAGCCTTCAGCCGTGCTGTATCATTTTAAAAAATATCAAGGGGGAGAAATGCCAGAGAGTTGGATCTTACCAAGTAAACAACAACCTCCGAAGAGGAAAGAATATTAGTCTGATGTTGCCTGTTGTGATTGCATTTATTCTTGATGGAAGATTATAGTTCTTCTTGCATTTCCCCCAATGAAAGTCCATGGAAAGTTGTTAGTAACATAAAATGTATGGCAGCAGTTATTTTGTAATTATTCTTCTGGTTTCCTCCTGGTCTTCTGGAGGGGGTATTTTGCTTGGCAGAGTTGTTTTATATCTCCTGCCATTCAGAAGTTCTGCCGGGGACTTCATGAGAGCCCTTAAAGGTATTGCTTGTAATGATAGAAGAGCCAAGTGTGGGTGCAGGTGAAAATTGGCAGCGACTCGTGTTCATCAAGTATTAATAAGTTGCATGTTTATAAAATATTAATAAGTGTACAACAAGAGTCTACTTAAACACCTCTAAAATGGTCATATCCATGTCACGCATATTCTCCCGCTTTTGTTCCTATCTGTTTTGAAATCCCATTTCCCCTAGAATCACTCTCTCTCTCTCTCTCTCTCTCTCTCTCTCTCTCTCTCTCTCTGCAATGTACTGTTTCTGTGTTTTCATCTGAATGTTTGGCCAAATTGAGAATAGTTCTCTGACAAAGAAGATTCATAAATCTGTGCACAATATAGGATAGTGTTCAAACTGATGACGATGAATTTAATCCCAAATAGACTATCAGTTTACGTCCATTTGCACTAGACTGTAGATATCTTGAATTGCCTTTGACTATTGCTCAAGGTGCACGGAATATCCAAGTATTTCACTTACAATGAATGCTATGTAATGATTAGCACCAGTAAGCCAACACTAACAGAAAGTACAAACTCTGCTTGAATAATTTCTCTCCTGCAAAATAACAATAAACAGATGTCTCCTCTGTAACCAAATGAAAACGTCCAAGCATCAGTAGTGATATTGTTAGGGTCACCATTATCTGATGTAGCGGCTGAAGATCTGAATGTCAAAGCAAATATTCCCCCTTGACCCAACAACTGGATATTTCTGCACTGCTGTGAACACATTGGTGTCTGCATTTCCGCTGTTAAAGTGGTGACTAAAGTATTTAATAGGCTCCATTGTGCATTTGGATGCCCTGGTGTTACAAATGGTATTGTGTGATTTAAATTATGTTTTGGCTTTTAAATTTTAATGAGAGTATGAGACATAAAAAAAACCTGATGCTAATCATGGTGTTGTGGAAAAATAGGGTGCACATATTAATTTCTCACTTGGTCTCTTAAAATGGCTGGTGGTTGAGTTTGCTTTTGTTTGGTGCTAGCGTGGCTGTGTAATACTTACCATCAAATGAAAATAACAGACAAATAAAGCAGCAGCTTAAGCCAGAATTGACATTAAATATATGTATTGATGCAGATAAAACCTTGCAATTTCGTAACATTGAACAGATAGAATGGGGCCTTTGAATTCATTATTTCAGGCACCGCTTCACCTCCACAATGCCCAGTCTAATCTGTATTCAGTGCTATCGGTGTGGCTTCTGCTGCAAACGTAGACTGGGTGACTGCTTCATCGAACACCTGCACTCTGTCCGTGGATTTAAGCTTTAATGGTCTGTAGCCAACCATTTAATGGCATGGTTAGCATAGAGGGCGGCACGACTAGAATAAGGCTGGTGCGGTCGCTGTAACATTGTTAAAGTGCCGGTAATCCTGACCAGGATCCTAATGCGCCACTCTCTGTAAGGAGTTTGCACGTTCTCCCTATGTCTGCATGGGGTTTTCCTGGGGGCTCCAGTTTCCTCCCATCTTTCAAAATATACCAGGGGCAATAGGTCAATTGAGTGTAATTGGGCGGCATGAGCTTGTGGGCCAGAAAGTCCTGTCATAGTGATGTATGTCTAAATTTAAATTTAAAAAAAATTGCAATTCTTCACAGCATTCTCACATTAATGTGCTTGATCTTGGCCTTATTCATTGACAGAGTGAGGCTAAGCATAAAACTGAGGAACAACACATCATGTTCCTCCTGGACATCCTTAAACCTAATGGCAAGAAGATTGATTATTCTTATGTTAGGTAACTGTTATATAGTCAGAACAATGTGAACTATTTTGTAACTGTGTAAGAATACACCCTTCTCACTGTAGTAACTGAGGTGCACCAGTGTGGGGCGCACGTATATGTACATGAGTGAGTGTGAACAGTTTCCTGAGATGGTGGAAGGCATCAGTAAGTAAAGTCTCTTTTGTTATTTGAATCTTGCATCTCTAAGTTATTTAAGAAGCCTTCCAAGTAACACGGAGACATAACATGGTGGCAGCGGTACAGGAGGACAAGAATAAAGCCATATAATTGATTGTAAGTCACTGAAATATGAAGGGGCAGAAGAGATAAAACATTACTGAAAAAAAGTGGCTGGAGCAACAGCAGTTCACCCAGTGATGGGCTGGGAGGTTGAAGATATTGTTGAATCGTTTAAAAAGTTTCAGCAGAAGTGCAATTTAACATTCAAAAGCTATTTTAAAAATGCAACAGCAGAGAAGGTCAGTTTTATACATCTCTGGACGGGGGAGCGAGGCCTTGACTTATTTAATAGCTGGGAGCTTACAGAGGTGGAGAAAAATGATCCAGAGCAGATATTTGCAAAGTTTGCTTCTCACCTTGAACCCAGGTCTAATCATAGAATTAAACGTTATGAATTTCAAGGCTTAATGCAAGAGACTGATGAAACTGTTGATAACCTCCTCACTAGACTAAAAATTGCTGATGCAAAGTGCAGATTTAAGGATATAGAGGAAAGATTAGTTGATCAACTAATATAGGGAAGTGCCCATCCCGAAGTGCAAAAGTCTCTTAAAGGGAAGGATAGCTTGAAGCTGGCCGAAGCTATAGACACAACCAAAGTCTTTGAAGCCATGAGGATACAAATGAAATCCCTATCTATGTAGACCCACCCACAGCAAAGGAAGGGTTGATGCTATAAAGAATATAATTAGAAAAGTGCAAACCATCAAGACCTGCAGGAGGTGTGGCAGACAACACCCTTCCGATGACAGAATTAAATGCCCTGCATATGGTTCTGAATGTAGAGCCTGTGGTAAAGCAAACCACTGGGCGAAGATGTGCAAGTCTGGTATGAAGAAAACAGTGATACCAGTGAATAAAGAATGGAAGAAGAAGATCCACCACATAAAAGGAAACAACAATGAAGACTCTGACACCCAGATACTGGACATAGAATCCATGGACCTTCACAAGATGTTGGGTGAGATGAAAGAAGGAAGCGAGTTGCACACAAGGATCCAAATACAGAGGACAATCCAGAACAAGCCTTGATATTTAACTTAAAGGTAAAGCTGGATACTGGATCACGAGGCAATGCCCTTTCACTCAGACTCTACCACCAGATGTTCCCAGAGAACATAATAAAAGGGTATCCAAAAGACAGTGCATTGGAAATGGCAAATGCCACATTAACGACCTGTGGTGGACCCATGATCAAGAAGTTAGGGAGATCTAAGATCAATGGCTGCCATAAGGGAAAGAACATTCTCTGTACATTCTACGTGGTAGATGCAGATGGACTAGCAATACTAGGTCTGGATAGCTGCTGGGTGTTGTAATCGATCTCTGTCAATTATGAGATCCAGGTGAAGAAGATATCCAAAAGGATCAACAGAAATACACAACGAAAATGGGAAATGATTTCCACAGAAGAACCTGCCAGGCCATGGCACACAGTGAGAGCAGACTTGTTCACTGAGAATCAAGAGTGATATTTAATAGTATTTATTTAATAGTAGCCTGTTAGCCTGTTCCATTCATCAAAAGATGAAGACCTGAGAGCATTAACTATCATCTCAGAAATGAGAGCGCACCTTGCTGAACAAGGAAAAACCTGAGGAAGAAATATTTGATTATGGAACAGAGTTCACGTCACAAAAATTCAGAAAGCTGACTGCAAAGTATGAGTTTGTTATCACTATATCATCCGCATACTACCCCAAAGGTCATGGGTTCATTGAAAGACAAGTGCAAACTGTGAAATGCACACTAGTTAAGTGTCGCAAAACAAAAGAAGACCCACACTTGGCTCTTCTATCATTACAAGCAATACCTTTAAGGGCTCTCATGAAGTCCCCGGCAGAACTTCTGAATGGCATGAGATATAAAACAACTCTGGCAAGCAAAATACACCCTCCAGAAGACCAGGAGGAAACCAGAAGAAGACTGGCTGACATGCAAGAAGAAGGATGCCAGCATTATAACAAACATGTACAAACATTGCCAGAACTCTTCAGAGGGCAGCATGTGCATATTCAAGAGCCGATGTTGAAAACATGGACCCCAGCAAAGGTCATCAGAGAAGCTGAGACACCAAGATCATACAGTGTCAAGACAGACTCTGGAAATCAACTGAAGAGGAACAGAATTCACATCCGGCCAACACAAGATGTGATGAAGCAGAAAGCTTTAATACCAGCAAAGCCTGCAACATCAACACAGCAGTTGTCAGGTGAAGCACAACAAGTTATGTCATCTACACGTGTAGCAGCAACACAGAGCCCAATAGTCACATGCAAATCCACAAGATGGCAAAGCAATATACTGCCAATATTGATAAGAACTATTTAAAAAATAGTTGTGTAAATAAACTAGTGTACAAATTCAGTTACTGCTGGAAAGAAAGTGATAAGGAACACTAAAGTTTTCTTTATCTTGAGAAGGAGGGATGTTAGATAGTCAGGATAATGTGAACTATTTTGTAACCACATAAGAATATACCCTCTCACTGAAGTAACTGCAGTGATCCACTGTGGGGCGTATGTATATATGTATAGGAGTGTATGTGAATACTTTCCTGAGATGGTGGAAGGCATCAGTAAGTAAAGTCTCTTTTGTTATTTGAATCTTACATCTCTAAGTTATTTAAGAAGCCTCCCAAATAACATGGAAACAAAACCGTAACTCTCTCCTCTATTTGGTTCCACTTTTTCCATCTCTTCTTTATCCCTCATTTTTTCCATCCTCCCTCCCTCTCCCTTCCCCCTCTCTCTCTCCCTCTCCTTCACCCACCTCTTGTCCAATACCCCATTGCCTTTTGGCTTCTCCCCAGCTCCTTTCACCCCTTGTGTATGTAATATCACCCCCTTTGTACTTTAATGTTGATAAAGGGTCATTATCTTTTAGTGATACAGCATGGAAGAAAACCATTCTGGCTCATGAAATCTGTGGTGCCCAATTCTACCCAACTAACCTTCCAACCCATATGTTTTATTTCTGGAGGATAGGAGGAAACTGGAGCTCCAGGAGGATACCCATGAGGGTCATGGGGGTAACGCACAAACTCCTCACAGACAGCATTGGTTTCGAACCCCAGTCGCTGGTGCTGTCATAGCGTTGCACTAACTGCAACACTATTTGTGCTACCCCAAAACACAAAACTCAGAGCATATGAAAGCACTGGCACAACTGTTAATGGTATTGACATGATAACATTTTTGGTAGGCATTCATAGAAGTCCACAGAAATGCCTGAAGAACACAGGCTGGCCTCATTTTTCGATAACAAGGTGTTTTTAAGAGAAACACGAGAGTCTGGACCAGTGGTTCTCAACCTTTTTCTTTCCACTCACATCCCACTTTAAGTCATCCCTGTGCCATCGGTGCTCTGTGTTGAGTAAGGGATTGCTTAAGGTTTCATAACTCAAAAGGAAATGGGTCAATGACAATTTTACTCAAGCAAAATGTTTCGTAGAATTGGGTCTCAACCTTCCCTTCCCACCCACATCCCACCTTCTTCTTCTTTCTTTGGCTTGGCTTCGTGGATGAAGATTTATGGAGGGGGTAAATGTCCACGTCAGCTGCAGGCTCGTTTGTGGCTGACAAGTCCGATGCGGGACAGGCAGACACGGTTGCAGCAGTTGCAGGGGAAAATTGGTTGGTTGGGGTTGGGTGTTGGGTTTTTCCTCCTTTGCCTTTTGTCAGTGAGGTGGGCTCTGCGGTCTTCTTCAAAGGAGGTTGCTGCCCGCCAAACTGTGAGGCGCCAAGATGCACGGTTTGAGGCGATATCAGCCCACTGGCGGTGGTCAATGTGGCAGGCACCAAGAGATTTCTAAGAAGTCTCTTGAGCAATCCCTTACTCATCACAGAGCACCGATGGCCTAGGGATTACTTAAAGTGGGATGTGAATGGAAAGGAAAAGGTTGAGACCCACTGGTCTAGGCATTGTGATTGCAGTAGAAACGTGAAAATGCTGGAGGAACTCTGATCTCTCATCTGTGCTATTGCAGCGGTCAGAGTAAAGGTGCAGATCTCCCATTCTGCTCCAGTCTCTCCGACGTAGCGGTGACCACAACACTAGATAACTAGATGCACTAGGTGGCCCCTGTAGATTCACAATTGAAGCACTTCTTCATTTGGAAGAACTATTTGGGGACCCCGAATGCTGGTGAGGAAGTAGGTGTGGGTGAAAGTGTAGGATTGCCTGCGGCCACAGGGAAAGGTAACAGGGAGGCGAATAGCAGGAAGGGATGAGTGGATGAGCGAGTCAGAGAGGCAGCGGTCCTTGCAGAAGGCAAAGAGGGGAGGAGAAGGGAAATGCTGGAGGTTGATGTGTTGGAAGAGATGATAGGTGAGGACAAGAGAAATCCTATCCCTGTTGCCCATGGGGGCTGTGGGGGCAGACATGTGGTATATGCAGGTGAGGGCTGAGTTAATGTTGCAACCCTTCTTGAATTCACATCACAATTTGTAGGAGTTTTAAAAGAGAATTTTGATCCCCGATGAAACTATTTGTCAAAAGGTTTTTCTCATTGTCAGATTACAGAACGAATAATAACCCATTGAATGTTCTTTGGAGTGAAAAAAGTGACAAATTTCACAATTGAAGGTACAATTAAATAACATTTAGGAATTGAAAGGAGAACACTTTGTATAAAGAGATTCTGCCAAAGACATCCTTTTAAGTTGATCTGCTTTTGTCTAAACCTTTACAATAGTTAAAAAGGCAAGCATGAAATTTCTGCTTTCATTTGTAAGTTTCAACAGTAAAGCCTCTATTTTCAGATCACCTTATCACCAGCTGGGATGGGCAGGAACATAGGCTCAAAGGTTTAACGTCTACATTTATATGAACAACAAGGCAAGCTCAACATCTAACCACAGAGTCAAAAGCACCTTCCCATGCTGCGTTTACTCCTTGTTCTGCCTCTTGTTTCAAAATGATTAACAGTTATTTACCAAGCAGTAGGAGCTTCACTGTTCTAGCATCTTTCTCCGCATCTTCTTTAAGCTTCTTTTCCAGCTCCCTGGAGTGTTTCTCCTCTGCGCTGGCTCCTGCCCCCATGCCGACAAAATCGTGGAACTGCTGCTCCTTTCCGGAAGGTTCAATCTTCGGTCTCCCTTTCTTGGCCCCTGCGTGAGCTAGTAGCTGTGCTTGTTCTGTTTCTGTGGGCCCCGTGCCTGCGCCCGCAGAAGGGTGAGAAAGGCAGCTCGTCACCAGAACTGCACGGGGGGGTGATCAAGGTTGCGCTCCAAATAAACACCAAATCCGGCATTCAGCACTTCTTAGAAGGATTTTGGAGTTGGGATGTGCCATGTGAGGATTGTATTCCAATCAGGGCCAAGGGCAAGGAGAGAATGGAGAACAGTGTGTTTGGAAAGAATTAATAGTCCTGCTGAGGTCAGCTGAAACTGTGGTCCATACTGAAGCTGATGTCCAAGCTAAAGATAAATCCTTAAAGCTTCATGTTGTTGCTGCAGTCATAAATAGATCTGTGTTGAATTATAATCAAGAGATGCTCTGTTTAAATGTGCATACGTGCAGGTATAGGGGTGGGTTATTTACAGTGATTTGATTGTGAAATGGTGTCAAATGTGGTCATATTGAAATCAGGTCTACTATTGTTGTGTGGACATCATTGAGACACACTGTTGCCTGCAACGTAAGTAAGACAGGTTCACTCTTGTTAACATTTCAACCTTCCCTCTTTGATTTGTTTGATTCAGTAACCTTGGAAATAAACTAATAATCAGAAGACTTGTATTTTTCAATCTCTCCATTTATGTTTCTCTTTTTCTCCCTTAGCTCATTGATTTCCCCCTCCCTCCATCTCTCCCTCTCCCTCCCACCTTCTCCTTCCCTCTCTCTCTCCCTTTTTCTGCCTCCCATCTCTCCCCTATCCATCTCCCCCTCTCTCATCTCCTCCCCCCTCATTTCTCCCCCTCATCCATCTGTCCCCCTCCCCCCTCTCTTTCTCTCTTTTGTTCTCTCTCTCTCTCTCTCATTTACTTTTTTCCTTTCTTTGGTGAATAGAGTTCAATATCAAGGCTTGTTTTCTTATCCTGGGAGATTTGACAGCTATGTTCATGGCTTAGTTTCAAATAAAACCTTCTGATGTGATTACAGCTTTTGCAAGACAACTTGTCAAGTTTGATTGACCTCAATCCCATCCACATAAAAGAAGGTGAGTTGAAGCCTTGATTAGTTAAATATCTGTTGGATCATTTACCTTCACTGAAAAGAGAAGGCAGGTCCTTAGTATAACAGCTCATCAAAAGCTCTGCAGCTCTCATTGTGCCATGCACCCTCACTTTTGTGCTGGAGAGTTCACTTAGGTTTTTGTGCTTGGATGTAGTTTGAATTCTGTGGGAAGAATGGTACCCACTGGGCCACAAGTAAATCCTTTGCCAATAGCTCCTTGTACTCTGTCCGATCTTACCATAAATAATTGCCATGGAATTAATACAAAGATCTGTTGATCACCAGTATTTCTTTTGTAATTAAAAAAAAATTTTTTTCACACTGTGAATCATATCAATCAAACTACATACAAACATTTCCCTCTTAAATATACACAGTGGCATTTTCTCCCCTTCCCCCCACCTTCCCCCCCCTTCCCACCCCCCTCCAAACCCATTAAATGATGTCATCACACAATGAAAATAAACAAGAAAATTGTGTCATCTACTTTTACACACTGGGTCAGTTCATTTCGTTTTCTTTTCATTCTATCATTTTAGGGGGAGGAGGTCCGCGGTAGGCCCTCTCTGTTGTGTTCCATGTACAGTTCCCAAATTTGTTCAAATAATGTGACTTTATTTTTTAAATTATATGTTATTTTTTTTCCAATGGAATACATTTATTCATTTCCATGTACCATTGCTGTATTCTCAGGCTCTCTTCTGATTTCCAAGTTGACATTATACATTTTTTTGCTTCAGCTAAGGCTATCATCATAAATCTTTTCTCCTCTTCACCCAGTTTGAGGCCGAATTCATTACTTCTTATATTACTTAGAAGAAAGATCTCTGGATTTTTTGGTATGTTGCTTTTTGTGATTTTATTTAATACCTGATTTAGATCTTCCCAAAACTTTTTCACTTTCTCACTTGCCCAAATTGCATGTACTGTTGTTCCCATTTCCTTCTTACAGCGAAAACATCTATCTCATAATGTTGGATCCCATTTATTTAACTTTTGGGGCGTGATATATAACCTGTGTAACCAATTATACTGTATCATGCGTAACCTTGTGTTTGTTATATTCTTAATAGTTCCAGAGCATAGCTTTTCCCATATTTCATTTTTTATCTTTATGTTTAAATCTTTTTCCCACTTTTGTTTGGGTTTATAGCTTATTTCATCATTTTCCTTCTCTTGCAGACCACCTGTATTTCTGAGGGGGTTATGTCCCACTGGGTCTGCTGTGGTAAGGTTGGGGCCCCTGCTATCCACCAGAACACTGTATCTGGCCAACCCATCCTCCAACCTATGCCTGCTATGGGTCTCCTTGCAACACCAACCCCTCCCAGGACCTTTTCAGCCAGCAGTCTTTCCTTGAAGCAACAGATGACAGATTCTGATTTTATTCTCACTTCCAGACAGCTATTAAGTAAATCTTAGCAACAGCACTCATAAATACCTTGAATAGCCACCTGTCCCTGTTAAAATTGGCCATTGTGGCTCAAAGTGGTACAGAGGCAGTACTCCTGCTCATGGACACCGGTTGTATGTTTGGCTGCCAGTAAAACATGGCTGACTCTTCAATGGTGTCCAGGAAGAAGTTCTGTACATGCATGCTAATGTGGGGACACAACTGCAGCAGGTAATGAGACAGCACTGGCAGAATCCCACCATGTTGTAGATATTTAAATCTGTCACAAATAGACTTCATAAAGTTGCAGAAGATTCAAAGGACACTCTGGTTTGCACTGAATCCTTATTTCATAAGCATGGAGTCGTATGGCACAGTAAAATAACTTTTATCCACTTTACCCATGTGAACCACAGCACTTAACCATGACCTTTTCATGCCTGAATGATTCAAACACTCATTACAGTTATTTTTAAAATGTTGTGAGGGTGCCTTTCTCCACCATCCATTCAGGCAGCGTACTTCAGTTTCAACCAACCTGGGGGCTTGAAACAATTCTTCTTGAGATTCCCTATGAACCTCTTACCACCATGGAGAAAAAGTGTCCTATTCTCTGCCCTGTCTGTCCCCCTTCTAATCTGGTGTACTTCTGTCAGGTCATCCCTCAACCTCATCCAATCCAAGAAAAAATGTACTGGGAATGTAGGTTAATTGGGTGGAACTGGGCGGCACAAACTTGTGGACCGTAAGGGCCTGTTATCGTGCTGTTTGTTAAATTTAAATTTAAAAAAATGGCCTAACAATTCTCTCCCTGGGTTTGGTAACACTTAAAAACCTCTCTTTGGTTTTAAATTTAAAATTTAAATTGAGACATACGGCCCGGTAACAGGCCTTTCTGGCCCATGAGCCTGTGCTGCCCAGTTACTCCCAAATGACCTACAACCCCCAATGTGTTATTGAAGGGTAGGAGGTAATCAGAGCCCTCAGAGAAAACCAATGTGGAGAAGGTAAAGACTCCTTATCGACTGCGCTGTGTTTGAACCCTGGTTGCTGGCCCTGTTACAGCGTTGTGGTGACCGCTACGCTAACCGTGCTGCTCCAAAATGTTGTTGGAACACAACAGCTTTGTGTGCTGGAGAGTTTCCAATTTTGACTGCATTTTGGGACCCTGTCCTCTGATGTTTTATTTTTAAGCTACAAACCAAAACGTTCTGCTCAGCATGAAATGTTAACTCTGTTTCATCTGATTGCATGGCAACTCAGCAAAACAGCATTCTCTAGTCGTCAGTGCAAAACATGCAGCCACACATAATCCCCATACAGACAAACTATACATGTGCAGGACAAGTATTCATATGTACAAACAAATGAATATTATTTTGTTAGTATCGTTATGAGCCCAGAGGACCCATAAACCCAGCAGCAACAGATATTCACCAAGACAAATGGTTATTTAAACAAAAGCTGCTTTTAATGATCTTTAAACATGAAAACAGAATCACACTTTAACTTATCACTATTGACTTAACTAACCTAACTTAACCCCTTCTAATTCTAAGCGCTCGTGTATGTAATGTGTGTGTAAGTTCAGAAAAGTTCTTGGGTTCACAGTCCAATCTCACTTCTTATTCCTCCAAGTTCACTGATTGCAGGCAATTTTTATACTGTGCACAGAATTTAACATTTATAAAGTTTCATCAGGCTTTGGTGCTTGAAAGTTAAATGGTTACCGCTTAGGAAAGTTCTTGTTGGTTTAGAGAGAGAGATTTGTTGTTCCAGGACATCCACAACTGATTCATTTTTAATCAGCCACTCTAATGTCTTACTGATGAAACTTGCCCCTTCAGGGTTCTCCAGATAATAACCTCTTTCTTTCAGGTCACCATGAAGTGCCTTTTTGTTTCTCTTATTCCAAGTGAAACATTAGACTGCCAGTCCTCTTCTCTTGCATGAACCACAAGGGCTTTGAACAGGCTGAATCAAGCACTTACAAACCCATCTTCCAAATGTGTGTTGTCCTGTTCCAGTCCCAGCTGCTATTGCTGGCTGTAACACTGTAGAACTGATCTCTCTCTCTCACACATTCACACACACACACACACACACACACACACACACACACACACACACACACACACACACACACACACACACACACACACACACACACACACAGAAAACCTATTTTACTCTCTCTGCTTGCCAAACCACATGACCCTCTTAGAATAGCTCCAGACAGTCTTTGGCTCCAATGAGCTCTTTCATCTGTTGCCTTTTTGTAAACAATAATCCACTAGAGGAGTCTCTTGGGCACTTTCCAAAGCTCTTGCAAAGGCTGTGGGGCTGATATGTCTAGCATTAGCAGAGCTCTAGTATTTCAAATAAATCTGTTTTAAAGTGTTTGTACGTAACCTACTCTAACAAATCTTTCCTAATTTATCTCCCAAAAACATATCTATATACTCTGTTACAGTATGAGAGTCTTTGATGGTTGATTCCTTTAGTTGTTCAGCATTCTTACTGCCTGTGGGAAGAAGCTGCTTTTCAGCCTGGTGGTCTGGCTCTGATACTCCTGTATCTCTTTCCCAATAAGAGTAGCTGAAAGATGCTGTGTGCAGGGTGGAGGGTCTCCTCAATTATTTTGCATCCTCAATTATTTTGCATCCCCTTTTCAGACAACAGCCCTGGTAGATCACATTGATAGGGGGGGGGGGGGATGGAGGGAGACTCCAGTGATCCTCTCTACACTCTTATGGTCCTGTGGATTGACTTCCGATCCATTTCTCTGCACCAATCATACCACACTGTGATGTAGCTGGCCAGGACGCTCTTGATAGAGCTCCTGTAGAAGACTGACAAGATGGTGGCCGGTAGCCTTGTCTTACATCCATCCTGCATGTAGAAAGGGAAACAGATTTAACATTTAGATGTATTGCAAGGGCTCTGGCAGAAATATTTAAAACGTCCTTAGCCACGGGTGAGGTGCCGGAGGATTCGAAGGTAGCTCATGTTGTTCTGTTGTTTAAAAAATACTCCAAAAGTGACCCTGGAACTTAGAGGCTAGTGAGTTTGATGTCAGTAGTAGGTAAATTTTTGGAAGGTGATCTAAGAGATCTGATTTACAATTATTTGGGTAGCAAGAAACTGATTAAGGATAATCACCTTGGCTTTGTGAGAAGTAGGTCATATTTAACCAATTTTACAGAGTTTTTTGAGGAGGTTACCAGGAAAATTGACAAAGAAAAGGCTGTGGATGTTATTGACATAGGCTTCAGTAAGGCCTTTGACAAGGTCCCACGTGGAAGGTTAGTCAGGAAGGTTCAAATGCTAGGTATTCATGGTGAAATAGTGAATTGAATTCGACATTTGGTATCTGACATTAATTGTATTGGTTACACTCTCATAACATAATTTTGACCATACTTCATCTTGAATTTGTACATTGAAATCTCTTTCCCTTCTCATTTAGATTTAAATAGATCCTTTTTCTTCATAGTCTCCTGCAATTTTATATACATATTAATAATAAATCTTTCGATAAACATATCTGTTATTAAATATTCAAATTGACTTTGTTCAGGTAATCTAAAATTTGTCCCTAACTTTATTTTTAAATATGATTTAAGCTGATAATAAGAGAAAATGGTATTATTTGGTAGATTATACTTATCTTTTAATTGGTCAAAAGACAAAAAACAGAACCCAAAAAACAATCCTTTATCCTTTTTATTCCATAATTATACCAATGTCAAAATAAATGATTAACCGTAAAATGAATCAAAAGATTTTGCTTTAATAAGAGTCTAGCCAACTGATAATTGATCATCGTTCCTCTTTCTACATGGATTCCATTCCATACTTTAAGTATATGTTTCAAAATTGGTGTATCTATTTGCCCTCTCAACAGTTCTTCATGCCATTTATACAAAATATGCTGAGAATTATTTTATCCTATTTTACTCATTTTATTTTGTACCCATGCTGTTCTTTCATCAGTCTGATAACAAGAGGTCAAAAATCAAAATTGAGCTGCTTTAGAGTAATTTTTTTAATTGGGCAACGGTAATCCCCCTGATCATATTTCCGTGTTAGTTTTTCCAATGCCAACCTGGGCATTTTGTCTTGGCAAGTAAACCTTCTTACACTTTTATTTAAATTTTGAAAAAAAACATTGTCGGTACAAAAATTGGTAATGATTGAAATAAGTATTGTACTCTAGGAAAAATATTCATTTTCACACAATTTATCCTTCCAATTAAAGAAATTGGCAAATCCTTTCATATTGTTAAATCTTCTTTAATTTTCTTCAATAGAGGTATGTAATTTAATTTAAATAAATTATTTAAATTCTTATCAATATTAATTCCTAAATACTTGAGCATCTCCTTTCTCCATTTAAATTTTGTCATTTTCTTAATTTGAGTGTAATCTGTCTCAGTCATTGGCATCATTTCACTTTTATCAATATTTATCTTATAACCAGATACTAACCCATACTCTGCCAATCAAACAATTACTTATTTTAATGAAATTTCAGGGTTTGTGTGATTATAATATGATATCATCTGCAAAAAGGCTAATTTTATGCTCTTTATCACTTATTTTAAAACCCTCATGAGGGACTATCTCTTCTAATAACCTCTGCTAAAGATTCTATAGCCAATGCAAATAAAAAAGGAGATAGTAGACAACCTTGTCTAGATGATCTTTCCAATGAAAAAGATTTTGATAGTTGTATATTTGTAATTATCCTAGCCTTTGGGCAATTATATAATGTTCTTATCCAATTCATAAAATTTATTGGAATTCCATAATCCTTCATTAGTTGAAATAAATAGTTCCATTCTAATCTATCAAACACTTTTTCTGCATCTAAATCCAAAACTACTAATTGTATTTTTCTTTTCTGTGCCATATTGAACAAACTTAAAAATCCAACAACATTGTCGGCTGATCTTCTAATCTTAATAAAACCTGTTTGGTCTATATTAATCAATTTAAGTAAACATTTAGCTAATCTATTAGTTATTAATTTAGACAAATTTTTATAATCAATATTTAATAGTGGAATTAGCCTATATGAAGATGGAAGCAAAGGATCCTTCTCTTTTTTTGGAATAACTGTTATTAATGCAGTTTTAAATGACTCAGGTAAATCACAAAGATCTTCCACAATGCCATAAATATAGGAATCAATAACTCTTTAAATTCTTTATAAAACTGGAGAAAAATCATCTTTGCCTGGAGCCTTATGATTTGGTAAAGGCATCAGTATATCATATATTTCTGTTAATGTAAAAGGATTTGTTAATTCAGTCTTCTCTTCTATATTTAATTGTGGAAAAATAATTTATGACAAATATTCATCTATTTTAACTCCATCTTTCAAGGATTCTGATTGATATAATTTCTTATAGAATTTCATAAAAACATCATTAATGCCCTGTATTTTATGTAAGATGACCCAAATCTTCTTTTATTGCTGTAATTGTTCTCGATAATTGTTCAGTCTTTAACTGCCATGCTAAAATTTTATCCACTATCATCCAACTCGTAATATTTTTGTCGGGTTTGCCTTATATCTCTCCCCACTCTGTATGTTTGTATTGTATTAAATTTCAATTTTTAAAATCCAACAGTCTTCTTTTCTCATCATTTATTCGATTTTGCAATTATTATTTCATTTTCCAAATGATTAACTTCGGACATATATTCATTTTTAACTTTATCCGTATAACTTATTATTTGTCCTCTTAAATAAGCCTTCAAATAATCCCAAACCACACACTTATTGGTTACAGAATGTTCGTCAAAGTCTAAAAAAATTTTTATCTGTTGTCTTATAAATTCAAAAAAATCTTGCCTTTTTAACAAAGCAGTATTAAACCTCTATCTATAACTTGTATTTTGTTCTTCCTCCAACAAAATTGACATAACCAAAGGTGAATGTTGGTATAGATCAGACTATATCCTTGCTAGATATTGAATATTTTAAACTCTAGCTTGCAGTTGAGAGGAGATTAGAAAAATATCTATATGTGAATATGTCTTGTGTCTAAAGGAATAAAATGAATAATCTCTAACATCAGGATACATTCTCCTCCAATTGTCCACAAGTTTCATTTCATTCATAAAATTCTTCACAACTTTAATTATCTTGTTTTTAACCATAATTCCACCAGATCTGTCCAACTTTGAATCAAAAGTAAAATTAAAATCTCCTCCCATAAATATTTTCCCCTTTGCATTAGCTAAAAGTGGCCTGACCAAAGTTTTATATGGTTGAAAAATAATGCCAAATGTTTCACTAAAATCCCTGACAAATGCCATCTTTACTACCCTATCTGCTATAGTAGACTCCAGGGGAGCGGATGACTGGCGCAGGTATCAAAAAACAGACTATCCTCCGTCTGAGAAGAAGCAGAGGAGATGACCCATGGGACGTTAACCACAGTGGTGGACCAGAAAGGGGGCTCTGTGGCTGAAAGACCCACACATGCGGCGGGCAGCTGGCAACTCGAGACGAGGAGCCCATGGAGGCTGGGGGCCTGCTGGAGACTGGCTCGAGATTGGCTGAAGGGGTACCAGGTATTGGAACCAGGGTGGGAGAGGGTGCTGAAGGCGCTGAGAGGTTCCTGACCGTGTGGGAGTTGGGATCTGGAGCTCGGGCTGCTGATGGTTTGGACTGGACTCTGTGAGGCTGCAGAATTGCTGGAGGCAATGTTAATGGTAAGAGGAAAGCTAGAGACAAAATTGGTCCCTTAGAAAATCAGAGCGGAAAACTGTGTGTGGAGCCTAGAGAAATGGGGGAGATATTGAACAGTTTCTTTTCTTCGGTATTCAGTAAGGAGAAGGATATTGGGAGATGTGAGATAAAAAAAGCAAATTGGGTAAATATGGAGAATATAGAGATTACAAAAGGTGTAGTTTTAAGGCTTTTGAAGAATATAAAGGTGGATAAGTCTCCGGGACCAGACGGGATCTTCCCCAGGACATTGACAGAAGTGAAGGAGGAAATAGCAGAGGCTCTGGCAGTAATTTTCCAAATGTCATTAGATATGGGGATAGTGCCGGAGGATTGGCGCATTGCGCATGTGGTTCCGTTATTTAAAAAGGGTTCAAGGAGGAAGCCTGGCAACTATCGGCCTGTAAGTTTGATGTCTGTGGTAGGTAAATTAATGGAGAAAATTCTTAGAGATAGTACTTATAAACATCTGGATAGACAGGGTCTGATCAGGAGGACTCAACATGGATTTGTGGGAGGAAGGTCATGTTTGACCAATCTGATTGAATTTTTTGAAGAGGTGACTAGGAATGCGGATGAGGGTAGCGCAGTGGATGTTGTCTATATGGACTTCAGTAAGGCCTTCGATAAGGTACCACATGGAAGGTTAGTTAGGAAGGTGCAGTCTTTAGGTATAAATTTTAAGATAGTCAAATGGATTGAACATTGGCTGAAAGGGAGAGGCCAGAGAGTGGTAGTGGATAATTGTCTGTCAGGTTGGAGGCCGGTGACCAGTGGTGTGCCTCAAGGATCTGTATTGGGCCCATTGTTGTTCGTTATATACATTAATGATCTAGATGATGGGGTGGTGAATTGGATTAGTAAATATGCAGACGATACTAAGATAGGTGGAATAGTGGATAATGAAGAAGGTTTTCAAGGATTGCAGAGGGATTTGGGCTGCTTAGAAAAGTGGGCTGAAAAATGGCGGATGGAATTTAATGCTGATAAGTGTGAGGTGCTTCATTTTGGTAAGAAGAATCAGAATAGGACATACGTGGTAAATGGGAGAGCATTGAGGAATACAGAAGAGCAGAAAGATTTAGGAGTGATGGTACATCGTTCCCTGAAGGTAGAAACTCACGTGAATAGGGTGGTGAAGAAGGCTTTTAGTATGCTGGCCTTTATCAATCATTGCATGGAATATAGGAGTTGGGAGGTGATGTTGAGATTGTATAAGACGTTGGTGCGGCCTAATTTGGATTTCTGTGTGCAGTTCTGGTCGCCTAATTATAGGAAGGATATAAACAGAGTGGAGAGAGTGCAGAGAAGGTTTACCAGAATGTTACCTGGGTTTAAGCATCTAGAGTATAGGGAGAGATTGGACAGATTAGGTCTTTATTCTTTGGGGCGTAGAAGGTTGAGAGGGGATTTGATAGAAGTATTTAAGATTATGAAAGGGATAGACAGAGTGGATGTGGATAGACTATTTCCGTTAAGAGGAGGAAAGATTAAAACAAGAGGACATGAGTTAAGAATTAAGGGGCAGAGGTTTAGAGGTAACATGAGGGGGAACTTCTTTACTCAGAGAGTGGTAGCCGTGTGGAATGATCTTCCGGGAGAAATAGTGGCGGCGGAGTCAATTGTATTATTTAAGAAAAGTTTGGACAGGTATATGGATGAGAAGAAGATAGGGGGTTATGGGCATTGTGCAGGGAGGTGGGACTAGAAAGGGGTGTTTGGTTCGGTGCGGACTAGAAGGGCCTAATGGCCTGTTTCCGTGCTGTAATTGTTATGTTATGTTTAGGCTAATCTACTGACATTTGATGACTTTGGGGGGACTCTCTTTTGCTTCTTTTGCTTCCTTTGCTCTGACCGTAACAGGCACTTTAGGCAATTTCTGCTGATGGTGAATCTGTCTGCCTTACAGCAGGCAAAAGCAAGTTCATGTAATATGACACTGTTTTATTACATGACAATAAAATAAATCTTGAATAGTTTCCACCTTTGGGGAGATTATAGACTTGCACCTCAAAACTTCTCTGTTCATCAATGCTCCTTGGAGTCCAACCATTTACTGTACACTCCCCCCTTACATTCAACCTGACAAAGTGCAATACTTCATAGACGTCTGGATTAAACTCCATCAACTATTTCTCTGCTCATATCTACCATATATTTCAACATACAAGTCGACCGGCAGATAGGGCAACCTTTTTTTTTAGCCTCATTTTAATAGTTTTGTGTAATATCCCGTGTATAAGCCGACCCCCATTTTACAAACTATCCGGTCTCTCAGGAACAACCCAAAAATTTTAAAACACCCCAATTGCAAGCCACAAAGCTGTAAAATAAGTAAGTTAAAAACAACCCTCGGCCTACCAGGCAGGAGCAGTGATGGCCCACAGAGCTGGAGCAGCAACATCGTGTTCCCGGCGGTAGCAGAAACCTCGGCCTACCAGACAGCCGCGGCGATGGCGACCTCAAGGTCCCAGGTATGAATGGTTATGGCGGAGCCCGGTGGTGGGGAGGTGTTGGGGAGCTGCGGCATTGGCGGTGGGGATGAGCTTCCAGCATCGACTTATACGCCGAATCGATATCAATCTGTTTTGTTTTGCTGAATTTAAGGACTCAGAAGTATATCCAGCGTATAAGTCGACCCCCCCCCACCGCTATTTTTGAGATTTCACAATTTGTCTTATATGCCGAAATATATGGTATGTCATCTGCAAACTTACAAAGAGGTCCCAGCACTGAGCCCTGCACCACTGGTTAAAGACCCCTAGTCAGGGAAACTCCTCTCCATTACTGCTCTCTGTCTTTAATGTCCAAACCAGTTTAAACCCAATATATTAAGTGGAAATCTTGTGCCTTGTGGATCAGCCTACCATTGAAAGGCCTTGTCAAATGCCTTACTAAAGTTCATGAAGGACATCATCCACTCCCTATCTTCATCAATCTACTTCGCCTCCTCAAAGCTCCTGTTTGAAGACATGACCTGCACTGCCCAAAGCCAAATGCTTTTCCAAATCCACAAAGAATCCTCTCCAACTGCTTCCTTTCCACTGACGCAAGGCTCACCAGTCCATAATATTTCCCTCCTTAAACAAAGTTGGAATATTTGTTTACTGCCTTTGATGCAAGTGAAATCTACCGGAGGTGTTGCTATTGAAAATATTTATTTATACTGTTAATTCCATTGTTTATTGTGAATTATATTTCAACAATTCATCATTTGGCATGCGTTACCTGGGAGTTAATTTTAAATATGTTTTCAATTTCATTCCCTTCCCCATGTTGAGTTGAGTTTGACACAGGCTCATGAAGCCTTCTCTGAGGTTGATTTGTACAGTGCAGCCATTGTTTACACAGCTCCAGGCAGTTGTCTGGCTGTATTCAAGTTGTTGCATAAATGCATCCTGAATTTTGGTATAATCTTTAACTGTTTTTAAATGAGTTTATTACGATATCGGCCAGACATTTCTTGCTGAATGCTGTGGTGCTGTCCGAAAGTTGGAATGATCTGCAAACTCTTGGTTTCCTTGAAGTTCATTTTTGAGGTTGGAGTATTGAAGGACAGGGAGCTGAGGTGGGAAAATAGATTGTAAAGTAGATCAGATATGATTTTAATAGAATAAAAGAGTAAGACATTGAGATTCTTCTTCCCATTATATCCAATGTCATTGAACTTTCAACAGGGCACAATTGTATCAGTTACTTCTTGAATGGAGATAGGAAGATTAGCTGCCAGAAAGAATCACAGGAGCACAATGTAGGTTGGTTGGGTATCCTGATATTCCTAGTAAATATGGGGTAAAAGACAGGATTCTGTTGACAACGTGGTTAAGTGAAAAAAGCACACATAAATGCTGGAGAAACTCAGCAGGTCAAACAGTGCCTATATGTAGCAAAGATAAAGATACATCACCAACATTTCAGGCTTGAGGTTTCCCCACACCTTGGTGAGGGGCTCAAGCCTGAAACATTGGTGATGTATTGTGGTGATATGACCACCAGCCTACTGCAGGGGGCAATATCTGTACCTGCAGGAAGATCACCTAAGGGGCTGACTCCACCTGGCTGGCTGTCAATCAGCCGACCCGAATATAGACCTGATCTGGCCCCTCCAGAGCCAGTCACATGGGAGCCACCAAGGCATGACTTTGACTGGAATAAAACCTTTTGAGTTTTGTGCTTGCTTGCTGCTACTGCAGCGCACCACATGTATCTTTACCTTTGCTACGTAAAGGCACTGTTTGACCTGTTGAGTTTTTCCAGTATTTGTGTGTTTTTTCCCAGTAAACATCCTTCCTGGTATCTGAAACATTAGCTTGGGATTAAGGTGCACCAGCCAATATTGTGGATGAAGCCTCCCAGTGTGTTACCCGAGGCAGTGAGGAGGACATCAGGGTAGATGAAACCAGAACAAGGGGACATAGCCTGAAGATTCAGAGGAGTAGATGAGGAAAAACTGTTTTTCAATGAGAGTAGTGAATCTGGGGAATTCTCTGCATAGGGAAGCAGGTGAGGCTACTTCATTAAACATATTTAAGGTTCAGTTAGATTGATTTTTACATAAGAAAGGAATTAAGGGATGTGGGGAAAAGACAGGTGGGTGGAGTTGAATCAATGATCAGACCTGCCATGATCTTATTGAATGGCAGAGCAGGCTCAACGGGCCGGATGATCGACTTCTGCTCCTATTTCTAATGTTCTTATGTTCTGCAAGCCTAGAGATGGAAAATTTACTTGAGGTTGAACAAGGTTGAGTTTTTGACTGGGGAGGAGTTTTGATTGAGGAGGAGGTGAAGAGAGGGATGTGGAAGGAACATGAGGTAAAATAACTAGGAAAGGAAAATGAAGAAATTCATGGGGTGATAAGGGCACAAATAATGAGATAAATGTAATGCAAAAGGACTCTGACCAGCAGAGGGAAGAGTCTGGGAGAATTTGCAGTGCAAGATAACGCTGCACAGACTGCACCTGGCAACCTTCCACTGTGATTCTAGGGGCATCAGAAGCTGAGGTACTAGGGGCATCAGAAGCTGAGGTACTAGGGCATCAGAAGATGAGGCACTAGGGGCATCAGAAACTGAGGAATGAGGGGCATCAGAAGTTGAGATAGTAGGGGCATCAAAAGCTGTGGAACTAGGGGCATCAGAAGGTGAGATACTAGGGGCATCAGAGGTGAGATACTAGGGGCATCAGAAGCTGAGGAACTAGGGGCATCAGAAGCTGACACACTAGGTGCATTTGAAACTGAGGCACTAGGGGCATCAGAAGCTGAGGAACTAGGGGCATCAGAAGGTGAGATACTAGGGGCATCAGAGGTGAGATACTAGGGGCATCAGAAGCTGAGGAACTAGGGGCATCAGAAGCTGAGGAACTAGGGGCATCAGAAGCTGACACACTAGCATTGGAAGCTGAGGCACTAGGGGCATCAGAAGCTGAGGAACTAGGAGCATCAGAAGCTGAGACACTAGGAGCATCAGAAGTTGAGGAACTAGGAGCATCAGAAGCTGAGGAATTAGGGGCATCAGAAGCTGAGGAACTAGGAGCATCAGAAACTGGGGCACTAGGGGCATCAGAAGTTGAGGAAATAGGGGCATCAGAAGCTGAGGAACTAGGAGCATCAGAAGCTGAGGAACTTGGAGCATCAGAAGCTGAGGCACTAGGGACATCAGAAGCTGATGAACTAGGGCCACCAGAAACTGAAATACTAGGGGCATCAGAAGCTGAGGTAATGGGGGCATCAGAAACTGAGGCACTAGGGGCATCAGAAACTGAGGCACTAGGGGCATCAGAACTGAGGCACTAGGGGCATCAGAAGCAAGAATTTGGGCTATTGTTCACAGGCTTCTGACTTATCAATGCCTTCATCACTCTCATCTGTTCTTGGTCCCTTACCCAGTGCTCTGAGGTCCTTTATCTTTGTAAAATATTTTTGAGTTTAACATATAAACCTAAATACAAAATTTTAAGGAAAACGCATAGCAAGCCATCCCACATAGATAAGTCCACAAAAAGGATGGAACTACATTGAACATTTCCTTAATCCACGTGAAATGAGTTATGAATTAATCTAAGATTGCCATGTTAAACCCATATTTATAAAATTAATTTTAAAAAATTAAAAATAAAAACAAACAAAAACTAAACTGAATCTACCCCCACCCTCTAATCAAAATAACCTTGTAAAAGAAAAGGGCTAGGTCCTTAATTACTAGTGAAGTTTAGTTAGAACCATAGAACATTACAACCCAGAAACAGGCCCCTTCAGCCCTTCCACAATGAGCCGTACCATTTTATTTTGCCCAGTTCTACTGACCATCACCCAGTCCATAGCCCTCCATGCCTCTCCCATCCCTGCACCTGTCCAAATTTTTCTTAAATGTTAAAATTGAGCCCACATTCACCACTCCAGCTGGTAGCTGGTTCCCACCATTCTCTGTGTGAAGACGTTCCCCCTAAACTTTTCCTCTTTCGCCCTTAACCCATGTCCTCTGGTTTGTATCTCACTTTCTCTCAGTGGAAAAAAAGCCTGTCTACATTTACTCTATCTATCCCCCTCATAATTTTGTACGCCTCTATCAAATCTCCCCTCATTCTTCTTCACTCCAGGGAATAAAGCTAAAACTCTTTTTAACCTTTCCCTGTAACTCAGTTCCTGAAGTCCGGGCAACATCCTAGTAAATCTTCTCTGCACTCTATCTATCTTATTGATATCTTTCCTGTAGTTAGGTGACCAAAACTGCACAAAATACTCCAAATATAGCCTCACCAATGTCCCAACTCCTGTACTAAATATTTTGATTTATGAAGGCCAAGATGCCACTCCTCCCCCATTGTATATGATTTTGCTTGATCACCAAATCCTAATTTGGGGTCTAACCTCAGTTGGCTAATATGTTTGTTGTGGACAGGTATTGAATATGAATACCTGAGAACAGGAACAACGTTGCCTTTTGATAATTTTGGTATGTTTACAATGCCGTGTGTCATATTTTTGGCAATGAATAATTGAGAGCCTTTGTAAACTAGTTTATTTTCATCTTCTCCTGTCAAAACAGATGACTGTTTTGTTGAAGATTCCTTATCCAATAATATCCCGCATGCAACATTGTGATCTCAAATAGCTTTGAGTAACCTGTGCTATGAAAGCTCAAATTCAATTGATATGCAGAAGTATAATGCAGAATGAACCATTGGAAACGAATGTTTGACAGATATTGAGTTCTACATAGAATATTACAGCATAGTACAGGCCCTTCGGCCCTTGATGTTGTACTGACCCATTTCCTTAAAATGTACTAAACCCTCCCTGCCCTGTAACCCTCCACCTTTCCTCCATCCATGTGCTTGTCTCTCTTAAGTGCCCCTAATGTTCCAGCCTCCACCACCATCCCTGGCACCCAAAACTATCTGTGTAAAAATACTTACCCCTGATGTCTCCCCTAAATTCCCTCCCTTCACTTTGTACATATGTCTTCTGGTATTTCCCGATCCTGCCCTGGGAAACAGGTGTTGGCTGTCCACCCTGTTTATGCCTCTCATAATCTCGTAGACCTCTATTAAGTCTCCTCTCATCGTCAGGGGTGTAGCCAGTTTCTGACATTAGAGGGGCAACGAGCACATAAAAAAGGTGCCACAACAAATACCAGATGGTGAGCAGTGGTTGAATGGTGGGCCACTGCAGCTTCAGACTGCAGCAGGGCCTGTCGGGGGGTGGGGGGGGGGGGGTGTGGGTGGTGGCAGGGGCTGGGGGGGTTGCTGACAGTGGCAGATCAGGGGGAGGGGTAACAGGCTCCCCCTGCACCCCCCCTGTCCAGCTATACCACTGCTCATCCTTTTACGTTCCTAAGAGAAAAGTCCCAGCTCTGCTAACCTTGCCTCATAAGGCTTGCTTTCCAATCCAGGCAATACTATGGGAAATCTCCTCTGCACCCTCTCCATAGCTTCCAGGTCCTTCCTATAATGAGGCAACCAGAACTGAACACAATACTCCCAGTGTGGTTCTCCACCTATTACATTAAGAATTCTTTCACTGACACTGCACGTTTGCTTAGATGACAGTTTCATTATGAAGGTCGAACCCCTGTCAAGTTGTCATTGTGGAAATTTAATTTCTTTTTATCCTTCTTTCCAGAGCTGTGTTGTTCCAAATAATAAGCAGAAAGGTGTGAACAAAGCAGAAATTCATTTCTAGATACCTAAGAGGCAGCTCAGAACGACTCTCCATCAAATTCACCCTCACTGGAATGCATTTGGCTGTCCCCCATGCAGCCGAAATTGCAGCCTCTTTTCTTGAAACCTGACTGTGGTTTGGTCCGACAGTGCCCCAGATACTGGGCATCTGGTGAATAAGCCTAGATGGTGGTGCACGAGGTGACAGCGGCCACTTCGGCTTCCCACAATGGTGAAATCCTCAACCCACTATGTTGTGATTGGGAAGCACTCATCAAAATACAAAACATGAAGTGGACTTTCAAATCATTGGATCGGTAAGACTCTGTGCGGTTTAAACTTACTGAAGCAGGGAACACAGACTGCTGCAAACCACGGAGCTGATCACGGGAGATTCGTGGGAGGCCATTAGAAGCGCTGCAGGAGAAGGCAGAAGCATGGAAAATGGGCTGTTAGTGAGAGTTAACTCATTCAGACCTGTGCTCCTGGCAATCTTACTCTCAAATGTAAGATGGTTGGAGAAAAAAATGGATTACCTGAGGCTGCATCTGAACCAGAGGGAACTGCAGGGCTGCTGTGCTCTGGTAATTACAGAAACGTGCCTCCAGGACACCACTCCGGACTCAGAGATCTAGCTGGATGGCTTAGTCTTCTTCAGGGCAGACAGATGCTGCAGCTTCTGGCAAGACTCGAGGGGGACTATGCATTTACATCAGTGAGAACTGGTGCACACTTCTGTCTCTGCTGTGAAGACCTTCTGCTGAGCAGAGATAGAGTACCTCCTGGTGAAATGCAAACCCTTTCACCTGCCCAGGGAAATTTCAGTCACGCTGATTGCCACAGTCGACTTTGTGCCTTTGGCTAATGAAGGTGAAGCCGTGAAGGAGCTTTACGGTGCCATCTGTGAAGCCCATGTGTCCCATGCTTGTTGCTCGCAACTTCAATCAAGCCAACCTAAAAATGGTCTTACCACGGTTTCGACAGCATGTGCACTTCGCCACAAGGGGAGAGAACACTCTGGGTTGGGTGTACACCAATATAACTGGTGCATACAAGGCTGCACATCACTCCCACCTTGGTTATTCAGATGACATATCCATCCTGCTAACAAAGCAAACTGGGTCAGTTCACAGAGAGATCAGGATGTGGCCAGAGAGGGTGATGGTGGGGGGGGGGGGGGGGTGGTGGAGAGAAGATTGTAGCAGGGCTGCAAGACTGCTTTGAACCATGGACTGGAGATGTGTCAGGGAAGCAGCCACCTACAATGTTCATGTAAGCATAGAGGAGCACACGTGCTCAGTGACTGGCTACATCAGCAAGTGCATTGAGGATGCCACCGAGATCAAATGCTTCACAACCAGGGCTAACAGAAACCATGGTTGGATGCAGAGGTCCTGGCCCCTCTCAGAGCTCATGATGCTGCCTTCAGGACAAGAGATAGGATGGCAATCTGGAAGGCAATGTGGGGGTACGCACAGAAGATCCCCAGACTGCTGTGCGACACGAAGTGCATGTGGGAAAGGATCCAGACTATTCAGATTTGAGATTTATTGTTAGAGAACATACATGACATCACATACAACCCTGAGATTCTTTTTTTTCCTGTGGGCGAGGCAGAATTACCACTAATTGGTAGTGCAAAAAATAAGCTGTAAACAGTGTAAATGAGTAAATAAAGAACTGTGACAGATAACGAATGTAAACAAACTGTGCAATACAGAGAGAACGAAGAAAATCAATAAAGTGTACAAGTATGAGTCCTTAAATGAGTCCCTGATTGAGTTTGTTGTTCAGGAGTCAATGGTGAAGGGGTAGCAGCTGTTCCTGAACCTGGTGGTGCAAGTCTAGTGGCACCTAGACCTCGTTTTTGATGATAGCAGCGAGAACAGAGCGTGTGCTGGGTGGTGAGGGTCTTTGATGATTGCTGCTCCCCAATAGCAACGTTCCCTGTAGATGTACTAAATAGTGAGGAGGGTTTTGCCTGTGATCTCCAGGTCTGTGTCCACTACCTTTTGGAGGGCTTTACGCTCAGGAGTATTGTTGTCCCCAGACTGTGATGCAGCCGGTCAGCACAATTTCCACCACACCTCTGTAGAAATTTGCCAATGTTTCTGGTGTCAAACCAAACCTCTGCAAACTCCTGAGGAAGTAGCGGCGCTGAGGTGCTTTCTTCATGATGCCACTGATGTGTTGGGTCCAGGAAAGATCTTCCAAGATGATGACTCCCAAGAACCTAAATTTGCTCACCCTCTCCATTTCTGATCCCCCAATGATCACTGGATTGTATCCCTATGGCATTCCCTTCCTGAAATCAACAATCATCTCTTTAGTTTTGGTGACATTGAGTGTGAAGTTGTTGTTGGTGCATCATTCAGCCAAGTTTTCAATCTCCATCATGTATACTGACTCATCCCCTTCCTTTATACAACCCACTACCATGGTATCGTTGGCAAATTTGTAGATGGTGCTTTTGTCGTACTGAGCTACAGTCGGAGGTGTAAAGTGAATAGAACAGGGGGCTCCGGTACTGCTGGAGATTGTGAAGGAGCAATCCTCACTTACTAGGGTCGGAAGGTGAGGAAATCCAAGATCCAATTACACAGTGGAGTTATTAACTCCCAGGTCTTGGAGTTTGCTGTTCAGTTTTGAGGGGATGATGCTGTTAAATGCTGAACTGTAGTCAATAAAGACCATCCTGATGTATGTATCTTTGCTGTTTAAATGTTTCAGGGCTTTTTGTAGAGCCAGTGAGATGGTATCCACTGTAGACCTGTTCCTACGATAGGCGAACTTGAATAGATCCATGTCGTTACTCAGACAGGAGCTGATCTGCTTCATCACCAGCCTTTCTAAACACTTCCTCACTGTTGATATAAGTGCTACTGGTCAATAGTCATGAAGGCAGGTTACTACACTCTTCTTGGGCACTGGTATGATTGACACCTGTTTGTTACAGGTGAGTACCGTGCCCTGCTGGAGTGAGATATTGAAGATATCCGTAAGATGGTCAGCATACATTCCTATTACTCAACCAGGTTCTCCATCTGGGCCAGATGCTTTCCTCAGATTCACTCTCCTGAAGGCAGCACACACGCCATCCTCAGTTACAGATAGGGTGGGATCATCAGGGGATGTGGGGGTGCAGGGGGGTGGTTCTTCACTAATACTGTCATCAAATCAGGCATAGAAGGCATTGAGTTCCTCTGGGAGAGAAGCTTTGCCATCTGCTACTTTACTGGATTTAGTTTTGTGACAAATTATGACATTTAGGCCCTGCCACAGCTGTCGGGTGTCACTTGTTGTTTCCATTTTCATCTAGAATCTCCTCTTCACCTGAGAGATAGTTTCTCGCAGGTCATACCTGCTCCTGCTGTACTGATCTGAATCTCTGGGCTTAAATGCATGTGATCTGGCTCTCAGCAGGTTCCAGATTTCACTGTTCATCCAGGGCTTCTGGTTGAAGAAAACCCTGAATGATTTGGTGGGAACACACTCATCCACAGCTGTTTTGATAAAGTGTGTGACAGCCTCAATTACTCATTCAGATTCTCAGCAGAATCCTTGAACACCAGCCATTCTGTTGACACGAAGTCCTGTAAACATTCTTCAGCCTCCTGCACCATGTAAACAGTGTTAGGTAGGCTCAATCTGTACGAAGGCAGGAGCACAGCCAGCTCATCAGACTTGTCAAAATCTCGGGAAAGAATAGTGGGCTTTCCTTATCTTGCTGTAGTAGTGATCAAGTGTGTTGGGATCTCTGGTACAACAGATTACATACTGGTGGTAGTTAGGTAGGGTTGTCTTGACACAGGCTTGGTTAAAATCACCGACTAAAATTTGTAATGCACCAGGCTGGGCTGTCTCTTGTTTACTGACCACATCATGAAGCTCCTCAAGTGTCATCAACCAGCATCGAGAGGGATGTAAACTCTGGTGAGAATCACTGATGAGAACTCTCGGGGTAGATAGAAGGTGCTGCACTTAGTCGAGATTTGCTCTAAGGCAGTAGAGCAGGAGGTCAATGTAACTCCAATGTCCGGGCACCACCCAGTATTAACGAAAAAACACACACACCGCTCCCTCTCCCTTTTCCAGAATCCGAGTTCCGATCCAGTTTGTACAGATGCAGTATGACAGATACAGTCTATACAGATACAGTATAACAGATCACAAGTCAACCTTGCAACCTAAGGACAATTGACACCTCCCTTCCAGACTGACTGGACATCTTCTGTGCACGGTTTGGTGATAAGAACTGGATGAGGCCAAAAAAAGCTCTGTGTCCTCCATATGACCATGGCCAAAGTGAGGAGAACTCTATCTAAGGTGAACCCACACAAGGCGGTTGGACCAGACAACATACCTGGTTTGGTATTGAAGGACTGCTCAGAACAATTGATGGAGGTCTTCATGGAGATCTTTAAGATCTCACTGCAACAGACCATCGTTCCCATAGGGTTAAAGAAGGCCACCATCATCCTGGTACCCAAGATGGCGACAATAACAGGCTTCAATGACTACCGCCTTGTGGCACTGATCTCCACCATTATGAAATGCTTCGAGCATCTGGTGATGGACACATCAAAGCACAACTCCCAGTGACATTAGACCCATTTCAATTTGCCTATGTAAGAAAATGTTCCACAGATGATGCAATAGCCTTGTTGCTTCACTCTGTTCTGACCCACCTGCAGATCAATGTCTCATAAGCCAGGCTGCTATTTATTGAATTCAGTTTGGCACTTTCCCCAGAGGCTGGTGAGAAGCTATCCACACTGGGACTCAACACCCCTCTCTGTAACTGGATCCTGGACTTCCTAATGGAAAGACCATAGTCTGTCCGGGTTGGTAGCAGAATGTTGAGCACCATCACGCTGAGCGCTGTTGCACTTCAGGGCCGTGTGCTCAGCCTACTCCTGACAACGCTACTGATCCACGACTGCATTGTCCGATCCAGCTCCAACAGAGTCATCCAGTTTGTAGGTGACATGACAGTCGTCGGCCTCGTCAGCAACGACGATGAGTCGCACTACAGAGAAGAGGTGGAAAATTCCATGAAATGATGCGAGAGGAACAGTCTGAAAGTAACTCGATGTAGACAAGATGAATGAGATGATCATGGACTTCAGGAAGACCAGGAACGACCACTACACAGTGAGAGAGTGGAGAGCACCAAGTTCCTTGGGGTTCACTTAACTAGTGACCTATCATGGTCACTCAACATCTCCTCACATCAGGAAGGCACAACCGTGACTGCACTTACTGAGAAGACTGAAGCGGGCAAGGCTACCGGCCACCATTATGTCAACCTTCTATAGGAGCTCTATCAAGAGCATAATGACCGGCTGGTGCTGAGAAACAGTTCGGAGGCCAATCCACAGGATGGCATAGAGGATCACTGGAGCCTCCCTCCCCCTCCCGTCGACATGATCTACTGGGATCATTGTCTGAAGAGGGTGCACAAGATCATTGAGGACCCCTTCCACGCTGCACACAGCATCATTCAGCTACTCCCGTCAGTGAAGAGATACAGAACTAACAGAGCCAGCCTCTCCATACTGAGGAACAGCTTCTTCTCAGAATGCTGAACGACCAAAGGAACTGTTCACACTTACCATCCAAGACTATCATATTCATGAAACAATATTTCTTTATTTGTTTGTATGGATGAAATACTTATCTTGCATATGTATAATGTCTGCATGTGAGTTATGTCTGGTTGTATCAAGTCAAGTTTCTTGTCATCTAATTGTACAATTATGACCTGACGAAACAGTGTTCCATGGTCCTCAGTGCAAAACATGCAAACACCCAACTTGAGGAAGAAGTATGACACCTTTATTGAAGTGTGGCAGGAGTACCAGAACCACATAGATGCGCAGATATGATCTATATCCACCCCCTCCCCCCCTTGAGTAATGAGATAAGAAACAAGCTGCCCCACTAGGAAAATAAAGGGGAGAGTGAATTGGGGTTGTGGTACAGACAACGTGAGTTTTAATTTTTAGTTTTTTAAAATTGTTTATCCTTTACCCGTTGCAGTTTATTTAACACCCAAGGTTCCTGAACTTTGAGGAAGGTCATGGTGCAAGGCTGTTTTACAAGTGTAACTGTGTGTTTGGATAAGTTGAGGGAAAGGGCAAAAGGGAATAAGGGGAGGGGGAGGGAAAAATACTGGGCTCTGTAAATTATATTGCGAGGCAAGAAAATGTTTTGCATTGCTTGTTTGCATTTACATGAGTCTTTGAAAATATATTTTAAAAAAACTGCCTGCTTATTTTGCCTTTAGGACTGGAGAACACTGTTTTGTTGGGTTGTACTTGTACAATTAATTGACAATAAACAACTTTGTGATGTTTCTTCTATTAAATAAAGAAACTTAGGTTCTTTTTAAAACATCTATATATTAACTAAGCAAACAGCACGAAGGACAGAACATACACATGCCAGACCTCATGTGGAAGCATCCAGCTTGAATATACCCAAGATGCAATAGCATTCCTAGATGCTACATACTCCACCTCAGACTTCTGGTGGTAGCACTCTGTCACTACATCCCCTTTCCTTGAGATGTTTAATCAAATGCGAAAGAGTATTTAGAGGTGGTTTGGGAGGAATTGTTAGAGCAGCTTGCACACACACATTTTAAAACACTGAATATTTGCAGGACTTTTGCAGAATGCTTTTTGCAGGAGGCAACAAAGTATTGACAGCAGCTTGCCTGGGAGAGCATGTGATCTTTGCAGGCAGAGGAGAACAGTTTTGCTCTCAGAGAGGGAGGGTGTGAAACAGGGAGGAGAGAGACAGAAATCCATTCCAGAAGGACAAGCTGGCAAACTTTGGAAGGCTGCCTGGTCAAAGGACAAGACTGGCGGTGTGAAAGGTGACCTGAAAGAAACAGGATCGTCTGGAGAACCCTGAAGGGGGCAAGTTTAATCAGCAAGACTGATTGAGAAGGAATCAGTTACGGATGTCCTGGAAAAGGAATCTCTCTCTGAAAACCAGCAGGAACCCTCCTGAGTGGTAACCATTTGTCTATTAAGCACTAAAGACTGGTGAACTTTGTTAATGCTAATTTCTGTGCACAGTACAAGAATTGCCTGCAACCAATGAGATTGGACTGTGATCCAAAGAACTTTTAAAATCTTAAATATACATTACACGCACCTGCTCTTAGTATTAGAGGGGGGATTAAGTAGTTAGGTCGGTAAGTAAGTAGGTTAAGTAATAAAAGTTTAATTCTGTTTTCTTGTTCAATTATAATTAAAAACTACTTTTGTTTAAGTAACCCTGTCTTGTGGTGCATATCTATTGCTGCTGGTTTTGGGGGTCCTCTGGACTCCGTAACACAAACATGACATTAATACAGTATTCTTTCAATTTAAAGTTCAACACAAACATAACATGAACATTAGCAGCACAAATGTTTAAGTATACAGTTCTTTTTCTTTTATAGCAGTGGTTCTCAAACTTTTTCTTTCCACTCACATCCCACTTTAAGTAATCCCTGTGCCATCAGTGCTCTGTGATTAGTCAGGGATTGCTTAAGGTGGGAGTTATGAAACTGTGCACTTAACAAGTCAATGAGGTATGATTAAAACTGTGGTTTTCAAACTTTTTCTTTCCACCTACATCCCACCTTAAATAACCCCTTACTAATCACAGAGCACATATGGTATAGGGAATACTTAAAGTGGCACGTGAGTGGAAAGAAAAAGGTTGAGAGCCACTGCTCTAGGGCATTCTTCAGTCAGATTCTTGACGACCTTCTGTAGAACTGTGTCCTTTTCTGTTTCAGCTGCGATGTGCTTGGATTTCATGTCAGATATGGGAAGAGATTCAGTGATCAGGTTCATGTGGAGATTCATGTCTGTCTCTGTGGAACTCTCATTGTGTGCTTCACTCTGTGTCATTGCCCTGGATAATGCATCAGCTAACACAATAAGTTTCCATGGTGTGTACATCAATTCAAAGTCAAACATTGTAGCTTCATCATCAGTCTTTAGATTCTCGCCGACATCTCACTGAGATTTTTCCTGATTATGGCTATTAATGGCTTGTGGTCTGTCTCTGCCATGCATGTTGTTAGACCATACACATAGCTATGCAATTTCTCGAGTCCATAGACCAGACCTCGACACTCTTGATCAAGAATTTTTTTCTACGCTGTTCTGTGCATAGTCACAGTTAATGTGAATACGCCCTCTTGACTAGGTTTATATGTTTCTTCTATTACAATAAATAAACTTGGGTTCTCTTTAAAACAACTAGATTTATTAACTAAGCAAACAGCACGAAGGACAGAACATATACATGCCAGACCTCATGTGGAGGCATCCATCAAGATGTTACCCTCTCTGACTCCTCCTGGTGGTAGCCCTCTATCACTACAGACTTGACATCATCCTAGATCTCATGGTGACATCAAATAATGTTCTACTGTAGATCATGCAATTATTAACTCAGTTTATCTCTTCATTAGCATGATGTGATCTTTTGAGCATTTCCTGCAACGTTATATTTTGCTGCTTTTGCATATCCCCATGCTCTTTTTCTCTCTCTCTCTAACTGCCCCCAGTAGTCAATCACCAATAGCTTATCACCATTGGATTCATCCAATTACAAATATTCTTTTTGTTCTATCCATCTTCTCCCTATTCCTACTCTCTGCTCCTTGAAACAAGCCAAGTCTGATGAAGGGCATTTGACCTCCCATTAACTATTTCTCTTTCCAAAGATGGAGACTGACCTGCTGAGTGCTTCAAGCACTTTCTGTTTAATTTTACTTCAGATTTCCAGCATCTGCTGTGTTTTTAATTTTCATTATCTTGCTAACTTTGAATGAGAAATGCAGTGCAGAACTGACGCACTATATTTGAGGGCCTCTAGATTTTGTAGTTCTGTGCAATGTTCCTAATCATAACACAATAAATATAAAATCATATATCATCTCATTATGTATGTATGTGTGTACATTACAACTCCGATTATCCAAAATGGTCGGGACCGGGCCCATTTTGGATAAACTGTTTTTCGGAGAACTGGTCATTTTTTAAAAACAACACAGTAGCAACAGCAAATCACTTCTATCAATGTTCAAACAACAGGGAATGCTTTGTAAGCATTAAAATAATGTTTAATTCTCACCAGAAAACAACCTGTGATGTCAGTCAGCTCTGAAAAAATTTCAGGTAACTGAGGATTTCTGATTGTTTTGGATATCATAATTTTCTGACATTTTTTGGAGGTGAAATTACATAATATATTTGTGTGTGTGTATATCTCTCTCTATATATAAGTATATGCATGTGTGTATATATATATATGTGTGTGTGTGTATAGAGATACACACAGACATATATAGATATGTATTTATGTATGTATGTATATATATATGTACATACATGTGTATATATTTGTGTGTGTATCTCTCTCTATATATAAGTATATGTGTGTACATATATTTATAGATATGTATTTATGTATGTATATATATATGTACATGTATGTGTATATATTTGTGTGTGTATCTCTCTCTATAAGTATATGCATGTATATATATATATATGTATTTATGTATGTATGTATATATATATATATGTACATGCATGTGTATATATTTGTGTGTGTGTATCTCTCTATATATAAGTATATGCATGTGTATATATATGTGTGTGTGTGTGTAAAGATACACACACAGACATATATAGATATGTATTTATGTATGTATGTATATATATGTACATGCATGTGTATATATTTGTGTGTGTGTATCTCTCTCTATATATAAGTATATGTGTGTGTACATATATAGATATGTATTTATGTACGTATATATATGTGTGTGTGTGTACATGCATGTGTATATATTTGTGTGTGTGTGTATCTCTCTCTATATATATAAGTATATGCGTGTGTGTATATATATATATTTTTAAAAAAATATATATATACTGTAATTAATATATATTTGTTCATGTATGTCAGTTTGTCAGTTCTCCATGCAAATCAATATGGAGCACTCTAGAAATGTCCAAGGAGGTTCAGTAGGGGTAACATTAATGCTGAATTTCCACATTGAATTTCATTGAATGTAACTTTTAAGGTCATATGAAGTTTAAAATTTTTTAGAAGATTGAACTTGCACCAGAGACATCTCAATGAGTTACAGCGCTGTGCATCAATGTACATTCAGAAACCAAAACCAGTTCAATATGGGCCTAAAAAAGTGAAACAACATTGGCAGAAGCTCTTCACAAGCCCGTAGAGTTAGACAAAGGAGAAAGCAAGAGGAACATCGCCTCACTGTTGATGTTTCCAGACATGCAAGGAGCAGGCAGCAGGAAACAGAACACCAGTGATACGCCTGCCTCAGTGCTCAGGCCTCCAGACAAACAAGGAGCAGGCAGCAGGAAACAGAGAAAAAAATATATGCAGAATTTCTATGAAGTTTTTTTTGTAACTTGTTTCAATCATGTAATCAACAAATGAGTGTTGTATTTCCTGGACAATGCCAGGTATCCTCCTGTTTTGTGTGTGTGTGTGTGTGTGTGTGTGTGTGTGTGTGTGTGTGTGTGTGTGTGTGTGTGTGTGTGTGTGTGTGTGTGTGTGTGTGTGTGTGTGTTTGTCTGTGTTTTCATCTCTCTCTCTCGCCCTCTCTCTCTGTGAAGCATTCTATAGGGATTATGGTAAGTGTATAAGATGATGAGAGGAATTGATCATATGGATGGCCATAGGGTTTCTCCCAGGTCTGAAGTAGCTAACTTGAGGGGTCATAGATTTAAGGTGAGTAAGTACGGGGGGGGGGGGGGGAGAATGTAAGAAGTACGTTTTTCACACAGAGTGCTGGGTGCATGGAATGCGCTGCCGGTAACAGTGGTGGAGGCACTTAAGCATCTTAAAAGATATTTTAGGTAGGAACATGGAGCTGAGAAAAATGGAGGATTATGCAGTAGGCCATTCTAGGCAGTTGTTAGAGCTGGTTATTGAGTTGGCACAACATTGTGGGCTGAAGGGCTCGTTCTGTACTGTATATTTCTATGATCTACAACTTATGAACTTCCTGAAAGGGGCAGACCCTGGTTTCACTGTGGAAGAGCATGCATTTTTACTGCCATGAATAACAGGGATTTCGGAAGTGGCCTAAGTATTCTGAGATGCTATCAGACTCTATTCTTTTCGTTATGGTCGATGGTCTTATCTTGCACATAATGCTATATTCCATTGATTACACTGGACAACAAGTTTTTTAAAAAAAGGTTTCCTGAATAAAAATTGGGGATTATGATGGACAACTTTAAGCTGAACATAATTTCAGGTTTGCTGCATCACGTAGGAAGTTGGAGAAACATGAACTTTCATTGAATTTAGCATATTTAATCACATGCTTTGCTTCAACTAACTTTAAAAAAATTTTGCCGCTGGTTTTCATTTGAACTCAGCACTTGAGGCCTTTCGTGTCAGTGTCAAATAATAGTCAGCCAGTATGCCCTGCTACCCCTTTTCCATGGTCGCAATGGCCTGGCAAATCACCATGTTTAATACTGACTGCACCAAGATCAGCAGGGAAGAAGTCCAGGTGCGAATGTGGAAAATGAATTTTCTATGACATTCATGGTTTCGTATGTTTGAAACATGTTAAAAATATGACAGGAAATCTCAAAAATAGGTTATATCTTAAAGAAGTACCTGAAAGGAAAATGTTATGGTGATTTTTCATGATCAGCATCCCAAAATCCATAAAATACATCCAAAAGTGTTCAGGAAAAAAATCTTCATTTTCCAATGTTATTTGGTCATGATTCAGGACTACATTGTATTGAAATCTATTCCATTCATTAAACTAAGCATATGGTAACATTCGCAATTTCCATTCCACTTCTGTAATTAATGGCTGGAATGAATGCCAGAGATGGAGTTTAAGGCATTGACCTGAGTTATATCATGTGTTTAGTCCCATCATCCAGGCACTTGCCTGTGAAGTTTGCTTAGGACTCCCCTGGTGGCTCAAGCAGGTACCAGAAAGAGGCCATTGTGACGTGCATCAGGGAGTCCATGTATTGAATCATCTGATACTGCCGGTTCTGGAGTGAGCGAAGCCTTAATGCCTGAACCAAGTGGAATCATCTCCATTTCCTCCCATCAGCATGTGTCAGAACAAACACAATGGGAAGCTGGAGAATGCAATGAGCTCTGTGGCTGGATTAAGGAAAGAGGGAAGAGTATAAGTTATTTAATTTTTTTTAGACGTATTGCACAATAACAGGCCATTTCTGCCCACGATCCCGTGTCGCCCAATTACACCTGATTGACCTACAACCCCTGTAACCTTTTTTGGAAGGGTGGGAGGAAACCGGTGCCCCCAGAGAAAACCCACGCAGACACAGGGAGAACATACAAACTCCTTACAGACAGCACAGGACTCGAACCCCGGTTCCAATTGCTGGTGCTGGAACGGTGTTGCGCTAACTATCTCTCAGCAAAACATGAGGGGCAAGTTTTTCTACACAGAGGGAGGTCGATACGTGGAATGAGCTGCCAGAGAATGTGGTAGGGGCTGGTGCAATGACAACATTTAAAAGATATTTAGACATGTTTATGAATAAGAAAGGTCGAGAGCAGGGATTCCCAAATTTTTCCTTTCCACTCACACACCACTTTAAGTAATTCCTATGCCATCGGTGCTCTGTGATCAGTAAGGGATTGCTTAAGGTGGGATGTGAGTGGGAAGGGAAGATTGAGAATCACTGCTCTTGACCCAATTGTTACTGAAATATTTTGCTTGAGTAAAATTGTCATTGGCCCATTTCCTTTGGAGTTATGAAACTGTACACATAATGAGTCAATGAGGTATGATTAAAACAGTGATTTCAAAATTGTTTCTTTTCACCCACATACCTCCTTATGCAATCCCTTACTGATCACAGAGCACTGTTTCATCTTGTATTCATATGTGTGAGTTCTTAAGACAACGCATGGATGAAGGAAAATGTTCTTTACTTTAAAGTTGATATGAATAGCACCATGAGGCCACAAGGCTGCAAGTCTCCATTACAACTCCAGCATACTGTGTGTCTCCTGCTCTGTGTCAGCCCCTGGTTGCAGCCAAGTCTAATCAAACAGTAAGGCAGTGCAACCACGATCACTATCATTACATCTCCCTTTCTTAAAACCAAAGTAGCTTACTTTTAACTAACATGTTTCCTTTGTATAACTCTGCCATTTTAACTTTAACACCAAGAACTTAATTTTCTTTATCAACATGTTTAAAACTTGTTTTGTGTGTTCACATTTACATACACTAAAACTTGAGCGAATAAGATAGCACTACTTCATTCTAGAACAGGAATCTTTAAATTTGCTCAACGAGTCCCTTAGGAGGATTCATGTGTCTTGACGATCTCCTGATTGATTGTTCTTTAATCTGAGTTGTTGCCTCAAACGATGTCTTCTCAGATGAGCATTCAGGTTGTTCAACAGTATCCATCTTTCCACCTACTGTGGATGGTCCCATTTGAAGATCTTGACAATTTCTTCGCAGAACAGCATCTTCATCTGTCCGAATGGTGTAGATTCTTGGTTGGACTTCACTGAGGACAGTTCCTTTCTGAATCCATAAGTTTGCTTTGTCTTTTAGCCTTACTTGGTCACCAGTGTAGAATTCCGGTAGGTTTTTTGTTCCTCTGTCAAAGTAATACTTTTGCTTTTCTTTCTGTTGTTCTTTGAACTTCCTCATTTTCTCCCCCTCTTTTGTTTTTAGGAGGTTCCATTGAATAGGTAGGTTTGATCTTAGCCTATGTCCCATAAGGATTTGTGCTGGTGACATACCACACTTGAGCGGCATTGTGCGGTATACTAGCATGTTCTGGTAGAAATCTGTTCCACGGTCTTTGCCTTGTTCATCAGTCTTTTCACTGTTTGACTGATTTTTTCCAATAGACCATTGGACTGTGGAAAATGAGGACTTGAAGTGGTGTGTACAAAGACCCGTTCTTTGGCAAATTTTTGGAACTTTAAATTGCAAAACTGGGGTCCATGGTCTGTGAAGACCTCGTTTGCACACCATGTCTGGAGAATATGGCTTTCATACCTATTATTACAGTGGTGGTGTTCAGTTTACACACCTCTGGATGCAAGGAGTAATAGTCTGTGACTACAAGATAGTCCTTCCCGTGACATTCGAATAGGTCAGCGCCTACCTTCTGGGTAAGGTCTGTATGGTGCTGGGGATGGTTTTAGTGGTTCTGCAGGATTGCTTTCTGAATATTTCTGGCATATTGTACAGTTTGACACTTCATTTGTTATATCATTGTTGATTCTTGGCCAGTACATCACTTCTCGTGCTCTTTTCTTACACAATCCAAGATGTCCTCCATTGATCTTATTTAGCATCTCTTTTCTCAGAGTCTTTGGGATTAGGATTTTGTAGATGATGTCTTCAACCATTGACAGTTCCAGTACTCTGAAACATCAGGTGAGCAGTCCTGCTTCATGTTGGGTCATCCATCCAAGGTGTTCATTTAATGGCTTTTGAAACAATGCAATCAAGGGCTTTAGGTCAGTCCCTACACTGATTGTTTTTTCTGACACAAACTGATGAAATCTTTCACACGTGTATGTGATGCTGAACAGTTCCTTTTCAATTTCTCCACGTCTGTCATTGAGCGTGATGCATACGCAATGGGTTGCCAGTCATCATATTTTTGCAGAAGAACTGCACCGAGCTCACTATGTGTTGCATCTGATGTTCCCAATGGTGGACAGCTTTCTGGGATCTGGTCTGATGCCCTCACTGCCAATAATATCTCCTACAAATGTTAGTTCCGTCACCCCGAGCTGGCATTTCTCTCTATTCAGCTTCAGGTTTACTTTCCTCGTTGCTTCCAGCTCTTTCCTTAGTCTCTCATCATGCCCCATTCTCGTGGTTCCCCATACTATGATGTCATCCATTGAGGTATCAACTCTGTCCAGGTGCTCATAGACTATATGGATAGTTTTGTGATACACTTCAGGAGCTGAGACAATTCCGAATGGTCACCTTAGGAATCTGTTTCTGCCAAATGAACTATTGAACATGTACAGTCTTAAACTTGCTTCATCCAATTCTAACTGCCAAAATCCTGATGATGCATCTAACTTACTGTGACATGATTTCTTCACGCGTTGGAAGCTTAAATTGTTCTCTCTTTATTGCTTTGTTTATATCTCTTGGATCCAACCAAATTCTAAGCTTTCCATTCTTTTTGTCCACAACAATGAGTGAACTCACCCACTCCATTAGCTCATCTATCTTCTGAATCATGTTCAGGCTTTCCATCCTGTCCAACTCTGCCTTTAGTTGCTTTTGAAGTGCAAATGAAATTTTTCTGCATGGATGTATTATTGGTTCCACTCATGTGTATCCACTCTGAGTGTGTGTTCTCCTGAAAGGCAGCCAAGACCCTGAAACAGGTCATTGTACTCTTTCATGAGTTCATCATAGACTGTCTCTCCTTTGCTTTCCACCACGAGGACTCTTTTTAACAGGTTCAGTTTCTCACAGGCTGTTAAACCTAGTCTGGCCTGTACAACCTTTGGTACCACATGTGCTCTTAGTCCTTTTTTTTCACTTTGACCATGCATTCTCCTTGCACTGGTATATCGGTGCCTGAATATCCTGTCACATTCACTTTTGTTCCATACACCTTTGGTCTCGGTCTAATCTTCTTAAAATCAAGTCTTTGATATTACATTAATTTGTGCTTCAGTATCCAATTTAACTGAAATGTGTATGTCATTCACTTTTAATCTCAACATCCAGGCTCTGCTTTCTTTCTTGTTTTCATCACAATATCTACATAGAATTCCTCTATCTCCCTTTCATCTACTGCATGAACCTTGTTTTGTTGCACTTGGTTCCTACAGCAATGGGCATAATGGTTGCTTTTGTTGCACATATAGCATGTTTTACCATATGCTGGACACTTTTTTGGTAGGTGTGTATGGGTTTCGATTGTCCCTTTAATTTTTGTTCATTGGCCATGTCTTTTTCCACTTTGGAGCACTTTTTGTTAAATGGTTTATGTCTGTTCTTTGTCCCTGCATCCACATTGCAGCTAATTACATTGAACAGCTCTTTTGCCTGCAATTGTACAGTTTCTGTAGCCCTACAGAGTGCCATGGCTTTTTCCAAGTCTAAATTTTGCTCTCTTAGCAGTCTTACCTTTAGACTATTATCTGGAATACCACACACAAGTCTGGCTTTTATCAGCAAGTCAGTCAGTCCACCAAATTCACATGTTTTGCTTCTCTTTCTCAATTCAGTCAAATACTGATCAATACTTTCTTCCATTTTATGTACACATGAAAAATCGGTGCTCTCAAATGTCACATTACGTTTAGGTATGCAGCATGCCTCAAACTATTCCATTATTTTTACAGTTTCATTTTGTCTCCTTCGGCAGCAAATGTGAAATTATTATAGACGTCCAGGGCTTAATCACCCACGACATGTAAAAAAACTGACACTTTCACTTTATCACTTTTCTCATCAGCTCCGACTGCCACGAAATACAATCCAAAATGTTGTTTAAATCTGTTCCAATTCTCAGCCACATCACCTGTCAGTTGAAGTTTCGCTGGTGGATGCAATCCTTCCATTTTTCACTGTGTTAGTTTCTCTTCACTTCAGTTGCTGACTTTAGATTTTACCTTTTAAAGTATTTCCTTCTAATTTCATTCATCCCACTTCTGACACCATGTTTCATCTTGTATTCATGTGTGGGAGTTCTTAGACAACACATGGATGAAGGAAAAGTTTCTTTTACTTTAAAGTTAATGTAAACAGTACCATGAGGCCATGAAGCTGCAAGTCTCCATTACAGATCTGTATACTGTGTGTCAGCCCCTGGTGGCAGCCAAGTCTAATCAAATGGTAAGGCATTGCGAGTTGCCTTGCAACCATGATCACTATCATTACAAGCACCTCTGGCATAGGGATTACTTCAGGTGGAATGTGAGTGGGACGAGAGGGACATGGTCCAAATGTGGGCAACTGAGACTAGCTCAGGAATGTGACTTGGACAGATTGGGCTGAGTGGTCTGCTAGTGTGCTGTATAAATCTCTGACTATACATGCCAATCTGCCAGGGGTGGACCAGTATTTAAATGCTGCCTTATTACATCTCCACCAACCAAGGTTCAGTCCTGAGCCAGGTGCTGAATGGATGGAGCTTGCAGATTCTCTCTGAGGGTTCCCGCCAGAGTGCATCAGTTTCCTCCCATACCTCAAAGAAGTGCAGAGCAGTTAACAGGTCGCTATCAGTTAGGTATTTTTATTTCCACTCACATCCCATGTTAAGTAATCCCTATGCCATCGGTGCTCTGTGATTAGTAAGGGATCGCTTAAGGTGGGAAGCAAAAGTTTGAATTCCACTGGAGTGGGTAGATGGCAGCAGAAGTGTGAGGAGTTAATGGGCATGTGAGAGGGGAAATGTTGGTCAGACAGTATTTCTAATTACTGGTTACTATACTCAAGAAGAAAGATGTCTGCACAAAGGAAAAGAATGTATACAAATAACGAAATGTAAACAAAATGTTCAAATACAAGAAAATAAATATTCAGTAATGAATAATGAGCGAAATAAGAGTCCTTAAATGAGTCCCTGATTGAGTTTGTCGTCGAGGAATCTGTTGGTGGAGGGGTAGCAGTGGTGTGAGCCTTGTGGCACCGATACCTCTTTCCTTATGGCAGCAGCGAGAACAGAGCGTGTGCTGGGTGGTGTGGGTTCTCCATGACTCCTGCTGCTCTCCGACGACATCATTCCCTGTGGATGTTCTTGATGGTGGGGAGGGTTTAGTCTGAGAATGGCGGAGTCAGCATGGACACGGAGGACCAGGTAGCCGCCTACTCTATCATAAGAAAAAAAATTTGCAAAGTGGGTGGGTCTGACCATTGGCCATTTCTGCCACACGCATCCTAAACCCTCTCTCATGACATGCAATTCGCTGAATGATGGTTTACAATTGGATAGCCGCGCAGCTATTTTTGCTGGGTTAATTACTAGAGGTGGGTATAGTCTTCAGTGGAAACCATGTCCTTTGTCTATTTTCTCAAGCAATGTGGGAGCAGGAGGTCTTCAGTCCTGCCCTACGTTTTTCCTTCTCCCCAGCCTTTTAATTCAGGTGCTTGCATGCTTTTTACTTATACGTTGCATTAAAAAAATTTAGACATACACCACGGCAACAGGCCATTTTGGCCCACAAGCCCATGCTGCCCAATTACACCCAGTTTACTTGCACCTCCTCCTCCCCATACAGTGGGAGGAAACTGGACCCCCCCCCCCTATACAAACACGTGGTGAACATACACACTCCTTACTGACAGCTCAGGATTCGACCCCCGGTCCTGATCGCTCTCGCTGTAAAGGTGTTGCGCCAACTGCCACACCAATCGTACCGCCCCTGAACATTGATTATATATCTTCACCTCCTGTGGACACTGCAAGACCTGTTGAGCTCCTCCAGCACTTTTTGTGTCTTCACCACAATGACAGTGTCTGCAGATTTTAGTGTTTCTCACTATACGCCCAATCAATACATGGATCCCCAGTCTCAAACTGCACTCCTTTATCCTTTTGTTAATGGAGAGCCCAACATCAGAGAGCTCCAAATTTCTACCATCCTCTGAATTCCCTCTTGAAAAGTGTGCCTCTGGTATTTTTGCCTTGGAGTCCTGGGTTAAGGGTGAAAGGTGAAATATTTAAGGGGTACATTGGGGGAAAGCTCTTCATACACACAGCGGTGGGAGTGCGGAACAAACTGAAGTGGTGAATGTGGGCTTGATTTTGACACTTAAGAAACCTTTGGATGGGAGAGGTATGGAGGGCTACGGTCATTGGGGCAAGGCAGAATAAGAGTGGCACAGACTAGATGGGCCGAAGGGCCTGTTTCTAGGCTATAGTGTTCTAAGCATCTGCAGATTTTCTTCTTTAACTCTATTCAGCGACTCTTCAAAAGATGCCTACCCAGAAGTTCTCCCCTGTCTTTGAGGGAGTTCTGTAGGAGTCTCTCTGCACCCTGCTTGTTATTGCTGCTACCCTCGAGCTCTGTGACCATGTGATCACTCTGACTTGCTTCCATAGCTGTGTCCTCCTTATAACCTCTTACCGGTTAGCCTGTGCTCCTCCTCGTCCCCTTCCTCCCCACCTCCTCATTTTTTTTTCTGCTGGACCTACCTGCTTTTTTCTTTAACAGCAGAAAAGCCCAAGCTCGAACCGTTGGTTACCCTTTACTTCTTATGATGTTGTGTGACCTGGTGACTTTCCCTCGCATTATAATAATTCTCCCTGCCCTCTCAGGTCTCAGGCACTGCCACACCGAGACTGCCTGCAAATTGGAGGAACAACACCTTGTCTTCCATCTGGGTACCCTCCCACTGGATGGCATTAATATCGACCTCCAGTTTCCGTTCTTCTGCCACCTGTTGCCTTTCTTTCAGCTCTCTCTCTCTCTCTCCCTTAACAGAGCTAAAATCAATTCTCACCTTTCCTCTTATCATATCCAATCAACACCTTTTGTTGGCCTGGACTCTTCCCCCTTGCTGGTTTTCAGATGCCTTCCTGTGTTTTCCTTATTCCTCGGAGAAGGGCTCAGGCCCAAAGCGTCATTAATATATCTTTACCTCCTTGGGACACTGCGAGACCGGCTGAGTTCCTCCGGCATTTAACTACAATCACAGCGCCTGCATACTTTCGTGTTTCATGTCCCTCAAAATTTGCACGGTTTGATATCTGTCCCCCTCAGCACAGCAATGATGGGAATCAGTAAGCACAATGTACATTAAAGAGATGAGCCAGTGTTTATTTGGTTTGCTTTCATCCACAGGAACTCTGTGATTTTCCACTCCACGATCAGATGCACCAAACATGAATGACAAATACACTCAAGAACCTTTCTTTTCTTAGATTTACAATTATTTACATAGAATATATGTTCACTGACATCTGAGCCAAGTTTAATAAAGTTATTAAAAATAAACTTGCTTCCTTTTTTAAAAAAAACCCCAAATATTAGAAGCCAGGTTAAGTGACATCACAGAATATATTATATACCATTACTGGAGAGATGCACCACGGGAAGGAATTGCTGATGCAGTTTGCCAGCACACACTAGGTTTTTAAATTTTTTTTAATAAAAGTAACAGCATCAACAACAAAAAAAGTTTCATTTTTTAAAAAAAAACACAACCAGCTTTAACAAATTATACAACCTTTTCTTCCAAAGCTATTTAACTTATGACGATTAAAGTAAAATCAAAGAGCAGTCTGGGTGTAGACCATCATTTAACGATTAATGCATTCTAATATAAAATACAATGCAAGTTTTTAAAAAAAATCTACGGATGAGACCGAATAATTGTAAAAGAAGCTCCCTGTTCGCCTGAATTGAGGCATGATGACTTAATGCTGGAGAGCTTGTACACTTGCTGTGATGTCTATCGTCTCCTTGTAACTACACTTCTGCCTGGAAGCCCCCAGCTGTTTATTGTTTGCGTGTTGCCTTCCAGAATGATGTGCATGATGTAGGAGGAAATTTAACTAGAATGAAAACAGCTGCCTGGACTGTTCGATGCAAAACCCTTGTTCCTGAGCTGAGGGTTGACCTCTGATTCCGTGTAATTCAGTTGAAGAACAATGGTGAATGAACAGCACTCGCTCTGTATGTGTTAAATTAAAAATTGTGCTTTTTAATTAACTGCCCAGTAGATAGAGGAAACCTCTTGGTGATACTTTACTGGTTCTCTTTTAGGGGATTTCTGCTTGTGGCTCCCCATCGCCCATTGTCAAGCCTCTAGATGGGAACTTTACGTTGTCGTAGAGACTTTTGGCTTCAGCTTCCAAACAATCTCACCTCTAACCTCCGCTCTCCTCCGGCATTCCACGTCACCCCACCTTCCTCTGCGCTCTGGGATTACAGCAGAGTGCAGGAGGGAAGGAGAACTAGTGGCTTGATGCCAGGAAAACAACCTTCCTGTCAGAATCAGCAAGACCAAGAGAGTTATAGAATGCTGGAGGAGAGCTTTATGGCTCATGTCAATGACGCTGAGGTGGAGATAGTAGGCAGATTGAAGTTCTTTGGGGCAAACTTCTTGAGTGACTTGTCCTGGTCCACCCACGTCCAGGCAGTGGCAAAGAAAGCAGATCAGTGCCTCTTCTTCCTCAGAAGGCTGAGAAAATTTGGCATGCCTCCTGGATCCCTTAACAACTTGGGCAGGTGCACCACTGAATGCATCCTTTCAGGGTGCATCAATGTGTGGGTTGGGAACAGCTCCTCCCAAGTTTGCAGGAAACTGCAGAGAGTTGTAAACGTAGCTCAGTCCATCGCACACACTCTCGTCCTCTCCATCAACTCCATCTATAACTTCCCACTCCCCTCGGAAAAGCAGCCAAGTTATGAAAAAGGCTCTCTTCACCGCGGCCACACTCTCTTCGGCCCACTCCCGTCAAGAAGAAGATTCATGATTGTAAGACCAGGCACTGCAAGATTCAAGGACAGTTTATTTCCCACCATTTACAGACTCTTAGTTCTTAAATTTAGGCATATATCACGGTTTACAGGTCCTTTTGGCCCACAAGCCCATGCTGCCCAATTACACCTAATTGACCTATAACCCTAGTATGTTTCGAAGGATGGGAGGAAACTGGAGCCCTTGGGGAAAACCCACGCCGTCATGGGAGAACATACAAACTCCTTACAGACAGCGCTGGATTTGAACCCTCGCTGCTAGTGCAGTAAGAGCGTGGCGCTGACCGCTACACTAACTGTGCCACCTCAAAATAGTGAAATAGTGCTGCCTTTGCTCTGTACCAACTGATCCCTCTCTGTAACTCAGCACTCTGTGCTGCACCTTTCTTATTGTAACATGCAGGAGATGTTTAACCGGTCTGCTCAGAAAGCAACCTCTATCACTGCGTCTTGGTACATGTGATAATAAACGTGAACTCCTGGAAGTTCCAGGATTCTGTTCTGTTTGGTGATGCGAGGCTGAGGTCTTCATTCCCCAATGCCTGAAGGAAAAGCCTCAACTACTATTTTCAAGACAGCTGCTGTAAAGGGTTCAAGCCACTGCAATGACTGATGTTTTCTTTTCCTGGACAATATGAATTTATTTTTTAGATTCTCCTTCAGGAATTCAATCCGGTAGACTACCCAAAGATGGAATGGAAAGAGAGTGGAATAGCCATGAGACAATTTGTGGCCGTACTGAATGAACGCCCATCTATCCTGTCCACATCATGTAATTTCCCTCGAACCAACATGAGCCTTGGCGCTTTGGGCCCCTGCTCACCTCCAGCCAATATTCCCGAAACACCAGATGGTGTGATAACTGGTAGATCCCGTGCCCAGTGTACAACCAAAATACATTACAATGCCTTAAAGTTATGGGACAATTCAGAGGAATACAGTTCCATTTTAAGTACCTATACATAATGTCATGGGGACTTTGTTGTAAGTACAAGGAAGTTGAATTATCATACTATATACAGCCTACAATAAATACTGTGTTGTAAGGGTAGTTATACTTTATATTAAAGAAATTCTAATCTCTCGGAGCTTCATGTTTGCTGTAGAGGGGATGTGTGGTGATTTCTGCGGTTTCGGGGTTTTTTCTGTTCTCTGATGGGCTTCACTTTGAGCTGCTTGCCCAGGTTTTTCTTCTGGATGTTGGCTGGCCTCTGCCAATAGTCCTCGCAGTACTGGTTGATGAGTCCCATTTCTGGTTGGCTTAATAGTTGGAGCAATTCCTTGTACCCTGGGTTGGGGCTCCTGGAGGTGCCCAGGCTGCCAGCGTGCAAGTTGGCGACCCCGGGCAAGAGGCCCCCTTGCGAGAGCACAGCATTGACGGTGTCGTTGTTTAGGACCCGGAGGTGCACCCGCGCCAGGATGTGCTTGAAGTTGTTCTCTGTGGCAGTGCACTGGTATGTCCCAGCGTCTGTCATCTGCAGAGATCGAAGGAGAAGACCCTGGTCTGTCCTGAGGAGCCGGTCATCTGTTTTAATCTGGAGAACGAGGGAAGAAAAAAACGTCAATAGTGTCTGGCGAAGGGCTCAGGCCCGAAATGTTAGTTGCCCTTTACTTCCTATGGATGTTGCTTGACCTGCTGACTTTCCCCAGTTATTTGTGTGTTGTACTTGACCTTGACATCAGTAAACTCTCTTGTTTAACTCAAGTGTTTATATGGGGTTAACACATCTTACATATCTAAATGTTCCTTCACATTAAAAAACATGGAATTCAAATCTATTGAGATTCCACCTGGCCAAGGACATTAATAATTAATATCATCCCACTTTTTATTTGAATTTCAAAATACATTTGCTAATTGCTTTTCTGTGTCAAGTTTCTGGATTAGTCCAAGTAGCAGCAACCAGAGTGAGCCAAATGCTTTTATTCCAAAGGTATAGGATAATGCCAGCAGTGGGTCCAATTGAGCATGTGGTCTGTAGCCTGTTCCATTGTCCTGTTAGTTTCTGGACAGAGACTGACCCAGTGGTCTCTTCCATGGGTCCAGTCACTTTAGATACATGGGCAATGCCCATAGATTCTGCACCTATGTCAGCAATGCCCACTAAACAGTAGGATGACTAGCATACCTCTGCCTCTGTGGATCAGGGATGCTGATGTCTGCATTTCAGACCATGCTCCTAACAGCAGCTAGGAGCCCTTGGCGTTAACGTTGGTTCTCTGGGGCAAGCCTACGTTGAAATGGGCAGCAGTGCATGTCGTTCTTTATTATGAGTCCAGGTTTGGGTAATAGGCAGAGTGGCTGAGATATTAAGGAATAGTATATGGACTTGCACCATGTGAAATACGATTCATCAGGAACCCTGGGGGTCAAGAGCTGTTGGTCTGCAAATGAGCCACTCTAAATAGAGTTCCCAGACAGAAAGCACCACTTTGGGCTCCAGTTCCCCTTCAGATAGCATCAGTATAATTAGAGTGCATTTTCAGATAGCCCACAAATACGATTATGCTCCTTTAGACAGTTAATGGCCATTATTGGTACCTCTTCAAACCTATCATTGTGTGCCTTTTGAGATAGTCTGACTTCCAATTACTGTGAATCTTCAGGCAGTGCTGGCTGGACGTGTCATGAACTGTATCTAAAGTACCCCCTCAGCTTTTGTTAACCCCTCAGATGGTAGGCCAGACACTATTCAGGGATGCTGCTATGCTGTGATCACCTGCTGAGTGACAACGCTGGGTCTGCCGGTGACAAAGGAAACGGCTCATTTTGCCTCGTACGTTTCCAACCCACCACCACCATCCTGGGTAGCTTTGTGTGCATGGAGAGTGGCTGGTGTCTGTAAAACGTGCTGCCAAGGGAGGTGTTGGAATTGTCAGACACTTAAGTAGGCATGGCACAGAAGGATGGGAGCCTCACGTAAGTAAATGGCTTCAGAGGAGGTTCTTCAGAGGTGAGTGTGGATGCAGAATGTGAAAGGGCCCTTGTGTGTGCTCAACATCTTTCTGATGTTGATGGAATGGTTTAGAGCAGTGATTCTCAGCCTTTTTCTTTCCACTCACATCCCACTTTAAGTTATCTCAATGTCATCGGTGCTCTGTGATTAGTAAGGAATTGCTTAAGATGGTATGCGAGTGGAAAGGGAAGGTTGAGAACTATTGCTCTAGACTCAATTGTTACAAATTTTTTGCTTGAAAAAAATTGTCATTTGTCCATTTCCTTTGGAGTTATGAAACAGTGCACATAACGAGTCAATTAGGGACGATTAAAACAGTAGTTTTCAAACTTTTTCTTATCCCTCACATCCCACCTTAAGCAATCCCTTACTAATCACAGAGCGCCTATGGTATAGGGATTACTTAAAGTGGTATGTGAGTGGAAAGAGAAAGGTTGAGGACCACTGCTTTAGAGAGCAGTGGAAGTTTGCTGTGAATGAGTTAAGCTTCATGCAATGATCACACCAATTCCTTGCAACTGAAACCCCCCAAAAAAATCTCAAACCTTCCCATTGATGCAAGATCCTTCCTGCCAGTGTTATGCATGTCCTAGTTCTTGACGTTGGCTTGGGTTGAAAGAGAATGATAAGCAACACCCTTTTCGTGTGAAAGGAAGTGTCCCAGCCCCAGTGTGAGATGACTCACTTCCACCAGCTGAGGGCCAATTGCTTGTTGAGCTAAAATGGTCTGCTTGGCCTGTGACGTTTGACGTCCGTTCAGGAGACTTGCATCAGCTAGGGAGGTCCTCTTTCCTGTCATGGGCAAATGTTTGAGAGGGCGGTTCCTGCTTTCTGGTCTTTTGGAGAGGTCAGCAGGGGACTGGAGATTTTAAAAATCCATTTACAGGATGTGGATGTCGCCACTGTTGACATTTATTGCCCATTTCTAATTTCCTCAGCATCGAGAAGGTGGTGGAGAGTCAACCACTTTAGTGGGTCTAATGTCACATTATGGGCCATGGTGGGTAAAGTCAACAAATTTAATTTAATTTTTAATTAAATTGAGAGTTACAGCATGGTAACCGGGGGTACCGGTCTACGAGTCCATACAATCCAAACACACCAATTAACCTACAAACCCACTACAATTTTGGATTGTGGGAAGAAACTGGAGAACCCGGAGGAAACCCATGCATGTCACGGGGAGAACGTACAAACTTCTTACAGACAGCACCGGATTCAATCCTGGTTTGCTGATGCTGGTAACGTGCTACTCTGCATCCTTCTGGGGAGTCTTTAGTGGACAAGATTGTTTTACCTCGATCCAGTAGTTTCTGTCTGAGGTTAGCTTCTGTAAAATTCCAGATTTGGTTAATAAGTTGACTGTTAATTCCTCATGGCAGTTAGCTACCAATATTCATAAGTCCACAGCTTCCTGTCAAGACTCCATCCTAATCTCCCAGGCTTTAAAAAAAATCTCAATCATATCTGCTCTAATAATGAGACTTTCCACATCTATATGTCCATGAACTTTTCTTCCCCCTCTACTCTAGTAGACAGGACTCTCAAATGCATCTCCTCTATTTCCCATACTTTCTCTCACCTTTGCTCTTTTGTCGAGAACACCGATAGGGTCCCACGTCCTCTCACCTTCCACCCAACCAGCCTCCACGTTAAGCTGAACATCCTCCATTGTTCCTGCCACCCTCAGCAGGATTCCCCCAGCAGGTTCATCTTCTTCCCACACTGTTCAGCATTCCCCAGGAACCATTCCCTCTCCCATCCCCGTGGCACTTTCCCCATGTAACGGCAGGAGGTCCAGCACCTGTTGTTTTACCTCTTCCCCTTCAACCCAGCCAGAAATCCAGGTGAAACAATGATTTATCGGCCTCTACCCATTCAGTGCACTACTTTCCCCCTTCTCTGCTGTCTCCACCCCATCAGGGAAACCAATGCACTCAATCTGCAAGATCAACCCTCCATGTAGAATTTTAATTCTTCATCCCATTTCCTCTCTAATATATAGCCTCCTATGTTACTCAGCAGTACACTCCCAAAGCACTTCCTCTTCTGAATGGATACACTACAACCCTTTGAATTTTCCATTGAATTTCAACCAATTTCCTCTGTTCCTGTTTGTTTCTTTCTGTTGCCCCTCCCTGCAAATTTGAACATATCCATTTCTGGGACAAAAAAATGTCTATTTCTCTTTTCATTGGCGCTGTTTGATTGGCTGAATGACTCTGTTTAAAGCAGTGGTTCTCAACTTTCTTTCCACTCACATACCACTATAATTATTCCCTATGCCAATGGTGCTCTGTGATTAGTAAGGGATTCCTTAAGGTGGAATGTGGGTGAAAAGAAAAAGCTTGAAAACCACTGTTTTAATCGTCCCTCATTGACTCATTCTGTGCACGGTTTCAGAACTCCAAAGGAAATGGGCCAATGACAATTTTTCTCAAGCAAAATAGTTCAGTGACAATTGGGACTAGAGCAGTGATTCTCAACCTTTTCCCTTCCCACTCACATCCCACCTTAAGCAATCCCTTAATAATCACAGAGCACCGATGGCACAGGGATTATTTAAAGTGATATGTGAATAGAAAGAAAAGGATTGAGAACTACTAGTTTAAAGAATCAGTTCACCTGAGAGGACTTTTCCCTGTTGTTAAAGGTAGTCCACCAGAGGAAATAGATTCTCAAAGAATTAAAAAAGAAATTGCTTCTTTGTAACAAACAACCATCTAACTTGTGTATGAAATGCATTCTGCCTTCCAACTTAAGTAAAATTTGTGGGGTTTTTTCCATGCTTTGTGTCATTCTCTGTACAAAACAAGAACGATGGTCCCATTGGGAGTTCTCTTCATTTTACGGAGTTATCTGGGGACAATAGGGTACAAACATGAGGCAGGTCTGAAAAGGTAGAGCCTCTTCTTTTGTGTGTGAAGCCAAGATTGAAAGAAGACAGGATTGAGCTCTTTAAAATTATGGAAGAGAAGAAATTGAAGAAATGTTATTATCTTATGGGAATCAGGGAGGTTGTAAAAAAAATATCAATAATAAATCGTGATGGGAATTTATAAAATGAGGAGAGACACAGATGAGGGAGATAGAGTATTTCTCTGCAGGTTAAAAATGTCAAATATTGGAGGAGATGCATTTAAGGTGAGAGAAGGAAAGTTTCTTAAGAAAGCAGCCTCTATCCTCGAGGACCTCCACCACCCAGGCCACACCCTCTTAACTCTGCTACCATCGGGAAGGAGGTGCAGGAGCCTAAAGACAAGCACTCAGCGGCACAAGGGCAGCTTCTTCCCCGCTGCCATCAGATTCCTGAATGATCAATGAACCAAAGGCACTGCCTCACTTTTCAAGCACTATTATTTATATTTTTATGATATATTAATGTTGGAAGATGGTTATAATAGGAATGTTTGCACCGAATTTTAGTGACTTGTTCATGTCAATAAATTCTGATTCTGATTTAAAGGAGATGTGTGGGGCAGGCTTTTCAACTCAGAGAGCAGTTGGTGCCGTATCGGTGGAAGCAGAGACGACAGTACTGTTTCGGAGGCTTTTAGATAGACTCATGAATAGACAGGGAAGGGATAGATCATGTAGGCAGAAGAGATTTGGTTTAATTTGGCATCATGTTCAGTGCAGGGCTGTACGATTCTATATTCTCAGTCCAGAGAGGATGTTAGAAGAAAATGTGGAATCCACCAAGTTTGGCGTGAAGTGGAGAGGTGTTCAATACATATAAGGAAGAAGAACATGCTGATAGGACAAGGTAGGAGAACGCTGAAGCTGATCTTAAAGGTCTCTGCAATCTATGGTCAGCTTGCACTTTTAATGCCTTAACTTCACTGCTGTTCAAACACAAGCTCAGAAGGTCTTGCAGGAATATAAAACATTTTCACTGCCCAGCAGACAGATTTACCTCTCTCTTGCGGTCACTGCCATGTCGCTGTAGCACCCACTTCAGGCTGGCCTGGGGGGATTTGGGCTGGCATTCCAGGAATGTGCTGCTGCCTTCCACACCATACTGTTCCATCTCTGCTGTTTTCCTCTTAGCTGTCAATGTAAAGGTGAAAGTTCCATTATTGTCATGTCACAATACATTTCGAATGTTACATGAAATTTTTTGACTTTTGACCACTGTAAGACAAACAGAGAGTCGCCACTTTGTTCCAGTGCCCCTCACAGCACCTGGCATTCCTAGACGGCCTCCCCTCCAAGTCCTGAGCCTGCTTAGCTTCTGAGATCAGACAATCCCAGGTGTATTCAGGATATAATGTACCCCAGTATTGGGCGCAATGATACCATCTGTGCTATGAGCATACACAGGGTCACACTTCCATCCTGCAAACACCATGCATACTTAATGAAGATCCACGTGACTCCATGTCTATCCACTTGAAAGGGATCCAGTTATCTTAACCATAATTATATTCCTTTTACCGAGGCTATTTACACAGCAGGCTGGTTTAAATAATAGAAGCCTGCAGAATCTGGGGGAGAATGGAAAATTGAATTGAAGATCTGGTCAGTGGAAGGACGGAAATGATCGTCAGATGCTTTTAACTGGGAGGCTGTTCCGGGCGAGATTCCACGAACCTCTTCATTTTTAGGCAGTGGGCTCAGATGAGTGTGAAGCGGGTGATAAACAAGTTTGCAGATGATCCAAATGGAATTCCAGAAAGAGGTTTAACTCTACAGAAGGATAGAGGTCGGTCGTCTGATTACTTGAAGAGAAAAGTGGCAGATGGAATTTAATCTAGGGGTAAGGCAGAAGGATATGGGGGGATGAAGGGGATGGGGGAATGGAGCTTATGTTCATAGATCCTTAAATGTCACAGGACATATTAATAAAGATGCAGGATGTTTGTGGATATTAATAGAAAGGATAGCACCATAGAACACTACAGCACAGAATCAGGCTCTTCAGTCCATCTAGTTTGTGCTGAACTATTATTTTGCCTAGACCTATTGACTTGCACTTGGACTACACCCCTTCCATCTATGTACCTATCCAAAGTTTTTTTAAATGTCAAAATCGAACTTGCAATCACCACTTCAGCTGGCAGCTCGTTCCCCACTCCCACTACTGTCTAAGGTTCCCCCTAACATTCACTTTAAACATTTCCCCTTTCACCCTTGACCCATGCCCTCTAGTTCTTGTCTCACCCAGAGCAGGACAGTTATACTAGAACCTCATTTAGCCCCAGCAACATCACAGCTTGAGCCAGAGTCAGGCGTCAGAGCAAATCTAATGGATTAGGGTGACCGCAGTGGGGGCACAAACTGCCACTCGTGTGCCATTTGTGTTCAGGTGGGGGGGGCACAATAACTCATTTGGGGTGGGGCATGGCCCACAAATGCCCCCCTTGCCCCATGACACCAACCCTGACTTGAGCACTTAAAATGATGCTGGCTCATTTATTGTGATAATCTCTACAATGCAGAAAAATCTGCAGGTTCATCGTAAAAACTGAGCAGAAAATAAAATTATATTGAAAAGTTGTCCACCAAAGCACTGTGGCCTGGTTTTCTTCTTTGAAGAAGCGACTTCACCATGGTCTCCAAATCCAGCATATATCTCCCAGGGAATTCAGAAACGTCTCAGCACATACCGTTGGAGTTGTAACCTCGGCATTGCCGGATTGGGTTGCCGTGCCGCACGTCCTGCCTTCGGCTTCGCCTGTCAGAAATAAGGGAATGCATTCTTGTTAAAATCCATCTAAATGCAGTTTTCAGCTAGAGCCACCCATGCAGTCATGGGGAGAAGGTACAAGCTTCTTACAGACAGCACCGGATTCAAATGAAGGTTGCTGGGGCTGTAATAGCGTTGCCCTATCTGCCACGCTAACCGTGCCACCTGGTTGTTTCAAGTGAAAATGGTAATAATTGCCCTTTAAGTAGCCAGAGTTAGCTTTAAAACATCATCAGATTGGTTAAACTCCCCCGACGTCCACCCCTGGCCTTTCCTCCTACCTTGCATGCTGATAAGCTGCAGCCTGCCAACTAACCTGCAGCAGGGACTCGAGACTCCCAGGCTCCTGTGCATTGCACAAACATACTGGGGAAACTCAGCATCCATGGGAAGTGAAGGTTAACTAATGTTTAGGGCCTGGGCCCTTTATCAGGTAGAAGCAAAGAAAGGCCAGTGCCAGTTGTTTGTGCATTGCACACGACCCCAGCATCCACTGACTTTCTTGTTTAACCCTCATAAACTCTAAAGTTTAAATACAGAGTTTAAATATTTTTTTGATTGAAGAATGCCATTTCTGTGGGCGGAAAAGTGCTCAGGTTATTCTCCGATTGTCGGGTTCCCACTGATCTGATCAAAAAGTTAAATGAACCTTTTACAATGTAAAACTAAGAAAGAGCGAAAGTGCTGGAAACATGTCCGGCAGGTCTGCAGAGTGACAAACAGACTTACTGTTTTGCCATGAGATTTTGATGTGAGGTCTTCACTCTCAGACTTTGGCTCATTTTCTGAGGATTTTTCCTGAGGTTGGCAATGTCCTGCACTTTATATTTTCATTTTAAAATCACAGGCAGTCACTATTTTTGTCTTGCAGTTTGGACAAAATGGAAATCTTTACTAAAATACTGATATTATCACAATGATTTTGACTTATTTTTAACTTTTGGCTTATTATTTTGGTAAAACAATAATAGAAATTGCATGTACAAGTTCAGAAAATGAGAGGAATATTGGCCAAGTTAAGGTTTGCTGAGATGTTATGGGCTGAATGGTCTCATCTTGCAAGATTCTATGGCATTCTCAATTCTTCAAAAGAGACTACTGGATAATTTACAAACAGGACCATGTGCAAATCTCAACTGAGAAAGCATACCTCCGACAATGGAGCACTCTCTTGGTGCCATGCTAGGAATACAAGCACTAACTGTTGGTGCAATGTTCAGTCGCGGGATTTGGACACAAAACTATTTGGGTGAAACATGAAAATCTGCAGACGCTGTGATTGTAGCAAAAGCACACCAAAATGCTGGAGGAACTCAGCTGGATTTTTCAGCATCCCTAAGAAACAAAGATACATTGCCAAGGTTTTGGGCCTGAGCCCTTCTTCAAGGAATTTTCCTTGAAGAAGGGCTCAGGGTTATTTCTTATAACCATATAACCATTCACAGCACAGAAACAAGCCAGTTTGGCCCTACTAGTCTGTGCCAAACACCTTCTCCCACCTAGTCCCACTGACCTGCATTTGGCCCATAATCCTCAGCACCTCTCCCATTCATATACCTATCCAACCTTTCCTTGAATATTAACATCGGTCTCACTTCTACCACCACTGCCAGAAGTTCATTCCACATTCTTCGTGAAGAAATTCCCCCTTATGTTTCTCCCAATCTTTTCCCCTTTTACTCTCAATCCATGCCCTCTTGTTTGAATCTCCCCCACTCTCAGTGGAAAAAGCCTGTTCACATTGACTCTATCTGTCCCCCTTATAATTTTTAATACCTCTATCAAATTACCCCTCAATCAGTCCCAGAGTGCTCAACCTTCCCCTGTAACTTAAACCCTGAAACCCCGGCAACATTCTCGTAAACCTACACTGCACGTTCTCTATTCTGTTTATACTCTTCCTGTAATTTGATGACCAAAACTCCACACAGTATTCCAAATTTGGTGTCACCAATGCCTTATACAATTTCAACATAACATCTTGAACAAGGGCTCAGGCTTAAAACGTCAGCGACATATCTTTCTCTCTTACGGATGGTGAAAGGACCAGCTGAGTTCCTCCAGCATTTTGGTGTGTTTTTACAAAATGATTTGATGCCAACTTAGTGAGGGAGAGAAGCAGCAATAATCAAGCAAAGTTTTGTGTGAAATTGATTAAAAATTCTGACCCAACCCAATAACTGCACATTTCGTTGTTATTGACCCAGATATAGGGAGTTTTTTTCCTGTACCTGTTCAACAGGTTGTGGCCTTCTCTACATTATTGGCTAGAAGAACCATCCCATTCAAATGGAACGACTCTTGACCTCCAAAAGTGTTTCAATGGTTTTCTCATATTATGTCCTGCTTAAGTTTAGAAAAAAAAATTAAACATCATGTGAAATTTGAAGATATGTGGTGACCTTTTATGTCTTATTTTCATTTGATGTAAATGTTTCTAATGTGATTAGATGTACTCACTCTTCCATATGAGATACAGTCTAACCTTAGTCATTTTGATTCACAGTAGGAACCAAAAATTACAAAATATATTAAAACCCTCAGGATTAGCTGCTCAGATGATTTTTGTTAGTTTTTTTTAAGAGTAGGTTAGGTGTTTTTTTTAAAAGTGCTTTTTACCTATTGCAGTGGAGGGAGGAATCCGAGTTTATACGGTTTGAAGTTTTATATTAATATACACACACGCACGCACACACACAGACACATGCACACGCATACACGTACATGTGCAGGCACACGCACACGTGATACTGTATTTTCAGTTTTGTTCCCTTTCATTCATTGCATTGTATTTATTATAAAAACAATAAAAATGATTTTTTAAAAATTTTGAATTCATGTACGGTTTATACAAAAACAAAAGTTAAAAATCCTTCAGAAAGAGTAAGTGATATTTCTAATATGACCAAAAATTGCTTCCCTGCCTTAATTTATAGCTGAGGAATACACCGTCCTACTGTGACAGCCCCCTCGCTGAAGCACGGTGAGAGGTATGATAAGCAAAGGATGAAAACTTTCGCCACAAATACAGAATATGTGGCATTAACAATCAGATAATAGATCTCCTTGTAGCAAAGTATTAATGGAATCGTGTTATACAGAAAAATACTCTGTTGCCGACCATGTTGTACTGACTCTCAATTCATCCCATCATTTTTTAAAATTCTAATGCCACTTTTTATATTCATCAAATTTGTTTTGAAAACCCCAGTTAAATCTCCCTCCACCAATCTTTGAGGTGGCACAATTTAAATACTGGGACATATGAAAGGACTTACCTCCCCCCTCCTGTCAGGCAGAAGAAATTAGTTTTAAACATGCACCAACAAATTTAAGGTCAATTTCTTTTCTGCTGTTAGCAGACTGTTGAAGGGATCCTCAGTGATTATTTAATGATCTCCTGATCTCACCAACATTTTACTGCTTTAACAGGAGTTAAAGCTGGAATTGTAGCGCAATGTACAAACATGCTGGAGAAACTCAGCCAGTCACACAGTGTCTACAAGAAGTAAATGCTTGGCTTCGATGATGCCGTGTGACTGGCTGTGTTTCTCCAGCACTTTTGTGTATTGCGTTCCTGCTTTCACTGTACTTCTCTCTGGAACGCTACATCCTGCACTTTTGCTTTATATTAACACTACCTGTGGTGGTTAAGTGTGGATCAACCTGCCTGAATAGCACGCAAAACAGTTTTACCAGTGCATCTCAATAAACAATCCCACAAACTTGTAGCATGAAAAGAATTCTCACCACTGCCCACTGGTTTACGCACCCTTCCCCCAGTGAGGAGAAAAAAAACCCTCTCATCTACTCTATCAATGTATTTCAGTTGGACTGGCAAGTGAAATTATGCATTGTACCTCACTGCTGGCTCCTGACATATGCTGACAGGGAAGAATTTTAATAAATAGCTTTGCAATAGAATCCAGGAAAATCAGCCAAAGCTGCCTGGCAATGTCATCGTGTGCGTGGTGTCAAACGAATAGAAGTCTAACGTTCATTTCCGCTGAATGTTATAAATACTGTAGAAGTTGCTTTATTATTAGATGTAACATGGGTTATTGATGCCCAATTCATGATTTGTTTGCATGTAATAAGAACCTGTGGGACAAAAGAGAACGATTTTTTGCAGAGTCCAGAAAAAATTTACCTCATCTCTGTACTCAACCCAACTTACTCATTTCCCAAGGCAAAACTCTGCAGGTGTGACTCCAGAGTGCAACCATTCATGAAATGTGACAACATCCCATCAAAGTTTGTGGATGGTTCTGAAGTAGAATGCCTACCTCGCAACAACCATCGGATTTCTGAATTAAATTAATGTGGGGGATGCTTTTATTTAAATTGGATGACAGCCTAGGCTGTTAAACTGGGGGTTTGGGGGGGTGGGGGGGTGGGAGGGATGAAGGGTTGAGATGGAGGAAAGATAAAACAAATCACACAATTAAAACATTACTTTTAAAAAAGAGAAATAGCCGTCATGGATTATGGAAACAGCTTTGGCCCATTTTCCACATGCTGACCAAAATGTCCTACCCATACTCATCCTATCCATGGTATTAAGCAACGAGCAACCCCAAGCAAACATTAAAAAAAAGGGAAATAAATAGAATTAAAATTAATAAGAATTAATAAAAATGCAAATAAGAGTTTAAAATTTTTAAAAATAAATGTTCTCCGAAGTAATACCTTGGTGAAGGTGGGAGAAAACATTCAGCCAGCGGAACGCCCCCCCCTCCCCCCACCCCAGCCGTGCCCCGTCCACAGCAGCTCTTTGAAGGGCCGGCCAATGCTGCTTGAGGAATACTCTCCCTATCCCTGCCTAGTAATTGTTATATGGTTATTATGGTTATATTAGTATTAAGGTAAATCAGTAAGGCTTTATCTGTAAACTTGGGGGAGGGTGGGTTAATCTTGGTTAGCATAGCTGGGTTTGAATTTAATTTTAAATTTTGTAAGTTACGGGAGTTATCTGATTCAAGTGAACTTTACATAATTAAGGGACCCATGATTCGGAGCCGAACAGGAGCGTGGGTATGACAATGACTCTGTACACGCTGATCTTTGTGTGTTTCTTCAGGTGGTTGTTTTTCCAGACTCTTTTATGTAGTCTTCCAAAGGCGCTATTTGCCTTGGCGAGTCTGTTGTCTATCTCTTTGTCGATCCTTGCATCAGATGAAATGGTGCAACCGAGGTAGATAAACTGGTTGACTGTTTTGAGTTCTGTGTGCCTGATGGAAATGTGGGGGGGCTGGTGTCATGGTGGGGAGCTGGCTGATGGAGGACCTCAGTTTTCTTCAGGCTGACTTCCAGGCCAAACATTTTGGCAGTTTCCGCAAAACAGGAGAGCTGGCTCTGAATGGGCAACTAAAGCTTAATTGTTCAGGAATTGCCCGCAGGAAGTTCCACACATGGACTCAATGAAGGATGCACAGTGGGTCATTTAATTTAGACAGACAGCACGGTACCAGGCCATTTTTCCCCACGAGTCCATGCTTCCCAATTTACACCCAACTGACCTAAAACCCCCGGTATATTTTGACGATTTCCATGGAAGATTAGTTTATTATCACAAGTACTGAGATTACAGTGAAAAGCTGAGTTTTGTGTGCTTGTCAGCAAGGTTGGAATTTCCCTACAACCCATGTATGCACAGAAACCACAAACGACCTGCCAGGGAGGTAAATATCATCCATGTCATTGACTTCATTTGGAAAAGGTCATTGTACACATTAGACTCTGCCAGGCCCGGGAGGAGCTGGGTCCACATTCTATGGGAGGAAGTGCTAATCCTGCCACCCCCTCTGGGGAACTAGGGCAGAATTTAAATTTATAATGGTTATGAGTATCTGGCTTCAAGTTTACATTTCTAAAGGCTCGTAAAGTTCAAGCAAGGAGCATGATTGTGAGACCAACTGAGTGGATGGGATCAGAATGAAAAGGAAATCTAAAAGTTCTGGCTACTCCAGGGCATCATTGGTCAACCCACAACTACATCCTTGTGTGTTACCTCGGTTGCACCATTTCATCTGATGCAAGGATCGACAAAGAGAGGGAGGACCTGACTGGGGGGTGGGGGTGGGTTGGCGGGGAGGGGGGTGTATTGCTAAATGATTCTGAAAGGCACACAGATTTAAACAGTAAGAATCATTTCTCCATGTCAAGGCCTCGGAGACGAGTGGACATACAATCTGAAAGACTCAGCCCAGGAAGGAGGTGGAAACATGTATTCACAACATGTATTAAGATCTGACAGAGCAGATTCAGAACCAAAATCACAATTTATTGTCATGAACAAGTCACAAAATTCATTGTTTTGGGGCAGTGTCACAGTGCAAACTTTCGTATCAACCACCTTACAATAAATAGTGCACATCAAGTCAAAGTAAGGCAGTGTCTTTGGTTCATTGATCATTCAGGAATCTGATGGCAGCAGGGAAGGAGCTGACCTTGTGCCATTGAGTGCTTTGTCTTTAGGCTCCTGTACCTTTTCCTGGTGGTAGCAGTGTGAAGAGGGCATGACCTGGATGGTGGGGGTCCTTGAGGACAGAGGCTGCTTTCCTAAGACACCACATCATGCAGATGTCCTTGACGGAGTGAATTCTTGTGCCCATGATGCCGCAGGCCGAGTTAACAACCCTCTGGAGTTTTTTTCTTGTCTTGAGCATTTGTGCCTCCATACCAGGCAGTGATGCAACCAGCCAGAAGGCTCTGCACAGTACACCTGTGGAAGTTTTCGAGTCTTTGGTGACATACCGAATCTCCTCAAACACCTCACAAAGTATCTCCGCTGTCGAGCCTACTTCATGATTGCATCAACATAGAGGTTCAAAGGCAGATCCTCGGAAATGCTGACACCAAGGAATTTGAAGTTCTTGACCCTCTCCACTACTGAGCCCTCGATGAGGACTGGGTCGTGTTCCCCTGACTTCCTCCTGAAGTCCACAATCTTCTCCTTGGTTTTGCTGATGTTGAGTGCAAGGTTGTTGGACGCAACAAGCTGATCTATCTCCCTCCTGTACGCTTCCTCATTGCCGTTTGTGATTCTGCCGACAACTGTAGTGTCATCAGCGAACTTGTACATAGCATTGGAATTATGCCTGGCCACACAGTCATGGATGTATAGTGAGTAGAGCAGTGGGCTGAGCACGCATCCTTGGGGGGCCCCTGTGTTGATCGTCAGTGAGGGGGAGAAATTGTTTCCAATTCATACTGACAGTGGTCCTCTGATGAGGAAGTCAAGGATCCAGTTGCAGAGGTGGGTGCAGAGGCCCAGGGTTTGGAACTTCTTGATCAGCACTCAGGGAATTGAATTGTCACAGTATAGTGGGCCACAGACTGAGTGCTGATAAGTGGCATTAGTATCAATAAATATTTTGTGGGCAGCACACATTTCTATGCTGGTTGAGTATACCACCATACTGGGAACCAAGGGAGATCTGTTAGGTGTGTGGGAAGTGGGACAGATCTGTATAACCCTGAAGAGTACAGCTTAGGCCTTGCATCTGGTGACACTGGGCAGCATGTGGCAGGTGCCATTGATAACAATATATTCCCCCCACCCCCCTCCCCACCACTGTGAGTCTCTCAGACAGTTACCTTTTGGAAGATGCCACATATCTGGAACAAGCCTTGCCATCCCAAGCACAGTACGGGTCTCGGGCAAGACAGCAGTCAGCACATGCCTCTCCATAGACGTCACAGCGGTGAAGAGCGACTTGGGTAATGCCCAATGCAGAGGCAACATACAATTGTTGCTGTAGAGGAATAAATAAAACAAGAACTAAGACTGGATTTGAGTCAGAGCCTCTCCACACAAGTTTTAAATCAGAGCAAGTAGGGAGGCAGTTCATAAATCTCCTTTCCATTGTCCATTCACTTTATAAAATCTAAAATAATCTTATAGAATCTTAGGGATCTTATAGGACATATAAAATGATGAAAGGCATAGATAAGATGTTTCCATTGGTGGGGGAGACTAGAACTAGGGACATAACCTCAAGGGAAATAGATTTAAGGCAGCGATGAGGAGGAAACTCTTTTCCCAGAGGGTGGTGAATCTGTGGAATTCCCTGCCCATTGAACCAGTGAAGGCGACCTCAATAAATATATTTAAGACGAGGATTGGATAGATTTTTACACAGGAGGGGAATTAAGAGATTTTGGGAAAAGGCAGGTCAGTGGAGATGAGCCATCATCAGATCCTCCATGATCTTATTGAATGACAGAGCAGGCTCGATAGGCTGAATGGCCGACTCTTGCTCCTATTTCTTATGTTCTTATGTTATTATAAACCATAATAGAACATGTACATAAATTTGGCAAATGGAAAACTAATCAGATGTGTAGTAAATAACGTGAAAATGGAGGGATTCAATGGGTTGACAGGTAGAAATTTTAAAATTTTAATTTTAGAATTTAGATATACAGCACGGTAACAGGCTATTTCCTACTCCGTGCCACCCAATTACACCTAATTGACCTCCAACCCCTGTTACACTTTGAAGTGGAGGAAGCCAGAGGAAACCCATGCAGACGCAGGGAGAACGTGCAAACTCCTTACAGACAGCTCCAGATTCGAACCCAAATGCCAATCAATGTTGTGGGTTGAAACTTTTTATCAAGACCCAAATGCAAATTGTGCTGCTCTTTCTGGGCTAATGTTTGGGCATCTATTTGACTCTCTAGCATGGAGTCAGTGTTTAAGATGGGAGCTGTGCCTTAGAAATATAACATTGTGGGTTGAAGACCCCATACAGAGACTTCAATTCCCATGTTCTCATGCCGTACAGGGATTAAATAGGAAAGTGGACACCTTTTGTCAGTCTGAGAATTCCTTGGCTTGGCATTTCACCACAAATGTAGAACCCTGAAGGTGCCGCGATCCCTCTCAATATCACTGAAGAAAAGTAAGCCATTCAGATTCATCAACTTCTCCACTATTCAATAAAAATGTGGCAAAACCTCTGTTACTCTGCTTTATTTTGGCTTATCTCATTATCCCTTGGATACGATTTAAAATCCTTCAAGCTTTATTAAATGGAGCTGTAAGGTTTTGTTCCATTGTTTAAAAAGTAGAACTAATTTCTTTAATTTTACTTTTTCTTTAAACCTAAGCCTATCCCACAATTCGCAGATTTGGGAATCAACCAAGTAACAGAAGGATCCTCACCCTTTTGGAGGAGATCTTCATCGTCTTCACTTTGGTTGACACCTGAAAAATTCAATACAGGAGCTGATCAACACAGGGTAGATGCACAAAGTTTTGCACAAGCCTCCTGGAAAATGAAATTGTTCCTTTAATAATAAGTTTTAACTCTTCATGTATCCGTCACAGTTAGGAAGATAAGCAAGACTAAAGATCCTGCCTTTGGACTTTTGATCTTGGTTTTCGCCAGGAATTGGTTTTAGGAGGCACAGAGAAGGGAGAAGGTGTACTTGGATATCTTGTTCCAAAATCCCTTTGTGGCTTTGCCTTTCTTAATCTATTCTTGCCATTAGATCAACTGTATGCTCCTCCAATTCTGATCTCTTTAGCATTACTGAATTGAGTCGATCCAACACTAGTGGCTACATTTCATTTACCAAGGTCCTAAACTCTCGAATTCCATCCCAACTATTTTCAGCATCAAAATTTCAAACTCTTTTCTTCCTTAAACTGCATTTTCTTTGACTAAGATTTTGTTTCAACAATAATATCTCCTTAGTAAAAACACAAAATGCTGGAGAAAATCGGCAGGTCAAACAGTGCCCTTCATGTAGCAAAGGCAAAGTTACATAACTGACGTTTCGGGCTTGAGCCCTTCATCAAGGTACGAGAAAATGCCGGCAAATGTTCGAACAAGAGAAAAGCTTGGGGGTAGGGGATGGCAAAGCCAGGAGATGAGAGGTGGAAAAAGGAGGGAGGGGATAGCAGTAATGAGGGGGAAAAGGGATGTCTGGGTGAGTGAGGGTGTAGGGAGGGAGAACTGGAAAGACAGAAAAAGGAAAGTGGGGAAGAAAAAGCAAGCAGGTTTACTAGAAAGCAGAAAAGTCGATGTTAATGCCATCTGGCTTGGAGGATGCCCAGACAGAAAATAAGATGTTGTTCCTCCAATCTGTGGGTGGTCTGGGTGGGATAGCACACAAGGCCATGGACAAACATGTAAGTCTGGGAGTGCGACTCAGGATTGAAGTGGTTGACTCCTGGGTTGTCACTGTGGTTGCGGTTAGAGAGGAGGTGCTCAGTGAAGCAATCTCCCAATCTGCCACTGGTCTCTCTGATGTAGAGAAGGCCACAAAGGAAGCTCAAGATGCAGTAAATCAGTCCTGCAGATACTCAAGTAAAGTGTTGCTTCACTTCAAAGGACTGTTTGGGGTCCCATAATGTGGTGAGGGAGGAGGTGTGGGCGCAAGTGCTGAACCTCCTGCAGGCACAGGGGAAGGTGCTGGGGATGCGATGGGTGGGAAGGGACGAGAGCACGAAGGAATCATGGAGGGAGTGGTCCCTGCAGGTGATGGGAATGGAAAATGTGTCTGGTGGTGGGATCCTATAGTAAGTATCGGAAATTCAGGTGGATGATGTGTTGAATGTGAAGGCTGGTGGGGTAGTAGGTCAGGATGAGGGGGAATCTATGTTTGTTGTGTCGGGCAGAGGGGGCCAGGGCAGGTAAGTGGGAAGTGGAGGAGATGCGGGAGAGGGAAGAAGGCAGACATTTTGAAAGGTCTGGACTGGAAGACCTCATCTTGGGAACAGATGTGGAGGAGTTGGAGAAATTGAAAGAAGGGGATAGAATCCTTGCAGGGGACAGGGTGTGAGAAGGTGTAGTCCAGGTAGTGGTGGGAGTTGGAGGATTTGTAGTATATGTTGGTGGAAAGCTTGTCTTCCGAGATGGAAACAGAGAGATCAAGGAAGGGGAGAACGTTATTTTAGATGGATCAGGTGAGTTTCAGATCAGGGTGAAAGTTGGCTGTGAAGTGGATGAAGTTGACAGGCTCATCACGGGTGCATGAGGCAGCCCCAATGTAGTCATCGATATACTGGAGGAAGTGTTGAGGGGCCTTGCAGTATAGATTGCTCTACAAAGCCCATAAACAGGCAGGTGAAGCTTGGACCCATGGGGGTACCCATGGCTACTCCTTTGATTTGGAGGAATTGAGATGAGTTAAAGGAGAAATTATTTAGAGTGAGGACAAGAACTGCCAGGCAGAGGTGGGCAGTGGTGAAGGGTGATTGGTCGGGTCTTTAGTCCAGGAAGAAGCAAAGTGCTTTCAGACCTTCTGTTTGGGAGATGGAGATGTAAAGGGACTGGACATCTGTCCTGAAGATGAAGTGGTCCGGTTCAGGGAATCTCAAGTCAGTGCAGAAATGGAGGGGATGTGAAGTGTCGCGGATGTAGGTGGGATGGGATTGGACCAGGGAAGAAAAGATAAGAGTCAAAGCAAGATGAAATTAGTTCGGTGGGGCAGGAGCAAGCAGAAACAATGGGTCTGCCCTGATTTGGGGTTTGTGTATCTTGGGTAGAACCGGGCAGGGCGGGGTTGGGAGAGGATGAGGTTGGTGGCCCTTGAAGGGGAGGTGATGGTGTTAGAGGGGTCCTATGAGAGGGGTCAAAAGGAGGAGGTGCCTGAGAGCTATTGACTGACCTCGGCAAGGTAATATCTCCTTATTTTTGCTCAGCTTTTGTCAGTTGGGAAGGTAACTTTCAGGACTGAGTGTGCCACATAGTTTGACATTGCTGAATCAGACCCTGCTATTTACTTGAGAGATGTTGCCTCCAAGAAAGGATGTTCTGTTTATACCTCTCTCTCCCCATCTAATAGTCCAACTTGTGGCAAGAGAAGGAACACCATTGGCATGGCAGAAATGAATCATTTGAAACACTTTGCATCATTTTGCTACATTGAAAATGTAAGAGAAATATTGTTGATGATCTTACCGAGTCTCTGAATACTAATGTTCTCATATTACCAATGGCTTCAAGCGGCAGGAGAAGGAGCAGAATAGAACAGAATATATGTGCTCTTGAGGAACAGAAAAAGACTGCTACACTTTTCTGGAAAAGCACCGGAAAAGTGAAAGTCTGCATTTGATGGGATCAAGGAACCCAGTAAATTTACATCAATGGACATGGAAGGGAAGACATTCTAGTGGCCAGAGTTCTGTTTCACACAAAGAAAGGTTAAAAAACATAACATAACAATTACAGCACGGAAACAGGCCATTAGGCCCTCTAGTCCGCACCGAACCAAACATCCCTTTCTAATCCCACCTCCCTGCACAATGCCCATAACCCTCCATCTTCCTCTCATCCACATACCTGTCCAACCTTTTCTTAAATAATACAATTGACTCCGCCGCCACTATTTCTCCCGGAAGATCATTCCACACAGCTACCACTCTCTGAGTAAAGAAGTTCCCCCTCATGTTACCTCTAAACCTCTGCCCCTTAATTCTTAACTCATGTCCTCTTGTTTTAATCTTTCCTCCTCTTAACGGAAATAGTCTATCCACATCCACTCTGTCTATCCCTTTCATAATCTTAAATACTTCTATCAAATCCCCTCTCAACCTTCTACGCTCCAAAGAATAAAGACCCAATCTGTCCAATCTCTCCCCATACTCCAGATGCTTAAACCCAGGCAACATTCTAGTAAACCTTCTCTGCACTCTCTCCACTCTGTTTATATCCTTCCTATAATTAGGCGACCAGAACTGCACACAGAACTCCAAATTAGGCCGCACCAACGTCTTATACAATCTCAACATCACCTCCCAACTCCTATATTCCATGCAATGATTGATAAAGGCCAGCATACTAAAAGCCTTCTTCACCACCCTATTCACGTGAGTTTCTACCTTCAGGGAACGATGTACCGTCACTCCTAAATCTTTCTGCTCTTCTGTATTCCTCAATGCTCTCCCATTTACCACGTATGTCCTATTCCGATTCTTCTTACCAAAATGAAGCACCTCACACTTATCAGCATTAAATTCCATCTGCCATTTTTCAGCCCACTTTTCTAAGCAGCCCAAATCCCTCTGCAATCCTAGAAAACCTTCTTCATTATCCACTATTCCACCTATCTTAGTATCGTCTGCATATTTACTAATCCAATTCACCACCCCATCATCTAGATCATTAATGTATATAACGAACAACAATGGGCCCAATACAGATCCTTGAGGCACACCACTGGTCACCGGCCTCCAACCTGACAGACAATTATCCACTACCACTCTCTGGCCTCTCCCTTTCAGCCAATGTTCAATCCATTTGTTATCTCAAAATTTATGCTACTTACTGCTGGAGAAACTCAGTAGGTCATGCAGTATTCTTCATGTAATAAAGATATATAACTAATGTTTCGGGCCTGAGCCCTTCATCAATGTATGAGCAAAAAGCAGGCAGGTGTCTGAATAAAATGGTGGGAAGAGGGAGAGGGAGAGGAGCACAGACCCACAGGCAAGAGGTCATAGGTGGATATTGAATGGAGGGCAGAAGAGAAAAATAGCTGGGAAGTAATGGGGGAGTGGTTGGCTCACCGAATGGAGAAGGAAGGAGTTGGGGAGCTGAAGGAAAGGAGGAAAAGGTCCCATTTATTGTCAGGTAACACTACATTTAGAATGTAACAAACACAAAATTCTTTGTCTTCCGTAAGGCAGGCAGGGAGTCGCCACTTTGTCCAACGCCCCCCTCACAGAGACCTACAACACCTGGTGTTCCTAGGCAGTCTCCCCCTCCAAGTCCTGCCCAGGCTTGTGTCTCCTTAACTTCCGAGATCAGACAAGCTCAGGCGCATTTAGGGAGCCAGAGGCGTAGGGAGTGGGAGAGACAGGAGGTTGTTGGAGGTCAAGAGGCTAAGAGTTCCTTGGGACGCTGCCCTATGCTAAACCATCTTCAGGTACTTCATCAATGAGCATCCTGCTTTCATTTCACCAGAAGTAGAAATGTTTGCTGTTGATTTGCATAATGTACAATTTGATTCCACTCCAAATGAAGCAGTCTTTGCCTGGACCCAGATAACACTTAGGGAGGGGCTGAGAAACATTAAGCAACACTTTTGTTACCAAAGTGTCCTGCCAATGATCATCTCCAACAAGGGAGTATCCAAACATCTGATAAACTCTCTGAAGACCCCACTTCTTGGTAACCTCCAATATTACATTTCATGATATAAATGCTCTATTCCAGTGGTTCCCAACCTTTTCCTTCCCACTCACATCCCACTTTAAGTAATTCCTGTTCCATCGGTGCTCTGTGATTAGTCAGGGATGGCTTAAGGTGGGGTGTGGGTGGGAAGGGAAGGTTGAGGACCACTGCTCTAGATCCAATTGTGACTGAAGTATTTTGCTTGAGGAAAATGGTCATTGGGCCATTTCCTATGGAGTTCTGAGCACATAACGAATCAATGAGGGACGATTCAAACAGTGGTTCTCAACCTTTTTCTTTCCACTTACCTCCCACCTTAAGCAATCCTTCACTAATCACAGAGCATCGATGGCATAGGGAATACTTAAAGTGGTAAGTGAGTGGGAAGAAAAAGGTTGAGAACCACTGGGCCGTTCCCTTGTCCTTCTTTATTTAACCTCTTTTTCTTTTTTTTTCTTTCTCGGGGTTTTGGTGGGAGGGGAGGGAGGTGGAGGTGGGGGGGGGGGAAGAGGGAGGATCTTATATACCACATGTAAAACCTTTTTAATTCAATGAAACATAATTATCATTGTGGTTTAAAATATGTAAATAAAATAGTTTAAAAAATCTAAAAAAGCAACCCAAAATCTTCAATGTCGGGGCTATTTGATATTGGAAAAAGATTCGTGCTGACGTGTCTGGTTTCAGGTGGACAAGCATCAAATCTCAAGTTTTGGGAAAATATGTTGGGGAATTTGTAGAGTGTGGAATGTGATGCAATAGGAAGGTATTTATCAGAGATCACTGTATTTTTTAGGGGAAGTATTTGAAAGAGAGAAAGGGGTAAATTACAAACCAAATGGTTTGACTTTAGATTTCTTGACAAAAGAGAGAGGTGGCAGTCTAAATGGCCTCCGCTGTCATTGATGCTTCTAATTTGTTTTGGCTTCAAGATATCGAGAGAGCAGGAAACCTAAAACTCCAATCTTTGGAATCATAGAATAATTGATGGATTCAGCGTGGAAGGAGATTCTTTAGGCCCATTGAGCCTGTGCTGACCATCAACCACCATTACACTCATTCTACATTAATCCCATTCTCATCAGATTCTACCACTCACCCACCTATGAAGGGAAGCTACAGGGGTCAATTAACCTGCTGACCTATGTGCCTTTGGAGTGTGCAAGGAAACCAGAGTTCCTGGAGGAAACCCTAGTGGGTTTATGGGAGATCATGCAAACTCCACACAGACCGCACTGCAGGTCAGGATTGAATTCGACAAGATTATGAAACAGCCAGCACCATTTTCCCGGGCTGACAAAAGCAAACACAAGGTGAGGGGAGGGAAGTTTATAATTTTTTAAAAAAATTTAGACATATAGCACGGTAATAGGCCATTTTGGCCCATGAGTCTGTGCTGCGCGATTTACACCCTATTAACCAGTTCTGAGACAGTCCTTCCAAACACTTAAACCATTACTGAGTTGTCACTTAAATGCCATTTATCTACTTTCACTCATGTCTTGATACCCCAAACTAACTTAAATGTATCCATCTTAATCTTAAAACCGTAAGTTGATCCCAATATTCACAGGCTTTTGTGAAGTATGATCTCTATTTGGATTCCTCTGTGTGAAGCAGTCTCTTCCCCCTTTCACTCTCATTGTAAGACTGCTCCCATTTACACTCTCCATTATTGAAAACAGGCATGTAATCCTGCGATTTAGGGGAGACATCAGGAGTTGTAGGCTGAAGGGCCTGATTCATGCTGTAATGCTCTATGTTCTAATCCTCTGGCGCTGTGAGACAGCAGCTCAAGGAACTGTACCCCCATGCCCCCTGAAATATTGTTCTGCCTCTTTTATACTGCAGCAACTTTACTGTTGGGTAAGACCAAACAATTTAACAATGACCTTGAAAACTTCGACCTCTTCAAGAATCAGTTCCTCGGTCTCCATGTCATCCTTGGGCAACACGATCACTTTCTGTACTGTTCCCCGATCTGTGTGAAGAAAACAGGAAGAAGATTGAAGGGGTTGCAACGAGGGATTTCCCCTTTTTCTGGAAAATTCACTTGGGATATTATTCAGGCCGGTGGCAGATTATGGAACCCCAGGGCTGTCATGGAGAGTCAGTGAACTGGAAGTTGCAGGATAGTCACTTAAGAAAGAGAAGGTGGTTTTGATTTGCTGCAATTCAGTTGTTGCTGTCATTATGTCAGGGAAATGTGGATCTCCCAACCGAGCAACATTACGGGAACATTACTCCCCATATAGACTGCATTGGTTTAAGAAGGGAACCATCTTCTCCAGAGGAAGTAGGATGCAGAATAAAAATTATTAGTCAGTTCCTGTCCAAAAAATAAAGGGAAAAACCAATTTACTTGCAATCTACCCAAGCTGAAATCCATTGTTTAGGATAAATGTGGAATATAGTCATAGCTGTGATTTCTGAACCTTGCTTCACCTAACTTCAACGGAGTCAAGTTTTGTAAGCCGAAGACAATAGTATCATGTATATTTAGTCCAAGCTCATTTCTACTCTAGTGTGTTTTCCTGCTCTGAGGATAGGTGTCCAAGACCATCCAAATAAAATATTAGTCTTGCACATGCACTTTTAGGGGTGAATGGTTGAAGATTTTGATTTAATTTTTGTGGGAGATCAATTTCCACCCTTCATGTCAGTTTGACGCCATGCACAACTTTCGATATTTTTGGTCCGGATTCCCTCCTCCATGGAAACATTTTAATTGCAGGCATTTCTCTCTGCCACGCCCACCCTCACCTGCACTATCCGGGTAGGAAAATGTTAATTTTCTGACCTGGATCCATTACCTGTGCCAAGGAAAAGCACCTCGTATCGTCCATCTGCTGCATCCACCTGGTCCACAGTGATGGTGGTGAATTTATAATCCACGTTGGTTCTGACCACCAGAGGGCGCTTGTGTACTGGGTAGATGGCATTGTACATGGTGGGATGGTTCCTCATGAAATTGATCACTTCATCGGGGTAATCTTTCGTAGACTTCATCAAAGGTGTAAAGGTGCCTCCGGGACACTACAAGGCATGGTTGAAAGAGAAATCCCCTCAATTCAAAAGTGGCAATATTTCAGATTTGAAAGCTATCTCCTACCTCTGCCCAGCCACAGGTAGAACTCTCAGTGCCAGATCAGAGAAGGTTATGAGATCAAGTCCCGCTCTAGAAATCTGAGCACAATGTCTAGCTAAAGAATGTTCGAGGTTGTCTTCTGTGGTAGATATTGTGTCTTGGCCAATATTTATCCCTTAACCAAGGATCCCACTGCTGTCATGCAAGAGCTTGACGTATTAGTTGAAGCTATATGGGAAGTGTGGTGACTAAAATCCAAGAGCACTGCACTGGCCGTGAAGGATTATAATTGGTTATAAGGAAACCACATAAAAGGCAGTTCCTTTTGTGGTGAGCTGTTGGTGACTGCCTGCGCCTGTCTGCACTCCTGCACTGCCTACTCCAGGTGGCAACCCACTGTACCTGCAGGGAGGTAACTGGGGAGACTGGCTCCACCTACTTCCTGCCAATCACCGTCCCCATATAAAGGCTCACGCCGGCCCTTGGGCAGGGGCAGAGCCCATGGAGCCAGAAGGGATACTGAACCTTGTGTGTGTTTTAAGCTAAGTAAAGCTTGTAGAACAGCCTTTGTAGTTTGTGCTTGTTTGTTTGCACTGCAGCGCATCACATCCTTCATGTGTTAACTCTGCAGATTGAATGGGTTGTGAAGAGCCAATGAAGATACAATCTGCACCATTATTTTGTTCTCATTCCCAAGTCATATATTGATAGATAAACACAGAATAAAACTTCCAATAAAACCTAAATTCCAGCCTCATAGAGACCTGAAAGGACATATTTTGTACTGTGGAGTCACACCCACGGAACTTAGGTTATGGTTCATTTTATCTTGGAAAAGAAAGACAGACAATTTTACATTTCTATTGGCAACTTTCAGGATGTCACTGAATGCTAAATGCTTATCAGCCAATAAGGGGCTTTTCATGAAACCTGGCCACCAATTTGAACATAGCATGCTGCCATGATCGGCAATGACGACAGACGTGTCATCTGTCTTGATCATGTTGACTCAGGCAGGAGTGTTGCCAACCTGACTCTGTTTATAAGTGCATAGATTTCCTGAAATATTCAGTCACAATTTATTTTTTTTAGATGTTTCCTCTGAACAGAAGAGGCAGCTCAGCTGTTCCCGTGACTTCATTGGCAGGGGAAGCGCCAGTTATTTTTGACAAGCCCCATTGACTGGTGCTGCTTGAGAGCTATTTGCTGCAGAGTGCAACACAAATAGCTGTTCAATCCCTTAAATATCAGCAAGATGTACTTTTAAAAGAAACAGCCCTTTGGAACTCAGACAATCTGATTGCTGGCTTTAATCGTGGTGCAGGAGTGTAGGTCAGGAGTTTCTCAGAGGGGTGTGGAGGCGAAACCCTTCCTAAAGAGGAAAGATGTTGACAGTTAAAGTTAAACCCTAGAAACAGAGGGTGTGATTAAACTTCACACAGTCCTCCTTGCCAGAGGAAGTTTATCTCTGTTAAACTACCTAGAGGGAGATTAGACATCACTAAATGACCTTCGGTCGACTTAGGACAGAGAAGCGGCTCTTCCAGACCAGCGAGGAGGAAGGTATGCAGGACATGTTATGGAAACAAAAGTGGAGGAGGTTCTGAACTTCCTGAGGATCATTGGAAATGAATAGGCTGAATGAAAGAAGATCTGTAGGGAATGGATTCTTCCTCCTCAGAACTGGCAGATGGAATTGTACCTAAGGGGTGAAATGCTGTGATTATTTTGCGCGAGATCCAGAAAGCTAATCCACAACCGTTTGCACGTGCTGCTGAAGAGACAGCTCAGCCACGTTACTCACCGTGCCAGGCCTGGGATATGGGATCTTCCCAGTGTAAGGCATCCACTGGTAGTTCGGTCCCTCCTTGTGGGCGAAGGGCCCATTGAAGGTCGTGCGGATGTCGGTCATCGAGTAGACACACACAGCCGAGCCTTTGAAGACAGATCTGTCGACACAAGAAGAAATAGACCCCGGGCTGCCTGGTTAGAGAGTGGAATGACTTCAGGGTTTGAACATGAATGATAAAGATCATGAGATGACACTGGGTTAACACTGCTGCCATGACCATGAGCATGGAACCTTACACCAAAACAATAGTGCATCAATCCTGTTAAAGGAGAAGGCTCAGATTATGTTGAATTCCAGTTCACCTGGTTATCTTTCTTGGTGATTTCTATCTCCTGCAATTTCAGAACAATGTTACAGGGACTGTCGGGTTTCAATTATAAGGAGAGGTTACGTCTTTTCTCCGTGGCTGATGGGGAATCTTATGGCGATCTATAAGATGACAAATGGCATGGATAAGGTAAATAGTCTTAATTTTCCCAGGGCAGTGGAGGGCATACACTTAACATGAGAGAGGAAAGATTTCAGAAGCGCCTGGATTACATCAGCTGAGCGAGGAATACAAGGTGTGGTAGGTATGATAAATGAGCTGCCGGAGGACATGGTAGAGGCAGGTACAATTACAATGTTTAAAAGACATTGAGCCAGGTGCATGGATAGGATAGCAGGCAAATGGGATGAGTTTACATGGACAACTTGGTCAGTATGAACGAGATGGACGGAAGGGCCTGTTTTTGAGATGTAAAGCCCGACGTCTCTATGTGGCTGGGTGTATCCCAACATGAGCATGGATCAGAATGGGACCAGGCTGAATGCTTTCACCACTGCCAACAGGGAGGACGTTCAAGCCAGAAGGAATAGGACAGATTCAGCCTCAAGTCCCTGGGAGTGGTGGCACATTATTGTTAACCAGCTGAATGCTGAAATAATTCCAGTAAGATTCATAAAAGCAAAGTGGCTCTTACTTCAATCTTATGCTTTAAATAAACAGATGAAATCACAAGGTGCGACTAAGTAATTTCTTTAGGGTGGCTGCGGTTATAGGGAAATGTTTGTGGTACAAATATGCTAATTTCCTGCCTTGCAATATCAGAGTTACTTTATTCTTCTTGCCAGACCGAGTCCTATCACACCTACCCCGAGGCTGAGAACACAGCGTAGATGATTGGGTTCTTTGCGTCATGGGTCTGCTGAATGAAGATGTCCTCTGGAGAGACAAAAGGGGGGGGGGGGTGGGAAATAGTGTTACTTATTTCACTGTTCTGAGCAATGGTGGGAACTTGAGTATGTGGTAAAACACTGTAATGTATCTATTAGGTGGCTGTACCTGTGCCCCCTCCCCACAGGCTCCTGTATAAAGGTTACTGTTCCACAGCCCCCTGCGACTCAGTGCAGGACAACCGAACAGTAGGGGTATGCTACGTTCTCAAGTGAATTAAAGCCTATTGGCTTCTCCACAACAGTCTCCTGAGTGACGGATGGTGCATCACAGTACATTTGGTTAAAATTTCTGAGAAAGTCCATTAAAAAGCCAAGACAAGCTGAATGTGATCTCATCCCACCTGAAGCAAGGTTAAACTTAATGTTCACACCCCGATTCCTCAAGTGAAGGAAGCTCTGATGGATTGGAAGTCACATTTAATGAGAATGGAAACGTTATTTATCATCTATAAAGGTAGCTCTCGCATGCCCACGGTGAAGTGGTAGGAAATGAACTTCGCTGCAAGATCACTGTTAATGATGGGGGGTTGTACAGGAATTGTCTGGGACTCACCACATGTTTATCCATCCTCATTTCTAATTGCCTGTCAAGTAAGGAGACCCAAGTCTGCGACCTATTACCTCACTGTCTCTTTTTTTGTGTGGGGTAGTCCATCGGAGCTCTGCTGGCAGCAATAAGTGCTTCAGGATATTTGACTACCTTTAAGAGTGTGTGTTGAGGCAGTGCTCCCTCAGCGGCCTTAGTAATCATAATGGCAGTGAAAAGCTACGATTATGCAGCACATTACTGGTGATCCTCCTGCCTTTGCACAAATTATATTTGATGAACATTCAGCCAAATGAGCAAGTCTTCGACCTTCAGCTTGGCGCATTAACAGAGAAAAGAGTATGTAGTAAAAGCACTCAACAGGATTGGGTATGTTAACCCAACTGCCCATGCCGAGGAAGCAATGTTGTTTTGTGCATTTCAGACAAGCTGAATTGAAATCATACAATGATTGAACGTGACCTAATGGTCTAGAAGAGATAGACTAGTGGTTCTCAACCTATTTTCTTTCCACTCACGAACCACTTTAAGTAATCCCTGTGTCATTGGTGCTCTGCAATTAGGAAGGGATTGCTTAAGGTAGGTTGTAAGTGGAAAGGGAAGGTTGAGAACCACTGCTTTAGACCCAAATGTCACTTTGCTTGAGAAAAATTGTCATTGGCTTGTTTCCTTTGGAGTTATGAAATGAGTCAAAAAAAAAATTAGGTACAATTAAAATTGCAGTTTTCAAACTTTTTCTTTCCACCCACACCCCAACCTTAAGCAACCCCTTACTAATCACAGAGCACCTATGGCACAGGGATTGCTTAAAGTAGTATGTGAGTGGAAAGAAAAAGGCTGAGAACCACTGAGATAGACAATACAGACTGTTAAACTATTAATGCTACGTCCTCTCGATTAGGATCATGGAGTTTGCTCAGAGTAGCTCAGAATCGGTTCAGAAACAACAGCTTCATTATATATTACCTTGAATGTACAAAGCAAGAAAATATTGATATTTCAAGTGAGGGGAGGTCATTAACGACTGGCCAGAAAGGTAGATTTTAATGAGCATTTTAAAGAATGGTTAAAAACCCAAAGAAACCGGTGACTGGTTAGCATAGCAGTTCCACAGCACTAGCGTCTGGGGTTTAATTCCAGTGCTGTCTGTAAGGAGTTTGTACATTCTCCCCGTGTCTGCGTGGGTTTCCTCCGAGTGTTCCAGTTTTCTCCCCCCGTTCAAACATGTACTGGGATTTAATCGGGTGTAATTGGACGGCATGGGCTTGTGGACCGGAAGGGCCTGTTACCGTGCCGTACATCTAAATTTAAATTTAAATCCAAGGGGAAAATCGCAGATCTTGAGGTTTGGGATCATGGATCAACTATTTTCAGACTGTGACCATCACATTCCAGATTAGACCACCTTCCACTTCAGGCTGGTAGGATTAAATTTGAAGACAGTGTAATGCATTGATCCAGGCTGTGATAATGTCAGCATGGTTAGAGACGGTTAGCAAAGTATGTGCTCAGTGACAAGGGAGTTCAAAGAAAGTGTGGACACTCAACCCTAATGACTGTGACCTAAAAGCATTAAATTAGAAGCTTATTCTTCGGTGATTTTTCCCAAGTCTGTATCTCATAATTTAGACTGTATATCTCTGGGCCTGATGAGTTTACAGGGCTGTGCAACTCTGCATCAGTCCAGAGTCTAATAAGGGGAAGAGGGAGTTCTCTTTCAATAATTTAAACAATTCAAAGACAACCCATTGCATTAAAATAAATCTCCCCTTCATGGTTTTCAGGTCTTCAGAGTCCTATAAACTAATAAAAAAACTCAGGAAACAGTCGCTGATAGGTTTATTGATTTTTACATAACAATTCTTTGTTTGAACTGCACATAACTCCCAAAACACACAGCTAATGAGTCAGGAGCATGAACTGAGCCAGAAATCTTAAAAGAAGTTGCCATGAGCCTGGTGAGAAAGCTGAGCTCATCAAGAATGGATGTGATGCAGAAGAAACCCTTCGAGTCCACAACTGCACAGAGCTGACACGGAGCACAAGAACAGCTCACTCAACTGTCCTGAGTTGGGGCTTAGTGATACAACACAGTAGAAGATCCTTCCAGCCCATGAATTCTATGCTGCCCAATTACTCCCAATTAACCTACCAACCCCATTTGAATTGGAGTGTGGGAGGGAACGGGAGCACTCGGAGAAAATCCACACCGATCATTCAAACTACTTAAAGACGGTGCTGGATGTGAACCCTGCTGCTGTAACAGCACTACATTAACACCCTTCATCTCTGTCCTTGTGGAACAATTCCATCGGCCCGCTTCTCATGCCCGAGCTCTGAAAATTATTTTTCCTCGACCGCCTTTTCAACTCCCACGTGAACTACCTCAGTGCTTTGCAGGAAGTGAAGCAACAATAACATCCCATGAGTTCCTTGCAGATTCTCCTGTCTTACCGTATGGAGTAAAATACCCATTATCTGAAATTCAAGCAACCGGCAAAAAAATTGTGGAAAATAGGTAAAAAATACAGCGCACCCCCCCACCCCCAACCCTAGCGGTTAGTTCACCAATCATGCAACATGCAATCAGAAAATTTACTTGTCCTGCATCGACTAATCCCCATAGATGTCGGATACCGGGGATTTTACTATTCAATAATTCTATTCTGCTCCCTTTACACAACTACATGAGCTAGCCCGTTAGTCTGTTCACAGAAGAACCTCTCTCACTGAATTTGGTATTTTGTGACTAATAAACTTAAATTTAATGATAAACTCCAGTAGTGAAATGGAAAGTTTCTCTCCATTGACACGCCCAAAACCAGTCATAATCTTTCACATTTTGCTTATACCACCTCTCAATGATCTTTCCTTCAACATCCCTGCAATTCTATCCCCTTATGTTATTCCCAAATAACCACTTGAAGTGAACCATTTCTTTTGATTCTGCCCAACTGCTTCATAGTTTTAAAGGATTCTGTCGAATCACCCCATCATACCCTGCGTACAAAATGCCCAAAACACCTTCAATTGTTCAGACCCTTCTTGAGATTCCTAGTGTCTCATTCCCGGCAGTATCTCAGTGGCTGTAGTCTATTGGATCAGCATCCCTTGTCAGTCGTGGAATACTTTATATCAGAAGTGTAGTCTGACTTCAGTTGACTGTAGATTCAGTTATACTCCAGCTTCCATACGCTGTGCATTCCGTTGTAAAGCAAGCTTTATTGTAATTATGGCCCTATAAACTCTTTTTTAAAAAACTTTATTTATTCATTCATAATACAGATAATAAGTAACATGTATAACAATAAACTAAACATGAACGATATATTTTATATATATAAAAGAAAAAAGAAAGAAAAAAAAAAGAACCCCCCCTTTCAGCCAACTCTCCTAAGGAGAGCCATAAAGAGAGAAAAAAAATAAAGAAAAATTAAGCATACATATTAAGATCTAAACAATGTAAATCAAAATGTAAATATTCTGAATATAACAACCACTTATTAATAAAAAAACTATAATTATTACACAAAACATATCACGTGAATCCATTATTAAGCAATATTTCATCTCATTATGCCATTTATTAATATCAATCGTATTTGTATCTTTCCACGTACTAGCATAGCCATACATTTTTTCGCTACAGATAATGCTAAATATACAAAAGCAAGTTGAAATTTATCTAATCCCAGACCTTTCAGAGGTTGCAAACTACCCAATAAAAATACTGTCGCATCTAAAGGTATTTTAATCTTATACAGGTATTCCAGAAACAATTGTACTTTCTTCCAAAAAGATTGTATATGTATACATGACCAAACCGCGTGAAAAAAAGTTCCAACAGCGTTACCACATCTAAAACACAAATCTGATTCCTGAAAACCATATTTTTTCAATTTTTCAGGTATTAAGTATAATTGATGTAAAAAATTATAATTAATCATTGCATAATGTGCATTTATCAATCTAGTTACACTATCATAACAAATATCTGGCCAATCATCCTCGGAAAAAATAAAACAAATTTCCGCTTCCCATTTACCTTTAGATCTATCCCAACCCTTTTTATCCATACCATCCTGTAATATTTGATACATAACTGAAATATATCCCTTCTCTGGTACCTTCATAAGAAAAGTCTCAAATTTAGTCATTTCAGGTAAAATCATATCTCTACCAAACACATGCTGTACCAAAGATCGAATTTGATAATAAAGAAACAAAGAATTCTTATCAATACCATAACTGTCCCTCATCTGATCAAAAGATTAAAATTATGGCCCTATAAACTTGAGGAATTATATTTAAAATGACCCTAAATGATCAAACCTTTTCACCCAGCTCTGCCTCATTCAAGGAATAAATAACCTGATATTATATCTTGAAGAAGATGTCTCTCCCAGCACTTACACTCATCTCCTTGCCCCACTACTTTGTTCTTTCAGTGAATGAGCACGACCAAAGCAGCAAAAGGAATAGGATGCTTTTGAAATTGTTCCAACATTCTTTGCCTTTTATCCTTGAATATCTTTTGTTTCTGAAATCTACCAAACTCCGATTTTAAAGGAGCAAGAAAACTCAGACGCAATTCTTTTTTGTTAATTTCAAATACCTAATCGTTTTTTTTCATATGAGGGTCCACACCCGACATTTACTCTGTGGCATTTGCTCTGAAATTCCCCAACCAGGAAACACCCAGACACCCTCTTTGCAGGTTCTACCAATCTTTAGGCTGAGATGCAAAGCCTCTTACGTCGGCACATCTGCACATTTGGACACCTGTCTCTCTGCCTTACCCCCACCCCCCCCAACCCATTCACTGTTCACAATCAACAGAAGCCCTCCCACGTCATTTCCTTGTGGGACACTGCTTCCCTCTTTCAGCCAACTGGAAATGATTTTCAAGCGTTCACAAAGGAAAAAAGGATTGTCTGCATTTTATGGCTCAAGTGTTTCCATTTTTCCCAATTATGCCAATGCATGTGTCATGCACTGCTATTTTAAACGCTGGGTTTGGAACTGTCGGCCTTAACTCCACAGAATGACTTTTACAGCACTTATTGAAACACTGCTTTGGTTATGTAATTGTGGCTCACTGTGGGACACTGGATGGTACCTGTGCTTTCCCACAGTGATGAACCCCCGTTCTCAACTAGAGAGCAGAATAAGGGAAAATCAGGAATAATATGCTATATTGTGCATCGAGCAACTTGCGTACAGAAAGCATTGTAATATTGGAATACAGTATATTGTCATACCATGGACATGAAAATGGGTATCTGAATACAGAGATTTAAAAAAACCCTGTGTTTTAAAAATTAATTAACACATGCAGTTGATACAATCAAGAAAGCAATCAATGAATATTGTAAGGTCAGTGATCATGAAAAGGAATCGATAGAATCAAGTTATTTAAAAGTACCATAACCACGAGGGCACTTCTTTATTTACTCATTAGGTGTGAGCACGTGCATCAAACCCAACAGTTCTTGCCCATCTCCGAATGGCAGCGAGGAGATAGCGTTCCAAAGTTGGCCTTGTGTGGAGGTGTCTGTGCAGCCTCAGATGCTGTGGGATCGCTGGAGGTGAACCCACGGACACCTGATGTCCCTGAAGGGAATCTCTTTCGCCTCACGCTCTCTTACCTTTAGGGGCAGCCAGGCAATGCTCATGGTGACTCTTTGCCTTACAGCGGACAAAAGTATGCCATGTATATTACATCTTATGTATTATTACCTGACTATAAAAGGAACTTTGAACCTCGAGGATAAATTTTTCTTGTGCTAAACCAGTGGTTCTCAACCTTTTTCTCTCCACTCACATACCATACCATACCTTATGCCATTGGTGCTCTGTGATCATTAAGGGATTGCTTAAGGTGGGATGGGAGTGGGAAGGGAAGGTTGAGGGCCACTGATGGAGACCCGATTGTGACTGAAATATTTTGCTTGAGAAAAATTGTCATTGGTCCATTTCCTTTGGAGTTCTGAAACCATGCACATAACGAGTCAATGAGGTACGATTAGTACAATGGTTTTCAAACTTAATTCAGGGCAATTTTCACTGAGCACAGTTTTGAAAGGGTGCTGGACCATTGTGCATTATTTTTCTGCAGGATTTGAGGCATGGCTGACCCATAACTTCAGAGGGTAGTTGGTGGAGAAAGAGAAAACATGTCCATTGGCGCAGAATGATGGACGCTGCTCAGGCCATCGCACAAATAAATATTTAATGATTCTGTCCACATACTGCCATTGCCTCATCAGTTTATGACATATTAAAGGATTCATCCCATTCTGGTCACACTCTCTTCCCCCCACCACCCTCCCTCCCTGCATTTCCATTGGGGAGAAATATATTTAATCGTTTCATCTTAAAATTGTGGTTGAACCCTTTATTTGGTCATGTGTTATTAAAATACAGTGATTTACTTTTTAACAGCATCCACTGGTCAGCGATAAGTGCCAGATTTTGGGGTCGTCTCGTACAACAGGTATTGTTCAAAACCAACATTTTAGCTGGAAATTCCAGGGCAGTACTGTACAGAGTCATCCGATATGACGGCTTATATGGTATGAATTTTTAAAACTTCTATATTCAGACAGTTTCTTTCCTGCTGTATTTATAGACTTTTAAATGGACCCCTCATTGGTGAAAGTGGAGGTTTAACAGTACTTTTCCCTGTACTCTACTCTTTGTCCTTATAACACTACAACCTGCACTCTTTTACTCACTGTAACACCGCACTCTGCACTTTTGTTTCAATATTGTGCTATCTGCTGCATGGGTTGACCTGCCTGGTTAGCACGCCAAGCAAAGCTTTTCACTGTGTGTCGGTGCATCTGACAATAAACAACTCAATTCAGCACAGTTCCTGAGCTTGGGGCACATTGAACAAGGAAGAGACAACCTCAATATTAAAATCTGAAATTGTCCTCTGTGCCTGTATTCTATTGGTAGGGAATGAAAAGGAGATGTAACTGCACTGAGCTGAAATTCCCCCCTGAATCCTGATAAATCAGATCATTCAAGTTTTACATGATTTCTTTGCTTTTTTCCCATCATTTCTCCATGTTTCTAAACGTCTTGGATATTGTAAACCTTGCCAGATAGGCTGTCAAAGTTTGTGGGAGGAGTTTTATGAGCAGGGTTTGATATGGCACACTGATACGCCCAAATTACACTTCTTGCCGCTCATCTCCAAGGTTGGCCACGCCTGGCAATGGCTCTTCCAGTTCTGCAATTCAACAATTTGAGAGTCTGCGTCTCATTTAAGAGGCTTGTCCGTCCACAGGCTGAGGCTGACAGCACAGTGACATACTAAAGGACCAACACACAAAGAAAGTGCAGGAGAAACTCAAGGAACATCCATGGAAAGCATCAGATAGTGGGCATTTTGGACTAAAAACTCTTTAGCAGAAATCAATAGGAAGGGAGCTAAAGGGAGAGACTAACCTGCCATGTGTCCATACACAGGTTGTATGCTTCCCTCATGGTTGTGTGCTTTAATGGTGATCACCCAAATCCCTTCAAGATAAACAGATTATCTGACCACATTTATACTGCAGTTTGTGGGAGCTTGCTCTAAAGAAATTGGCTACCACATTTCCTACATCAAAATCATTAATGTCCTTAATATATGTTCAGAGGGAAAAAGGCCCAACTGTCCCAGCTGAGGTGAAGAGAGAAATTCCTGGGTAACAAAGAGAAATTCCTGGTGTCAGGATCTGTCCTGGAGCCTCCGTGATGACGCAATCACGAAGAAGGCTCGCTAGCGGCTATAATTTGTGAGGTGTCTGAGGAGATTCGGTATGTCACCGAAGACGCTCCTAAACTTCTACAGGTGTACTGTGGAGAGCATTCTGGCTGGTGGCATCTCTGCCTGGTATGAATGTGCCAACTCTCAGGACAAGAATAAACTCCAGAGGGTTGTTTACTTGGCCTGTGCCATCACAGGCACCAAACTTCACTCCATCAAGGGGTCTTAAAGAAGCAGCTTCTATCCTCAAAGACCCCCCACCACCCAGGCCATGCCCTCTTCACTCTGCTACCATCGGGGAAAAGGTACAGGAGCATAAAGACGAGCACTTAACGGCACAAGGACAGCTTCTTCTCCTCTGCCATCAGATTCTTGAATACTCAATGAACCAAAAACACTGGCTTACTTTTTGTACACTATTTTTTTATAGCAATGTTGCAAGATGATTATAATATGAATGTTTGCCCTGTGATGCTGCCACAAAACACAGAATATCATGACTTGTTCATGACAATAAACCCTGATTCTGATTCTGATCAGTGTCGGGGAGCTGCAGGGGAACAGTACTCCAAGCAATGATCAGACTGTGGCATCATTGTGTGAGGTTGGTTCCAAGCAAGTTCAAACTGACTGTGATCTCAACATAAAGTGTCCTTTTCAGGAATTTCTTTCTTTTGGGACTTGGAATCATTGCAGAAAGCTAGAAAGAATTCTGTTCCGTCGTGCTTCTTTTGTTGCCGACCACTGCAGGTGTGACTGGCTGAATGGTAGGTTTTGTTCTGTAACAGCAGTGAAAGTTACACAGGGGTTGTTACAAGTGCACAGCAGCTCATTTTTCAGGAACTTTACTTCTCCTCCCCCCACTCACTCATGGACATCAACACCGTGTCCGGAAAATTCACAAACTTTCTTTTTCAATGCTGCCACAAATAAACGTTTGGATGAAAAACACATTTCTTAGTGATGGGCCAGCCTCATAAACAATGGAATACTTTTCCATTTTTTCAAATAAACATTTCTTTTATTGTTCTCTTCAGCTCTCTTTGGACCTCTGAGCCCAGGTCCACACATCCCAGTCAGAATGTAGCAGAACTGACGCTACTGTCAATTATCCTGAACATCTGGTTTGCACAATAGAAAATTAATATCCTTGGTGCACAGATCGCAGAATGCTTGCAGTAAGATGAAGTGCCAGCTGTGCCTCAGTAAATATCTCACTTGCCATACTCTTCCCTCAGAGTAAGACACGTTTAAGCCCCACTTTTGAGACTTGAGTTGGTAGATAATCCATTCCTGTGCTGAGTGAATGTTGCTCTGTCAGAAGTCCTGCACTTGGATAAGATGCTATCTCAATGAATGGATTCGAGCAGACTTGCTTTCTGTCATCTTTGTTTTGTGTGTTACCCAGGCAAGTCCACCCTTACTTGATCTGTTGAAAGGTTCTGGCCAGAAACCTTGACAATTCTTTTTCTCCCACTGACTCACTGGGCCCCTCCAGAAGAATGTTGGATTGCTGCATTCTGAAGTACAGCAGGTAGAGCAACACGAAAACTAAAGTGCAGGGTGTAATTTTACCGTCCATCAAAAAGAGCAGGGCATATTGAAGGAGTGGCTAAACTTGCTGAACCAAAGAGCCGCAAACTTCAGATGTTTGAGGGCCGCAAGACATGAGAAAACGTTACTTACGTGTTTTTAACTCTTACATGCACATTTTGCTACAAAACGGATGGCTTGGTGTAATTGCATGGTTGGTGCAGTGGTTCACGCAACCCCTTTGCAGCGCCAGCGATCGGGGACTGGGGTTCGAATCCCGTGCTGTCTGTAAGGAGTTTGTACGTTCTCCCCTGGTTTGCATTGGTTTTCCCCGGGGGCTCTAGTTTATTCCCACCGTTAAAAACATACCAGGGATGTAGGCTAATGGGGTGTAATTGGGAAGCACGGAGTCATGTGCTGAAATGTCTAAATTTAAATTTAAAATTGTATATAAATATTAAGAAATACATGTATGTAATAATATTTATTCATGAAGGTAGGTTTTAAACAGCTACATTGTATTAATTTCAATCATAAAAAGTACGCATAAAGTCAAATTTTGTAGACCAATTTTTTCGGGTAAAATTTAAGGGATCGACTATTAAAGTCATTCTGCATTTAACCGTGGTACTTGTGTTGTTTTGGGCATTGGGAGCTCCAGTGAGCAGGCTGTCAGGGCCTTGGCGTGAAATACCCAGATAGGCAGGTGGCTGGAGTGAGGATCTGCATTCAAGAGCTTGGATGGGTGGGCAGTCAGTGCAAGGTTCTGCACCGGGGCATCAGGAAGTCAGATGGGAGGGCGGCTGGGGGATTGGATGCGTGGTCGGTCGGGACATCAGGAGCTCGGATGGGCAGGCAGTCATGATGCCAGGGACTTAGATGCACTGAAAGCCAGGGCTTTGGGAGCTTGGATGGATGCATGGTTGGGCTGTCGGGAGTTCGGATGGGTGGACAGCCGGAGCGTCGGGATTCGGACTGACGCGTAGCTGGGTGTTGGGAGCTGGATGGGTGGGTAGCTTGGACGTCGGGAGCTTGGATGGGTGGGTTGTTGATCATAGAGTTGGGAGTTCAGACAGATGGGCACCGGGTGTTAGGAGCTGGATGTGGTGGCAGCTGGGGCATCGGGAGCTCAGATAGGTGCGTGGTTGAGGTATGGGCAGCTCAGATGGATGGGAAGCTGGGAGTTGGAAGCTTGGATGGGCAGAGGCCGGGTCATCAGGCGCTCGATCAAGCAGGTGGCCAAGGCATTGGGAACTTGGATGGGCAATGGCTGAGGTATTGGGAACTTGGATGGGAGGGAGCTCAGATGGGTGGGCAGCTGGGGAATCGGGAGCTCGGATCAGTGGGCAGCCTGGGCGTCGGGAGTTTGGGTGGGCGGCATGTTGGGGTGTCACAGCTTGGATGGGCAGGAGGCCAGGGAAGCAGGCGCTCGGACTGGCGGGTGGCTGAGGCATAGGGAGCTTGGATGGGCAGGCAGCCTGGATCATGCCCATTCTGCTAATTCCATTGCCCTCAGCTCATCCACATGCACCACAATCACAAGCCATACCCTCTATCACTACACAGCCAACATATTTCTGCGAGCCGCACGGTCAGGTCAAAGAGCCACTTGTATAGTGTATAGGACAAAGTGCAGAAAAAGTACAGTTAAATCCCTTAAATTTTACCCTAAAAAATTGGTCTACAAAATTCGACTATTATGTGCGTATGTGTGTACTTTATGTGCACGTTTTTATTATTGAAACTAACCCAATGTAACTGTTTAAAACCTACCTTCATGAATAAATATTATTATGTACATGTATTTCTTAATATTTATATACAATTTTAAATTCAAATTTAGTCATGCAACATGGTAACAGGCCATTTCGGCCCACGCATCCATGCTGGCCAATTACACCCCATTAGCCTACATCCCTGGCATATTTTGAACAATAGTTTCTTTGACCAGTGAGATGTCCATTTAAGATAAAGCTGTGAAGAAACTGTCCTTGAGTCTGGAAGTAAGTGTTTTCAAGCTTGTGCAGCTTCTGCCCAACAGAAAGGGAGAAGAGAGTTTGGTCAGGGTTGGATGGGACCTGAGACTGTGAAGGACAGGATGCAAATGCACATTGTTTCCTTTGTTAATTTAGAGATAACCGGCCCTACCGGCCCACAAGCCCTCACCACCCAAACACACCCATGTGACCAATCAACCCCCATACATCTTTGGAAGGTGAGATGCAACTGGATCATCCAGAGGAAATCCAAGCAGATCACAGGGTAAACGTACAGATACTTTACAGTCAGTGCCAGATTTGAATGCAGGTTGCTGGCATTGTAATTATTGCCACTAAGACTTATTTTCACTAATTAATTTCCTCCGCCAGGAACTTCCCAGATCAAACTCAATGATCAAATGTGAAATTCTGTTTTCCAATGGTCACACTTTCAAAGAGCAGTCTAGAACTGACAGTCAATCTCCAGCCAACCATTAGTTTTGATTTGCACTCTAACCAGGGTGGTATAGAATGCAGGTTTTGTTTCCTCTTTCTGCCGGTTTTATTTGTCTCGGTTGGTTGAATGAGCAATTGAATGAACTGCAGGACAAAAATCTTCAAGTTGATTCATTTGCTTGTTCAAATCCTGATCCATGCAAAACCTTTCTGGGCAGACCAGCATGCACTGACAGGGACCCAATAACATAAGATCTACGGGCTTATTTTCCAGCAATAAATCAAGAACTTACCTTTGACATGATCAAGTAGCATGTGCAGGCGCAATGTCAAAAGTAAGAAATCAAATTCTTCGACCAGCTGTTGGGGTTAGTTAGCTCTTTATCAGAATATCTGCCACCTTGTGTTCCATTTTGAGTCTAAACAGGACTTATTCCAAGTATCTAATCATGAAAATAGGAGAAACAGACTACAGCAGAGTTTACGGCATGTAAGAACTTTTATTTTCTCAGAAAGCTTTTTTTTAAAAAACGAGTAAGGATGAGGGCCTGTTGGAAAGTGCACGACTAGGCATTCGGTGCATGCCAGATCCTGGAGAGTTGCCACAGTGATGAGAATATCTGGCAGCCATCCCCAACCCACATCAGAAGGGAAAAAGTTGCCATCAACTCCTCTCACTTCAGCCCTTTGGGCCGTCCAGGCAGGAGGTTGGAAAGGGGCTGCATGGTTCAGCTGCTGTGGGTAAGGATCAATGATAGAAATTCACCATCCCCATGAATTCCTCCCCATGGAAGGTTTGGAGAACTTGTGGATTGTCTCCACCTTGGATGGGTGTGGCACCGTTCTGTGTCGGTCAATGTGGTACCCGAAGAAGTCCATTTAGCTGGGTTGAATGTCAAGCAGTACTCACTGACAGAGCTGTCACAGGTGGGTGCTGTGCTCCTGACGAGAGTGGCTTACAAAGAGAATATTGTTTAGGTAAATGAAGATGAAATCAAACCCTCGGCCCACAGAGTCCATAGGCCTCTGGAATGTTTGTGCCACATTCTTCAACCTGAACGGCATGTGAAGAAATTCAAACAGCTTGAATGCACAGGAATCTAGAGGTATCCTCTATCCAGGTCGATCTTCAAGAAAATCTTCACACCGTAAAGCCCTGGATATGGGGGACTGAATACCTGTCTGCCGAGATGACATCATTGAGCTGTCAATAGTTTCCGCATAGTATCCATCCTCCAAAAGTCTTCAGCACCATATGTAAGGAGACACCCATGTCTAGATGAGGTGCCGGCAGCGTGGCTTGACGCAAGACGAGCTATTCAAAAGTCTTGGCACTGACCAAGCGATGTCCCTTAAGGCCCACCAAGAGACAGGGCGCTCGGAGAAAATCCACACTCAGCAGGGGTTGCGACACATTGGCTATGGTGAAAGTCCACTTGAAATGGCAGGTGCCAAACTCCAGCGGGATGGCCTGAACGCCATATGTCTTAATGTTGCTGTTGTTTGCAGCCATGAGGGAAGGCCCAGACTTTTCAACGTGAGTGTTCAGGCCAGTGGGGGGGCAGAACACTAAACTCTGCCCCCCGTGTTGACTAGGAATCATCAACCTGAATGCTGGTCCCTTAAATTGTATAGGCTATTTCGATGACTGGCCATCGTAGCCATTAGTGTCGGCCAGCCTGGGTGTTTCCCAGGTGAGAGCAGTGTTGGGCGGCAGAACTCCATCTCTGGTGATAATAACACCACCACTTTTTTTCCAGGCTTTCCCTCACTGTGTATGGTACCGCCCTCCTTTCTGGGGTGGGGAAAAACTGAGCACCCTGGCGTGACGCAGAAACTAAATTGAAGGTTGCCCTGCCGTGTTGTTTGGTGTGCCACAGTACTTTGGCTCAGGACCTAAGGTTGCCAAAATAATTGTCAACTAGGAACAGACATATGCCTTCTGCATCTGCTCCAGAAATATCTACTTGAACACCCAGCCGGGTTTGTGGCCGTTCATAAGCGCCAGCATGTCATTCATCAAGGTCGATGGGGACTGGTCGCCTGGTAGCCTAATGTGGTAGCCCATTCATGGCAGGAAAGCCCAAAGGTACAGATAAGAAGTATTTTAATGGCGTTGTACCTGTCCGAAGCAGAGGTTGTTGTAGGAAATCAATGATCCTGCCAGCGGTGCCTTGATCCAGCGAACTGACCATGGTGTCTGAAGTGATCTGCCTTGCGTGAAACTGGGCCTCTGCCAGCTTGAACCTGTTTGTGAGGTCCAAAACGTCGGCAGCTTCAGGGAAACCGCATTCTGTAGGTTTGCATCGTTCATTTACCGGATCCAAAAATGCTGTTTGGGCCCCTTGGGGTCGCTACAGCGGTCGTCTGATGGTGCAGTGAACTGACTACACCAACAGCCATTGTTGAAGTCGACCAACTGTTTAATTAAGAACAATGCGGGTGCTGATATCCCCACAGCTCCCGACAGCACCCGCCATGGTGACATCACTGTAGCGGATTGTGCCGTCGGCCGTGGGCCAGTTCTCCTTTCTGCAACCTGGTTCGCTTGCAAGGTAGCCCGGCTCACCACAATAGCCAGATTTGAAAAATTAATATTGGTCAGTCCACCTGACCACTACATCAACCCCCTCCCCTGTGCCCCCCACCCCAATACCCAACTTCTCAACCTGTTCAAAGTTTAAGAGATCTCAAAAAGGTACAAGAGTAGCTGGGACATACAAATGCAAAACCATTCGCAAGGCCCAAATTAATTTAGTTTCAAAACCGTTGCCTCACTGTATGGCTGCCAGATTGGAACACCAGTCAGACCACTCAGATGGAGAGTTGTGTCGGTGTTTCAACATGTAGCACCTGTTCATTCTAGCACCATGGAAAGGTCAAGAGCAACTTTCATGCTTCATGATATTGGAATGAAGGAGTTTTGACATCACCTGAGGCTACTCACCGTGGCCAAATACTGGGAAAGAGCAGTCAAGGGACTGCTCCCAAGGCAGGCTGAATTAAATTCCTTGTATATTGCACTGGGTAACCATTGCAATCACACATTTATTTTAAATGCATTAAGGTGCTTGTTAAAATACTGAGATTTGATAACCATGCAATCGATGCTAACACTTTATGCATGACATAACTTTGAATCAAGAGGGTCCTCGAGTCATATAGCAGAGAACAGGCCCATTGGATCTCCGGAAACCCCGTGTGCTGGCATTGATTCCATACATCCTGCTGATTGAAGTATCTGTCCAGATGCCTCTTCAATGCTGCTACTGTCCTTGCCTCTGCCACCTCCTCTGGCAGGTGTACACAGCCATTAGTTGGAATGTCTGTCTTTAGGGCCTTTGTATCACAGCAACAGAGTGACAGTTTTTGACGAACTTGTGCTGGTCTTTAGAGACTGATATAAAGAGTTGCTTTGCTTCACCATTAACATGGTTTTTTTTTGTGATTCTGGGAGAACATTCTCGGAGACACTAGGTATTATTCTATTTAGGAGAATCCTAGCGAAGGTTTTGCCTGCAATGGAGAGCAGCGTGATTCCCCTGTAGTTTGAGCAGTCTGATTTCTCGCCTTTGTTTTTGGACAGGGTGATGATGATGGCATCACGAAGGTCCTGAGGCAGCTTTCCTTGGTCCCAGCAGAGCTTGAAAAACTCATGCAGTTTGGCATGCAGAGTTTTGCTGCCAGCCTTCCAGACCTCTGGGGGGGATTCCATCCATACCTGCTGCTTTGCCACTTTTCAGTTGTTCAATTGCCTTATATGTCTCTTCCCGGGTGAGGACCTCATCCAGCTCTAGCCTTAGGGGCTGTTGAGGGAGCTGGAGCAGATTCTTGGACTGAGCGATTGGCACTGAAAAGAGATTGGAAGTGTTCTGACCATCGGTTGAGGATGGAGATCTTGTCGCTGAGGAGGACTTTGCCATCTGAGCTGCACAGCGGGCTTTGGACTTGGGGTGAGGGGCCGTACACAGCCTTTAGAGCCTCGTAAAAACCCCTGAAGTCGCCAATGTCCGCGCTGAGCTGGGTTCGTTTGGCGAGGCTAGTCCACCACTCATTTTGTATCTCCCGGAGTTTGCGCTGAAGATGGCTACATGCGCGACGGAAGGCTTGTTTCTTCTCTGGCCAGGACGGCTTTGTAAGGTGAGCCTGGTGGGCAGCTCGCTTCTTTGCCAGCAGCTCCTGGATTTACTGGCTGCTTTCGCTCAAACAGAGGAATTACTGACATGGTCTTTGCCCTCAGACAGCTCCAAGAAAAGTGCAGAGAACAAAACAAAGGACTCTACATCACCTTTGTTGACCTCACCAAAGTTTCGACACCGTGAGCAGGAAAGGGCTTTGGCAAATACTAGAGCGCCTCGGATGCCCCCCAAAGTTCCTCAACATGGTTATCCAACTGCACGAAAACCAACAAGGTCGGGTCAGATACAGCAATGAGCTCTCTGAACCCTTCTCCAATCTCGCACCAACCCTCTTTTCAATCTTCTTCAGCATGATGCTGAACCAAGCCATGAAAGACCTCAACAATGAAGACGCTGTTTACATCCAGTACCGCATGGATGGCAGCCTCTTCAATCTGAGGCGCCTGCAAGCTCACACCAAGACTCAAGAGCAACTTGTCCGTGAACTACTCTTTGCAGACGATGCCGCTTTAGTTGCCCATTCAGAGGCAGCTCTTCAGCGCTTGACGTCCTGTTTTGCGGAAACTGCCAAAATGTTTGGCCTGGAAGTCAGCCTGAAGAAAACTGAGGTCCTCCATCAGCCAGCTCCCCACCATGACTACCAGCCCCCCCATATCTCCATCGGGCACACAAAACTCAAAACGGTCAACCAGTTTACCTATCTCGGCTGCACCATTTCATCGGATGCAAGGATCGACAATGAGATAGACAACAGACTCACCAAGGCAAATAGCGCCTTTGGAAGACTACACAAAAGAGTCTGGAAAAACAACCAACTGAAAAACCTCACAAAGATTAGCGTATACAGAGCCGTTGTCATACCCATACTCCTGTTCGGCTCCGAATCATGGGTCCACTACCGGCATCACCTACGGCTCCTAGAACGCTTCCACCAGCGTGGTCTCCGCTCCATCCTCAACATTCATTGGAATGACTTCATCCCTGACATCGAAGTACTCGAGATGGCAGAGGCCGACAGCATCGAATCCACGCTGCTGAAGATCCAACTGCGCTGGGTAGGTCACGTCTCCAGAATGGAGGACCATCGCCTTCCCAAGATCGTGTTATATGGTGGGCTCTCCACTGGCCACTGTGACAGAGGTGCACCAAAGAAGAGGTACAAGGACTGCCTAAAGAAATCTCTTGGTGCCTGCCCCATTGACCACTGCCAGTGGGCTGATCTCGCCTCAAACCGTGCATCTTGGCGCCTCACAGTTCGGCGGGCAGCAACCTCCTTTGAAGAAAACCGCAGAGCCCACCTCACTGACAAAAGACAAAGGAGGAAAAACCCAACACCCAACCCCAACCCTCCAATTTTCCCCTGCAACCGCTGCAACTGTGTCTGCCTGTCCTGCATCGGACTTGTCAGCCACAAACGAGCCTGCAGCTGACATGGACATTTACCCCTCCATAAATCTTCGTCTGCGAAGCCAAGCCAAAGAACATGGGTTTTACATGGCGTTAGTATTGTGTTTAATGTTACACAGCATTAAAAACACACACATAAATAAGTTCATGTACTGACGCTGAATAGAGGTATGAAGTCATGGATACAGATCCTACAGCCAGCTAAGACTATGCCAAACTGTCAAGTACTCATCTATACTAACTGATGCACCATCAATTACCACAAAAGACTGAGGTTGTGAAACTGGAGCAGCAACCCACTTCATCAACTGATCCTGGCCGAATGAACAAGGAGCATGCAAGGTGTTATGGGTAGGATCGATCCCAGGAGGTGTGTCCAGCGGCAGTGGCCAATCACAGCATTACTGTGGTTTACCACACTAATCCTACTTATGAGTCATTGACTGAAGCCTTTGATGCATTGGCCACCAAAGGATTGGTCAAAATACTTTCATGTTGTGAGAATCACCACTGTGTCACAGTGAGGAATGGCCTGGCCAGTCGTATGCAGCGTCGGGCACTCTGTGTTCAAGTTTGGCATGAGCTGGATGCGGGTGTTAACCACAATCAGCCGTAGCTCAGTCACCACTCACTCTCACTTCTGAATCATAATTTGGATTAAATTTCCACTCTGGGGACTTAAACCGCAAACATCTAAGGTCATAGCGATGATGTGGTCTGCTGGAAATGCTATCTTTTGGCCAAGACAATAAATCGGTCTCTGACGTGGACATAAAAGATCTTTTGGCACTTTCTTGGATTGCTTTGGGCATTATTTAATAATGGGTCATCGTTACAAATAGAAAGATTATCTGGTCATAGCAGTTTGAATGAATGAATGAAGTTTATTGTCATATACACAAGAACAACGTACAGGTGAAATGAAAGTCCTAGATACATCAAACACACAACACATAAGAAAAATAAGTATATCTAATTTGTTAAAATATATGATGTATATATTTGAATAAAAGAAGAGAAGAATGGTCATGTTTGGCTGTAATGCATAAAATTGCGCTGAGTTGGTAGTGCAGACAGATTGTTGGTGGTCCTGAAGTTCAGTAATGCTAATAGTTTGAAGGAGATTGCTATGCATTGAATTGTACAGAGAAAGATGCACTCACCCCAGGACTCATGATCTAGGGTCATGTGAGAGGTGAAGGATGTCTGCTCATGTCAGGTGTTGACCAAATGTTGACACCTGAGAGCCCGGATGATTCTGCAGCTTCTCAGGCTATGAAACTCTTGCTGGGAACAGCATGGCAGCTACTGCATTGTGCTCTGCATCCGCCTGAAGCTTGGGATGGTGTGGCTGGTGGGACGGGAATAGATTTGCCTGCCCTTCTGCCTCCAGTAACCTGGACCTCACTGCACAATTTCCGAGTCCCAGAACTCTTTTGCAGATGGCTTGAGGATCCCCAGGGATGGTTGGGATTAAAAGCTTCCTTTCCAAAGGGTGAAATATCAATGATCCAAGTGATTTTGACAGCCAGGCATGAGCATATTTTGCACTAAAGGACAACCAGATTTAACTGGATTCAAACTGATAGAAGGTAGGGTTGGTTTTAATCAGCTAACAGCCATGGACTTTTGTGACCTATTAATTATGACCATCACTGTTCTAGTGTATAATTGCTGAGACCACTCAAAAATGACACATTGCTCTACCATGAAACATCAGTACCCAGAGTCAAAGTGAAGTTGTGATTCCACTATTTAAAGAAATCACAATTTTTACACTGCTGATGGCATGCAAGTGAATAAACAAGAACTGGGAACACAGTAATGGTAAAATATTTAATTTTTCTCACCGAATTATCAAAAGTGCATTTTGTTCTGTTAGAATATTGCATGAAATGAGCTTTTGATAAATTATTCTGGCCACTTAAATCCACAAAGGGATTGAGAGGAGTCTGCTTTGGACACTGGGATTACCTGAAAAATCCTCCACTTCCTTGTGTCTGTTACAGGTTATTTTGGTCCAAGAGGGTTGGTTGCACATTTTTTGTCCTGGAGTCCAACAGGAATTCACCCTCCATCCTGGAGCCCAACAGGTATTCACCCTCTGGCCTGGTCAAACAGGAATTCACTCTCTGCCATGATGTCCACTGGAATTCACTCTCTGCCCTGGAGCGCAACAGGAATTTACTCACTTCTCTGGAGTCCATCAGGAGTTCATTCTCTACCCTGGAAGGGCACTATCTGTCCAGGAGTTCAGTCCTGGAGTTCAACAAGAATTTACTCTCCGCCCTAGAGCCCAACAGGAGTTCACTTTCTACCCTGAGGTTCAACAGGAATTCACTCTCCACCCTGGAGTCCAACAGGAATGTACCCTCAGGCCTCGAGCCTAACAGGAATTCACCCTCCAGCCTGGCCCAACAGGAAATCATTGTTTGTCGAGGATACCAACAGGAATTCACTCTCTTCCCTGGAATTTTACAAGAGGGCACTGTCTGTCCAGGAGTTCAGTCTTGGAGTTCAACAAGAATTCAATCTCTGCCCTGGAGTCCAACAGGAATTCACTATCAACTATTGGAATTCAACAGCAATTTAGTTTCAACTCTCTGTTCAGGAGTTCAACAAGAATTCACTCTCTACCCTGGGGTCCAACAGGAATTCACTCTCTGCCTGGGGTCCAACTCGAACTCACGCTTTGTTCCAGGCTGAACAAACGGGAATTCACTTTCCATCCTAAAGTAAACAGCAATTTAGTCTCTTTTCAGGACACCGGCAAGATGTTATGTTCTTTTCTGGGTTCCAACAAACATTGATCTCTTGATGGAGTTGCAAAATGTGCCTATTTGGCTTTAGCTTTCAGTCACTCTGATACAATATGCCCGAAGATCACACCAGACTGAGATCAGTATCCCATGGTGGATAGAAGAACTTGTGGGATGCCATTCTGGACAAACGGGTGGCACGGTTAGCAGTCGGGACCGGGGTTTGAATCCCTCGCTGTCTGTAAGGAGTTGATGTGTTCTCCCTGTGTCTGCGTGGGTTTTCCCTGGGGGCTCTGGCTTCCTCCCAGCGATCAAAAGTGTATCGAGGGGGCGGGGGGGTTGTAGGTCAATTGGGTGTAATTGGGCAGCACGAGCTCGTGGGCCCAAAGGGCCTGTTACAGTGCTGTATGTCCTAATTTAAAATACCAGGAAGATTAAGGGAGATCACAGTGGAATTTACACAAGACAATATCTGGAAAATCAGAATACTATTGGGCACTGACTGCTCTGCACCATTCTCAGAAGCTAAATAACATCACCACTTTGATAGACAATATCAGCAAACAAAAAACAGATTTATCATTTCGATTACTGAACACTTTGCTGATATTTCACTTATTCCTTTCTTGCATTTGTATCAACATAAATCTTGCCTCACTATTGTTTTTCTGTTTTTGTGAGAAATGTAAATATGCCTTTGGGAAATCAGCTGCAACCATTTAGAATTAAAAATGTGTTTTATCAATAAAAGACCCAGGACCAAAGGAGATGAGGGGATAGCTATAAAGTGCAAGCAACAGAGCTGATCTGGACGTCACGTTCGGGACAGTCATGTGGGCTGATGCTCTTGTTCCTGCCTTGCACTGTTCTACATAAAGTCAGGACAAGCAAAGTGGAACCTGTTCCATATCATCTGCCAGAGGTCATTTAATCCCTTTATCAGTTTTCACTGGCTTGGCAGTTGAGGAAGGGGGATATTCACCTGCTAAAACAATGAGACTGAGAACTGCAGGCAAACGCAACACCCAGCTGACCCACTCACACCACAAAAATAAAGTCGAAATGCTTCCTGTCAACATGAAGGCTGATGTGGTTCTTCACTTGGGCGAGGGAGTTACAAAGTGGAGGACAAACACTGAATCACAGAGCTATCCGGAGGTCCCTTGGAGCAGTTGCTATTGCAAGAGTGAAACACGGAAATCTGCAGACGCTGTGACTGTAGTAAAGAAAAACATACCGAAGAGCTGAAGGAGCCCAGCCGGTCTTTTCAGCGTCCGTAAAAAGCAAAGATACATTTGCCGACGTTTCGGGCCTGAGCCTTTCTTGAAGGGATAAGCAGAATGAGCCAGAAGCAGGAAATCTCCGAATTCAGATAGTGCCAGCTGGGGGAGGAATCCAGACCAACGAAAAGGTGCTCATTGGATAGGATAAGGGGAGAGATCTGTGCAAAAGGAGACAGGGAGACCGAGCCTGGAGAGGGCGACGGGGGAAGAAGTGGGTGGTTGGGGGTTAACAAAAATTGGAGAAGTCTACATCAATGCCATCCAGTTGGAGGGCACCCAGATGGAAGATAAAGTGTTGTTCTTCCAGTTTGTGGCAGTGCATGAGATCATGGACAGACATGTCGGCACGGGAATGGGATGGGGAATTGGAATGGGTGGCCACTGGGAGATCCACGCTGTTGAGGCAGACAGAGCCGAGGTGCTCAATGAAGCGATCACCCAGTCTGCGCCCAGACTCTCCGCTGTAAAGGAGACATTGCAAGCCCAGCATATGGATCACTCCCTGACATCTTGGAGGTTGGCACCAGGACTGGACAGATGAACGGTTTTCTCTTTGACAACTGAGCTGCCAATGGCATCCAGTCACCAAATAATTCTCAGGATGACATGCCATCATTTATTTAACAGCAAAATTAGAAGAAGTTTGTTGATTTATTTGCTACTGATAAATTATCATCTGTTTTAAAATCGTTTGCTATTGGATTTATTAACAGACTTTAGTGCTGCTCGGGGAAGGGGGAAGGGGAATCTTTGGATTCCTATCAGGAGGTCAAGGTAAGTCCTGATGCCCACTTTGTAATGAGCTGCAAATCCTTTCATTCCCTCCCACTGACATGTTGATGTCATTAATTCTCCTGAGTTGCGTGGAGTGCAGAACTCAAGCTGTACCACTCGGTGACACCTTCCCCCACCTTTTCCCAATTGCAGGAAATCGGACTGACCTGTTCCGCCTCCTTCTGAACAGCGTGAATCCTTCGGGAGGAGACCTTGTTAACCCTTATCCCAGTTCAAATCTCAAGCTAATCACCCTGCTCCTTCAGAGATCCCTAATGGTCTGAAGTGGTCTGAAGTACTCTGAATTACGTGTGGACCCTCGGAAGTTCTGTAATGTAGGAAGTGTGGCGATGGCTTAATGTGGTATGATGATGAGTCGATAATTTGTTAGCAGTAATAATGTGGTTGGGTTAAATATTGCTCTTCTTCTAAAGAGTGCTGTGGGATCCTATAGTCCTGTAGAAGATAGTCGAGGCCCTGATTTAACAATTCACCCTGACAGTGTGGTATTCCCTCGGTTGAAGGTACGAATTTTGTAATCGCTTTCCTAAAAGTGACTTTAGCCTTGACTACTGCCACTGAGTGGTGAGAGGCAACTATTCACATTGGACCAGCTATTCTGGAGGCATCTCAGTGTTAGTTCATGCCCAGTACTAAACGATGTTACCTTCTTGAATCATTCACCCCTTTGCATCAAAACAGCGGTGTTGTCTCCAGGTCCACCTTTTGGATCATACCACAAGTCGTTCGATTGGCATTGTACCAGCCAGTGACATCATGAGGCACAGCAACTCTAGGTCCTGACAAGTCCCTTCTCTTCAAAACTAACAGTTTAGGCAAATTACAGAACCTCGTCAAGAGGATGCCATTCGTTAATACAGTCCAGCTGAGTTACTCATCCCGAACACAAATGATCAAATCCAGATTTGAAACACAAGTACCCAGATGTGAAATGCGCTACAGGGCTTTACTGTAGAACTGTTGAATAAATTTACACCTAGTTTCGTTACATATTAATGGGTACACAAAACCATAGGCTGAATGGTCATGCAACTCACAATGTTTTCACTGTTCAACGTGAAAATTCACTTAAAACCCCTTCACACCGCCAAACCTCCTAAGAAGCAGGTAAACTTACCAGGCGTGCTGTACTCGGCAGTCTTTCCCACTGCACCACGATTTACCTGGTTAATCGGCAACCCGGCATTTTAAGTGGGGGGGGGGGGTCCCATCTCCAGTGGGGACAATGCGAGAGCAAGTTGTTCTTTCACACCGCCAGAAGGCGATTAGTGAGTTAACTCAGCTGGGCTCTGACAGAATTTAACTGGCCCTACTAGGTTGGGACACTTCACACTGCGCAATTACTGGGAATGGACCTGGTAAATTACCTGGTTCAGTGTGAAAGGGTTCAATGATTTTTTTTAATGCAGAATTTGGTACAATATAGATGAATCTTCCTTAGATGTGTTTTGATAACACCTGACCACTGTAGTGGTCTATCTGATTAAAGAAGAGCCTGATAGTCCTGACCCGATCTAGCTGTTATATCTACATATGCAGCCTTTTTAGCAAGTCACATGTCTGCCAAGCCAGATACATATGAACTCAATGTGCACACCAATTACTGATGGTCTCTGACTCATTGTCATTGAGTCATAGTGTGGAAGTCAGCCATGGAGTCAATCAACCACCCCTTGACATCAATGCCACATTCATCCCTTTTTATTCTCCTCACATTCCCATCAATTTGCCCCAGATTCAACCATATCCACTGAGACAATTTATAGTGACTAGTTAATTGACCAATATACACATCTTTGGCTTGTAGGAGGAAACCAGAACATCCAATAAAAACCCACGAAGTCACAGAGAGAAGGTACAAACTCTGCACAGAGAGCAGTGGAAGTCAGGACTGAATTCAGGTCACTGGAGACGTGAGGCAGCAACTGTATTAAAGGTACCCACTGTGCAGGGGTAGGTGTGCACTGAACACGATGTGGATCAGGTGCCTTGCCGGTCAGCGTGGGTGATCATGTCTCTCCTTCCATCACGGTCTCTGACCCTCCAAATCATAGCTGTTGCCTCCCCTGTTTCTAACCACGATGTTGATCCATCTCTCATTTCCATTCTCTGTCGGCCTCGGTTTCTTTTTCCTTCCAGCTTTCCCGGGAACTAAATGTCCTAATGTATCTCTTCTCATGATGTGTTTTCTGATACTTTTCAGTCATGTAAGTTTTGTTTTTGTTCTTTGTAGAGTTTAATCGTTGGTTATCCTGTCCAAATATGATCTGCTCGACCTTCTTCTGAGAAACCACATCTCTGCTGCATTGATTCTTCTTTCCATTGCTTTTGTAATGGTCCATGACTCGCAGCCACACATCATCGTAGGAAGAATGTAGCAACTGAGAGTTTGAAGGTGGATGTTAATTGCTATTTTCTTCTTCGATAGGATGGTTCTCATTTCTATAAATGTTGCTCTTGCTGTATTATCTATGAAGCACTGAAGTACTGAACTAGGACACATAATAAACTGTTGGTTAAACTGAGTCAAGAATCACAGTACATACTGACCGTGGGCCAAGTCGGGCCATGACTTTGTAGTTGCTATAGAGTCATAGGGTCTTTCAGCATGGTCCACAGACCTGGCTCATCCATGCCAAACAATGTACCTCCTCGCTTTAGTCCCTCTTAGGACCAATACCCCTCCAATCCACGTCATTATCCAAGTGTTTCTCAAAGGAAGCTAATTTACCTGCCTCTACCACGTTGGTCGGCCATTTGTTCCATAGCACCCCCTCCCCCCAATTCTCTGAGTGAAGACCTGTTCCCTCACATCTCTTCTAAATCCCACTCCCATCACCTTATAATTATGCTCTCTTGTCTTAGATTGTCCTAGCCTATGCCATGGTCCATGCCCCACGCTGCTTACTAAACGATCATGTGAACTGAGTTAGGGCACATGATCGACTGTGGCAATGCTGGTGGTGCCAGGGGCTCACTGTACCATAGTTCTGGGCAGTCTGCCCGAGCAATTCTTCTTACAGCACACTTCAATCCCTCAGCTGAAACTCGGCACTGTACCTCTCCACTTAGAGTCACAGAGATGTACAGCCTGGAATAGAAACATAGAAACATAGAAGATAGGAGCAGGAGTAGGTCATTCGGCCCTTTGAGCCTGCTCCGCCACTCAATGAGATCGTGGCTGATCTTAAAGTTCAGTACCCCATCCCCACCTTCTCTCCGTAACCCCTAATTCCCTTATACTGAAGAAATATATCTAATTCCCTCTTAAATATATTCAATGAACCTGCCTCTACTGCTCTCTGTGGCAATGAATTCTACAGATTTACCACCATCTAGGTAAAGAAATTCCTCCTCATCTCGGTTCTAAATGGTTTGCCTATTATCCTCGAACCATGGCCCTGGGTTCTGGACTCCCCCACCATTGGAAACATCCCTTCCGCATCCATTCTGTCCAGGGCTGCCAGAATTTTATATGTCGCTATGAGATCCCCTCTCAATCTTCTAAACTCCAGCGAGTACAATCCCAAATTGAACAATCTTTCCTCAAGTTATTCTTCCCATTCCAGGTATCCTGCACTCCCTCCATTGCAAGAACATCCTTCCTCAGATAAGGTGACCAAAACTGCACACAATACTCCAGGTGTGGTCTCACCAAGGCCCTGTACAGCTGCAGTAAGGTATCCTTGTTCCTATACTCAAACCCTCTTGATATGAAGGCCAACATACCATTTGCCTTTTTAACCAGCTGCTGTACCTGCATGCTCGCCTTCAGTGACTGGTGCACAAGAACCCCTAGGTCTCTCTGCACTTCCCCATTTCCCAATCTATTGCCATTCAAATAGTAATCTGCCCTCTGGTTTGTATTACCTCACATTTATCCACATTGTAGTGCATTTGCTATGTATCTGCTCAGTCCCCCAATTTATCCAAATCACACTGGAGCTTCCTGACCCCCTCTTCAGTGCACACAACCCCTCCTAGCTTAGTGTCATCTGCAAATTTGGAGATATTACATCCAATCCCCTCATCTAGATCATTAATGTAAATTGTGAACAGCTGGGGTCCCAGTACAGATCCCTATGGCACCCCACTGGTCATCGCCTGCCACTCAGAAAATGAGCCGTTTATCCCAACTCTCTGTCTTCTATCTGCCAGCCAGTTCTCAATCCACATCAATACCTTGCCTCCAGTCCCATGAGTCTTGATTTTGCATGCCAGTCGTTTATGTGGGACCTTATCGAAGGCCTTTTGGAAATCCAGGTACACCACATCCACTGGCTCTCCCTCATCTATTTTACCTGTCACCATCTCAAAGAATTCCAATAGATTTTTCAAGCACGATTTACCTTTTATAAATCCATGTTGACTCTATCTGATCTCTTCTCTGCTAGTCATATGCTCCGCTATTACATCCTTAATAATGGATTACATCATTTTGTCCACCGACCTATAATTCCCCGCTTTTTCTCTACCCCCTTTTTAAATAGTGGGGTAACATTAACTACCCTCCAATCCATGGGTACTGATCCTGAGTCTATCGAGTTCTGGAAAATAATTCTTAAAGCATCTGCTATCTGAACGCCCACTTCCTTAAATACCCTAGGATGTAGATTATCAGGCCCTTGGGATTTATCGGCCTTCAATCCCTTCAATTTCCCCAAGACCATGTGCTTAGAGATACTGATTTCTTTCAGCTCCTCCCTTGCATTAGTCTCTATGTTTCCCAACATCCTTGGGAGGTTATTTGTATCCTCTCTTGTGAAAATAGAACTGAAGTAAGAATTTAATTGGTCTGCCATTTCCTTATTCCCCATTATATATTCCCCTGATTCTGACTGCAAGGGACCTACTCTGGATTTCACCAATCTTTTCCTCTTGACATATCTATAAAAGCTTTTGCAGTTTGTTTTTATGTTTGCCGCAAGCTTACTTTCGTAATTTATTTTTGCCCTCTTGATTAATCCCTTTGCCCTCTTTTGCTGCATCTTGAATTGCTCCCAGTCTTCGGATTTGGTACTTTTTTTGGCCAATTGATATGCTCTCTCTTTGGACCTAATGCTGTCTCTAATTTCCCTTGTTATCCATGGCTGAGTCACCCTTTTTGGCCTATATTTATGCCAAACGATTTCTGCAATTCTTCCATTAGATCTTTGAATGCTTTCCACTGTCTATCCACCGTCAACCCCCCCCCCCACCCCAAAAACACCACCCAATCAATCTTACTCAACTTCCATCTCATACCATCATAATTCCCTTTATTTAAATTCAGGACCTTAGTCTCGGTTTTAATTTCTTCACTTTCCACGTCGAGTGAGAATTCGATCATATTGTGATCGCTCTTACCCAAAGGGCCTCGTACAACAAGATTGCTGATTAGCCCCTTTTCTTTACATAATACCCAGTCTAAAATGGCCAGCTCCCGAGTTGGTTCTTCGACATTTTGGTCTAGATAACCGTTCAAGGAACATTCAAGGAATTCCTCCTCCTCAGTATTTTTACTAATTTGGCTAGTCCAATCTATATGTAAATTAAAATCTCCCATGATGACAGCTGTTCCCTTATTGCACGCTTCTCGAATTTCTCTTTTTATGCCTTCCCTCACCTCTACATTACTATTTGGAGGCCTATATACCACCCCCACTAACGTTTTCCGCCCCTTGCTATTCCCCAGTTCTAGCCATAGAGATTCCGCGTCTTCTGAGTTAATATCCTTCCTGTCAATTGTGTCGGTCCTTTCTCTCACCATCAAAGCTACCCCACCCCCTTTTCTTTCTTGCCGATCCCTCCTAAATATTGTATACCCCGGGATGTTAAGTTCCCAGGCTTACCCACCTTGTAATCCCAATCAAATCGTATTTGTTTGTCTCAATTTCCACAGCCAATTCATCTACCTTGTTCCGAATGCTTCTTGCATTAGGATATAAAGCCTTCAGATTTGCCTTTTTCACCCTCCTTGCTCTTTCTGATTTTTTTATTTTCGCTGCCTAACCCAACTTTTCCTATTTTATCTTTCCTGTCCTTTGCCCTATCATACAGGTTCCCATCCCCTGCCAAATTAGTTTAAACTGCATCTGACGGCTGCACCAAACCTAGCTGCCAATATATTGACCCCTTTTGGGTCCTTCTTGTAAAGGTCATGCCTTCCCCAAAAGAGATCCCAATGGTCCAAGAAGCCAAAACCCTCTCTTTTACACCAGCCCCTCAGCCACACATTCATTTGTCTTAACCTTCCATTTTTGTCCTCAGTTGCACTTGGCACAGGTAGCAATCCAGAGATCACCACCCTGGCGGTCCTGTTTCTTAGCTTCTGTCCTAGCTCGCTGTAATCCTTTTTTAGTACCTCCTCCCTCTTTTTATCTATGTCATTGGTACCCTCATGTACCAAGACATCAGGCTACTTGCCCTCTCCTTTCAGAATACTCTGGACCCGATTTGAGATATCCCGTACCCTTGCACCAGGGAGGCAGCACACCATGCGGATATACCTATCTTGCTCATAGAATCTCTTGTCTGTACCTCTGACAATGGAGTCCCCAATGACCACTGCATTCCTTCTTACCTTTTGTACCACCGTACCAGGCTCAGTGCCATCGACCTGATCACTGCGGCCAGCTTCTATCAGGTCATCTCCCTCAACAGCATCCAACACAATATACCTGTTGCTGAGAGGAGTAGTTACAGGTGTGCTCTCCATTTTCCAGGCATTTTTCTTCCCTCCCCTGACAGTTACCCACTTACCTGACACATCTGGTCTCGGGGTAACTACCTCCCTGAAATCAGGCCTTTCGTCCCTTCTCATCCATGGAGGGTCCTGACCAAAACATCAATTTACCTCCACAGATGCTGCCTCCTGCAGTTCGTTTTTATCTCCAGATTCCAGCACCTACTGTCTCTGGTGTCTCAGTTCTAAGCCAGGGTCTAGCGTGCAAACCCTCCTTCCTGCCAGTAGGTTCTGCTGATCGAAACCACTCTTCCATGTTAAAGGTGCAGTACCATTGACAGAATAACCCATGGCGACTGTTAACCCACATAGCTGGTAATTTGCAACACTTACGGAGCTCATCAAAGTGCGTCTCAATTCCATCGGGGCCTGGGACTGAACAGATGAGTCGAGCTTTCAGGAATGTGCTCCACTTATTGACCAGACAGCAGTGACCTCCATCATCATTCTGTAAGAGAAATAGATGTTAAGTGGCAGGAAGTGACGAATCCCACTCGTTCACTTTTTACTCTCCCGAATGGCCATGAGGTTGCTGATCAGTCATGGCAATGAGAGACGCAGGGCATGTAAAATGAGGAAGGTTGAAGCAAGGAGGTTGTTTCCACTGGCAAGTGAAGACGAGAGCTGGAGGACTTTGCCCTCATGATTCAAGGGAGGGGATTTAAGGCAGAGACAAGAAGGAATTGCTTCTCCCTGAGAAAAGTGAGTCTGTGGAATTCTCTGGCCAAAGAAGCAGTAGAGGCTGCCTCATGATGACACAGATATAATTTTAAAGAACAGAGGATTTAAGGGTTATAGAGAACTAGTGGGTAAGTGGAGCTGAGCTCATTGCCGGATCAGCCATGACTTGGTTGATTGGCGAAGCAGGCTCGACAGGACAGATGGCCGACTCCTTCTCCTGTTTCTTATGTAATACTTCTCCGTGAGTTTGCCATGGTGAGACCCAAGCATGTGGCGTGGCAAATCACGGCTGTGGGCAGCAGGGGTCGCAGCTCACCAGCTCCATTGCAAATTGCCACAAGTTCCACAAGAAGCATCCTTTCCGTTTATTTACACAAATTGGAGACCATTTTCCTTGAACCTCTCTGTGGCAGGGAAGGCACAATTTCATCAGGATGGAAGCTCAGGACAGCAACACGTAAGGGCGGACCTACGGGGTGACCCACGTTTGTCCTCTGTTAGACCGAGATCTCCGGTTACCAGGACTGGATATATGTGAGTTTGCAGTGGCTCAGTCACTCACACTCTCCTGGGAAGATTCTTGTTCCAAAAATCTCGGCTGCCACTTGAGTGCGGCCCTGTGAGAGAGTAGTGTGGGTGGGTGTGCTGTCCTTTTGGGTGAGACGCTACCCCAAGGCACCTCCTAGCTCTCTCAAAATGGGGTGTAAACCTGTTCTTGCCAACATTTTAAAGCAAAGTCCTTTGTCCCTGGGACTCAACTGGATTTACTGGTTGTTGCTCATGGGAACTTGGTGAGAGTAAATTACAATAAGCTGTAAGTGGGACATCCTGAAAGGAAATATGAAGGAAGTGATGGGTACTATATAAGATAGATCTATCCTTCCAATTTCAAGTGGTTTGCTGAACTTAAAACATAGTTCTCCTAGAGTCCACTGTCCTAATGAAAGCAGAATGATTTAAGCAGCTCAAAACCTGATAAAACCCAAAATGGGCACTTAAAATTAAAACATGGATTTTAATGGTTGAATCTTGATATATAACCCAATTAAGAGTTCACACTGAACATCTGGTCTTCATTTTAACCTCTTCGTGTAATACAAAGCTTTGTAATCGGGCTGCTGCACCAATTATCAGGGAAAATCATGGCCTATTACTCCATATACTGCTTGAACAACTGACTGGATGATTCGGCAAGTTAAAATTAAAGCTGCTATCATTCAGATGAATCATTAAGTGGAAGATTCATCTGTCTTTTCAAGAAGGTCTTTTAGCATAATTCAATGAAGAGACACAGATTGTGAGTCTGTACAACTTGTTGCCATAGGTGCCCTGTGGAAGCAAGGTAATTGGGTGAATTTAAGGCAGGAACAGGTTGAACCTCTTTTATCCGGTGCTTTGTGGTCCGGCAACTCCCATGTGATCCACGATCAATTGCACAAAGACTGAAAGTTGCCGAAACTGAAGACTTTTATTTGCAAGAGATGGACAGCATCCCTGTGCTGGTCGTTCACACTGACCTGGACTCGAACTGGGGGTAGGCTTGTGGCACGACAGCCTTAATGTGGAAGAAAGGGGTTACGAGCCAGCCAGTGAGGGCAGGGTCAACTAGGAAAGGTCACGTAATTTACATCTGACAAATATGTACAATAGTGGTTTCACCACACCATGGTCTGGCTCTTGTTGAATCTGCTGCAAACTCCTTATAGACAGTGCGGGATTCAAACCCCAGTCCCGATCGCTGGTGCGCTAAAGGTGTCGTGATAACCACTACACTAACTGTGATTTGATTTGTGATATATTTGATCCTTTTAGCACAACAAAATGGGTCTGATCAAAGCACCTACTGAACCTTTGACAGCTATTTTCCAGCATTTTCTATTTTCCAGCATTTTCTGTGATCCAGCAATGGCCAAGTCCCAACGCCGCCGAATTAAAGAGGCTCAACCTGTTATTTGATTAGTCAGGGCTTCAAGGGTTAGGAGGAGAAAGCCAGGGAGTGAGGCTGAGTGGAGGATGGATCAGCTCATGATTAGAATGGTGGAGCAGATTGATGGGCCAGTGGGCCTTCTTCTGCTCCTATAGCTTGTAACTTCCTTCACCATCTTTAATCCATGAATCAGTGCAACCCAATAAAAAATCTCATCAGTGTTTCTGGGAGCTTTTGGGGTTCTGCATCACAAGCCCATGAACTTGGAGCATTACCTACAATAAAATAGCGTCCACACTTAAAATAAAAGTCATTGCTTGTGAAGCCCGTTGGGAAATTTGGCAGGGGCAATCTGAATTGCTCCCCAATAGCTTTAGTCAGCACATTTTTACAACTTATCACAATAAAATAAGATACAAAATGTGCTTATACATATGGCTTGGGCTTTCTAAGGAGAATAACCTGCTTTATCTTGACATGGCAGACATGATTTCAACCACTTGTCAGAAGTCTGAGCTGTTCTGACAGCAGACCCGTGCACGTACCAGGCAGATCCTTCCTATCCTCGAGTGGATGGCTGAGCTGCCGGAGTCACTTGATTTCTCCCGGAAGAAAAAGTAGAGTTTATCATCATTTTTCTCGCCACTGTCGGGGATTAACTGGGCATGGACAAACGCTGGGTCTGAAATGAACAGAAGAGGGGAGACACATAATGAATGCTGGCTCACAACTGTGTTGCATTTCATAGCAAGCTGCCCCCTAGTCATCAGCTGTGACTCAGTGTGTTCCAGTGTCGCTTCTGAATCAGAGGGTTGGAGTCATTACGATCCACTGCTGACCTGAGAACAAGGTAATAGAAATTAGCTCAAAACTTACAGGACTAAGGGAATGCGATGCTAGCAATATTTGACTTTGAATCCCTGTCATAGATTTATGGACAGTATGGAAACTCGCTATTTGGCCCAATCAAATCATCTTCCTTTATCACTCCAAATACAATGTCTTTTAAACATTACAATTGTTTCTATCTCTACTGCATCCTTTGGTATTGCATTCCCCAAACCCACAACCCTATGTGTGGAAAAGGGTGGTCCTCAGAACCCTTCTATGAGGTAGGGTTGACAGAGCTCAAGGTTTCCTCTTCGGAACGATGAAGGATGAAAGTGCCTTTGTAGAGATGTACAAGGTTAAGAGGTGCCGAGTCAGGATGGACAGCCAGTTCCTGTGTCCTGGGTGCAACAATGAGGACATCAGCTTGAGATGAGTTTAGGCGGCCTGAGGGGGAAGGGTATTGACAAGGATGGAGATGGAGGCTGGCACAATAGGGGCATTCAAGAGGCTCTCAGACAGGTACATGAATGTAAGAAAAATGGAGGGTTATGGGTGTGAGGTTCGGAAGAGTTAGATTGTTGTCGTAAAAGTTAAAAAAAAAGCCTGAGAAACTCAATAGGTCAAACAGTGTACTTCATAGAGCAAAGATAAGGATACACAACTGACGTTTCGGGCTTGAGCCCTTCATCAAGGGATAGACAAAATGTGAGCAGGCGTCCGAATAAAAGGATGGCGGAGGAGAGATGGGGGAGGAGCACAAGCCCATAGGCAGGAGGTAACAAGTGGTTAAGGGAGGGAGGGCACACAAGGAAACAAAGGGACTCTGTGAATGGAGAGGGAAGGGGTGAAGAGCTGGAGAAAAGAAGACAGAGGGATGGAGAAGAGAGAGGAAGAACAGGGAAGAGAAAGTGGAGAAGTCGACGTTAATGCCATCCAGCTGGTTAGTGCCAAAATGGAAAATCAGGTGTTGCTCCTCCAATTTACGGGCGGTCTTGGTGGGACACTGCATGAGGCCGTGGACAGACGTATCGGCACAGGGGCGGGGGCACAGAAGTGAAGTAGTTGGCAACTGGGAGATCCCTGTCACTGAAGTGGACAGACTGAAGGTGCTCAGCAAAGCGATCTTCCAGAGAAGGCCAGAGAAGATTGTTGTGGAGTAGGTTTACATAGGATGACACAGCACCATGGGCTAAAGGGCTTGTATTGTGTTGTTATGTTCAATGTTCTAAATCAGTGGTTCTCAACCTTTTTCTTTCCACTAACATCCCACTTTAAGTATTCCCTGTGCTGCCAGTGCTCTGTGATTAGTAAGGGATTGCTTAAGGTGGGATGTGAGTGGGAAGGGAAGGTTGAGAATCACTGCTCCAGTCCCAATTGTCACTGAACTATTTTGCTTGAGAAAAATTGTCATTGGCCCAATCCTTTGGAGTTCTGAAACCGTGCACAGAACAAGTCAATGAGGGACGATTAAAACAGTGGTTTTCAAGCTTTTTCTTTTCACCCACATTCCACCTTAAGCAATTCCATACTAATCACAGAGCTCCTATGGGATAAGGAATACTTAAAGTGGGATGTGAGTAGAAAGAAAAAGTTTGAGAACCACTGATCTAAATCTATGTCCTCCAGTTTCAGATTCTCCTGCCCTGGGAAAAAAGACTAATTATTTACCTTATATATATGATTTTGTTAACCTCTGTAAGGTTTGAAAATCCAAGGTGAGTCTTCGCTCACATTTTGGTCGACACATTCGTGGGAGCTTGCTGAGCAGATGAGATGAGATCCCATTCAAACATCCAGCGAGGTGGATCGTGACTCTGGTCATTATGAGTGGGTACCCCTGCCATGTCGGTAATGAAATGCCCCAAAGTACTGGCTGCCATTGGTGGGTGCAGATCCAGTGTAACTAACTGTAGTTGGTGTTGACCAGAGTGTGGTCTTCCTGCAACCTCATCAGCCCTCCTGAAAGGGGCTGCCAGGAGGCTGCCATTAAAATGATTCTGACATGTATGGAGCTAGGACAAGCCCCCTAACTTCTGACGGCCTCCCAGCTCCCTACCCATCCCTCTCTTGTGAATAAAAAGCAAATCAACCTCAATCAAATGGGGAGAAAAGCCCATGCTCTCTTGACAGTAGCCACAGATACCAGGAAGATGTCAGAGTGATGGAGGCCACAGGAGGAGCTGTGACCCTGCCTCAGAAACATCACTCAACATCACACCAATACCCGGTCAACACCAAGGGAGGGGGGGGGGCACTCGAGGGCATGGCCACTCCTTGCGAGGTGCTGTGCCCACATGTGGTTGCGCAGCATGGCCTCCCCCCCCCCCCCCATAAGGTCCTGTGCCTCCATACGCTCACAGCCACTGTTGGCCGTCGGACCCACACCCGCCTGTGTCACTAGCGTGCGTCAAATGTCACTCACCATGCAATAAAAGCAGACCTTTCGGCTGCTACGTCAGAGGGATGGAGGAGGTTTACCACCATCAGCACCCCCCTCCCACCTGACCGAGTCTATGACTGTCCAACTACGCCCCACCTGGGGCAGGCAGGCTACCACCACCACCCCTTCCCCCAACTCGCCGAGCGAGTTTACGACTGTCGGGACTGTGCCCCACCCTATTACCCTAATGCCCTTCTCTAACACTCATTCTGGTGTCGACCCTGCACCAATAAGAAATGTTGCTCTTTGCTTGAAATGCACAGCTAAGAATTATGCTTGCTGGCATTGACTGCCATCACTCAGTTCTGAACCAAAACCACCTGCGTTCTGACTGAACTGACTCAGGCGAGGAATCCAGAGAGAGAAGGGGTGAAAGTTGTCGAGAAGCTGGAGGAAATTTTCAATTAGTTACAAGCCTCAAGGTGTCATGTTTTCCTACATCACAATTCTACTGGGAAACAAGGAGGGACAAAATGGAGGGAGGGACAAAAGGAGGGACAAAATGGAGTGAGGGACAAAAGGGGGGACAAAATGGAGGGAGGGACAAAAGGGGGGACAAAATGGGGAGAGGGGAGAGAGTCAGTCAAAGAAGAAAATAAAGGCAAGAAGTGACATTAATAGGTGTAACGGGATTTAGACAGGTATACAGAGAGAGAGAGAGAGAGAGAGAGAGAGAGAGAGAGAGAGAACTACAGAGGCGGACAGAGGACTGAAGAAAGGAGTAGGCTGACAGAAAAATAGATCTGGAAGAAAGAGACAAAAAATGAAGCAAGATGGGGATGGAGAAAGTAACAACGTAGGCTGAATGAGACTGGGGTAAATGGGTGGGCACCTGATAGCAGTGAGTCTCTTTCCTCATTAATCTGTCTGCTTTGTATCATGAGGTATTGTAGGCGATCTGGTTCAGATGCAATGCAATGGATAAATTAGCCTCTGCTGTGTTAACAAAGGAGGGGATGGGCAAATGGATATAGCAGTAGATAAAGTTACAATGGTGTTCCTTTTGTGCAAATCAGTGCATCCACAGGCAGTTCTGGTAAAGGAGACCCAAATACTGTGTGGTTCTGCACTAGGCTTGTACAGCCCCAATTTGGGGAGTTTTTAGTGCCTGTATTACTTTTGAGGAATTGTTCTTCTTTTGCAAGGCTGGGTGGCAGCTAATAAGGAACAAACCCTTGAAGGAATATTAAGTAAAATATTCAAAAAAATAATTGAAGGATTATTCACAAGGTTTTGGTCAGTGGGTGAAGCTGGGCTGAGGACGGGGAAACCAATCCAGAAAGGTTTCCTGGTCTAGCATCGGCAATTGCTCGCCCTGCACATTCAGACGGTGTTCATAAAGACCGCTGCAATTGTCACTATATCTAGTGCCAAGATTAATTCTTTACATCACACATGGTCTGTGACCAGACAAGTGTTTATTACCCGTGAGATGGTGATTTTGTTAGGTCACTTGAGAGGGCATTTAAGAGTTAACCATGCAGGTTTAGACTCACACATAGGGTCTGATCTAACTAAACATGACAGATTTCCATCCTTAAAAGAATGGGACATTTTATCTGTAAAAATCTAGACACCATTAGCAATCCTGGCCCTTTAGTTCACATTTTTTAAAGTGACTGGATTTAGTTGTGCATGGCTATCCGCTTTCAAACGTTTGGGTCTTTGCATTACTATCTAGAACCATAGAGGAATATTGCAATATCCTTTCATCTTACTTCACGCGCGCGCATGCACACACACACACACACACACACACACACACACACACACACACACACACACACACACACACACACACACACACACACACTCTCTCTCTCAATTTTAATGGGAGATAAAACTGAAATAACTGAATTGACTTCCTAGTTATTGTCTTTAGTGAAATCATTTCTGATAATAATGTTGTTTTGAGAGTTAACTTGGGACCAGATAAAGCTGGTTTACACAGCTGCTTGGGGCAAAACAGTTGGCGTAGTGGTTAACACAATGCCTTTACAGTGCGAGTGATTGGGATGGAGGTTTGAACCCCTCGCTGGCTGTAAGGAGTTTGAATGTTCTCCCCGTGTCTGTGGGGTTTTCCCTGGGGGCTCTGGTTTCCTCCCACTGTTTGGTGTAGGTTAATTGGGTGTAAATTGGGCAGCACGGACTCGTGGGCTGAAATGGCCTGTAACCGCGTTGAATGTCTACATTTAAATTAAAAATTTAAATTTAAACCCGAGAAGAACAGCATTGACTGGCACTATATGTTTCTATTTCAATGCAGGAACTGTTTAAATGCTTGACATCGTTTCACTTTTAACCACTAACAATGCATAACTCAGTGATCTTGACATGACTTTAAATTGACACCAGCAACTCTGGAGCTGTGTCTATTTACACAGCTGCTTGAGGCTGGTATATACCATGCCAGTTAAATCCAGCTGTTGGACTCCACTCCCATCATTATAACATATCGGATGTTAACGTTCCTGGACCTGATTTCGGGAGTGACGTTAAACTCTCTCTCTACCGAACTCACTGTTGTGCCTCACCACCAAATCAACAAACCCTAATGGAAAGTAAAATTGGACAAGGTGTAAAAATCCACTGCAGTTTGTTTTTCCCTCTCGCTGGGTAAGGTTAAAACTAAACCTCAGGGTCCTACAAAGGTCAAGAAAATCCCACAGAAAACTGCAGAAGCATTTGGCCACCTTCCTCCTCTTTCTACAAAAGCCCATTTCTCCCACTCACAGCAGGCAGTGAACGATTCCAGATTTTCTTTGGCTAATCATTCCAGAAGATTATTCCATGAGTTACTTACTTTGGGCTTGACTAAGTGTTTCCTGATCTTGCCTTTTGCCAGTTGGTGCCAATGTCCCCCACAAGCCATTTCACGGTTCAATGTTGCTTTCCGTTAGCCTTTGATATTCTTTTTTTTTGGCTTGGGACGTACAATATCCAGGTGTGCAATGGCAGCTACAGAACTTGTCCTTGAGAAGAGGCAACTTCAACCAGGAGTTCAGCGTTCAAACCGAAAGGGGAAATTATCCCAATATGTTTGTCTCACTATGCTCCCCTCATTCACTCGTTACACAGCACTGTACTTCAAAACAGCACTGAGCTTACTGTTCCAAGCAATTAAAATGGGCTTTTTTAGCTTCTTATTTCACAGCTCTGTGCGCTGATCTGGGATTGTTTATAATACAGAACGAACAGTGATATCAGTGATAAAGAAAAAGCAGTGATCGGGGACTCTTTGTGATGTCGGCTGGATAGAGATTTGGGATCATCGTGATGGAGGAGAGAGGTTCAAACAATCCATTTCTGAATTATTGGACACACACAGCCGGAAAAAAAATGTCAAAGGTAACATTGATAATTAAACACCACTTGTGAAAAAGGCGCAGCAATATAACCACGTGCTTAGCAGAATGCATAGTATGTACTGTAATTAGGGGCATTCAATAACACGTATTACAGTATATCGCTCACTGTGGTGTACTAACTCTGAATGATGTGTTATTTGTTTAATCCACATCGCCGCTCCCCATGAGTAATCCAGTACATTGTTTACCATTGGCAACAGGAAAATGGGGTAGAACTAAAATATTCTTTGATAAGCGGGTTATAACCTAACAAGCACCACATTTCTTCTTCTTTGGCTTGGCTTCGCGGACGAAGATTTATGGAGGGGGTAAAAGTCCACGTCAGCTGCAGGCTCGTTTGTGGCTGACAAGTCCGATGCGGGACAGGCAGACACGGTTGCAGCGGTTGCAGGGGAAAATTGGTTGGTTGGGGTTGGGTGTTGGGTTTTTCCTCCTTTGCCTTTTGTCAGTGAGGTGGGCTCTGCGGTCTTCTTCAAAGGAGGTTGCTGCCCGCCAAACTGTGAGGCGCCAAGATGCACGGTTTGAGGCGTTATCAGCCCACTGGCGGTGGTCAATGTGGCAGACACCAAGAGATTTCTTTAGGCAGTCCTTGTACCTTTTCTTTGGTGCACCTCTGTCACGGTGGCCAGTGGAGGGCTCGCCATACAACACGATCTTGGGAAGGCGATGGTCCTCCATTCTGGAGACGTGACCCATCCAGCGCAGCTGGATCTTCAGCAGCGTGGACTTGATGCTGTCGACTAAATAGAATAATACCTAGTGTCGCCGAGAATATTCTTCCAGAATCACAGTGCGGCTTTCGCGCAAACAGAGGAACTACTGACATGGTCTTTGCCCTCAGACAGCTCCAAGAAAAGTGCAGAGAACAAAACAAAGGACTCTACATCACCTTTGTTGACCTCACCAAAGCCTTCGACACCGTGAGCAGGAAAGGGCTTTGGCAAATACTAGAGCGCATCGGATGTCCCCCAAAGTTCCTCAACATGATTATCCAACTGCACGAAAACCAACAAGGTCGGGTCAGATACAGCAATGAGCTCTCTGAACCCTTCTCCATTAACAATGGCGTGAAGCAAGGCTGTGTTCTCGCACCAACCCTCTTTTCAATCTTCTTCAGCATGATGCTGAACCAAGCCATGAAAGACCACATTTCTTATAAGGTTATAAAATGACGATGATATTTGTTGCAGAGCACAGCAGAACAGTATTTACCATGACTTGATATAAAACCACCGTACATGCAGTTCCTTCTTACTCAGCTGTGTGAGAGTTCCCCCCCAAAATCTGAACTCCCTTTTTATTTAAACTCTTGGCCAATCTCCTGTTGACTCTTACATTTTTCATGCGAATGTCAAGCATTTCCAGATTTCCTTTTGTCTTTTGTAACTGTGACCCTTCCCTTCTCATTCTACATGCATGAAAACAAGGGGAAGGTGGGGCTCTGTGTACTGCCAGAGGCAATATAATCATACCCTGTACAGGATGAGTGACAGGGTTAACACCCACTCCGCAGCCCATAGCCTGGAAACAAGGTTCCTCCCCCAAAAATCTAATAACATCACTATGCATATTACTGTAAGGAAGTAATAATGAGCCATTATTAAACAAAGAGAGAAGGGCTGATCTGTCTAATCATCATGTTAAGCCTGGGGTAACAGCTCTCTCAACAAAGGAGAAAGCAAGTTAATTACTTCATTTGGTGGCTTTTTAATGCATTTGATAGAAGCAGCATGTTATATCTTGTCACTGTGTGGTACTTTGGCTGGGATATGGGCTCAACCTGCAGATGGGAGGCCTCGTGCAATTGCCATCCTACAACTCACCCCTAGTCAAAGTCAACAAGTGGAAATCTGTCACGGATTTATCAAAACTTGGTCAAAGAAGATAGCAAAACAAGTGAACCCTTCTAACAGAAGTAATAAGTTCCAAAACAGCAAATGCTGGAGTCACTCAACAGGTCAGAGGAACAGAGTTGATGTTTCAGATCAATGATCTTTCGCCAAAGGATTGTCAGACTGGTTCTCTTTCTTTAGATGTTGCCTGACCTGCTGAGTAACTCCAGGATTTTCTGTTTTTACTTTAGATTTCTTGCATCTGTAATTAGTTTTTTCAGAAGTAATGAACTGACCAGTTGGGAAGAGACACATGGTCTCTGGAGATATGAGGAGAGAGGAATGCATCTCCCTCTTGGAAAAGAGGAATTGCACAATGGACCCACTGTTTACCCACCGTAAGCATCCATTACCCAAATGGGTAATGGGTAAAGAACACAGTGAAACCATGCATGCAATAAAAAATAATCCTGTCCAAGGGATGTGCAGTATCATGCTAGGTCTGGATGATAATGTGGGAAATTGGATCAGCATGTTTGCTGATGACATTAAGATTGGAGACGTTGTGGACAGTGAGGAAGGCTTTTAAAACTTGCAGAGGGATCTGGACCAACTGGAAAAATGGGCCAGAAGATGGCAGATGGAATTTAATGCAGACAAGGTTGAAGTGTTGCATTTTAGAAGGACAAACCAAGGTAGGACATACACAGCAAATGGTAGGGCACTGAGGAGCGTGGAGGAACAAAGGGATCTGGGAATTCAGGTACATAATTCCCTGAAAGTGACATGACGTGTAGACAGGATTGTGAAGAAAACTTTTGGCTTCTTGGCCTTCATAAATCAAAGTACCGAGTACAAGATTTGGGATGTTATGGTGAGGTTGTATAAGATATTGGTGAGGCCAAATTTGGAATATTGTATGCAGTTCTGGTCACCAAATTACAGGAAGGATATCAGTAAGAGTGAAAGAGAGCAGAGAAGATTTACTAGGATGTTGCTGGGTCTTCAGGAGTTTAGTTTCAAGGAAAGATTATACAGCTTGGGACTTTATTCCTTAGATCGTAGAAGAATGAGGGGAGATTTGATAGAGGTTTACAAAATTATGAGGGGAATAGCCAGAATAAATGTGAGTAGGCTCTTATAAGAGGACATGGCTTTAGGGTGAAAGGGGAAAGGTTTAGGGGGAACATTAGGAGGCACTTCACTCAGAGAGTGGTGGGAGTGCCATCTGACAGTAAATGCGGGCTGGAGTGCCATCTGACAGTAAATGCGTCCCACGGGTCAGTGGGACTAGAGGAATGATGTTTCAGCATATACCAGAAGGGCTGAATTGCCTGTCTTCTGTGCTGCAGTTTTCTATGGTTTCTAAATAAGATTTCCCATGGTTAAATAATCCTCACCCCAGGGGTACAATAAAACAACACACACAGCAACTAACCTTTCCCTAGAGCATACATTGGAGCAAAACACACAGTGAATAACCCTGCCTCAGGGGACAAAGTGCAACATTTATTTTTCATTTAATTTGGCTTGATGCTTAGTGCCACATAGTGGGCTGAAGGGCCTACTGATCTGCACTGTTTTGTATTCTATTTACTTGCAGCCGCACGGTACCTCTTCAGATACAAGGCAGCTATGCCCAATAAGTAGCCTTTCTACTGGGGATACAGGGTGAGAGTGCACACATTGAATGACCTTCCTCTTATGCAGTGAAATTACACACACAGTGAATTACCACTACCCTGTAAATACAGTAAGCAACTTTCTCTCTTTGGCTTGGCTTCGCGGACGAAGATTTATGGAGGGGGTAAAAAAAAAAGCAACTATGATCACAGAAAATAACCCTTATCTTGGAAATACATTCAATAAGCACACAGTAATTTGAAAATGTAGTGGAAATCTGAAAACAGGCTACACGGCTTCAATGCTCATAAAACGAGTAGGATGCATACAGTAAATTATCCATCCTCCATGGCTGTAGAGGCACTATACGGACTTTTACCCTGAGAATATAGTGGAAATATGCCCTCAATAAATAACCTTTAACAGCCAGATAACAAACTCAACAGTTATAGACGATTTCTTGCCCTATTGGATAAAGTGGAACTGAGCAAATCATATCTGATTTTACAATAACGACTTTGCTGCAACTTTATTAAATATAATGAGGGCACACGATAAGACAGAACTTGTTGTCTTAAATTTCTATCAGGAGGGAGGGCATGTGCTGCCCTCAGGTTAAATGCCGTTAGCCTGTTTCAGTTTCCTCTGTCACTGAATGCCAGCGCCAGTAATGACAGATCTGCCAGGAACCTTAGTCCCCACGCTCTGCCGCACCACTGATGTCGGGAGCCGGTGCCCGAAGGTCAGGCAGCCGTGCGAGCCGCTGGATCGCGGTTCTAGCTCGGCCCCCCCCCCCCCCCGGGCAGCGCTGCCAGATGTCGTACGCGCTCACCGTTCAGCCAGCGGGAGTTGTACTGGTCGGTCCGCATGGCCGTCTGCTGGCCCATGGTGCGAAAGATGGCTGCGTCCGTTCCCATGAAGTCGATGTAGACGCCTGCATAGAGCTCTCCATCTGTCACAAAGCACAAGGATATCGGACTGAGAATGAGGGTGACAGGAGAATGAAGCTGCTCTGTACAGTGTACTAACCTCTACAGTCCCTTGTGCCCAACAGTGATACTCAGTAAGAAGCACTCATAGAATGTGGCTGTGGATACAATTACAGTCCAACCCCAAAGCGATCTTGTTAATAAGTGCACAGTATATGCAAAGATGAATAGTTTTTCTATAGACTTTCAATAATCTTTTGTCTCTCTATTGTGTTGAACAGATTGAAGCAAACTGTAGACTGGCATCACCTTTCTCTTCCTTCGAAGTACGACCATAATGACTGATGTACATTCTAAGAGGAATCACACCATACTTTCAGATCCAGAATCTGGGTTTCGATCCTTCCCAAGTGGGGGAGGGTCATGTTTGCTCCTTTGTGCTGCCTCAGAGTGCAACTAATTTGGGCAGCAGTACAGGGCCCAATGATGTGGAGACACAAAAAGCTGCAGGAGCTGGAATCGGTTCCACGGACGCTGCCTGTCCTGCTGAGCCCCTCCAGCTTCTCATGGTGCCGCGAAACCACTCCGCGGAGATGATCATGTTTAGACCGAGGTGAAGAATGGCCATCCTGGGACATGGGGGATCCTTTCAGGGACGGTACAATAAAAGTTTTTTAAAAAGGCATAAATTCTCCGCAGTCAGGCAGCGTCTGCGGGGCAGAAAGATAGGTGGGCAGTGGGACGGCCAGAAAGGTTGCCGCCTCACAACACGAGAGAACTGGGTTCAGTCCTAACCTTTGGTGCTGTCTCTGTGGGGTTTGCCATGTGATTCCTCCAGTTTCTCCATTTTCCTCGCACGTCCTCCCAATGATGCGTGGGGTCAGCAGGTCAATTGGATTGTGTGGAAGAGTCGTGTGGAGTCGACGTGAGTGTTGGTGGAGTTAAATGGAATTAGCACGGGAACAATGCAATTGACTGCTTGATGGTCAGCAAGGACTGTGGGCCGAAGGCTCTGCTTCTGTGCTGTAGGACACTATACCTCTCGGGACAATGTTTCTGTTACAGGAGCTTTCATTTGAATTGGAAAGGTGAGAAAACAAATGTGCTTGATGCAAACAGTGAGCTACTGGAGGAACTCAGGAGATCAGGCAGCATTCATGGGTAGAAATCATTAGTTAGTGTTTGGCATTGGGATTCTTTGTCATGTCCCTAGAGGTTGAACCTCTATTATCCAGCCCTCTGTGGTCTGGCAAATCCTGTTCTCCAGCAGAGTTGAATCTGTCACCGTTACAACAAGCTCCTGACAGACAGTGTGGACTCAAACCCCGATTCCCAGTCGCTGGCGCTACAACGGTTGAATCTGTCGCGATTGGGACTGGGGTTCGAGTCCCGCGCTGTCTGTCAGGAGATTGTCCTAACAGCAGCAGATTCATCCTTGACAGCGCCAGTGATGGAGACTGGGGTTCAAGTCCCGCAGTGTCTGTAAGGAGATTGTGCTAATAGTGGCAGATTCAACCCTGAGAGCGCCAGCGATGGAGACTGTGGTTCGAGTCCCGCACTGTCTATAAGGAGATTGTACTAATAGTGGCAGATTCAACCTTTACAGCACCAGTGATGGAGTCTGGGGTTTGTGGCCCGCGCTGTCTGTATGGAGATTGTACTAACTACTGCTGGATGTTTCAGTTTCTATTTATTCCCTTTGTTTCTTTTAGCTCAAACGTCAAGGATTCAAAGTAACATGTACAGCCACGACTATTGGCGTCTCCTTAGCTCTGTTCTCTTGATCCCCCCGCCCCCCCCCCCCCCCCCCCCACTCTCTCTGCAACTTAAACACACACTTGTTTTCTCACTTTTCCAGTTCTTATGTGGGGTCATTGACCTGAAACGCTGTCTCTCGTTTCTCTTTCTAGACCTGCTGCTTGGCTTCGGCATTGACTGTGTTTTGTTTAAGATTTTCCACAGTTTTTACGCTTCAGGTCCTGAAGGAATTGCTTGGCTGAATGGGGGGGTGGGGGGTGGAAATGGGACAGTCCCATCACTCTGACATCTTAAACTGCATAATTCATGAGTGCCCGATGGGCAAGTCAGCGTGCACATGCATGTCTAAAGAAAATAATGTATAGAAACCACAAATTGCAGCAAATATGCAGGACAAATGTTAACATTTGAAAGAAAGACATTCAATATATTTGGGCAGGTCCATTTTTATGAAATATTCCAGAAGGGTCTATTCACCTCTGAAGTCAAAATTATGTACTGACATGGGCTGATGTGTACATGAAGAATTTCCTTTTCTTAAGACTAGTTAAGATCTTAATAATAATTTGATGAATCCTGAGGATGTTGTTCGACCTGCTGAGTTCCTCTAGCAGGTTGCTTTTTTGCTCCAGATTCCAGCATCTGCAGTCTCATATGTGTCCTAAGACCTTAATTATTGTGGAGTGAGAAGGGAATACTCAGCTCAATTCTGCTCAGACTGGCCGATGATAATGACTGGCAAATGACCAACGGGCTGAACGATTGTAAAGAGGAAACCTGCACTGGAAGTGGATGCTGCTCAGAGGGGCTCATATGCTTTATGGAGCTGTCCTTGACGAAGCTACCTGGAGTTATTCAGGAAACGATTGCACCAACGAGCACCCAAATGAGCTCACATTACAATTTGTTCACCAGGTTCAAATTGTCACAGCTGGGGTTGGTACGATTCGTGTCTGGCCCTATGACTAGATAAAAGTGGGGTGAGAGGGGGTTGTGTGCGGATGTCTGTAAATGTCAGTTACACTTGTTAGAATTTGTGTGCAAGTGTTTGTGTGTGAGATTGTGAGATTGTGAGTGTGTGTGTATGTGTGTGTGTGTGTGTGCACATGTTCATCTGTGTGTGTATGCACACATTCATCTATGCATGTGGGTGTGTATGTGTGTGTGCACATGTTGATCTGTGTGTGTATGCACATGTTCATCTGTGTGTATAAGCCCACATTCATCTATGCATGTGGGTGTGTGTGTGTGTGCGCACATTCATCTGTGTGTGTGAGTGCACATGTATGTCTGTGTGTGTGTGTGCATACATGTGTATGCACATGCATGTCTGTATGTGTGTGAGAGAGAGACAGAGAGAAATTCAGAAAGAGAGGCAGAGCTAGAGAGAGACAGAGAGATGGAAAGAACGAGCGTGAGATAGATAGGTTCATCAGTCAAATTAAACTTCAAGGTTGAACCTCCCAAAGCCCGGTGTAGACCAGACGTGGCCACGATTATGTGCTGCTGGAAGGCAGTGAAGGCCTGGAATGATTCAAAGTCTATAACTAAGGGTAAAGACCTAATGATACCTCTGCTTATCTGACAAGGTGGGTAGGGAGGCAGTGAAAAGGAACATGGGGAGCTCTCAATAAATGCCCTAACTAGTGGGTGGAGGCAGGAACAGTGCAGGGAGGAGACGGGGGTGGGAAAGGTGATAAGACAAATTAATAGAATTTAAACACACAAGCTAGAGCACACATCTGGAAAGGCAATCTTCTTTCAATACAAATTCCAGTGTGCATTCCAGGTGTTCATTGGCAAATAGGCCTCAATCATGGATGATGACATTAGACAAGCAGAAGTGCCTCAAATCACTCAAGCAAATGCAAACAGTTACAAGAACATTTTTGTGGCTAACATACCAGTGTTATTGCCTTCAATCGGTCCACTGACAGTGAATTTTGCAGACTGTTGCTTCATCCATCTATCAAGCAGAATGACATTCATGCCCACCCACTGCAAAACCCCTCCCCATTAACATCTCTCCTTCCTTCCTTCCTTTCCATTGCAACCCCGCAACATAGGCAACAGAACCGTAGAGGAGTAGGGAAAGACTCACTAATTAATGATGACACACTGCTGAGCTTGGGGTCATAGGCACACTTGCCCTTGCCCGATTCAACTTTTCCTGGCTCCAGATGGAAGATGTAATCCTGAGAAAGTGAAAGAAAAACAGAGTCAGACAGACACAGAAAGGGGGAGAGAGAGCGAGAGCTAAAAATGTTTGTTAAACACTTATTTTAAACAACACATCACACTCCTCCATTCCTTGAAAGAAACTCTGTTCATTTATCCTCTCTTGTTACTGCAGGATCAGCTACAAAGACTGAGCCGAAGGTTTATATCAGGAGAAGCTATAATTAAAGCATGAAAAGCATCTTTTATGGAGGAAACGGGCTGTCACAAATTGTTGGTCCTTACAAAAGAACGGAGCACACACACACACACACACACACACACACACACACACACACACACACACACACACACACACACACACACACACACACACACACACACACACACACACACACTACTGTGCTAACCATCCCATTCTTTTGCAGGAGGTGGATGTAGGATAAAATTCAATTTTTAGGCAAAAATGTCACATCAAGGCTTTTAATAGGAAGAGTCTTAGAAATTTGAGGACCACATTCAAATATTTTCTTTCATATTTTCTAGTACCAGATCAACCAGCAATACATGTTATCTATCTTATTCAGTTCATGTCTTTTCAGGACATCATGGTTGCCAATTAATAAGCCAAACTTATTAGAGTTGGTGGAATACATATCGATATGTTGTAGTAAAGATGCATTCCTTTCATAAAGTCTCAGACAATTTGACAAGCTAGTTTTCCCAGTGCAAGGACTTGCTGGGAAGTTGCACGTATTGAGAACCCAGTCACACAGGTCAGTACACTCCATTCCCTGCCCACGCCGTTTTACATCCAATTAAAGGAGGGAAAATACGTCCGGGCAACAAATCAGATGCATTGACCCGTGTATTTGGATTTCCGACCTGCTCCAATTGCATGGTATTGTGTCTCTAAGGCACTAATTCCTGATGTTCATTGAGGAGAAAGTGTTATTAAAAGAGTAGCTGTATAATTTGTCAAATGGCATAGCTTGCATGCTACATTGTGGCATGTTGTAGGGGGACTTTGGAAGGAAGCAGAATGTTTTAGAGTCGTGCTTATAAATGCGCGCGCGCGCGTGTGTGTTTTCTCTAGTGGCTGCAGTTTTCATCCTGCCCATTAAAAGGTACTGGGGTTGTAGGTCAATTGACCAGCACAGGCTTGTGGACCGAAAGGGCCTGTTACCCTGCAGTATGTCTAAATTTAAAAATTAAAAAAAGTCCATTAAATTGGCTAACCACATATTAAAGCAGAGCTTCTGATATTTTGCACACAGGACCGTGAACTAAAATGCAATCTATCCAGTTCCTCATAAAATGCTTGCAATGACATCCTTGCCATGCTAATCACTGCCAAAGCTCAAAGCACCTCAGCCCAAGGTAGCTGCACAAAAGGGTGGCGAGAGACACAGGGGCGGGGAGGCACAGTAATTGCTCACATGTGTGGCACCCAATCTGACAGTTTGTCCTAGTCGGCCTCCACACCATTTAACAGCACAGGATGCGGACAGTGAAAGGATACCAGCAGTGAGGTTTCCTTATCACAAGCTGTAAAGATTAAGGTTGGTTGTTGATAAGTGCAATACAGGTCATGCCACAAATTATACTCATCTGTCTTATGGGTACAACATTATTAAAATCAAAAGTCCAACGCAAGTCCCACCAGCAACAGAACTAGGCTTCTGCTCTTTCACCACTTTTAATTCTTTCTTATCATTTTTATGTGCTCTTCATGCCATTAGTTACAATGGAGTGGAGGTATGGTTACCACATTAAGCGATTTTCTCATCTCTGGACTAAATGATGAATGGATGTCTGCAGAATCTGAACCCCAAGGACAGCCTGTATTAAATTTTAGCTGATGTCTCATTTTGAATCTTCGTGCGATGGGCTTTTTGTGGTACAGTCTGGTTTTCCATTCAAAACTTTTTTTCCTTACCCACCGGTGTGGCCGCTCACACACGAGTGACCAAAACTTGAAACCTCCGATCCCTCACGCGATTTTTGCATGGAAGTGCGGTTAGTAAAGGGGCGGGGCTTGCAAATACGTGTGGTATTCATCAACCCATTGTGACAGATCGCCTGCAGTTCAGTTTAGACTGCAAGGCAGTTTCCGCCAAGAACGTCCCGGGGTCCACAGGGAAAAAAATCTCAGAACGGGAATGAGTCAATCGTTCCCGATCCGAACCTTTTGGCATGGCCTGTGTTGCGGGAATTCTGCGAAAATTTCCCGTTACGCAGCGGCTGTGTGAAAACCATTAATGTATGCAAGCAAGGGAGGGAATAGACAGTGTGCCATCCTTGTCTGACTGAGTGACACTGGGAAATCAGGAGCCAGGATAAAGTGTATAGAGAAGTATCCAGCCAATTACTGGCTACCCTCTCCCCACCGTCACTTCTCATCTTTTATTTCTCTCCTACCCTCCCACCTCACTGACAAAAGACAAAGGAGGAAAAACCCAACCCAACCAACCAATTTTCCCCTGCAACCGCTGCAACCGTGTCTGCCTGTCCCGCATCGGACTTGTCAGCCACAAACGAGCCTGCAGCTGACGTGGACATTTACCCCTCCATAAATCTTCGTCCGCGAAGCCAAGCCAAAGAAGAAGACCCTCCCACTTGTGACCTCTCCTGCTAGCCTCCTGATTCTCCCCCTGTCCCTTCCTCCCTTCTCTCCTCTCCTCCTTTCCCTCCCCCACCTTTTTATTCAGGCACATGTTGCCTATCCTTTGGATTCTGTGTGACCTGATGAGTTTTTCCAGCACATCTGCGCATTGCTCCTGACCCCAGTGTCTGCAGGCCTTCTCGGTATTTAAGCTTGATGTTTGTTTTTGCATACTTTAAGATCCAAGTCCTAGGCATTATTAAAATCTTAAATTTGTGATGCGGTCACAGAGAAATTTCAGTCGGAGCTACTATTTAATATCATCACTGCCCGAGGGTAGTTATGGAGAAGATAACCCATGGGTTATGTCCCATCTCCCACACAATTTCGAAAAAAAAATGACTGCACTTTGGTTCAGAATAGAATGAGTTTTGAAGAATATCAGCCTATTTTAGATTGTATCTGCTGCAATGGTTTGGGGCTGACCCAAGGACCGTGTTCATAATCCCAGGAAGTCAGAGGTTGGAGAGGGATATAAAAGTGTCCTGATTTTCAATCGGATTCAGCGTAGGAATTGGTGGTATGAGAAGATGCGCGCATTCTCGGAAGGTTTACTGGTGATGATTGCAGGGATCCACAGGATCTACAGTAGTGTAGAGACTGAGGGTCAAACATAAGAATTAGGAACAGGAATCAACCATCCGGCACATCGAGCTTGCCCTGCCTTTCAATGAGATCATGGCTGATCTGGCCATGGACTCAATTCCTTTAACCGGCCTTCCCCCCCCACCCCCCCCATAACTCTTAATTCAACAATTACTCAAAAATCGATCTATCTTTCTTAAATATCTTTAATGAGGTAGTCTGTACTGCTTCCTTGGGCAAAGAATTCTACAAATTCATGCCTCTCTGTGAGAAGCATGAATTTCCAATAGATCCATTTGGATTTGGAGTGGGTGTGTAATCTGTGTGGGATATATGTTCTCTGGTTACCCACTATGGGTTTAAGGAGGGTGTGGTTAGGTTTGAACAGGGTGCTGTGTTCCGTGGTGGTTTTAAAGTGTGCGCTACAGTTTCTGCAATGTTTGGTTTAAGGAAGAGTGCTGCGTTTCTGATGGTTTGGTCGAGCTAATTCTATGTTCACTCGACAGTTTTGCTTTACGATTAGTCGGTTTAGACCGCAAGCACTCAGTGACTTTGGAGAAGTGTTTCTCGAGCTGCTTTAATGGGAGATGGTGGTGATCTTGGTGGGATGAGGTTACACCAAAGAGTTCATTCTCATGTTCAGGCATGATCTAAAGTGACATAAGCGTAACAGAGAGCTGGCCATGGGGAAGAAGTAATCGTTTGCTGGTGTTCTTAATGTCCTTTTTCAACACGTCATTTATCATTGAAAAATGATCTTTTGCCAAACCTATCACAGTTCATGGCGAATGCTTTCAGTAATATGACTGTGTGTCAAGTATAAGTAGTTGTAGCCCTGGCCATACCTCATGGGCAAAACCCACAATTCCTCTGACATCCTATATAGCTATGCTATTTTGAAAATTGCTGCTTAGAGAAACAGATCCGCCCTCCCTGCTTCAACTACTGAGCATCCTTTGGGGCAGAGAATTCCAAACATCTGCGGGTTTCCCTGTTGATCCCTCCTCTCCTCAATCCTAACCATTTACCTAGCTCCCACCTAGATGTGTCTGTGTCTCCTGGTGATTTTTGGGGTGGGGAAGAGGAGAGGGGCTGGGAAGAGTGAACATGTGGGTCTGGTTTGGCTTGCATCTGCTGGCTCATTCACCAGCTTCATTTTTTGGGCAGGGACTTTTGAATTGTAAACCCTGACAGACTCGGGGCTGTGCTAACAGGACTCTAGTGGTGATGCAAAGCTTTCACACCAAACCTCACATATGCTGTAATTACCATCCTTCCTCCAGTACTTGGCAAGAAAGCAAAGCCTCAGCTGCTTGAGAGTGCTTTGCTCCTGAATAAAAGCCAGCATTGCTTCATTTCTCAGCCAGAGCCTGTGGGTCTTCCTGATCTCTTGGCAGCACTGAGGCCATGGAGAACACTGGTGGCACAAGCCAGACCTGAGGCATCTGCATTAAACCACAAGACTGATGAGCGAGTTGTTGATGCAGGATTTCCAGATGACTCCGTGACAAGAGTGTAAAGATGAGAAACTCCACATTGCTCTCATGGGTTTTATTAAACCCTGCCAGCTGGAATGTTACAGGTCCATACTGTAAGCACCTGCCAAACGAGAGTGCAGGAAGGGGCAATAGCTGGCGGTGGCACGATTAGTGACTCGGGTTCAACTCTGGCGCTGTCTGTAAGGAGTTTATACGTTCTCTCCATGACCTGCATGGAATTCCTCCAGGTTCTCTGGTTTCTGCCCACCCTCCAAAACCGTATGGAGTTGATGGTTTAATATAGTGTTTGTAAGCACGGGGTTTCAGTGGTCCGAATGGTCTTCTACTGTGTTATACATTCTAAAAATAACCTATCGTGCCAAAAGGTGCTTTTTTCTCATCTGCTGGTAGTTGGAATGTAGGTGTAATCTTTGGCAGAAGAAAATCAAATTGATCGTAGATGACACATTGATCGATATTTATATTACTCAATGGTAACTCTGGAAATACCCTGCTGTGTATCTTTATCTGCCAACTCTTGTGCTGTACATACTGCAGAGTGAACTGACACCACCCAACTGCCTGATGTGCTACAGCTCAGTCGCACTTCCATTAACATTTGCACATGCATGGTTCTCAAGAATGATTGTGGAACAAGCTGCTCAAGAGTGGATCGAGTTGCCGGCTGAAGGGGTGAATGCGTGGTCAATTTTGGCATGTAAGAAAAATTTGGACGTGCAGATGGATGGGAAGGGTATGGAGGACTATGGTCTGGGTGCAGGCCAATGGGACTAGGCAGAATAATAGTTTGGCACAGACTAGGTGGGATGAAGGGCCTATTTCTGTGCTGTAGTGTTCTGTGGTTCTGAAAAACAGAAATTGATAGTTTGGTTCCCCTGACCCTTACTTGTGAAAAGACCAGCCACTGTTAGTCAATTTTATCCTCCCTCTGGCCTCGTGAACTATCCAATTCCACAGCCGCCAAACTATCTCAGGCCAGTTATCCTAACCTTTGTTTCCAAAGAATGCCAGGACTCTCCGTGTAATAGTCAGTGAGGGATTCAGAACACCAGCTCTCCTTCCTGCATTAAGGATGTAGTTGAATTTTCATTCTTCAATGGAAGCCAACGTGTAAAGGTGACGTTGTGAGGCGAGGGATGTTTTCATTGTCCACCTCCACCATAATGTTCCATCCCTCTAGCATAAAGGGTCCACCAGTGGACCAACTTTCAGCCTGGAGTGTTTGAGGAGACTAGTATAAACTGGGCGATCAGCAGACAGGGAGCAGAGCCACTACTTTTTTCCAAAGCCCCGTGCTGAATTATTTTTCTCCACCAGCAGACAGAACACCTTTCCTTGGCAATGGCCACTGTTAGGTCTGCTTTGTTCATGAATGAGTGAGACAAACACCAGGCTGAGTCGAAATCAGGGTTCTTTGTTCTTTATTACCGGATTGTAACACTTGCGACTAACCATGTTAGTCGGAGAATGCATTCTGCCGTTATCAGCAAAATGGTGATTTTTTATACCCTTGGATATGTGCTTAGAACATCATCATATCATTACTTGTCCAATGACTAAAACTGTTGCTATCCTTTCCCTGCTAGCTTCCTGCCTCTCAATCCATCAATGTCTCTCTTATCTTGTAAGTACAAGGATGCATTCACATCTTGTTACAGCCCTGTACATTCCCATCTCATGATGTTTTACCTAACAGGAGTACAAGGACACCTCCCCTTCTTGTTACTGCCCTGTACAGGGTAACTCCCTACACATTCCCATCTCATGATGTTTTACCTTACACCACACCTCCAGGAGCTCAAGAGGGCGACAGCCATCCCATTTGGTGTCACAAGACTGTAAACTCTGGCAGGCTAGTTTGGCTGTGGGATTGCAGCATTTGAGATGGATGGGGGCATGCACTGCCGGAGAGGTAGGTCGAGCGGGTTGGGTAGGGAGAAGAAACCCAAGAAAATGAACTCTTTCCAAATCTCCACCAATGGAAGTGATGCCTCCGTGTTCAGAATGTGGAATTAAAGAATAAGTGTTGAGAATCCTCCCCCATGAGCCACCATCGATGGGAGCACTGAACTGCAGCCAGGCTCTCAATTGTGAGCACTTAAAGAGCAGAGGTCCATCCCTTGGCTGGAGCCTCACCGTGTGCCGAGGCTGAGGGATGTACAGGCATTATATTCAGCGCACAGACCAATCGGCCTGTTCGATCAAGTGATGTCGCGTTGGGTCACGTCAAGTCAAGCCAGTTGATGCCACATTTTATGCTCGAGGTTTGGGACTTTTTAAAACTCCAGGCCTCTCTCCACCATAGAAGGAGGGGATATAAGTGGCTCGTGAGTGCTACTGGGGTAGAAGGCAGACAGGCACAGTGAGTGCAGCAGGAAATCTAAAATAAAACAAAGGGAAGAACATACAAAACACGTTTCGGAAAGAAATCTGGAAGACAGGGCCTGATACAAAAGATGCAGCACCCTGCATCTGCTATTCCTGGAATCCCTGCTTCACAGCCCAAGGTCTGGACTACGCGAATAAAGACCAAAATGTGTAAGAGAGTTAATGAGCAGTAGGTTCATTAGGAGGTGTTGGGATTTCTAATTCACTCGTTTTCTTTCAGCTGTCATGAAGTGGCTTGGGCTTGATGGAGGGATGAATGTGGATATAATGGATGAGATATTTTGCTCTCATTATTTTTAGTTCCGGCATTTCCTGGGGCCTTAATTAGCACAAGGACTAAAAATAAAGAGAGCACAATTCCATTGGAAGTGGAACAATCAGGTTGGCTAGAGGAGCACAGAAAGTGTCGTGCATGTGTTAGGTATCTATGTGGGAAGCCAATGCAGGATACAGGCAGCAAGGGGATGGAGAGGAAGGGCTGAAAAGGATACTGGCCCAATGAATGCAAATGAGACTAGAATGCCAACTTGGTCAAGTTGGGCCAAAGGGCCTGTTCCATGGTGAATTTATGACTCTAGGATTCTTTGATTCCAGAAAAGCAATAGTGCAGTGGAATAAAACAAATCAGATGTTGTAATATTTTAAAAGGGCAATGTTGAAGCAAGTCTTGCCGTTTTATATTCTTCCACACTCAGGAAGGATGCAGAACAGCAACACAGGGATTCACTAACGAGGTACCATGATGTAAATTAACCATTTTCTTAGTGGAGAAACAAAGGTTGCGAGATGGTTTGGTGAAATCATGAGAATTGTTACACGAGACAATGAACAGTAAAGTGAGATGTTGTAGCCTCTAGTTGAGGAAATGGTGGAGTTAAATTCATCATTATCTGGTGGAAAATTGGGATGATATCAACGGAAAGGTTTCATTGCTGGGTCTGGAGTTTTCATTGTGGGATATGACGAAATCCACCTTCTTCATTGGGTAAATGTTAATATGATTGACAGGCAGGTTGCAAGTGCAGGTATTTCCCAGGTTCTGGTTGTGTGAGTCTGGAAAAGCAGATGAGTTTGGGGGGGAATAGTGTCCATTGAAGGGTTATAGGCCCAACCCCAGGCCATTGATCTGGAGACACACGAGGCTGCGGATGCTGGAATCTGGAGCAAGAAACAACCTGCTGGAGGTACTCAACGTGTCAATCAGACGCAGCAGATGGAATTACCAATGATTCAGGCTGGAATCTTTCATCGATTCTGATGAAGGGTTTGGAGCTGAAACACTGGGCAATGCTTTTCCCCACTGATATTGCTGAGTTCCACTGTAAGATTGTATTTTTATTTGTCCCAGGGCAGTGGTTGGTAAGGGGGATGGGGTGGGGTGCAGAAGGAATTTAGCAGGATGGAACAAAAAGATTGATCTTTTCCTGAGATCACAGATGGTCTGGGAGACCCAGCTGACCCTGGTCAAACCAGTCCAAAGGGTGAAGTCAGAAATGGTAATCCTCTTTAACTTGCTAAGATGACCCATAGGAGCAGGCTGATTGGTTGTCTTCATTAAAGTAGTTTGATTAGAGTTGGGAATTCTTAAAGCTTTATCCATAGATCTACCATCAAATCAACCCCTTTTAGGTGTTTGGTATACATCATATCTATGTATTCCAACAGAAAGGATAAAGGCATGTTCTGTCAAGATTCGACTGAATGCAAAGAGGATCAAAGTATTCCAGGGATATCAGTTTGGGTGACTGTTTGAGACTGATTTGAGGTGTGGCATATGGTAGAAGTGTTCCATAAATTACAAGCTCTCTACTGCTAAGGCATAGTCTCTCCTCACGCCTGGGTCTGCTGTAAACTGGCAGTCATTATAGAAAATATAGTTATGTCACCGCATTAGCAGCCAGAAGCTTAGATGTTGATTTGCAGGCAAGAGTTGAAAATCATCAGGCCATCTGGAGAATTTAACCGAGTAGTTAAATTAATCTGGAACAACAAAACTAGTGTCAATAATTGTGACCACGAAATGATCTATCTGCCATAAAATCCCTTCTTGCTCACCGCCTTTGTGGTGGCAAGACCGCTGTCCTTGCCTTGTTTGGTTGATGGGCCCACACGATTGACTGTGAATTGTCTTCTGAAATGGCCTGATGATGTGAGCCATTCAATTCAGCCAGTGACACTGGCGAATGAATGAAGAAATAGCCGAGCACAGTCGTTAGCATCAGTTAACTGCTTCCAGTTAATTATTGGCATGTCAACGGATAGTTTCTCCACCAGTAGGTTTTATAACGTAGCCACTTGAAGGTGGTGAGGTAGGCGGGATTGCTTAGTTGGCAACTACGTACCTCTGCCTTGCGTCCTCTGTTGACAAAGGTGCAGATAGGGTGATAAGCTCCAGTCCCACAGACATACAGGTGCGTACGGTTCCAAGGCTCAATGAGGCAGATGAAATTTGCACACTCGCCCTAACAGAAGTGAAACAGAAGGACATCATTAGGCACTTCTCAAACCACCATTTCAAAACGGGATTCGCTGATGATTATGTTGAAGCTGGTTCTTCCGTTAAATTGTCAAGAACTGTGAGGATATTTTCAAATATACTCTTGTGTCTAAACTATGGCACACCCCTCTGGAACATGAGTGATGCGGGAAGGCTTTGATGGAAGGAAGGAAGGAGACCACCTCAGTATTCACCAGACTACCTTCGGCTGACTGTAGAGAGACAGTTCCCTCTTGGGAAAGACTCTGGATCATTGTTTGAACCCCATTTTTGAGGGTCGCGAGACTTTGGAATTCTTCCTTAAAGGACAAAGGAAGCAAATACTTTGAATATAGGTAGAGATCACTACGTATCTTTGCTTTAAGAGACACAATAATTAAAGCTGATGGAATCTATAAGCAAATAAGAAGATGCTGGAGGGACTCAACAGACCAGGCAGCATGGAGAGAATGGTTTAGGGATGGGACCCTTAGTCAAGACAGGCTGAGATACTTGCACCTAAGTAATATCTTTGACCTCACATGGGTAGGTTCTTGACGAGCAAGGGAATTTTCACACCAATTAGTGGGTAATTCTGCTGTGCCTGCAGCAATGTATGCAATGTCATGTATGTACTCTGATAACAAATCTGAAATCTCAAAGGTTACCGGGGGCATGTAGAAATACTTTATGGTGAGCCCCACAGCTGCAGCAACTTGGGTTCCAACCTGATCTCTAGTTCTGTCCGAAAGGAGTTTGCACAGTCCCTCTGCTCTAGTCCGCTCCCTCGTGGAATCTAGGGTAGTTGAATGTGAGGACAATAAAATTAATGTAAGTGGGTACCTGATGGGCTGAAAAGCCTATGTCTTCACCATGTGACTGGTTTATTGAATTACTCATTGCCGCATCTACCAAGATTCAGTGAAAGGCTTTGTTTTGCATGCTATCCAGGCCAATCTACCCATTCTTAAAGACAGTGGGGATTGCAAAAATGCAACAGGGTGTAATGATGCAACAAGTCAAAAAGAACTGGTTATAGAGAGGAGTACAGATAAACAGTGCAGAATCATTCTCTTTCACTGATGGGAGGTCCATTCAGGAGAATGATGACAGCAGGAAAGAAACTGTCCTTGAACTTGGACCTTCGTGTTTTCAAGCTGTGGAAAAGGGGAGTAGAGAATGTGAGCAGGGTGGAAGGGACCTTCAATATAACTCCTGAGGCAGCAGAGGCAACTCCTGATGGCCGTGGAGAGACCAAACCCTTGAGGGAACTGCTTCAGGGAACTGCCCTCTTATCCCTGTTTCAAAAATGGCCGCTGCTGGAATCTGAAACAAAAAGGGGAGGAGGGATAGTTAGGCGAAGAGAGGGAGGAGAACCAGAAAGGGGAGGGGGAAGAGGGGAAGAGGAAGTCGATGTCAATGCCATCTGGCTGGAGAGTGGCCAGAAGGAAAATCAGGTGTTATTCCTCCAATTTGTGGGTGGTCTAGCCATCCCCCCTCCTCTGATAGCTGCTGTCACCTCCCTCCCTCCCTTCTCCACTCATCACCTCCAGCCTTTCTGACCACACCTCCCCCCTTACTCTTTTATTTGGACACCTGCCGACATTTTCCCGTACTTTGATGAAGGGATCTAGTCCGAAACGTCGGTTATGATTTTGCTACATAAAAGGACTCAGCTTGACTTGCTGAGTTTCTCCAGCTTTGTTTATGAATTTGTTTTTTGCTACTCATTTCCCCTTTGTGGCTGAGTCACTCACAAAAATCGATACATCACTGAGGAAAAAAATGCCACATAGAGCACAGAAGCAGTCCTTTGGCCCATCTAATTTGTGCTGTTCCAATTATTCCACCTAGTCTCTAGGCCACTTTTAGACCTTCTGCCTGCTCCTCATTTAATAAGATCTTGGCTGATACCAGTTCTTACTCCATTTTCCTGCCCAACAGCTATTTATCTTGACCCTCCTTTATTGTACTCAGTTTCAGCCTTCTGCAATAGAGGCACCCTGAATGACTCCTCATCTCTGTTAATTGGCACCACAGCAGGAAGGAGAAGAGCCACATGAGCTTCCAAGCCTCCGGATACCCTGCCTCTCACGACTATTGGCAACTGGCTTCTGATCAGCTGTTACTCCAGTCTCCTTGCACTCGAATGGAAGAGGGGAGTGATTTGATAACGGCCTGAGGAGCACCGCTTTCACTCAGAGGGATGTCCGTATCTTGCAGGAGCTGCCAGGTGGGTACCTGGCATTCAGACAGATATAAAGACAGGAAGAGTTTAGAAGGTTATGAACCAAATGGAAATAAATGGGAAGAGCTCAGAATGCCTACTTGGTTGCATGGATGAGTTGGGCCGAAAGGCATGTTCCTTACTGAATGCCTTTGTGACTCTAACCTGACAAATTAACAGCAGCAATAAATGACGGAATAAACTATCGAAAATCCTGCACAGTGTTGCAGCAGGTCGAGCCACTGCCTCACAGTTCCCGTGGCCCAGGTTCAACCTTGATTTTCGGTACAGCCTGGGTGGGATTTGTATCTTCTTCCTGTAGTCGTGTGGGTTTCCTCTGACTGCTACGTTTTCCACTTGCATCCCAGAGTAACATGGTTTGAGGATTATTTGGCCTCTATAAATGGCCCCGAGTGTGTAAGTGAGCCGCAGAGTCTGGCAGGAATTGATGAAATCGTGGGGAGGATAGCTTTCATCGGGAGGGAATGGGCTCGCTCCGAGAGCTGATTTAGGATCATGGGTGAAAGGACCGCTTTCTGCATTGCAAGGGAATGTGGAAAATGGAAAGGTCATTAATTGGCCTCAACTGAACTTCTTCAGCAAGCTCTGGTTTTATGAAAGGGTTAGGAGCAGAAGAAAATACACACAGCTATGTCCCCACATCCCTCTAATATGCTCTTCTTTGAGCAGGCTTTTATAGAATAATATGGGAGAGAAATGGGTCCCTTGGCTCACCACACCCACAAAGACAATTTTGCCCAGCTACAGTAATCACATTACATCTGCGTCCTTCCATGCCATGCTTTTTAAATCCCTGTCAAAATACCTCTTAAACCTACACCTTGTCTGGTAGGGCATTCCTGATACCAACCACGATCTGTGTAAAAAAACCTCTCCACTCAGATCATCTTTAAATTTTATTCCTTGTACACAAAACCTTCTGCCCTCTTGTTTGTATTGTTCCTTCTGTATCCTTATTTAACTTAATGTTATAATAACAATTTTTTGGACATACAGTACAGTAATAGGCCCTTTCGGCCTACAAGCACATGCTGCCCAATTACGTTCAATTGACCTACAACCCCGGTACATTTTGAACGGTGGGAGGAAACTGGGGCCCCCGGGGAAAACCCACGCAGACACATGGGGAATGTACAAACTCCTTAGACCCAGCATCGGATTCGAACCTCAGTCGCTGTAAAGGCGTTGCGCTGACCGCTACGCTAACTGCGCCGTCCCTTGGTGTTGACGGTTTTCCTTAGCTTCTGCCTTGAGCATTTTACCTCATAATCTGATCTACATTAATGCGCGTTGTTGTTAAGGAGTAAGATTGAGTGAACAGACAGTGAGGTTTAAGGAGTGATGTCTTGTGTGCACAGTTAGCTGGGTGCAGGCACTCCACGAATGCCTGTGCAGAGAACACCAACATGCAGGAACCCTTTCTGCAGCATCCCTGTCCTAATTTATGAAACTGCTGCAGAGAAAAAAATGTTTTAATCAACAACAACAATTTGAGTAAATCCAAATGGAATGAGAGAAACATGATAACCCAAGCCATCACTTATAAGTCTAGGCAAATCTGCCAGAAAACTGCCAAGACAGTGGTTCTCAACCTGTTTCTTTCCACTCACATCCCACTTTAAGTAATCGCTGTGCCATTGGTGCTCTGTGATTCGCAAGGGATTGCTTAAGGTGGGATGTGAGTGGAAAGGGAAGGATGAAAATCACTGCTCTAGACCCAATTGGTACTGAAATATTTTGCTTGAGAAAAACTGTCATTGGTCCATTTCCTTTGGAGTTATGAAACCATGCACATAATGAATCAATGAGGTACGATTAAAACAGTGGTTTTCAAACCTTTGTCTTTCCACCCACATTCCACCTTAAGCAATCCCTTACGAATCACAGTGCACCTATGGCATAGGGATTACTTAAAGTGGTACGTGAGTGGAAAGACAAAGGTTGAGAACCACTGCGCTAAAAGATTGGTTAATCAGTCCCAAAAACATTCAGAGATAGGCTACATCATATCCTGAAATGGAGTCGCTGACACTAGATCAGGCATTCAGTAAGTACTCAGGCATTTATAGATTATTGAAGCAATATTGCTTGTTTAATACTTGTGATTCAATGTCATATATATGACACAGGGCAATAAACAAAATAATTTAAACCATGTCTTCCTCGAGGTGCCAAATTGATGTAACTCTTGATTTTGGGGTCACAGGAGCTGAGGACTCAGTAAGTCCCACTCCTGGACCTGGCTCTTGGAATGAAGCAGACGATGGACTCCACAGGGTAGAATCCTACCTTGGTTGCATGCACTAAATGTGTAATCTGGTCCCAAATGTGCCTTAACATCCACTTCTAAAAAGATTCTTTGCTGAAATGAATGCAAGCAATTTTTTAAAAAAGCAAGCTTAGTCGTGCTCCGAGCAACAGATCCACCGCGCTCCAATTTTCAGATGCACGGGGAAGGGATGATTAAAAAATGCGAAGTTCTTCTCCTTTGAAGAAAGATTTTGGGTGTCCCAGCCAGCAGTTCTCCATCAACATCAGATCAACATTTTCTCGCCTGGAACCCTACCTGTTTGCAAATGGCTGTGTTCTTTACCTTATATAACAATAGTCTCTGAACATGAAAGACAAATTAGAGGTTGGGACCTCCTGATGATGTGGTAAACTGCTTTTTGTGACTGTGTGAATGGCAAACATTCTTTCCATACTTGTACAACGTTAGTCAATGAAAAGCAAAGGGAGGTCAGAGAGGGCAAGCACTTACATTCTGATCTTTACCAGAAAGAACACATTCGTCTCGTCGTTGCTGGCTGACAGACCAGTGAATCTAAAGGAGTAGAAATGAAACATTGGTCTTCCTTCAAAGAATTACAGATAGAACCCGCATGCCCGTGCTGGTTGTGTTCACTCTTCTTCCCTGCTCCCATTACATTTTCCCAGTGCTTTTTTGGATTTGATTTTGAGTCTCGGAATGAAGAAACCTCAGGTTCCTGACCCAGTGGTTAATGAGCATAAAGTGTTCCCTGTCACTTACGTGGAGCAAGTCAACATCTTCTTATAACGCTCACGGACTGCAGGAATGGTTACTCTGTGTTAATGTTCAGATTCTATAACACTCAGTTTGTGCGATAAGGCTCACAGGATCCAATAAGGCCCACATTGCGTGATAAAGCCCACCACTTGCGATATATTGAGTTACAATGCTCAGACTGTGTGGTTACTGTCCACGCATTTTGATTGTCCGCCCACTATAATAATGTACAAGGTGCGATCATTTAACATGTCGTGATAATGCTTACAATGTTCAGGCAACGCATTCTGAGAATGCGTCGCCTTGGCTTACATCGTGCCTATACCTTTAAAGTTCGCTCGTCGTGTGATAGTTAATGGATCTTGTGATATTGCTGGTGCTCCCACAGTACGTCAATGCTCACGGGAATGGTTGATGCACCCTGTGATACCGTACCCAACTTCCAGTAATGTAGTCGGTGCTCACGGTGTTATCTATGACAATGCCCTTACCTTATGTAACCATGCTGAACGTGCTAATTAAAGGATGGGGCGACAACACTCACACCTTGTGTAACTGCTCACATAGTGTGACCGTGTTCACATCCAGCAATAGTGGTGACACCTGCTAATGTTACTCAACATCAGGCTAATATGCTGTGAGATAGGCTCATACCGATATTCTCCGATAACGTTCACATTACGATGTTGCTCCCAGTGTGTAATATTGCTGATACAGTGCCATAGCATTCACACTGCTCACCCAACAGTATTGTAATCACCCTGAGACCTCATGTTATCACAATGTCAACACATCGATACAATAAGGTTGACTTTCACGAGCTCTCCCCCCCCCCTAACATTATGGGAGATGAGTGGGAAAACCTCTGTGAACATTCTACCCTGCTCTTTGATCATGCATATCCTTCAAATGTATAGGGTAGCTGAATCTTTGCTGTCTGTATGAAGAAAGTAAGCACAGTTTTGAGCCTCCGTTCATAGTCTTAACTTGTCAATCTTGATATTGTTGAAATGCATTATAATTGGACATTTCCCTATCTGGAGCTCATGTGCAATTTTGGTCACCTAACTGCAGAATAAGATTGAAAGAGTGCAGAGAAGATTTACTAGGATGCTGCGGGGACTTGAGGAACTGATTTGCAGGGAGAGGTTAGGATTTTATTCCCTGGATCGTAGAAGAATGAGGGGAGATTTGATAGAGGTGTACCAAATTATGAGGGGTATAGATAGAATAAATACAAGTAGGCTTTTTCCACTGATGGTAGGGTAAGGCACAAACAAAGGACATGGGTTAAGGGTGATAGGGGAAAAGTTTAGGGGGAACATTAGGGAGAATTTCTTCACACAGAGTGAGAGTGTGGAATGAGCTTCCAGCTGAAGTGGTGAATGCAGGCTCAATTTTCATCTGGACAAGTACATGAATGGGAGGGGTATGGAGGGCTATAGACTGGGTGCAGCTCAGTGGGATGAGGCAGAGTAGTAGCTCAGCACAGACTAGAAGGGCCAAAGGACATGTTTCTGGGCTGCAATATTTTATGGTTCAATGGTTCTAATCCAAGAGGAAGCAAAAGAGATGATGAAGGCAGGGTCAATGTGAACTTCAGCAAGTATTTGGGCCAGAAGATAGGCACTTGGGATTCAAGGCGAGCTTCTAAATGGATCAAAATTTAGTTTGGTGATAGGAGGCAGAGGGTGGTGGTGGAAGCATGCTGTTTTGATTGGAAGGCCGTAACCAGTGATGTACCATGAGAATTGGTGCCGGAACCTTTGCTGTTGGTAGGTGCATTAATGGCTTGAAAGTGAATATAGGAGGTATGGTTAATAAGCTTATGGATTATAGGGGGACTGGTGGTGTTGGGAATAGCAAGGAAGATCTTAATCAAATCGAAGATGGAGCATCGACAGATGGAACTTCATCCTGATAAGTGTGTGAGGGGATTCATTTTGGGAAGTCAGATAGGGGTGGGCGATCCATAGTGAACGTTGAGGAAAAGAGAAACTGAGAGTTTCAAGTCCATTGTTCCTGGAAAGTGGCCACACAGGTGGATAGGGTGATGAAGAGGGCATACGGCCTCACCTAAGGTAAGGACATTATCAAAAAGTGTATTAACGATCTTCACATAGGGTCTGCATTTGGCATAGAATATAAAAGTCCACATTACTTTGCCTCTTTATATAATGCTGGTTGGGAGTATTTGGAGTCATACTGTTCTGATCACCCCAGCGTAGAAATGATGTGGCTGTGCTGGAGAGGCCATAATCACAAGGAAAGAAAATCTGGAGACGCCACAGTTGAAGTAAAAACATAAAATGCTGGAGGATCTCGGCAGGTCAAACAGGGTCCTTCATATACATTACCGACATTTCGGGCTTGACCCTTCATCAAGGTATGGGAGAATGTTGGCAGGCTTCCAAACAAAAGGATGGGTGGTGGAGGGGGAGGGGTTTGGCAAAGGCGGGAGATGATAGGTGGAGAAGGGAGGGAGGGGAGGGTTGTTACCAGATTATGACTCTAGTGACGGGGAGAGATTGGAGAGCCTGAGTTTGTTTTCCATTAAGCTAAGGAGGCAGATGGGTGACCTGAAAGAAGTGCAAGACCATCTGAAGCATGTATAGGGTAAATGGTCCAAATCCTTTCCCTGTGGTTGAGGCATCACAAACGAGATGGCAGAGTATTAAGTTGAGAGGAAGGAATTTGGAAGGGTCCTGAGGCTTACGTTTTTTTTTGCACAAAGAGTAGTTGAAATCTGCCATGTGCTACGAATGGAGGCGGTGAAGTCTGATGAAATTAGTATGTTCAAGATGCAGTTAGATTTAAGAGGAATTAAGACGGACACTTAAATAGGCATATAAGATATGGATCTAATGTGGGAAAATGGGATTAGTGTTGAGCAAAAGGGTTGGCGTGAAGGTGGTGGGCTGAGGGACCCGTCTCTGTGCTGTAAGCTCTATGACTCTCACAGGCACATAAAACTACCTGAATTATTTAGTTCACATACCCTCCACCATGCCGACAAAATCATACTTATATTTCCCAAAATAGGAATATATTTGATGCCTAAACGTTCCTATAATTCTGCCTCACCTCGCAGAGGAATTCCCTTATCATTGTTCCTTTGAAGCACATATTCATGAAGAATAAAGCCTTTTTTAGTGTATTGTCTCATTTTGTTTTGTTGTTTTCTGTGCACTTTGGGCTGCTTGGGTATCTTCTTGGCTTAGGTTATCTTCAGAATATTTCCCGGACCTGTTTGTAACCATTGTTATTCTTTCGTGCTTTATTTTCTTTTGTAATAGTATGTGTTTGGTGATTTATCATTTAGGGTTGGGGTGGGGGGGTAGAATAAGCTGGGTATAATATACTCTGTACAAGGGATGAATGTTCTCCTGTGTTGTTTGAAATGCACGAGTCGGTAAAAACCAAAATCAAATATTCAAAACAAAAGAAGCCATTTCACCCTAAAGAAGAGCTTGTGGTTGCCAAGTGGGCGAAGAGTGCAGGTTAAGGAGGTTTACAGAGTTTGGTTATATTGGGATGAGTACTCAGAGTGCATTGTTATATACATTATGAATGGTGTCCTTATTTACACTGACAGGTACACAGCGTAATGTATCTACACTGTAAAGGAGAGGTTCTGTGCACTGATATCAGGCTGTATATGATGATATATACTATACATCGCACCATAATGCTATATTGATTGTATACACACTTCTAGCAGCCATTCTCAATGGGAGCCCTCCAGCCACCCTGGTGGGGGGGTGGGGGTGGGGGGGGGGGCACAGCACATTTAATTAAAAGCCTTGCTTTTTCACCTGTTGCAACAATATTTTTTTATGTACTCAGTAGGTCTGAAATACTGAAGAAACCAAACTTTGACTGCTTCAGAGGGAAGGGGGTCCTATAATCTTTGAACAGAGTCCAAAGGGGGCCATCACCAAAATAAAACATTGAGAATGGCTGCATTAAACAGCAAATAAGATTATGGCATATTTAGCATGTTAAGTGTCTACAATATAACTCCAAGCACATAACATATAAATGCTTATATTCAATGTGTTTAGGATTCTCTCATCTATGGAGAGTAATAAATAATACATTTGTTATTATATATGGTTAAGTGCACCATTTATATAAACGAGACAGAGGGTAACTAAGAATATTGCATATAGACAATGAAATTATCTGCATTGTCTTGACAAAAGTACATAAATGATATATAAGATTATATAAGATAACTGCACTGAACACTTCCTTGCAAAAAACTGCAGGCTTTTAGAGTTTAATGAGGCCAGTTCCTGCAAGAACAGCTGCCTGCATGCTCTTACTAATAAAGGCTCCCGGTTGATGTTGTGAAGGTCCAGCGAGACAACGTAGTCCTTGGCGCCCACATACATGCGATCGTGATCTTCATCCATTAGTAGGATGCGGTAGTCAGTGGTGTTTTGCAACAAACTGTAGTGGCGTGCCGTGCTGGAATGCTGTAGCTCTGCAGGGTGAGAGGAGGACAGACAGATCCAGTCAAAAGTCGTGCAGACTGATAAAGCAGTGCAACTAGAATAGTCGAAGCACTTTCGTGGAGGCTGATTCAAACCTGCAGCCAGCTGAAGAACCACAGTGGGGCCATCTTGAGGAAATAATCCTTTTTTTAAATTGCTCCACCATACTCGATCTATTTTTATAATAATTGCAACCACAGCCCTTAAAATAAAACCACCTTGACCTGCCCTAAAGGACAATTAGGCAATAACATTTAGCTGCTGCAATTGGTAGCTGGTGTATTCCTCAAGGGTCATAGATTTCCACTGTGCATCAATCAGCAATTTGGTATCTCACAGGTTATAACGTGATCTTCCCTGAGGAAGTTAGTCGCTTATGCTTTATAGGACAAATAGGTTAGAGGGGCATTCATTTGATCAGATCGAGCAAACTTACTTCAAGTCATATGGTTAGACTTTATGTTTATGCTATATCCAATTTTGATAAGATTTGTAGTTGAACGATAGAACCATAGCACAGAAAACCCCTTTCCAGTCTGTGCTGAACTATTATTCTGCCTGGTCCCATTGACCTGCACCCAGTCTATACCCCTCCACACCCCTCCCATCCATGTACTTGTCCAACCTTTTCTTAAATGTTAAAATTGAGCCCGCGTTCATCACTTCAGCTGACAGCTTGTTCCACCTTCTCTGTGTAAAGGAGTTCCCCTCCTGTTCCCCCTAAACTTTTCCCCTTTCACCCTTAACCCATGTCCTCTGGTTGGTATTTTACCTAACCTCAGTGGAAAAAAAGCCTACTTGCATTTATTCTGTCTATCCCCCTCATCATTTTGTAAACCCCGATCAAATCTCCCCTCATCCTTCGACGCTCCAGGGTATAATGTCCTAACCTGTACCGTGAAGTCCCGGCAATATCCTAGTAAATATATAGAACTAGATTTGAATCTTTTGAGTTATAGAAAGGCAGATAATTGGAACTGCAGTTTGGGTGTAGTGCCAGACAATTTGAGGTTAAGACTTAACAGTCCCACAACTGCCTGGGCAGTTTAACTACAGTGTGACAAGTTTAAATGAGGTTTTTCCATTATAAAGAGTAGGTTATAGCTATAAGCTCACTGGTTCCCCTAACTTGCGTCAGCCCCTCTCAAACCTCGGAGGAAATATTCCAATCTGACTGCTGAATGAACCCTCACACAAGTAAAACACTGTTGTCCTTGCTCTTTGCTAACTGATTTCTCTGCACTGTGTTTGGATTGCACACCAAAAAACATTCCCATTGCACCTTGATACACACGACGATCAGTGGTCACCAAGATCAGGATTTCAGGCAGTAGGAAGAAACTTCTGAGAGTTTTGAGATAAAAGGAGGTGGACCTTGTCTTTGGGGAAGGGGCAGTTCATTCTTAGGTTAGGGAGGCTGAAGAAATTTTTTTATTGCATTGGAAAACCATCTACTCCGTCTGATTAATGAAAAATAATTTTCTGGGTGCCGTTCTAACAGAGCTCATGTGCTGCCAGACTTTATAGCCATCTGACAAGAGATACTATGAGCAATTTTTAATAAAATGGAATTGTGAATCCTAATTAGAGAACCTTGTTTTATCTTGCCTTCACACACAAAAAAATCTGATGCTCCCACTGTGCTTCTATTGGGCAGACAGTGCAAAAATCCAATCAGCTGCGCTTCCCCAAGGTTTGCTGATCACAAAATAATAGGCTGTGTTTATATTGAGGGTCAGTCAGTCACCTAATATTGTGTGGTCAGTCAATCTCTTTGCAATGCGCATTTGTGTTACTGTGGGGTCAGTCATCAGTCGCACTGCAGTAATTCTGGAGGTCATACGATCCACATAGTTGTGGGAGCTGTATGTTACTGTGGGGGCCAGTCACTCACTCTGTCACAGGCCTGCCTCTGTTACTGTGGGGCACAGTTATCGCTTTTTAAGATGTTACTGTGAGGGCCAGTCAATCACAAAGAGTGAGTCTCTTCTTCCACCCTCCCCACCTCTGCTGAGAGAAACTCCTGCCAACCTACTACAGACAACAAACCAGATAATGGCTGGCTGTTTCCCTTTAAAGAGACCCCAATGATAGTTCTTGCTCCCCTCGAGGTTATTAGAATTCTCTACACTTATATCACCTCGAAGCCATCAAAAATCCTCTTTAGTTGCCCTCACCTCCCTTACCGTTAGAAGCTGGAAAGATGCTGTCCCTCCCACTCACACTCAATGGTTGTCCGATATGATGGCGTGTCCGACTTTGGAAAAAATTAGACGTTCCTCAACTGAAATGAACCTTAACCTTGTTTCTTCATGGGGTTCGTTTTTCAATTATTTTCAAAATTCGTAAGATTAACCGTTTTCTGGTTTTTGATCCCAATGTTTACCTTCTTTTTATTCTCTTACTATTAGTAGTGTGAATGTGAATAAGATGTTTCCCTCGGTGGGTGAATCCAGGACAAGAGGGCGCGCTCATAGAATTAGAAGGTACCCATTTAAAACAGAGATGAGGAGAAATTTCTTCAGCCAGAGGGCTGTGGATTTGTGGAATTTGTTGCCACCCACAGCTGTGGAGGCCCGATCACTGGGGGAGTTTAATGAGGAGATTGATAGGTATCCAATTAGACAGGGTATCAAGGGATAAGGCCGGAATTTGGAACCAGATGCGGAAAAAGTTTAGCTCATGGTGGAGTTGTGGAGCAGACTCCATGGGCCAAATGGCTTGCTTCTGTTCCTTTATCTTGAGATCTTGTGAAGGCAGCAGCCTCCTAAGGGAGGGGATTGATACTGAGATCATTGGTACGTGGTTTTCTTTTTTTAATTTGATGTTACATAGGTACTATTTGTATTGGTATATAAAATGTGTTAATACTTTATTTTATTGTCTTGTTCCTGTGTAACATTTATTTAATAAAACCAATAAAATATTGAAAAAGAAAAACCCTCTATACAGTGGACTCTTGGTTGATAGTGCCCTGCGGTCAAGTGCCAGGAAGTTTCAGTTGTATAAACACACCTCATACAGCAATTAATATTGATAATAATAATAATTATTATTTATTGCATTACATCCATCATACTTTCACCAAAGTGCTCATTACCAGCGAGCAGAGAACTATGAAATCTTAGAAAAAACAGCCTGCCTTGGCTGTGGGCAAGAATGGCAGCTTTGTTTCTGAGCTTCTCGTTGAACAAACTGGGGTGTCTAACCCTGTAATTTAGGTCATGTTTTGAAACACAAGCAACATATTTTACAAAGATAAAGCATGGCCTGGACTGAACCCTGGGCCCTTCTCATTGGATGGCTCAGTAGGTAAGTGAGGCACGTGAGGTGGTTCTCAGCTGCACTGACCAGCTGTGCAATGAATTAGCAGTTGGTCTGGTACCGTTGCTCACAATGCCAATAAGCTAGAACCATGCGGATAGGCACGGTTGGCAGAGCGGTTAAGCGCAGTGCCTTTACAGCACCAGCAATTGGAACCAGGGTTCGAATCTCGCGCTGTCTGTAAATTTGGCGGACGGGTTTGTGGACCAAAATGGTCTGTTACCTGTATGTCTAAAGGTAAATTTAAAAAGAATTTGGGTTCAGGAAGCAGAGGGGTGAACTGGTTGTGGTATATAGAATAATGAGGGCATAGAATAATGAGGGGCATAGATAATGTAAATTGTTATTTTCTTTTCCAAGGCAGGCTGTCTAAAACTAGAGGCCATATACTTCACATGAGAAGGGAAAATACCTTCGAAAGAATCCTAACTACAGGAAGGATATCAGTGGGATATCCAGGGGTGCAGGGGAGATTTACTAGGATGTTGTCCGGTCTTCAGGAACTGAGTTACTGGAAGATCTTAAACAGGTTGGGACTTTATTCCCTCGAGCATAGAAAAATGAGGGGAGATTTGATAGATGTATTTGAAATTGTGAGGGGGATAAACTGAATGAATGCAAATAGGCTTTTTCCACTGAGGGTACAAATCAGAGGATATGGGTTAAGGGTAAATGAGGAAAAGTTTAGGAGGAACATGAGGGGGAAGCTCTTCACACAGAGAGTGGTGGAGTGTTGAATGAGCAGCCAGCTGAGGTGGTGAATTTTAACAGTTAACAAGAATTTGGACAGATATATGGATGTGAGAGGTATGGAGGGCTCTGGATTGGGTGCAGGTCAGTGGGACTAGGCAAAAAAAAATGGTTCGGCACAGACTAAAAGGGCCGAAGGGGCCTGTTTCTGTGCTGTAATGTTCTATGGTTCTATAGATACAAGATAGCGGTGAATGCAGCTCAGAACACAACCCAAACCTCCCATCCCTCCACCAGTTCCATCTCTACCTTCACCCAACATACTGAAACACATCCTTCTCCCTCCTCCTGGCAGATTAAAGGTGAGAGATCACGCATCAAGAGGTTTAATGCTATCAGGCTCCTGAGTGAACCTTACAACAGTGGTGTCATGCTATCCTTGCTGTATAATTATGCTCTTGCTCTTCTACTTTGTGTGTATGTTAGTGTTGACTTGCTATACTTCTCATTAAACAACTTATTAAGGCAACAATAAAATTGAATTTGATATTTAGAAAGGGCCGAAGGAGCAACTTTTTTGTTTAACCACCAAGGGTAGTGCACAGATGGGAAAGTATGGGATGGAAATGGATCTTGAAATGAGACCTGCATAAGTGCATCCTACTGGGGTCGCCAACCCCACCAGCGATTCCAGATGAGGAGAGTTTACACTCACCTGTGATACCCTCCAAAGATGAATAGGAGGCATCTCTCAGTAAGGACCTGTAGTTCTTTCTACAGCTTAATTGTAGTTAAATCCCAGTTTCAAAGTTGATATACAATTTCTCTTGGTAAATGCCTACATCCATGTTTAAGGTGGAAAGTTCCTTTGTAAAGCATAATGAGGATTACCTGCACAAACCGATGTGATGTTTACTTAGTAAACAGAAACATGAGCACCCACGCTCACACAGTACTGACACAGGCTCTTCCCTCACCAAGTTCATACATCAAGCATCAAACGCAGTCTCCACGTGGATCCTTTGATAATCCTCCCTGGATTCCCATTCACTTTCCTCAGGTTCCACCACTCACCCACCTTGCCAGGGTTGATTCAAAGTGGGCCATTAACCTAGCAGGTGGCAAACCTTTGGGACGTGGGGGGAAAGACACTGCAGCCTCAGGGAGAATGTGCAGATTTCCCTCTGTGGGCACTAGAGGTGGGAATTGAACCTGGGTCATTGAAGGTGTGAGGCAGGAGCTCTCTCACCATGATGCCCCCAGAATCCACAATCATAAGGTTCTTAGGGCGGCACGGTTGGCGTAGCGGTCAATGCAACAGGTTTACAGCACCAGCGATCGGGACTGGAGTTCGAAAATCCATGCTGTCAGTACATTCATCCATTCCTCCTGGGTTTCCTCCCACCATTCAAAACATACCGGCGTAGTAGGTTAATTGGGTGGCACAGGCTCATGGGCTGAAATGGCCTGTTATTGTGCTGTATATCTAAATAAATGTATTTTAAATATTAATTATATTGCAATAAAAATTAAGATCTATTGGAAGCATAGGGCCAATTTTTTTACACTTAATACCAGCAGAACAGATGACTGATAATGTTCGCATTTGCTGTTGGTGGAGCTTGCAGTGTAGAAATAAAAATTGGTGACCATATTTCCTTTCACATTGATTTACTACTTAGAAACTTCTCGCTTGGCTACACAGCATCCGACAAACTTGGAAGTCAAAGTGAGTCAAATCTTCCTTTTAATCTATACGGTTAGGGTGAAGTTAGAAAGCGTCCTAGTTGTCATTCTGCCATGAGGTTTGTCTCGAAGTTTCTGGCAATTTGTGGAGAAAGTTGCTTGCCCACCACCTAACTTCCTTTCTGCCCTCTGCATTGCATGAGATGCCTTGTTCAATTTACGCTTGGTACCATTCCTGAATTGCCCTCTGCTTTATTAATTTTATGGTATATTGTAAATGCAAATTGGGCTGGGCATTATTCCACCCATTTCTGTGGCAGAGGGGCAGAGGAGAAGCAACACCTCATTCTTCATTGTGGAGCGCTCAGGCTCAGGTCCAAGAGATGAATGGGTGTCATTCTGGTACATGGTACCAATAACCCTATGGATAGAAGGACAGACAGAGAGAGAGAGAGAGAGAGAGAGAGAGAGAGAGAGAGAGAGAGAGAGAGCACAGTGAGAGGGGCAGAGAAAGAAGGGCTTTCATCCATTCCTCCTGGGTAAGATTCAAACCTAAGCCTCAGAGGTGAAAGGTGAGTCTGATACATGGGGGTCAGCCCAGCACCTTTATTTTTACAGCTGAGAATGGGCTCCAGTGTTCTAATACAAAACAAACTTGTCCAAGACAAACTGTGGCATCCAGTGTATTCTTTGGTAGCTTTATATTTATTTTTACAGTTTAGCAACAGCAGAGAGGAGGGGAGACATCATTCCTCACTCTCGGACTTCCTTTATTATCCTGCTTTAAGCCCTAATCAAGGGCATTGAGTAAGAGAGTGGGGAATGTACACTGAAGGCTATTCAGGTGAAAACCAGCATAAAATGTTATGGATCTCTCCAGCCTGAAGTTGCCTCATGTAATTATTTGTCGAATACTTATCTTGTAAACTGTCTTTGCATTTCATGTGTTTGTTTATCACGTGCAATCACAATTTTTATTTTAATCTCTCTGACAAAAACAGAAATATGTTCCCTCTTGGCAGGGGTCATGGTGACTACAATTACTGTCAAAACACAATACCTCTCACTGAATGAGAAAAATAGCACACAAGCCATAAATTCCAGGCAGGCTTCCAAACCCATTTATTGCCCCAGCACTTTTATATCAATTTGTTTGAACAAAGTCTGCTAAAGTATAGGCAATTTGAGTCAAAGCACCAAGGAGATGCATCGCTGACCATTTAAACATAGGTGGAGCAAGTCTGTCCCTGGTTTTGTTGTGTTGCTGTTCTGCTCCGGAGCTTTGCAGAACTGAAAGAAGGACAGGGTTCTTGCTAGTAGAAAGTTTGTCGCATAACATGCCTCATGAACATAAAATCATTCCACAGATACTCTCCTCTAAATATGTGCCCAACATCTGCTCCAATTCAATTCCAGACCCAGCCCCAAAGATACACTCTACCTCTAAATATACTCTAAATATACTGCACTCTCGATGATTTAACTTCAGACGCAAGCTCTCAGGCATACTCCATGTCGAAATATACCGTGCATACGTATTCTCACTTCAGACCCACAGGCACAGATAAGCTCCTGAATGCCCTTGGCAAGACTGGTGGTGGGTCAAACATCTTGACTATCTCCTTGACCATTGCATATGTTAAGAAATATAGCAATCTCCAACATATACACACACATCGGTTGCAAACATGGACAAAGGTGCAGCAATGTAAGCACATTTATTAAACTAACATTCATGTGGAAGAACTATCAATTGATCCAAATTATTCGTCAGTAACCCAGTCTGATTTCATTAACCTCCACCACCACTCCAGCTTTGCTGCTACTGATCTTTCCCTGAAGTGGTCTAAAGACCACTTTATTATATGAACAATATAGCTCTATTATATGAACAACCCAGTGTGGTATTGGATGATCTGGATTCATTCCACATAGCAGTTAAAAGCTCTTTTCTCCCCCCCACCCCCCACACCCCCAAGAGAAATAGGATCACCTTTTAATTCTTTGACCATTTTGTGCATTCAAAACATGAACAGACTCTTTCACTATTGAATTCATTTTTAAAATAACTTTAGGTAAGTCGATACAAAGCAAAGACCAACTTTAACCTGCAAAAGAGGCCACCATTTCCACAAGACTGGACCAGTTCAATTGTGACTGCATTAACCCGGCTGGTACATGCTGACAAACTCTGAAATTCCTCTGAACCTAAATGCTTTGTCAAACCCATCATTTCAAAAGTCAACAAATGAGACTTATTTTTAAGCAGTTCTTTTAAGCTTTAATGAAGCAAAAATTTCATTGATTATTGGTAGGATAAAGCCTTTTCTGGCAAATGTTCCTCTTCAATAGGAATATAGATTAGAAAGTCTCTCTTTAAAAAGTACACCAGCGGTAAATACTTCTGTTTAAAGGGGACCACTAATGGTGTGTACACTGTCATAAGGTTCTCCTTAAAACGCGCTGTTATAGTGGGTCCCTCCTTAAAGAAATCCATTAGTGAAGAATATTCCTCTTTGCAAGAGAAACTTGGTTTGAATGGTAAGAATCCCTCCTCAATTGTATAATTCATTGTACTGACAATTGTTATTCACCTGTGATAACGCACAAGGATGGCAGCCCCAATCACAGGGGAAGTGGATTATCCCGGAATTCTCCACGCCAGGTTCCTGTCACGCTCAGGGGCTGACGGGCTGAGGTGGCTATGTAAATACTTACAAGGAGACAAAGAGACTGATGGAGTATGCTTGCTTTGTTCCTCAGCCAGACAACTTCCAGGAGAGGATCTGCTATTCCAATTTCCTGTATTCATAATCTCAGACCCTGGGTGGTGCTGCACAGCTGGTGAAATCTAAGCTTTGGGCACAGGTGTAGCGACTGGCACCATCTGGGAATCAATTCACCAAGACGTTGAAATCCCCACTAAACCACAATTCCCACCAGCAGTAGTACACATCCTTCCTGAAAGGCAAACGCCACCTGTACAGGGGTGGGGAGCTAGATAATGGAGTGGTTATGATCACACAGCCGATAGTGACCCTCACCAGCTCGTGGGATTGATGTCAGGCTCAGCGCGTCATAGAACTGGCAGAAGCTATCTCGGATTGTGGTGGGAAGGGTGCGGGGGATATAGGTGAGAGGAACAAAGCTCCTCTGTATGAAGCAGCACGAGAGGAAATAGACACAGGAAGCTGTTGATGGGGGGGGGGGGGTCGCCGTCTTTAATTGTCATTTATGCCTCACGTGTTCTTCTGCTGTAAAAGGATCCCCGTGACAATCAGTGCAAGACTGAGAGGTTTGTTTATGCAGGGCAGCTCATGTTCCCTGGGGTCGGGGTTGAGATTACCATCTCGGCCCAACGAAGCACTGAGACGGGAATGGAGGAGGCAAGATTGTCGCTCTCTCCATCTGGGACAGCTTCCAATCTTCCAGGTGAATAGGCTGCAAATAGCGAGAGAAGAAAAGAACTCTCATTCCCACTCTGGTGGAATTTGATCCTGCTTTCCAGGGATGAAACCAAACACTCGTCCCGTGTCCCACCCCCCCCCCCCCCCCCACATGCTGTTGAGTCTCCCCTTTGGAGAGAGGAAGCTTTTATTCTCTCAAGCTGGCCTGAATTTGAACCCAGAATGCTAGGGTGAAAGGGTAATATCCTAAAACTGTTGCCACCCAAAGTGAAAGGCAATTTCTCTCTTTAACTCCTTGGTGATATCCAGCACTTGGCTGATTTGGAGGGGTGGGGGGGGGGTGATCTGTGAAGGAGGGGAAGGGGGCACGGGGTTCAACACATCAGAGCTGCTTCATTTCCCTGCTCTGGAATACACCTGCACGGATCTGGAGCAGCAAATAGCAGATTGACAGAGCGACAAGGTGTTTGGAAGATCCTTACTTCAAATCAGCAGACCATTGAGTTAATTTCATTAACCTTAAAGGGAGAAAATTTGATTTCAAGCAACCATAAGAAATTGAAATTCAATATAATCCCTTTTGAAATAAATACCGATCCAGCCGCAAAGCAGGAATAGTTTCAGGAGGACTTCACACCAATTGACAAAAAAAGAGGTTTGAGAGAGGACAAAATCTTGGTCAATAAAATACGTTGAAAGAACCAACTTAAAGGAAGAAAAGGAGGCAGAGAGACAGAAAGATTCGGAAAGGGTACTCCAGAATTTAATAACCTGTGCAGCTGAAGTTTGCGATTGGGGCAAATAATGTCAGATTAAAAGGAACCCACAGTTTTATCCAATTCAAATCTTGCTTCTCCCAGTGGAATTCTTGATCTTCAGAAGATGACAGATGGTGTCATTATTCCTGCAGCCCACAGCTGTACAGGAAGAAACGGTGCGGAGAAAACAGAAGGAGAGGGAGGTTGCCGATGATATTTTAGTTCCTGTACAGTTCGAACCATTCAGGGTTTCGGTGCCTTTTATCACAGTGCCATCAAGCAAGAAAGGATCGAAACAGGCCCTGAATCCATTCGGACCATCTATCAATCCGCCTGCCCTAATCCTACATTAAACATACACTGAGGTCTGCCATGCAAATTTCTAATGCATTACAGATGGAGATAAAGAACAAAGGCAAGCAACAAACATCTTAAAGTAAGTCAACAGACAAGAATAAGCATGCGGTGAATGGATTTAGATGGCGGCGTGTATCGGAAGAGGAATTCTTATTGTCGGGATAGGGATGCTTCAATGATCTGGAGCCTGGAAGGCCAGCCCATAAGCTGGGAAGCCCCAGGGGAACTAGAATGCTGAATACTCCCGATACATGCCATTGGCCACCATTTATAGTGAATTCACTCTCGATACATGGCCACAACACATGGAATTTAGACAGCTTTTGAGCGGAGCCACTCATTCAAGAGGAGTAAATTAATGAGCAAGTTACTTCCAACGTCACTCCCTTAACATTCCCAGATTGATTCCCTAACTCACCGTGACTTTATAATACAATGCAGCAACCTTTCGAAGGAGTCGTGCTGCTGGATATTTTTAGAAGGTGGTCCTCTTTTAGTAGCTGTGGGCTTTATTGTAGTGATTAGAAGCAACACCAGGGCCTTTCAAACTGCTGAGTAAAATGGGGGTAACTGGGCAATTTACACTTTTGGAGCCCCGGTTATGGGCAGTTTGAAAGGGTCCAACCGGGTCAACCCCGTCGGAACCCGACTAGGTCCCTGACCTACCTCAGAGGTAGTCAGGGAACCCAGTTAAACTTGCCTAGGCCGATTTGGACAGGAAGATGGCCGACCCGCTTATTCCGATTATGTCAGCGTTCGCGTGTGTGCATCACCGCGGCTGCCAGCATCCAAACATCTGGTGAGTGAGTGACATGTCATTGTGGGGGGGGATCCCCCTCAAATCGCTGGGTTGGCGATTTAACGGGACGATACCCCTTCCATTTAAAAGGTCCTTCCAGTAAACGTACCTGGGTCCCAGGAGGGCCACACAGATGCTGCAATTTGAAAGGGGCTATTATTACAGTGTCAGCGACCCAGATATGGATCCAGCATTGCCTGTAAGGAGTTTGTACATTTGCCCCGTGTTTTGTATGGGTTTCCTCCAGGTGCTCCAGTTTCCTCTCACATACCAGTGATGTAAGGTTAATTGGTCACATGAGTTGGAGGCTGGAAGGGTTGGTTGCCATGCTGTACATCTAAATTTTTTTTAAAAATTAAATGAAAAACAACCTTCTATAAACAGGGAATAAGAAAATGAGTGTAAACAAGGGAGCCTGTAGATGGTGGGGGATTAGAGTATACTAGAGGAATACACTGGAGGAACTTAGCAGGTCACACAGCATCCATGCAAAGGCAGTCGATGTTTTGGGCTCGACTCCTTCCTCAGTAATCAGGGATATTGTGTACTAGAAAACAGCTACTGGTGTTTTGATGCACAGAGCATTAGATTTTGCTTTGTGGATGCATTGAGAACACATACAGGCAAGATCACATCCAGTGCAGGAATGACCCAGCTCAAGCAATGAAGATGTGCCAAAGGCAATGAGCAAAAGGAATACCCTTTGAAGGTCTATTGTCACAATGGGTGGTCATACCAGGAGCCACAGGGTTGAGGCTGTGCCCCACTACAGTAAGAGGCAGCTTAGAATAGGGTTGGGGGTGGTCCGATTCAAAGCAGAAAATGAAAATCCAGAATAAGTAAACTCACAGAAAGCAACACTGTGTGTTCGGATTAAATCCAAGAACACTTATTCCTGATGGGGCCAGGTTCTACAACTCTGTCTCACATCCGAATTCTGTTAATGATCATTCACTTTACTTATTCAGGGACAGCTCTGGCCGAAATTAGAAAGCACTTCACAAGCAGAATCAACGATATCCTGGCCTATTTTATGTCTCAGTGACTAGTATTTGTTGGAATCTTTAGTGACCCCTCTGTCCCCCGCTCAACCTTTGAGGCCTCTTCCACTTTTCTGCTTGCTCTACATAACTGTTCTTCTCCACGGATTGTCACCTCATCATGGTGGATGAGCTTGTGTGGTCCTGAGATCCCGAGGGCTGGTAGGGTCACCCATGGCAGTAAGGATGAGGGTGACGTCCCTGACAAAAAACAATGCAACCAAGTCCTCAACGGTGGAACAGGCGGAAAAAGTGATTCTGAACTCAACGCCCATGAAGGCGGTCGAAGGCTGCAACAACTCCATCAGCTCCATTCATTGTGGTTTCCATGCCATCAGAACTAATTGGTTGATTTGTGAAGTATCGTGTGCTTCTTGGAATGCAACATCAAGTACACATTAAACAAATACATGCACAGGCGTCTTCACTCTGTGGGTCAACGGAATGAAGGCCATCATCCTCGACCTCGAGGGATACTCACAACGACGACATAACTGTGGCGGAGGCCCAAACACAGACTCTGCTGCTTGCCAGGACAGATGATTCTGAAGACCCGCATAACTCTGAGAAAAGAAATTCCCAGTCCCTTCCCTCCCTTCTCCTATCACAGTTATCTTTCCTAGCCCTCTGCTCCCTCACCTCCTTCCCCTCCCACCCATAACCCAGCTATCACCCGCCAACCTGTGCTCCTCCCTCTTCTCCTCCTCCCTCCCCCCACCTTTTCATTCAGGTACCTGTCAAATCATCAACGCACCCAAAGAAGGGCTCGGGCCTTATTATTGGCGTTCTGGCCTTCCTAAAAGATCCCTGCTTTCAAGAGGAAATATTTGCTGAAGCTATGATGAGAGCCTGACTGGGGTAGACGAAGTTCTGAATCTGGTCTGGGTGTCTCTAGGGATTGTTCTCTTTGCAGTAGTGAAGGTGTCGACCTGTCTGTGGGCTCCTATACTACTTCAACTAAGCCTGAGGAATACAGCCTCATCTGCCTTCTAGTTAGAGTAGTCTGATCCCTCTGCCTTTTGCTTCCCCTGGATGCTGCATGAACCGTTGAGTTTCTCCCTCACTTTTGTGCACTGCTCTAGACCACAGCACTTGCATATTTCTTGTTTCCCTTCAATTGATATTTACTCCCCATCTTATTCTTAAATGATTGATCCTTATGCTGGATTCCCTGACCAGGAGGGAGGAGCCTCACAGTATCTACCCCCATCAAATAACATTATGGCCTTAATCGCCATTTTCAGTTGGGTCTGCACCTTTAGAACAAGAATGGGCAACTCGGTCCACCTCGTAATACATTGCAACTCCAACTTTCTGAATCGGAAGGTTCTTGGTTGAAATCCAGCTTCAAAAGCTTGAGGCACTGAGCTTTATTCCGCTGTTATGGATCTTTCTGAAGGGACATTGGCTTGCTTAATCTGTTAGCTGGATGCAAAAGATGACGGTTCGATGGCAAAGAAAAGCAGGACAGATTTCTAATAATCATTATGACCCCATCATTACCAACAGCAGTCATTTCATATTGCTGTTTGTGGGAGTTTTCATTGAATATCCTATTGACTGCACTTCGAAAAAGTGCACTTCATTGCTTATAATGTACCTTGAGCCAAGCTCAAAGGAATGAGAATGCAATTTGTTTGGCTCCTTGCCTTTACCTCTTAGTACGTAACACTTTAAAATGTCCTGGTTTGTATCGCAATTGAGTCCATATAGAGCTTTTGGGATGTGGACTTGGATGTGTTTATTGAGTAACAAATACCCTTCTCCAGGTTTCATTTATCCGTGGTCTGAAACTGGTCCAGCTGCCCACTCTTTCCCCACAGCCCTGGATCAATCCTCACACTGATCCCACTGCCCCGATCTCTCCGTACAGCCCAGTGTCGGTCCCAACATTGATCCCACTGCCTGCTCTCTCCCCACAGCCCCGTGTCAGTCCCCATACTGATCCTACTGCCCTGCTCTCTCCCCACAGCCCCATGTCAGTCCTCATACTGATCCCACTGCCCCGATCTCTCCCCACAGCCTCTTGTCTGTCCTCATACTGATCCCACCGATCCCACTGCCCCGATCTCTCCTCACAGCCCCGTGTCAGTCTCCGCACTGATCCCTACGTGCAAATAAAAAGTTTACAGGTACACTACAGTATCCCACATAGTTTTGCTGAGTATATACAGTAATATGGTGTGCACACAACATCCACATTGCATAACGCCCAATTTGACAGAACACATCGTGGATGTTAAGTGGCGCATACCCTGAATAGGGTTTGGTACTATCCGTGGTTTCAGGCATCCACTGAGGGTCCTGGAACATATCCCCTGTGGATGGGGGGGTGGAAACGACACACTACTCTAATTAGAAGGCAGGTGAGGCTGTATTCCTCAGGCTTAGTTGAAGTAGTATAGGAGCCCACAGACAGGTCGACACCTTCACTACTGCAAAGAGAACAATCCCTAGAGACACCCAGACCAGATTCAGAACTTTGTCTACCCCAGTCAGGCTCTCATCATAACTTCAGCAAATATTTCCTCTTGAAAAGAGGGATCTTTTAGGAAGGGCAAAATGCCAATAATAAAATGATTGCAATGCAATGTGGACATAACGCAGTTATAATGCCAGTGATTGCCCCGTTCTCTCCCCGTGTTGGTCCCCACACTAATCCCACTGCCCCGCTTTCTCGTCAGAGCCCCGCACCAGCGATTGGGACTGGGGTTCAAATCCCACGTTTTCTGTAAGGAGTTTGTATGTTCTCCCTGTGTCTGCGTGGGTTTTCCCCAGGGGTTCTAGTTTCCTCCCACAATTTGAAATGCACTTGGGGGTTGTAGGTCAATTGGGTGTAATTGGGCAACACAGGCTCATGGGCCGAAATTCCCTGTTACCGTGCTGTATGTCTAAAAAAAATGAAACAAATAATTTTTAAAAATTATTAAACCAAAGAAGAAAGAGGTGTAGGTGCCACAAGACTCACTCCACCAGGTTCAGGAACAGCCGCTGCCCCTCCACCATCAAACTCCTCAATGACAAACTCAATCAGGGACTCATTTAAGGATTCTTACTTGTGCACTTTGTTGACTCTCTTCTCTCTGAGTTGTACAGTCAGTTTGTTTACATTTCTTTATTGGTTTACATGTGTGCCTATCTTGTGTACAGTTCTTTTTGCACTACCAATAAGTGGTAATTCTGCTGCGCCCACAGGAAAAGGGAATGTCAGGGTGGTATGTGATGTCGTGTATGTACTCTGACAATAAATCACAACTCAGAAGAAACTGTTAGTTCTTACTGAGTTAAATTTCATCTCTTTCTGCAAAAAGCAAGGTTCATCCATTAATCATAGGTGCACGGTTAAAATGTCAAGAAGACGACGTGTTGGGGGAGGAGAAAATTCCGCTAAATTATGAAAACATTTGATAAAAGTATTTACTTTTCATCAGTAATTAAGCAAATCCTTGTTGCTTGATAGTAAGGTACAACAATGAAGTTAGAAAGTAGTATGATATGAATGGCTTTAATCAACAACAGACTGACAGTATCAGGTGCAAACCACAAGAGATTGGAGTGTAAATGGTTTCTAATAACAATGTGTAGTGTATGGGGGGGGGTGTGGATGTGTTTGGGTGTGTGTGGGGGGGGTGTGCTTGTGGGTGGGTGCATGTCTGTGTGGGTGTATGTGTGTGTCTGTATGGGTGTCTGTATGGGTGTGTGTCTGAGTGGGTACGTTTGTGTATGTCTGTGTGGGTGTACGTGTGGGTGTGTGTGTCTGTATGGGTGTGTGTCTGAGTGGGTATGTGTGTGTATGTCTGTGTAGGGGTGTGTGGGTATGTATGTCTGTATGGGTGTCGGTGTGGGTGTATGTGTGTGTGTGTTTGTGTGAGGGTGTGGAGGGGTGTATGTGTGTGTGGGGTGTTTGTGTGTGTGTAGCATTTGTGGGTGCGTGTGTGTATGTATGTATGCGTGTATGCGTGTGTGGGGTGTTTGTGTTTGTGTGTGTGTCTGTATGGGTATCTGTGTGGGTATATGCTTGGGTGTGTGTCTGAGTGGGTATGTGTGTGTATGTCTGTGTAGGGGTGTGTGGGTATGTATGTCTGTATGGGTGTCGGTGTGGGTGTATGTGTGTGTGTGTTTGTGTGAGGGTGTGGAGGGGTGTATGTGTGTGTGGGGTGTTTGTGTGTGTGTAGCATTTGTGGGTGCGTGTGTGTATGTATGTATGCGTGTATGCGTGTGTGGGGTGTTTGTGTTTGTGTGTGTGTCTGTATGGGTATCTGTGTGGGTATATGCTTGGGTGTGTGTCTGAGTGGGTATGTGTGTGTATGTCTGTGTAGGGGTGTGTGGGTATGTATGTCTGTATGGGTGTCGGTGTGGGTGTATGTGTGTGTGTGTTTGTGTGAGGGTGTGGAGGGGTGTATGTGTGTGTGGGGTGTTTGTGTGTGTGTAGCATTTGTGGGTGCGTGTGTGTATGTATGTATGCGTGTATGCGTGTGTGGGGTGTTTGTGTTTGTGTGTGTGTCTGTATGGGTATCTGTGTGGGTATATGCTTGGGTGTGTGTCTGAGTGGGTATGTGTGTGTATGTCTATCTGGGGTGTGTGGGTGTGTGTGAGTGGATATGTGTGTGTTTGTGTGGGTCTGGTTATATGCTTATTTGTGTGTGGGTGTGTGTGTCTGTGTCTGTGTGGATACACACTTATGTGCTCTTCCAACACTGCGACACTTGTGTGGCTCTTGCTATCATTACTGCTAAGTTGACAGAGGCATCAATTGATGCTATTAACTGTCCTCTCCTTTTGTGGCGAATAACAGAGGCTTTAGAGAGACTCTCTAAAAGCCATTAAAAGGTGATGCAAAATGTTGCTAACTAATTTAATCAGACGGATACAAGGATGTTGCACAGATGGAGGTCAATGAGGACAGTAAGATTGCAGCATGAAAGCAAGAATTGATAGCAGCAAGCTGACGGATTTATTTAGGAATCCAAGTTTTATGAACATCCAATGCTCCAAACCAGAAAACCAAATTGGTTCAAATCCAACTTTATCGAACTTTGGACTCTATTTTTGGCAGTGTTTTTCATCCCTCCCAATCTGGCAGGATCGTGGCCCACAGGGAACCAATGGACCTGCACTTCACCTTTCCGCAGCACTGTGACATTTTGACACTTAGTGGTGGTAATTGGAATGCAGTCAGTCTCCTGTAGGTCGCCTGACATGCCCTAGTAATTGCCTAATAATAGCGTCAATCTGCAGGTATAAACAGGTGCACTTCAGCTCCCTGAAAGGCCTAAATGATGGAGTTTATCTCCCAGATAAGCTGTGAGATATGGCTCTGTGCAGGTGGAGAACTCTGAATGCTGTGGTGAGATAAGACCACTTGGTGGGTTCTCCATCTGTTGTAAGATAGAGATTAAATTTTCTTCACAACAGCCATCGGGGCTTTGACCTGCTTTAGTTCCCAATTACAACCTCGTCATTCGCTTAAAAAAAGCGTCACTTTCCAGATGCGCAGTCTAGCCCCGACGAAATAATTCTACATTCTGATGGTTGGCTGTTGTGGTCAGTCCTGGGCTTAACATCAAATGGTTCATTGCCGTGCATGACCTTCAAGGGGCCTTCAGCTGAAGTTCCTAACAATGTGTGGAGAGCTACCTCTTTAATAACTCTGCTGATCCTCACAGAACCTGGGAACTTCCCATGTCTCCCTCCACTTATGTGGACCAACACAAGAAACCATTTTAATGACTGGTGATAGGCTAAGGCCTGGCATTGGATTGAGAAAAAATGGCGGCTGCTACTGGTGCAGAGCTGCAGAGAAGGAGGAGCGGAGACACGTGCACTGCTCCGCAGGGTTCTACTGCCCAACCCAATGACCAATAGCTCTGTGCAGGCTTGTTAAAGGAGCCAACCAGGCATGCTGCTGGAGGATGAGAGGGTAGCTCACATTGTTTCATTGTTTAAAACAGGCTCCAAAAGTAACCTTGGAAATTATAGGCCGGTGAGCATGACATCAAGAGTAGGTCAATTATTGGAATGTGTCCCAAGAGATCAGATATACAGTTATTTGGATCGCCAGAAACTGATTAGGGATAGTTGTTTGGCTTTGTGTGTGGTAGGATGTGCTTAACCAATCTTATAGAGTTTTTTGAGGAGGTCACCAGGAAAGTTGATGTGGATGTTGTCAACATGGACTTTAGTAAGGCCTTTGACAAGGTCCCAAGTGGGAGGTTAGTCAGGAAGGTTCGGACGCCAGGTTTTCATGGTGAAGTAGTGTACAGGATTCAACAATTGCTGCACAGGAGAAGCCAGCGAGTGGTGGTGGATGATGGCTTCTCAGACTAGAGGCCTGTGACTACTGGTGGGCCTCAGGGATCGGTGTTGGGATCACTGTTGTTTGTTGTCTATATCAATGATCTGGATGATAAGGTGGTAAACTGGATTGGCAAGTTTGCAGATTGGAGGTGCCATGGACAGCAAAGAAAGTTTTTAAAGCTTGCAGAGGGATCTGGACCAGCTGGAAAAATGGGCTGAAAAATGGCAGATGGAATTTAATCCTTCCTTTTGGAAGGACATACTCAGTAAATGGACGGGCACTGAGGAGTGTGGTAGATTAGAAGGATCTTGGAATACAGATGCATAATTCCCTGAAAGTGGTGTCACAGGTGGATAGAGAGCTTTTGGTATCTTGGCCTTCCTAAATTAAAGTATTGCGTATAGGAGCTGGAATGTAATGGTAAAGTTGTATAAGACATTGTTGAGGCCAAATCTGGAGTATTGTGTGCAGTTTTGGCACCTAACTGCGGGAAAGATATCAATAAAATGGAGTTGAGAGAAGATTTACTAGGATGTTGCCCGGACTTCAGGAACTGAATTACAGGGAAAGGTTAAACAGGTTGGGACTTTATTCCCTGGAGCATAAAAGAATGAGGGGAGATTTGATAGAGGAATTTAAAATTATGAGGGGGACAGACAGAGTAAATGCAGATAGGCTTTTTCCACTGAGAGTAGGTGAGATACAAACTCGAGGGCATGGGTTAAGAGTGAAAGGTTGAGGGGAATGTCTTCACACAGAGAGTGGTGGTGGTGTGGAACGAGCTGCCCGAATTTGGACAGGTGCATGGAGGGCTATGGGCAGGGTGCAGGTCAGTGGGACTAGGCAAAAATAATGGCTCAGCACAGATTAGAAGGGATGAAGGGGCCTGTTTCTGTGCTGTAATCTTCTATGGTTTTATGGTTTGCCAGTGACTGCACCATGATCAGCAAGGAGGACATCCAAGTGTGAATGCAAAAAACTAATTTTCAATGGCACGTTGCTCTTCGTGGTTTTGTAAGATTGAAGAAGTAAAATATGACAGGAAATCACAAAAATAGGTTATATCTAAAAAAAATGGTACATGACAGGGAAATTGTGATCAGTAGCCCAAAATCCATAAAATACACTCCAAAGTGTTCAGGAAGCAAAATCTTTGCTGTTCCGTATTATCAGTCATCCCAGCACATTCTTGGATACATCTTCATGCAGTTTGTCTGTAACAGCATTCGATCCTTCTTGTGCATTTATATTTGTGGGTGTGCTCGAATTCCTGTATTAATGACAATAAGGCTAGTGTCTGCATCACCTATCTGTGACTGTACTGGTGCAAGCTGAGTGTAAATACTTGTGTATCTTCACAGCCATCATATTCCATATGTATCTTTGTATCTATGGCAATACATGTGTCCATAATGATGCAAATACATGTGTTTGTCATTGTTGTAGAGCCATAGAGAGATACAGCACAGAAATGGGGTCATTGGCTCACTGTGTCTGCAGTATCATCTTCCCATTGTAATATTTTTCCTATGATCAATTATTTTATACTCCCCATGTTTCCATCAATTCCTCTCCAGATTCTATCACTCACTACACACTGAAGGCAAATCACAATGTCTGATTAATCTGCCAACCTGCACATGTTTTGTATGAGGGAGGAACCCACATGGTCCCAGGAAGAACATGCAAACTCCTCACAGGGAGTAGTTCAGGATTGAGGTCAGGATCGAAGTCATGGTTGAGGTCAGATCAAGGTGTGTGGCTATGTGTGTGTGCATGTGTGTGGGTGTGTATGTGTGGGTGTGTGCATGTACGTGTGCATTTATGTGCGCGTATGTTTGTGTGTGTGTGTGGGGGCCTGTGTACGTGTGCCTGTGCGCAGATGTGTGCACATGTGTGTGTGTGCGTACGTGTGTGTGTGTACGTGTGCACATGTGTATGTGTGTAGGTGTGTTTACGTGTGCGCGCACGCGTGTGTGTGTAGCATGTGGGTTGTATAAGCATGCAAATGTGCCCCCCATAATGTCTGCACGCAGTATTTCATGTGGCCCATATGGTTGTCAAGGCTGTGGGTAACAACCCTCATTTGTACAGAAAAGTGGAGCCATTTCAAAGGGCCCAATGGCCTACTTCTGGTTCTCTTACTCTGTGCCTATGTTTCCAAGATATCCTGACCCCAGTGCAATGCTGCCCACTGACATCTCAGTACTCGTTCCAAGTATAATAACAAAATGAATTTGCAGTTGGAGGAGGGGAGAAAAGATAAAAGGGCCAGATGGATACATTTTTCTGAAAAAGAAATGTAAAAGAGCTTGGCTGTAATCACAGTTTAAGAAGCAGTTTTGTATCAAGCTGTTAAGCTTAACAGGAAATAATTGCTAAAAGTGTTTAGAACCATCACATTATCTCTTTGGCAACAGTTACAGATTTATAAAGTGCCGGCCACAGCAATCTCACAAAAAAAACCATTGTAACTTTTCTTAAATAAACCCAAATTAAACCAAGGTGATGCACATTTCCTAAGTTAATTCATCTAGCACACAAATAGAAACACTTCAATAACATAACCACATAAATCACTGGGTAACAAAATATGATAGAAACTCACCAAAACCCATCTGAACACCACAATTAAACAAACATGTTGAACAAATTGCATTAATGACATGAGACGAATTTTGATGATCAGAATTAGGGGACCATTTTGCTTGATATTTTTTATTGCCGATGTTCCTCAGAGGAAAGTGGAGGTGACTAAGGCCATGAGGTATCCTTATTTTTGGGGAAATATGCATCTTTCTTCATAATGTCACCAGATTATTGGTGGCGGACCCAGGAGGAGAAGGGGATTGAGTGGTTTAGGGATTCCTCATCTTTTGACTCAGACATCTGAGGGTTCAGCCTCAGCAGGGCACATAAGAAGGTAGGGCTGGTGGAAACGAGACTCCGTGCAGCATGGGGTGTGAAGGAGATTACAGAAGGAGTGGCCAAGAAGACGCAAATTTTAAAGCTGAGACGCCAGAGGAATAAGCAAAAGGCAAAGGGTGAATGTGATTTGGTGTGGCATGGGCAGCAGAGTCCTGGATGGACTTCACTTCATGCTGTGTTAAACCTGGCAATCCGACCAGGATGGCAATGAAACAATGGAGGTAATTGTGGCAGGCCTTGCAGAAAGCCACAATGTCAAAATGAAAGCTTTAATTAATTACCACCTTTACAACAGCTTTAATAAAGCTTACTCCTTCAACATCTTCCATTGCTGCTCATGACAAACTCTGTCAGACTGACATTATTTAGCTTCATTTGTAATTTAAAGAGATACTCCATTATTCATAGACAGTACTGTTCCCTCTAAGCCAATGGTTCTCAATCTTTTTCTTTTCACTCACAAACCACTGTAAGTATTCCCAATTCCAAAGGTGCTCTGTGGTTAGTAAAGGATTGCTTAAGGTGGGATATGGGTGGAAAGAACAAGTTTGAAAACTACTGTTTTAATCGTCCCTAATAGACTCGTTATGTGCACGGTTTCATAGCTCCAAGGGAAATGGCCTCTCAAGCAAGATATTTCAGTAACAATTGGGTCTAGAGCAGTGGTTCTCAACCTTCCCTTCCCATTCACATCCCACCTTAAGTATCCCTTGTTAATCACAGAGCACCGATGGCATAGAGATTACTTAAAGTGGAATGTGAGTGGAAAGAAAAAGGTTGGGAACCCCTGCTATAAGCTGTGCGCACGCACACACGTTTTGCAACCAGCACACAAAGGAAATTAATGTGCACACCAAAGGCTAATGATCTAAAATAAAGTAGTAATTAATAATTATACTTATTGAAAATAATCTCTTAGCTGACTGTTTCCGTTAACTAGTTCATTGGTTAAACAAGTAGTTAATCATACCAGTATTTTATTAAAACAGGCCAATACAGTTTTAATAGCCATGAGAAATGGGCTGTGCCAAAATGATCTTAAAACAATTTCAGGTTTACATTTGCACAAGCATTCAGTGCGCACATGCTTTTGTCTTTTACAATACATTTATTGACTTTAATAAAAAAACTTGTATCACTAATACACATAAATCGTAAATCATATCCATAATTTGTATTCTAAATAGTATGTACCTTTTTCTAGTAAAAAAAATGGAAAAACAAGGGATGAAGAAAATAGTAGAGGAGAAAAGCTCCACCCCCGTACCTAACTGCGTGGCCAGATGCTACATATAACTGATATTAAAAGAAAAAAGGTAAAAAAATATATAATGTGGACAATTTAATTACATTGCAGTAAAATGATAAAGTAAGATAGTGAGTCACAAATGACCCCTGTCTGTAATCCTATATACTTTTGTCACAGGGAAAAAAAAATTGCACAACATAAGGTTTTTGTGCTCACTGACTACATTAATAGTCAACTCAAGCTAAATTATGTGCAGTTTAAAATAATCCTAGTTCCAACATTGCAGTGGTCATTCTAGCATACCGATCTTTATCTACCTCATGGCATCTCTTTTCTCATGACCCAATCTCAGTTTCCTTTCGCTCAGAACCATTTCATCTTCACAAATGGCAAAATAACCTTCAAAGCTCAGCGCAAAGCAACATTTCCAAACACCAGTCTCCCGTTTGAATTCAAAAGTCAGACAAAGTTTTTCATCGCAGCCCGACGTTCACAGACCTTATCTGCAAAAGCAATCTTTGGATTTCCATTTGCTTTTTCAAAAGCAGGAAGCACCTCAAAGGCCCAACGGCGACTGTGCATACCTCCGTGGTTAGGATCGTGAAGGTCGGTCCCACTCAGGAAAGGTACATTGCTCACAAAAAATCACAAAATCATAGAGCAATTACAGCAATGATGGAGTACCTGTTCATAATTCATCCGCTGAGAGAGATCCTAAAATCATTCCTATTATAGCACCTCAGTTGGCTCCTTCAGACAAAGGGTAAAATCTTGTTTTTCCCTGCTCTGGCCATAGTATCTGAAAGTCTTATTCACTTCTTATTGAATAAGACCGGATAATTCCTTTTGAAGGTATGGTTTGATAAAGGCTCAACACAATTAGTTAATATTTCCTTCTTAAGTATTGAAGATGGAGTTGACCATCTTAGCGTGTTTATTGATCAACGCTCCACCTTCATTATCTTGTCTAAGATCCCTTAATCTCTCAGGTTCCTTTGCTGTTGTTTTGATACTAACGCTTTTCCACAGATCTGCATCCAATTTTATCTCCAATTGTTTAGTTCACTCTCGCACGTTGTTTCCTGTGTTAAGCCAAAGAACCTCATGTTCCATCTTCCATCACTCCAGAGATGCAGCAATGAATTCAGCCATTTCACTCCCTGCTGTTTGTAATGGAATGTAAGGCACCTGACTTGGATTCTTTTCCCCCTCTTTCCACATGTTCTTCCTCATCTCCTGGTTGAGGGTTGAGGGTCAGGATTCTCTGTGTTCTGTCTCTCACAGTTGCTGCATGTCCTATTGCATTTCCTTTTTCAATTTCTCTCGAACCGTCCTTTTCCATCTGCTAACTAAACAGCTCTAAATGCATTGTGCCACCCGAAGAGATAACAGGCCCTTCTCCCAGCACAGCCACACCATCAACCCTTCATTCACATGAATCCTATTTATTATTCTCCTGACTTTACCCACCAACTCCCCCAGATTTGACGTCTCACCTGCACAAGGATACTTCCCGTGTCCCCATTAACTGACCTGCTTGACTTTGGCACGTGGGAGAAAACTGGGGCACCTGGGAGGAACACACACAGTCATCGAGAGAGGATGCAGACTCCACACAGCCTGCACTGGAGGTCAGGGTAGAATCTGGCTGACTGGAGCTGTAAGGCTGTGGGCTCCACTGGCTGAACCACGGTGCTGCCTTCTTCTGGCTCCCTGAAGAGTCTGAGGAAACCATGGAAACTGAGCTTTCTGTCGTTGAGGAGTGGATGTCCTAATGTTTGAAGCATATTTTCTTCTGCCTTGGACATACCTCCATGCAAACAGTTCTCAGCTAAACCTCAGTGTTGCTGCTTGTCAGCCACTATCAAACTCTTCTGTGATTTTGCCACACTCCTACTGTTGGTTGTAAATAGTCAGGATGTTTACCATCTTCCTGCTGACGAAAGGTTGTGAGGAAGGGAGAGGGAAGACCAGCAGCTAATAATTGGGGATAGGCAGAAATAAAGATTTTTTAATGCTGAATGCATCCCTGCTGAGTTAGTCTTGATATAGAGGGGACATAGTGGATGGCTGGGGTAGGAACTGGTGTGGAAGTAATTGCCTGTCTAGCTATTGTTGAACCATTAATGAAATGCAGTAAAATCGTTAATTACAAAAAACTGACAGGCTTATTTCATCAGAATGTACTTGTAAACCCTTTCCAGGTAACACAGTGATGGATTGTTTGATAGACTGTTTGGTGGCAGATGGTGAATAAATGCTCTGTGCTATTGGTACAGGGGCAGGGACGTACCAGACAGCCTGTGCTGTGATTTATAACGCAATAATCGACACACTTAATGAGGCACTTACATGCTCACAACCCACCTGGATTCAATCACTCCTGAAATGTTACATTACTGTCACTGTTGGGAGAAATTCAACAAGCATCATGGCAATAACCCAAAGCGAACAAGTTAATAAAATCGAGCTTTGGAATTGCCCTTGTGAAAACGGGCAGAGAAAAGTGCTTCTGGAGAGTATTCACCACCTTCCATACCTTATGTCCTAACAATGTTAATTCAAATTGCTTAATTCAATGACCTGAAGTGTCCTTTTACTTGCAGTATTCCCATGCCAACTAATTGTGTTTGTTACATAAGAGAGACCAAATTATCTTATAATACCACTAACTTTTGGGGGGTGAAATTTCACTGGATAACTTAATTTTGCCATATCAGCATTCAAAATCCAAGATAATCTATTTTACTCCAGTTATTGGACTATAAATGTGATGCTTTACTTCTGTAATTGATGCTTTGCCTATTACTGATAAGGTTGCTGGGCCATAATTATATCTTGGGTTTCAGCTTTCCACAAGGTTGTCCCATGTGTGAACGAAGAGGGAAATGTCATTCTCCTGCACTTGGCATCTATCCAGATGGTTTCTGATCCAGTGGTGGAGAACACTTCACCTGCTTGTACTCCAATTGACAGGGCACCTGTGCAAATTAATTTTTTTTAAATTTGGACGTGCGCATGGTAACAGGTCACTTCGGCCCACGAGTCCGCGTTGCCCAATTTACACCCCATTAACCTACAACCCCAGTATGCTTCGAATGGTGGGAGGAAACTGGAGTCCCCGGGGAAAACCCACGCAGACACAGGGAGAACATATAAACTCCTTACAGACAGCGCTGGACTCAAACCCAGGTCCTGATCGCTGATGCTGTAAAAGTGCTGCGCTGACCACTATGCCAACCATGTTGCCCATATCCAACTGTGAAACCATGATACTGGCTTTACTAGCTAACGATTGAAGCAAAGATTGGATCCTTAATTATATTTGTAACATTCCAGAGAAAATGGCCCTTTGGCCTATCAAGACTGCATCTGCACTAATCTGACACTAATCCCATTCTCCCAGTGATCTCATCCCTCAGATTCTACCATTCATCTATAGCCTAGGATCAATTTGCAATGGCCAATTAACCTACCGACCAGTGTGTGTATTTGGGATGTGTGAAGACACCAGGGCACCTGAAAGAAATCCTGAGAATTTCGGGGAAATTGCTTAAACTCCCTGCAGACGGCACTGGAGGTCAGGATTAAACCCTGGTCATTGGAGCTGAGAAGGAGCAGTCTGTGATGCTACATCATTTTCTATTGCAAGCCATCCAGAAAGAAAGAGAAGGGATCACATATCCTCATGCTATCTAAAGTGCCCAGTTTTAATATATTTGTTTCTGAGAAAAGCCGTAAGATGTTTCTCGACACCAAAAGTAATGCACAAATGTGCTGGGAAAACTCAGCAGGCCATGCAGCATCTGTAGGCAGTAAAGGGTAATCAACGTTCTGGGCCTGAGCCCTCTGACAAGGCATGAGCAGAAAGCAGGCTGAGTAAAATAGTGGGGAGGAGGGAGGAAGGGTCATAGGTGGATATGGGTGGGAAGGCATAAGGAAAAAAAAACTGGGGTAATGGGGAGGGGGTAGATCTCTGGTAGGGTAGGGGGTGGGGAACTGGAGACAGATGGATATGGAAAGAGAGGTATAGGGAGGGAACCTGGAGAAGTTGATGTTAACGCTGTCTAGTTGGAGAGTTCCCACACAGAATATTAGGTGGTGTTTCTTTAATTGCAGGTAGCCTCAGTTTGTCAGTGCCTGAGGCTGTAGATAGACATGCTGGTGTGTGGAATTAAGGTGATTGGGATGTCCCTGTTACTACAGAAATGATCTCCCAGTCTGATCCAACCTCTCTGATGTAGAGAAGGCCACACTGGGTGTACCTGACACAGTAGATGAACCCCCTACGGAATGAGGCAGTTAATTTGGATACAAAGTTCTGGAAGTAGCAATAAGATAATGGACCCTGTAAATCAGTTTGCGCACTCTTTGTTGAAGAATATGTTTAGGGGAGAACACTTGGCTCTCCCCACCAAGTGTCGTTTCATTTTTTTTTTAACAACAATATCAAAGAAAGTGGTTTCTTTTAGCATTCCATTTACAAACAGGCAATATACCATGCCCTCAGTAATGTACCACATGAAAACAAAGAACTGGTGGTATTGAAAGTTAGAAAGTCTCTTGATAAGCACATTGAAACTGGTGTCAATCCTAACCTCAGATAATATCTGTGTGGAGTTTGCAAGTTCTCCTTGCATATGGCTGGATGGGTTCCCTACAGGTTCTCCGGTTTCCTTCCATCTCCCTAACACATGCAGGTTCATTGGTGAATTTGCCACAGGAAATTTTCCCAAGTTGGTGGAGAATGAGGAAGGGAAAATTAGTGGAGTGAATTGGCCTCTTGCTACCTCATAGGGGAACTCACATTGATGGCATTCAATGATGTTGGTTGAGCCACGAGGACAAAGCTGCTGACAAGTGTTACTGATGGTAGGAAAACTTCATAAATCATTGGCAAGTTCTAACAAAGAATGATTGAAATTTACAGAAGAAGAGTAAATGCCGTCCTGCTTATCCCAGGGCACTATTCAAACACATAAACAGACACACGTACACGCACATACTCACACATGCACATGCATAAACACAAACAGGCACCTATATACACACACACATACATATGCATAGACACATACCTGTGCACACACATGCATGCATACACACACACATTTGTATACACACATGCATATACACACATGTATATACACACAAACTTGTGTATATATGCACACACATGTGCATACATACACATTGTATACACACATGTGTATATATACACATGTACACACACATTGTTATATATTATACACATTTTATATGCGTATTTTGTACATTGTACAGCAGAGCCCACCTCACTGACAAAAGGCAAAGGAGAAAAAACCCAACACCCAACCCCAACCAACCATTTTTCCCCTGCAGCCGCTGCAACCGTGTCTGCCTGTCCCGCATCGGACTGGTCAGCCACAAACGAGCCTGCAGCTGACGTGGACTTTTACCCCCTCCATAAATCTTCGTCCGCGAAGCCAAGCCAAAGAAAGAAGATCTATATATATACACATGCACACACACAAGCATATATATATTATACACAGACACGCGCATGCCCACGTGCACATGCATACACTCACTGCACAGAGCAGTACAAAGAGATAAAGAAAGGAGATGAATTCTCAGGTTAATTCTGGCAACCTCAGCTTCAGACTGTTGTAGAGTGATTGTCACCAAGTGAACCCTAATATCTGCCTTAGCTCTGATGCACTTGCTCTTGAATAGATGGGGCAACATAACAGGGAACAGTGGTTTCAACTGCCAGGAGGGATGGTAGTTGGGCAAGGGTTCAGATTTATTGTGGTTGAGTTGGGTTTGAGTCAGGCTTTAATTTTACACCAATGAACATATCCACACATGGGACTGCATGCCAACTCCCCCGAGCCTGTTGAAATCGACGGGAGAAGGCTGGCTGCGCTTAATTTATTTTTGTATGGAGGACATTTTTATTAAGCCCTTGGAGAGTTCACACTGAGTCACTGCAAGATACGGTTCAAAGAATTCTGAGAGACAGGATTGGGAGAAAATTAATCTGATTTAAAATAAAACAGCCAAGGTTACATGAAAGCAGATTAAAAATACTAAATTCATTGGGGGAAACCTGGCTTCTTCAAAGTGTAATTAATTTTTGATATCCGGATTAATTCCAAGATCCATCAGGGAAAGCATTTTATTTGAACATCATGGCATTATCGGTAAATAAAGGTTAAGAATGCTGCTTTAATATACCGGATATTATAATCAAAATGAATTCCTTTTGTGTGGGGATAGATGGATGTCCTTTGATGGATATCTATGATATTTCTCTGGAATATAGTTAATTAAATATACAGTCCATTGATCATTGTCACCAGGCAATGTATCTCTGCCTTTTAGTTGAAAGATGAATTGGTTCGACCAAAAAAAAGGTCTCTCTTCTTAGTCATAATCTGATGCTTTTTCCTGTTCTTCAAGTATTTCAGTGGTTAAAAAAGGAGCAAAAAAAAAATCAGATGAGTGGTTAAACCACAAGGCTGAGCGAATGTGTGAAAGAAAAGAAAGGGTTTTGTCTCAGCTAAAAGGAATTTATTTTTTGGGGAACTAATTATTTTCCCGGTGAAGGGAGCGCTGTAGCCAAGTGAGGGAAGCAGACCCCGTGAACAGCTGCTGATGTAGGAAATGCAGACTTGCCACTGGTGTTAATTATTCACAAAGGTGGAGTCAAACATGATTTACCACCTTCCTGCCCATTGTAAAGGCTGCGGTGGAATTCTTGAGACAAGGTCACTTTTGTCTATTGATGGTATCCACTCATGTCAGGGGACATTAATCTTTGCTGGACCGCATGTAGTTTAGGATGGAAACGGGTGTCAGCGTTATTAAAGACCTTGCATGAAATAAACATGGCAGGCTTTGTTAAAATAACCGAAGGTAATTAGGTTCAAACACACAATTCTGCAGAGGTTGAGATAGAAGCCTTCTGACGAGAAACGGGACCATATGGGGTTACATGCAGATGAACTTCCTCCTCCAGGCCCACCAATGGGGGCAGCACCATTGATGTCGTGGTTGACGCAATGTGATTATCTATCTGTAAGGAGTTTGCAGGTTCTACCCCTGTCTGCAATGGGGCTCCGGTTTCCACTCACCCACCAAAAAAACATATGGGGAGTTAGGTTAAATGGTCACACAGGAGAATTTTGGTAGCACGGGCTCGTGGGCTGGGTATATCGCTAACAAAATATATCCTTCTATTCAATGCACTGATACCTGGGTTTCCCTTCAATCACTCACACTGCACATTTTCACCACTTTCTCAGAAAACAAACCCTTCCTCACTTTAGTCTTCCCCTCAAAATGTATCCACTTCCTCAAAAAAGAATCCTTGTTCCCATCTCAGACAACATAAAAAGATGAGTTTTGGGAAAGGGAGACATTGGGATTGTCCAGATCACCACAAAACAACGTCACAGAAGGTATATGTGCTTAATTACACAAACCTCCAGATTCAAGGTCAGTTTCAAGCCTTCTGTTATCAGACTCTGGAATGGACCTCTTGTGGGTCAAAGATGATGCCCTGCATTGCCTTTAATAACTGTTCTTTATTATTTTTTAGTGATACAGGCCCTTCCAAGCCCATGAACTTGAGCCACCCAATTACAACAATTAACCTGTACACGTGTACGCTTATGAAGGGTGGGAGGACACCGAAGACCTGGAGGAAACTTTCACAGGTCACGGGGAGAACGTAGAAACTCCTGACAGACAGTGCCAGATTCGAACCCGGGTCGCCGGCACTGTAATAGCGTTGCGTTAACCACTACGCTAACCGTTGCCTTTTTCCTGCACTTGGCACTTTTCTCTAATTTGTGTGCCATTTGACTATTGTAACACCACTCCCTAGATGATTGATATGCTTACTTGTAATTATTGCATGACCTGCTGTGGGAGTTCAATTGCCTGGATAGCACGGATCTGTTCTAGGGCCCATGCTCCTTGTGATCTTCATAAATGACTCGGTCAAAGGAGCAGAGAGATGGATCAGTAAGTTTGTAGATGGTACGAAGGTTGGAGGCGCTCTGCAAGTTATTGGTGAAGAAGGCATACGGTGCACTGGTCTTCATTCATCGGGCGATTGAGGTGATGTTGCAGCTCTATAAAACTCTGGTTAGATCACACTTCAGTTCAGTTCTGGTCACCTCATTACAGGAAGGATGTAGAAAGTTTGGCAAGGATGCTGAGGTGATGTAACAGGATGCTGCCTGGATTGGAGAGCATGTTTTGTGAGAAAGGTTGAAGAAACTGGGCTTTTCGCTTTGGATCGATGGAGGATGGGAGATGAGTTAATAGAGGTATATAAGATAATGATGGTGTAGTTAGGGTGGACAGTGAGCACTAGTTTTTAACCCAAGGAGACAATGGCCAATACTAGGTGACTAGAGGAAAGTTTATGGATGATGTTAGAGGCAGGTTTTTGCGTCAAAAGTGGTGGGTGCATAGAATGCATTGCTGGGGTGAGGTAGTGGCTGGTACAATAGGGACATTTAAAAGACTCTTACACAGGCACATGGATCGAAGAAAAATGGAGGGTTATGGGTGTGAGGTGGGGGGACGATTAGATTGTTGTGGAGCAGGTTTCCGTAGGTCAACACAGAATTGTGGGCTGAAGGGTGTGTACTGTGCTGTACTGTTTGACATTGTAGGTTTATGCAAAGGAAAGTTTTTTAAATTGTATTTTGGTACAAGATTCATATCTTCAACCACAAATCCAAACCCATTCTACACTTTGCTGAATTAGAATCTACCTAATTCTATTTTGTATCTTTTACCATGTCCACATGCACTGCACTGAGAACCAGCCTTATGAATAATTTAACAGTTCAAAATATGAAATGAATCGTCCTTAAATTAGTTTTTAGCTCAAGAGTGATTTTTACACAGTAACAGCTGAATGATTATGAAAACAAAAACCAAGCATACTTACCTCCGGTGTGGTCCAGAGTGGTTGCTTAGGCAGAGGAACATCTTTACACAGCTTTCCTGCGTTGTGGACTTTGTCGGAGGGGGAACGTCGTATTCATTAGGCCCGTTTCTTACGGAGTGGCTGTGGTCAATTCAGACAGCAGCCACCCCGTAAAAACGTGGAGGGGTCCCGGTGGAAAAATTACAGGATGGAATTTAGGTAATAAATTCCGTCTCGACGTTTTTACACTGCCAGTGGAGCAGAGAATTTTCTGCTTCTCAGCCGCTGTGTAAAAGTGCTTAAGGATTCCTTAACAGGCTCAGCTCTACTGTGAAGAGGTCAGTGCCACAATCTCAGATTTCGACGTACGTTACTTTCTGATCTGTCTCAAGCAATTGTATATACTTGCCTGATTCCCAGAAAACTTGTATGTGTGAAGAAAATACAATGAATCTTTTGACCATTCTTTTAATCAATGAGAAAAGTTGACCTTTTTCTTACTAGTCCAAGCACTTTTACACAGACACTCAACAGCAGAAAATTTCAGGAAAATTTCTGCTCCGGTCGCAGTGTAAAAATGTCAGGTCATAATTTTTTTATGTATATTCCATCCCATAATTTTTCCACCTGTACCCCTACACATTTTTATGGAGCGGCTGCAGTGTAAATTGACCGCAGCCACTCCATAAAAAACAGGCCTAATGACTACAACGTTCCCCCTCCGACAAACTCCGCAACACAGGAAGTGCCCTAAAAGCGCCCCTGTGTAAACGACCACATCGGGACACATCGGAGTGAAGTTTGCTCATTTTTTTTGGAATAATTCCGAAGTTTCTGTGTAAAAATGTCAATTGCTTGAATCATCATCATTCTCTTTGTCTGAATTAAATGAATAAAAATAGTTCGAGTTAATTCACAGCTATCCCAGAATGGTCCATGGTGATTCTATTATCTGTCATTAGCCTTTTTTAAGCTGCAGCACCTGGGTAGCCCTCCTGGGACCCAGGTGCAATTACTGGGGCAAAGGTGCACCTTTTAAATTTCAGGGGGAACTACCCATTAAATGGCCAACCCGGCGATTTAAGGGGGGGATCCCACCCCTGCAATGACGCATCACTTACTCACCAGAAGTACCACTGGATGTTCGGATGTGGCTGCCCCGGTGACGCATGCATGCAAGTCACCCGAATAAGCGGGCTGGCCTAGGTGAGTTGAACTGGGTTCCCTGACTACCTCTGAGGTAGGACAGGGACCCGGTCGGATTCCGATGGGGTTGACCGGGTCAGATCTTTTCAAGCTGCCTCGCAAGTGGAGAGTTAAATGGGTAAATTGCCCGGTTAACCCCATTTTACAAGGCAGTTTGAAAGGGCCTACTGCGTCCATTTATCTATCTTACAGAGAATGCCTTGAGAAAGATTAGCGCAAAAATCTTCCCACGTCAGAATATATAACAGATGAATATTTTCAATCTTTTGAAGCTTTTCATATTGCTTTCACAATTCCTTTATGCACTGCAAACTATTTTTGAATGCGTAGTGTGTGAAATGGAGTAGCTCATTTTGTCACATCAAACCCCTCCAAAGACAATTTGATCATATAAGCCCATGTTGCCTGAGGGATTAATGTTGGGTCCAGGGCAATGGGGACAACTCACCTCAGATTGATAATCAGAGGCTACAGGCAGGAAAGTGGAACCGAGGCCAAGATCTGATCAATCGTGACATTTTTGATGAGACTGATGAGTCTCCTGCTCCTCTTTCTTATGTTCTGACGATCTTACTAACCTGCTGTGCAGAAAGTCTGCAAGATAGAATCTAAAAGAAGTGTTGGTGTCGACACAATTTGCCTTTGTTTCTCTTTAAATGCATCCAAGTGAGGCACCATTGACCAAGGTTAACCTGCCCTGCCTTGGACCGCAAGCATTTCTTTTCTGTGCTTCGTAACAGAGAGAAAAATGCAGACGGTTGTCAGCACGCATTCCCTTGTAAGAGAAAACACTTATTTACAAAGAGCAAATAAGCAAATTGAAAAGAACTGAACCACCTTCCACGAGCCTAAATAAATCACGGCAGAAATGGAAAGAAGGAGTGCTGATGTGTTTTGTGATGTTCAGTGTAACTGTGAGTTTTCAGCTTTAAATCTAAAAGAGCTTTGAAGAATAGGGGGGAAAAAAATCGCCTCACAAACATTACTTGGGCTGAGAACCTAGGTTGTTTAAACTCTCATGTGAGCAATATGTTAAATGGAGAATAATGTGGGGTGACTCAACTGTGTGTGCGCGCGTGCGTGCGTGTGCGGGTGTGTGCGTGTGTGTGTGCTTGTGTGTGCGTGTATGTCTGTGTGAGTGGGTGTGTGAGAGAGAGAGGGAGACAGAGAGAGATTAAAAGCCAATTTCACTGTTATCTCGTCAATTGAAAATCCTGCTTTGTACGTTATTAATCACAGCACAAGTTAAATAAACCTTTTAATTAATTACTCAAGTCTGTACATGAATTATATGCATTAGATGATTCAAGTCTATCTACTTAAACTGATAAAGTACTATTGCGTTGGCCACTCAACATTATTTATCTATATAGACTTTATGGAGTACATCTCACCTAATCTAATCGATAGGCAAGGGTTAATTAGTTACGTAGACAGAATGGAGTCAAGTATTATCATTATGATTGATGAATAATGAGCCAAATTAGAAGTGCAATCTATCCTAGGTATTTTGTTTTTATCAGTTGATTGTGTCACATTGCATCTTCCTTAGGACATACTGAGTGTTGAGAATGGAGCATCATATTGGAGGGTATTCAGAGAGAGGACTCTAATTTAATTATACAGATTAAAGAAAGTCTGCATCTGATTTCTTTATTCCTGACTGAACAAAGCTTTCTCTGTTACATAACACATTTGTTCAGCAATGACTTTCTGATGAGAAATTAAATTAAGACCCTGCCTATTGTCCTAACCAGACACAAAGCATCCCCAGGCACAATTTAATAGAAGGGAAGGGGCAAGAGCATGCAGAGTGGAGGGTTGGCAGTAGGCTGGGATTAGCATCAGTAGAGATCTAATTTCCCCTGCACTATCTAGTTATTAAACACATCAATTACAGGAAAAATCTCTGCTATCTGGAATTCAAGCAACCAGCAAAACACAAAAATCGAGGAAAATAAATAAATAAAACATTTTAAATAAATAAAAAGGTAAATAAAAGTTTTAAAATTGTGAAAGTAAATGTTTTCTGAAGTAACACATGAATCTTTGGTGAAGGTGGGAACGAATATATAGCCAGTGGAGCGCCTTGGTCGTGCTATGAATAAAGTTGTGTGAAACAGGATGAAGAGCTGGTTGATGCCGCTCGCCGTTGGGGTGACTCTCTTAATATGTCACTTTATCCCTGCTTGGTAAGAGTCTTTATCTTTACAAGTATATTATTATGTAAGACTTTACCTGTGAACTTGGGGGAGGGGTTGATTATTTATAATATTTGTCTTTCAGGTGGCTCCGTGGAGGGGGAGGAACCTGCAGATGCAGTGATGGTTAAATGTTTTCAAAGAATGTGACTGAAAATACAGTAAAATGATTTAAGGTTTATATATTCATGCAAGTGAAGTTTGTTCAGTGTAAGAACATTATTGTATTTTTGTCTTTTAAACTTTTTTTTAATGATTTAAATTTTGTTGAGTTCTTTAAAAATAGTTTCCCCAAACCCTTGAGTCAGTGTGCAACTAATAAACTTATCCATAAAATAGAAACAAACATGGCAGCAAAAAATATCAATATGATAATCTTATGTGTCTATTTAGATCTCTAATAACAGAAAAAAACTGTTGTTCATTAATATCCTTCATCACTACATCCACCGTATCCCCCCGCTTCCCCCTCCCCCCCAAAACCTAGATCTTTGCTCCATTTTTGTGTATAGATGACCAATTGATCAAACTAAGACAAGCGCTTAAACGCTACCACTTTGGCCCACTACTGAAATGATGGTTTCCCCCCCCCCACCCCCCCAAATTCTTCCAACCTCTACATATAATTTGCCTTCCTACTGTTATACTTGTCTGAATTCAATTTTGAGAGTATTTCTCCCCAAATTACCCAAGTGTGTCTCCCAAGACAAAAAGTCTGGTGGGCAAAAAGGAATTTGAAACCTGAAAATTCACCAATATTCTTATGTATCATAATCTAAAATTCTTGATTATGGCTCTCCACTCAGCTCTGGATCATCTCAATAACAGCAATACGGCTGCTCTTCATCAACTATAGCTCAGCCTTCAAACTCCATTGTTCCCTAGAGTTGGTCAAGAAGCTACAAACTCTGGGCCTCTGGACTCCCCTCTGCAACTGGATCCTTGACGTTCTCATTGGAAGACCATAGTCAGTAGGAATTGGAAACAGCATCTCCTCCTCACTGATCATCAACACAGGTGCATCCCAAGGATGTATGCTTAGCCCACTGCTCTACTCACTACACACCCTTGACTGTGTGGCCACGCACAATTCCAATGCCATCTACAAGTTCGCTGATGACACTGCAGTTGTTGGCAGAATCACAAATACCAATGAAGAACCGTTCAGGAGGGAGGTAGATCAGCTCATTGAACAACAACCTTGTGCTCAACGTCAGCAAAATCTAGAAGATGGTTGTGGACTTCAGGAGGAAGTCTGGGGAACACGACCCAGTCCTCATCGAAATTCAAATTCCTGGGTGTCAACATCTCCGAGGATCTGTCCTGGAGTCTTCACATTGATGAAGGCTCATCAGCAGCTATACTTTGTGAGGTGTCTTAGAAGATTTGGTTTGTCACCGAAGTCAATTGTAAATTTCTACAGGAGTACCGTGGAGAGCATTCTGCCTGGTTGATTCACTGCCTGGTATGAAGGCGTCAACTCTCAGGACAAGAATAAACCCCAGAGGGTTGTGAACTCGCCCTGCAACATCACAAGCACCAGATTTCACTCCATCGAGGACATCTACATGAGGCAATATCTTAAAAAAGCAGCCTCTATCCTCAAAGACCCCCTCCACCACCAGGCCATGCCCTCTTCACTCGGCTACCGTCAGGAAACCGAAGCCTGAAGATGAGCACTCAGCGGCACAAGGACAGCTTCTTCCCTGCTGCCATCAGATTCCTGAATGATCAGTGAACTAAAGACATCGCCTTACTTTTTGTGCTCTATTATTTTTATTTTTTTAAATTCATTATTGTAAAAGTGGTTTATATCAATGTTTGCACTTTGATGCTGTCGCAAAACACCGAATTTTGTGACTTGTTCATGACAATAAATTCTGATTCTGAATTCTGGAACAAGACCAGAGCGCAGGATTTAAGTACCTTTTACCTATCTCACAGCGCCAGCATTCAGGGGATTTTCCAACCCTAATCTATATAACCTATCTGGAGCCCAATAAAAAGGGTGCTGAACCTTGATCTGAATTAGGCACCCTCTCAGATCTCTTGACGTTATTCTTCCAAATTTCCCCCCATTCTTCCGTCTCAATAACCACACTCAGGTCTATTTCCCACATTCTTTTAAGAGCCCACAGAAGTTTATCCCCTGAGATTTGTGTTAAGGCTGAATAGTGAAATGAGGCTTTGTGACCTTTCCCATATGCAGCCAGTACAGTAGACAGTTTTGTAGTAAATTTTGCTATTTGTTCATAATACAGGTATATTAGTTAGGCATTATGAGAATAAGCCTCAAGCAATCAGAAAGCTCGCTTATTCAGCTTCTACCAATCCCCGTAGGTGTTGGATACCAGGGGTTTACTCTACATACATATGTCTACAAAATACCTCTGTCTAAAGTGAACCTCAAAATATACATGTACCTCTGAGCAGGAGAGAGGTCTTTGCCATTATTGCCATTATTGGATTCTTGTTTGTGGGAGCTTGCTATGCATGCACTGGCTGTCAGACCTTTGCATTCATAAGACCATTAGACATAGGAGCAAAAATAGGGAATTCAGCCCATTAAGTCTGCTCTGCCATTCCTTCACAATCCGTTCTTCCATGCAGTCCCACTCCCCTCCCTTCTCTCCATAACCTTTGATACCCTGGCTATTCAGATGCCTATCGATCTCTCCCTTAAATGCACCAATCGACTTGGCTTCCACAGCTGCCCGTGGGAGCAAATTCCAGAGGTCCACCACTTCCTGGCTGGAGAAATTCCTCCGCATCCCTGCTCAAAATAGATGCCCTTCAATCTTTTGAAGTTGTACCCTCTTGCCCAAGACTCCCCTAACATGGGAAACAACTTTGCCACATCCACTCTGTCAGGCTTTTCAACATTTGAAATGCTTCTATGAGGTTCCCCGCCCCCCCCACTCCATTCCTCGGAACTCCAAGGACCACAGTCCAAGAGACATCAAGCATTCCTCACATGCTAATCCTTTCATTCCAGGAATCGTTCACGTAAATTTTCTTTGAACCTCTCCAATGGCACCACATCCTTTCTTAAATAAGGAGCCCAAAACTGTACTCCATTCTGCAGGTGAGGCCTCATCAAAGCCTTAAATGCTTCAACATCTCATCCCTGCTGTTATATCCAATTCCTCCATACATAAAAGCCATCATTGCATTTGCCTTCTTCACCACCAAGTCAACCTGCAGGTTAAACTTTAGGTTGTTTTGCATGAGAACTAAGTTCCTTTGTGTAGGGCACTACCAGTAACTACAGAGACAAGCTGAGGAAACGATAAGCTTTAATATACCGAAGAACCTTGCTGGCCCGGATCCCAGGATAGGAAATGGCAGCAAGGGAAAGGTGGCTTGACCTTTATGGCCCAGGACCACGGGAGTGGAATCATAGGGTATGAGTCATCCATGGGCGGGCCAGCTCCATATATACAACAGATAATGATCACTATATACAATGGAGGAAACATATCACCACACTTTGCACCTCTGAATTTTGAATTTTCTCCCCATCAAAATAATAGTCTGCCCTTTTATTCCTTTCACCGAAGTGCATGAGCATTTATTTTCCAACATGATATATCATTTGTCACTTACTTGCCCATTCTCCTAATCTATCGAAGACTCTCTACAGCCTCTCCATTTCCTCATCACGACCTGCTCCTCTGGCTGTCTTTGTGTCATTTGCAAGCTTTGCCACAAAGCAACATGCCATGATCCAAATCATTAACATATGGTGTAAAAAGAAGCAGCCTCAACGCCAGCCCCTAGGTTACCACTGGTAACTGAATAGGATCCATCTATTCCCACTATCCATCTCCTGTCAATCAGCCAATGCTCTATCCATGCTAGTGTCTTCCTGTAATTTCCTGGACTCACATTTTTTGAAGCAGTATGGCATCTAGTCAAAGGCTTTTTGGAAGTCCAAATATACAGCAACGACTGCATGTCCTCTGTCCCACCTGCTTGTGGTCTCCTCAAAAAATTTGTGTGGTAGGTTCGTCAGGCAAGATTTTCCTTGAGGAAAGCATGCTAACTTTGGCTCATCTTGTCCTGAGCCTCCAGGTACTGAGTTAGCTCATGCTTGACATTCAACTCCAATAACTTTCCGATCACTGATGTTAGGCCAACAGGTCTATCCTTCCTGCTGCTTCTTTCCTTTTTTTCAAAAAATAGCAGGGTGACCTTTGCAATTTTTCAATCCTCCAGAACCATGCCAGAGTCCTTGGAATATCATTACTAGTGCCTCCACAATCTCTAGAGCTGCTTCTTTCAGAACTCGAGGGTGAATTCCATTTGGACCGAGAGACTTTTTGACCATTCAGCTTCCCCGGTGCCTTCTCTCTGGTGATCGTGATTGCACTCACCTCTCTTCCCTGGCACCCTCAAAAGTCAAGTGTACTGCTAATGTTTTTCACAGTGAAGACATGAAAAATACTCATGTAGTTCCTCTGTCATCTCCTTGCCTCCCATTACAATTTCTCCTGAGTCATTTTCTTTCTGTCTTCCATCTACTTTTGCCTCTTTATTACTCTAAATATACGTAAGAAAGCCTTTAATAATCCTTATAACCATATAACCATGGAACAATTACAGTATGGAAACGGGCCATCTCGGCCTCTCTAGTCCGCACCAATTTAAGTGATCTCCTTTAGTCCCACCTACCTGCTCCCTGTCCATAACCCTCCAATCCCCTCACATCCATGCACTCATCCAACCTTCTCTTAAATGACAAAAATTGACCGTGCTGCAACTAACTCTTCCGGAAGGCCACCACTCTCTGAGTGAAGAAGCTTCCTCTCATCCTTTTTGGATACTATTTTCTAGTTTCCTTTCAAAGTTCATCCTTTCCTTCCTAATGATCTTCTTAGTTGCCTTCTGTAAGCTTTGAAAGCTTTCCAGTCCTCCACCTTCCCACTAGTCTTTGCTTCCTTGAATGCCCTCTCTTTTTTTTATTTTACTTTGGCTTTGTCTTCTCTCGTCAGCCATAGTTGTGCCATTTTTTTCCATTTAAATATCTCGTCTTTTTTCAAACATACTGCACATTCCTTATTTCTCGCAGCCATTGCTGCTCTGCCAACCTCCCTGCTGGTGTGCCTTTCCAATCAACTCGTGCTAGCTCCCTTCTCATACCTCTGACGTCCCCTTCATTCCTCAGGTATACTGACCCGTGCAACGTGCATTTCTCCGACTCAAACTGCAGGACGAATTCTATCGTACCTTGATCACTGCCTCCTCAGCATTCCATTGACTTCAGCTCCCTTATCAACTCAATTCCCAATCGAGAACAACACCACAACACCCAATCCAGAATTGCTATTTCCCTGCTCGGCTCAGCCACAAGCTGTTCTAAGAAGTCGTCCTAAAGACATTCGATAAATTCCTTCTCTTGGGATCCAGCATCAACCTCGTTTTCCCAATGAACCTGCATATTGAAATTCCCCATGACTATTGTAACATTGCCCTTGCTGCATGCCTTCTCTATCTCCCATAGTCAAGGGAAGTTGTTTATTGTCATCTGACTACAAGTACAACCCAATGAAACAGTGTTCTATCATCCTCGGTGCAAACCATACAAACATACAACCAGACATAACACTCATACAAACAATACATATGGAGGACAATAAATAAATGAATATTGTTTTGTACAAATGAGAGTCTTGGATGGTTAGTGGGAGCAGTTCCTTTGGTCGTTCAGCATTCTCACTGCTAGTCGGTGATCCTCCTGGATCTCTTCCCTGATGGGAGCAGCTGAAAGATGCTGCGTGCAGAGTGGAGAGGGTCATCGATGATTTTGCGCACCTGCCGGACAATAATCCTGGTAGATTACATCGATGGGGGGTGTTAGGGAGTCTCCAGTGATGCTCTCTGCCATTCTTACAGTCCTGTGGACTGACCTCAGACCCATTTCTCTGCAGCAACTGTACCACACTGTGATGCAGCCGGCCAGGATGCTCTCGATAGAGTTCCAGTAGAAGGTTGACGTGATGGTGGCCGGCAGCCTTGCCCGCTTCAGACTTCTCAGGAAGTTTAGTCACTGAAGCCAAATTCTTTGCAGACCTTATCAGCTTGCTGAAGAGATGGACCCAAACACTGAACGCTTTTCACTGATCGAGAGGAAGGCTCATGCAGAGTTTGCTGCATATAAAGAAGTTTATGAAAAAAAGACAAAGCAAACGAGGCAAACAACACCAGACATATTCCAGAAGAGGCCAACACCTCCCCAAAAAGAACCTCAGCCAGGTCCTTCAGGCATCACAGAGTGACAGTTCATCAATGGAGGTTATTCGACCTGAAACCCTACCAGTGGGGTCCTATGAGGGAGTTGAGGACAGAGATGTGGATAATCCTGATCCTCTTTGCTAAATTGTGTGTGATATAGGCTAATAAAGTGTTTACGTAAAATTTTAAAAAGTAAAAGAAAATTAAATTTAGTGAAGTTCAGTATCCCATCCAGTTTTGCTAAGTGCATCTAGTGTTTGCACAATGTCACATTGTATAAAGCCCAGTTTCACAGAAGGTATCGTGGGCGTTAAGTGGCACATACCTGGTATTATTGGAACTTCCTTCCACAATGTGTGTAGGTAGGAAGGAGAGACTGAGTATTCTTTTCAAAGCAGGGGATCATAGATTCTGAGGGTGAGATGACAATGAGAGTGAGTGGGAATGGGGAGTTGAGGATGAAATGGTAGAGCAAGTTTCAATAAACTAAATAGCTCGTGCTTTCTTCATTGGTATGTTTCTAATATGGAACTTTTAAAACTGGGAACACTCAGCAGGTCAGAACTCGGCCCATAGTAGCCTGAAACTGATAACATAGGCTTCTCTGCCACTAGGTTTAAGGTGCGGTGACATGATATTTTGTGCCCGTGACATTGCTAGTAGGTAGACTGCAATTAGGAACGAAGTGAGTGACTTTGCATTTGCAAACTTTGAAATGGCAATGGGCAGAAAATGATTTCATGTACCTTTTAGCTTGGCAGAATGATATGTGAGATGGAAACACGTAGCTATCTAAACACAAGTAAAAGTGCTCTGAATGAGTAAGACTGGGTGAAGAGCCATTGGGTGGTGGGTGATTCAAGGTACTAACAGCAGTAGGTTGTAATCTGCTCTTTGAGCTTTATAAGTACAATAACTCACCGAGACACATGTGGTGTGAGTGGAAGGGATCTGAGTGGGATTGTGACAGGAGTCAATGATCTTAACCAGGTTCAATTCTGGCAATCACACAGTACCAGAGAAACAAAGTCAGACACTGTTTAACCAACACTTAAGCATTTCCTTACTTTCAAAAATTATGTACACTTCTAGCTGGTTACAACAATAAAGCAAAATGTATAACCTGGGTTAAAATTTAAAAAAAACATAGGAAGCTTTTACAAATTCAACGTTCTTTATGCAGGATATAGGAATGATTAACATTATCTTTCAGGCTTGAACTTCACGGATCCAGATATGAGAGGATCATGTTTAATTTGGTAATACCATTAGAAAGATTGAGTAGATCTTTCTCAGGCATGGGATTAATAGCATTTAAAAGAAGAATACATAAAACCCATTGGAAAGAACCAAACTGGGGTGACGTGGATTACCTGGAAAGATGTCATTTTTCCCTCTCCTGGGAAACAACACTGGTCAGAGGACATGAATAGGGCTGTGTGCCTTTGTGTTCTAAGTGTTGAACAAACCACTGAGATACGGCATATGAGCCATTCTTCTTGTTATTTGCTGCCTCGCGAACTTCTTGTGTGAATGACAAACAGGAATGCAATAGAAGTCAAACCTAAAACAAAGTCATATTACTCACCAAACTCAATCTGTATAAACCTGACTTCCTCATTATAAAGTGGGATTTTTGTATCAAAATTGCAGCTTTGTCCCAAATTCCACTTATCGCTTATTGAAAGAAGTTATTTACAACATCTTATCTAAAAGTATTTTTCACTATTTGGTAAGAACTCCTGACCTGGCTTTTCTTGATAACATTGAAGTAATACTCATGGTTTATTGCACCTTTTGCACTTAGTAGGTGATATATATCAATGAGGTTTCCTCCCTCACTCCCTTCTTGCATGCCCTCGAGCTAGTTTGTCTAATTTGTCAATGCAATGGGCTATCTTTCATCCTAGATTATCTCCTAAAATATCAGAAAGGATCTCATTCCTTTGGCACTCTTTGCAATACCTTCTGTGATGCATTGACCAGAACCAAACGTCATTCTCTAAATAGACATTGTGAGCTGCATTGTAAAACTGGACATTAACCAGACACGATGAAAGCTTCCACTTTCCATGTGTTACAAAAATAAAAGACTGCCTTTTGGATAAAGAGGTTGTCCTGTATTTTCAAATCATTAAACATGGAAACAAGACCGATGACAGAAAGAGAAAAAGCAAGTGAACAGATATTTCTCAGGATCTTATGAAAATCCTGTTGAATTTAATGGAGGAATCTCCCCATCGGTATGTGTTTCAATAATGTGTTTAAGGATTGGCTTTGAGTAATAGCACAAATTAGCAGCCAAAAATGTGATGTTCAATGGATCGCATGAGCCAACGAGGAATTTGATGAAAAAGTTGAGTAGTTACAACAATGTGGAAAACATTTGTAAGAATAGACTTAGGATCTACATTATATTGTGAGTTTGCAAAAGCAATAATAAAATACTCTATCAAAAAAACTTCTTGTAAATGGATGGAAGAATTGGGTCAACATGCTCACTGTTCAAGAAGGAACATGAATGAAGCTCACAGAAGTGAGGAGAATAGTTCGAGCACAATGTTTCTTTGTAATTTTGTTTTGAAAAAGGAAATTTGATGGTGGTGTAAGATAGAAGAGGGGCTGACGAAGGAATGTACAGCAGCATACTGTAGGGCTAGACCTGATTAGCCTAGCAAGGCAACAATTAAAGATTACGTCATCGGAAAGGTGGGCAAAAGGAAAACAGCCCCGGCATTTGACTCACTTATTCTCATTCTAATGTTATCGATACTATGTTATGTTTGCAAAATTCTGAGAGGTACAGACAGAGTAAAAGCGAGTCGGCTCTTTCCACTTAGATTGGGAGAGGTAAATATGAGAGGGGTAAATATGGGTGAAAGGAGAAAGGTTTAGTGAGGGGTGGGAGGGTGGAACGAGCGGCCATCTGATGTGGCAAATGTGGGATCACTCTTAGGTTTTAAGAATAAATTGGATAGATACATGGATGGGTGAGGTCTGGAGGATTATGGAATGGTTGCGGGTCAGTGGGACTAGAAGAATGACGTTTCAGCACAGACCAGAATGGCCTGTCTTCTATGCTGTACTTTTAAAATAGTAATAACTCCTCCTTTTCCTCCCTAAATGCAGCACTTTTTTTAAAAAATTTTTTATTTTTCACACCATAAATCACAATAGCCATGATATACACTTTTTCTTTTTCACACATATACAGTGACTTTTTCTCCCCCCCCCTTTCCTCCCAAGCCACCCCCCCACCCCCCCCCCTTATCCATTTTAGGTATACAATCTAGGTTGCATTAATTCAGTCAGACAATGTTGTCATTCAACAAAAATACACCAGAAATTCTACTGAGTCCATTCTTTTCTTTCCTTCTCCTTCCATCAACTTAGGTAATGTTTGTCCCCGGTAGGTTTTCGCTATTGTATTTAATGTAAGGCTCCCATACTTGTTCGAATATTTCAATATTATTTCTTAAACTATATGTTATTTTTTCTAATGGAATACATTTATTCATTTCTATATACCATTGTTGTATTTTGTAATCATTATCCTCTGTATTGAAAACAAAATTGATCCAATATTGTAAGTCTTTTCCTAGAAATCAAATAGCAAATATATATCCTATATCCATGGGATTTTCACATTAAAATTGGCAGCACCTAATCTCTAGTTACTTGCTGTTCTATCCTTTTCCTCTTATGAACTTCAATCGAGGTTTGGAGCTTCATGTTGATCTGTTGGCCTCCGCTGGGAATGCTCGCCCTTCACCCAGGTTTCTCTACCATTAAACACACACTGGGACTATTCATTACTTTGGCATCGAATCAAGCAGGGATTGATGCAGACACAGGTGGGACTAAATTCATATTACATACACCTTGAAGCTCATTAGTGCTTGCATTCAATGAAAGCTGGGAGTTCATTTCACATATTTTAATAACATAATGTAAAACAGCTGTCAAATAGTGTTTCCAATTGCAATGACGTCCAGCGCCATTTCCAAATTTCACACAGAGTTCCACTGCGTTCCAAGATCAAGGTTCTGAGTGACTGATGGAGCAGGTTTGAAGGGCTGAATGGCCTTCTCCTACTTTCTATGTTTAGAAGCTTCAGGTGGATACGGATGAGGGAATTAAAGGCACCCAGAGACTGCCACAGAAAACCAATGGAGAGGGAGTCAAATGTTTGTGTGGTGGATGCCACTGGCAGATTTTCTAACTTTGTGCAAAATGAATGTGGAAAAGTCCACTATAACCAAAATGCTCTCCATGAAGCCTGAATGGTAACACCATTATCAATCTCACACTATTTTATAGTTTGTTTTGCAAAACGAGATCATAAGACCAGAAAACATACATAGGAACAGAAATAGGCTATTCAGCCCATCGAGTCTGTCCCACCATTTAACCATGAGCTGATCCATTTTCCCATTCAGCTCCATTGCCTGGCCTTCTCCCCATAACCTTTGATGCTAATCAAGAACCTATCAATCTCTGTCTTAAATACACCAATGACCTGGCCTAGATAATCACCTGTGGCAACAAATTCCACAGTTTTACCACCCTTTGGCTGAATAAATTCCAATGCATTTCTGATCTAAGTGGATGGCCTTATACCCTCTTGTCCAAGACTTTTCCACAATGGGAAACAACCTTTCTCCATTCTACTCTGTCCATGCTCTTCAACATTCAAAATGTTTCAATGAGATCTCTCCTCATTCTCCTAAATTCCAACGAGGAAATTTGGTACATCACTGAAGACGCTCATAAACGTCTACAGGTATATGGTGGAGAGCATATTGGGTGGTTTCATCACTGTCTGGTATGGAGGCGCCAACTCTCAGGACAAGAATAAACTTCAGAGGTTTGTTAACTTGGCCTGCAACATCACACGCAGCAGGCTTCGCTCCATCGAGGTGGTGTCTTAAAAAGCAGCCTCTATCCTCAGGGACCCCCACCACCCAGACCATGCCCTCTTCATCTTGCTACCATCGGGGAAAAGGTAAAGGAGCCTAAAGATGAGCACTCAGTGGCACAAGGGCAGCTTCTTCCCCGCTGCCATCAGATTCCTGAATAATCAATGAACCAAAGACACGGCCTTACTTTTCGTACACTATTATTTTTATTTTTCACACTATTGTTCTAAGATGGTTCATAATAAGAATGTTTGCTCTGTGACGCTGCTGCTAAACACCAAATTTCATCACTTGTTCATGACAAAAAATTCTGATTCTGATTCTGACAGACAGGCAAACAGTCGTCAAATGTTCCTGATATGATAATCCCTTCATTCCCAGAATCAACTTAATGAACCTTTGTTGAATCCTCTCCAATATCAGCACATCTTTTATTAAATGAGGAGTCCAAAACTGCTCCAAGTGAGATCTCACCAGTGTCTTATAAAGCCTCAAATCACATCCCTGTGAATATTCTATTCCTCGAAATAAATACCAGCATTGCATTTGCTTTCTTCAACGCCATCTCAACCTACAAGTTTACCATTAGGCGATCCGGTACATAGACTCCCAAATCCCTTTGCATCTGGGTATTTCCAATTTTCTCCCCCTTTAAAAAATAGTCTGCCCATTTATTTTTTTCTCCCCAATGTGCATTTCCAAACACTTACCGACATTATATTTTACTTGCCACTTCTCTGCCCATTCTCCTAATCACTCTGTCCTTCTGCAGCCTCCATGACTCCTCTACACCACCTGCTCATAGAAACATAGAAACATAGAAGATAGGAGCAGGAGTAGGTCATTCGACCCTTCGAGCCTGCTCCGCCATTCAATGAGATCATGGCTGATCTTAAAGTTCAGTACCCCGTCCCCGCCTTCTCTCCGTAACCTTTAATACCCTTATACTGAAGAAATGGATCTAATTCCCTCTTAAATATATTTAATGAACCTGCCTCTACTGCCCTCTGTGGCAATGAATTCCACAGATTCACCACCCTCTGGGTAAAGAAATTCCTCCTCATCTCGGTCCTAAATGGTTTGCCTATTATCCTCACACCATGGCCCTGGGTTCTGGATTTTCCCATCACTGGAATCATCCCATCTGCATCCATTCTGTCCAGTCCTGCCGGAATTTTATAGGTCTCTATGAGATCCCCTCTCAATCTTCTAAACTCCAGCGAGTACAATCCCAATTTGCGCAATCTTTTCTCATTAGTCATTCCTGCCATTCCAGGTATCAGCCTGGTGAATTGCCTCTGCACTCCCTCCATTGCAAGAACATCCTTCCTTAGATAAGGTGACCAAAACTGCACACAATACTCCAGGTGGGGTCTCACCAAGGCCCTGTACAGCTGCAGTAAGGTATCCTTGTTCCTATACTCAAACCCTCTTGATATGAAGGCCAACATACCATTTGCCTTTTTAACCGCCTGCTGTACCTGCATGCTCGCCTTCAGAGACTGGTGCACAAGAACCCCTAGGTGTCTCTGCACTTCCCCATCTCTTAATCTATTGCCATTCAAATAGTAATCTGCCCTCCGGTTTGTATTACCAAAGTAGATAACCTCACATTTATCCACATTGTAGTGCATTTGCCATGTATCTGCCCAGTCCCTCAATTTATCCAAATCACACTGGAGCTTCCTGACCCCCTCTTCCGTGCACACAACCTCTCCTAGCTGAGTGTCATCTGCAAATTTGGAGATATTAGATCCAATCCCCTCATCCAGATCATTAATGTAAATTGTGAACAGCTGGGGTCCCAGTACAGATCCCTGTGGCACCCCACTGGTCACCGCCTCAGAAAACGAGCCATTTATCCCAACTCTCTGTCTTCTACCTGCCAGCCAGTTCTCAATCCACATCAATACTTTGCCCCCAATCCCATGAGCCTTGATTTTGGAAGCCAGTCGTTTATGCGGGACCTTATCGAAGGCCTTTTGGAAGTCCAGGTACACCACATCCACTGGCTCTCCCCCATCTATTTTACCCATCACCATCTCCTCCACCTACCTTCTGCAAACTTGGCCACAAGGCCCAGATCTCCTGAGTCCCTACCCGCGACGAGATGCTACCAGGATGATTCAGAAAGTCCTGAGCAAAAAACCTCCCCTTGTGCCTTCTTTGGACTGGGGCATCTTATCACATGCTCGTCCTCCAGTCCACACAGATGGTGATATTGTTTTATTAAAGGCTCGTCGTTTCACTTCACATGCAGAGATTGCACAAAATGTGTTTGTGAAACAGCGGTTGCAAGAAGTTAGTTTCTTGCAGATAACCACCCGCTTTTAGAGCAATCAAACAGTCTCTCTCATTATTAGCGTACCCTTCATATACCCCCAGCAACTCGCCAGTCAACTGCCCAGCAACCTGGATGCCAGTGAAACTGTGAAGGAAGATTTCATTTAATATAGACATCATGTGAATAGGCCCTTCTGGCCCACGGACCCGTGCCGCCCAAATACTGTAATTAACCTACGACCCCAGTACGTTTCTGAAGGGTAGGAGTAAACTGGAGCACCCAGAGAAAACCTACACAGTCTTACGGGAAAACATACAATCTCCTGACAGACAACGGTGGATTCAGACCAAGGTCATTGATGCTGTAATAGTGTCATGTTACCCACTAACAATGACCCTGCCTCCTTGCAGGGTTGCTCAAAGTTTATGTTCAAAGTCAAAAGTTCAAATTTATTGTCAGGGTACATTCAACCCTCATAAAAATGACTAAATGGTTCAATCCTAATAACTCACATTCTATGATCCATCCACACTTTTAAATAAGAATTCATCTATGTGAAGATATAATTGCTCTTATTTCACAACTTAATTCAACACAAACATTCTTTAATTCATATTTGCAATCTTACAGAAATTGCTACCATCTCCCAACTAAAAACAGGTCAAGTAAAAACACAAAGCTGGAGAAAGTAATCAGGTCAAACAGTGTACTTTATATAGCAAAGATAAAGATACATAACCAATATTTCAAGCTTGAGCCCTTCACCAAGGTATGGAAATATATTGGCAGGTGTCCGAACAAAAAGGTGGGGGGTGGGTAGAGGGGCGAGTGGAGGAGCACAGTCCCAAAGGCAGGAGGCCAATGTGGTTTGGGAAGCGAGTCTGGGTGAGTACATGGCCCTGGAGCTTGGGAGCAGCAGGGATTACAGATGGGGAGTAATGAGAGAGAATCCCACAGAACTCCATTCGGAGAGCAAAGGAGAACTTTGTGTGGTTCTAACTTCTTCAGGGAAGGCATCCCTCAAAGGGATGTCAGAAGAAAAACGCGAAAGTCTGCAGACACCGTGGTTGAAGTAAAAACACAAACCTGGAGAAACTCAGCAAAAGCACCATCGTTTTAGGGCTTGAGCCCTTCAGCAAGACTGGGAAAATGTTGGGAGGTGTCCGAACAAGTCAATGTCCTTTCCTCTTTATTATGCAGCAGTAGACGGTTGGATGGAGTGCAATGAACTACAAATACCCAATCACGTCATGGACCCCCATCTAATAATCTTCCACAAATTTCATCTTGAACTCTTCCACCCACCCCTCCCCCCCACCTGCAGTTGATCCCAGAAACGTGAAATGCCTATTTTTTTAAATCTCACAAATTGCAGTTCCTGATTTTTTTACATTAAAAACATCTTAAGTTAAACTAAGATTCCATTCTAAGAATTAAGTTTAATTATTAACTCTGGTTGTATAAAGGTTTGCACTGAAATTGCAGATTACTGCATTTATTGCAGTTAAGAGGAATACCATTGACTACTTTGAACTGAAATCCACATTCCCTATCCATGACAGGGCATGCAAAAGTTAATACTGACTGCCACCTAGTTCCATTACATTGTGGTTTTGTTTTGTAGTGTTCAGTTGTTTGCTTTTGTTGTCTTTTCATGTAGCTTTTAGAACTGGTTCGATCCTGCCCTGCAAGCAAACCCTGGAAAACTCCTTCCGAGCGAGTCCAAAGTCAGTCTCCGCTTCTGTTTTCTTGGCAGCTCATTTATATTTTATGATCTTTTTTTTTTCTTGAACAAGTCAGATTTTTAGAAGCTCTTTGAAATCTGAACGCCTGCTGGCATTCGGAGGGACATCTTATGTAAATGGGACGCAATGTGGGTTCAATAATAAAAGTGCGGCAGAATCTTTCCACTTTTACTTCATTTTCTAGGAGAGGTGCAGGCATTGACGTCCTCACACTGGGTGAGTTGTCCCAATTCCAGTGTATGGTTGATCTCTCACTTCCTTTATCTTACCACTGCTGGCCGTGTCTCCAGTGCTCTGATCCCTCCTGCAACCTCCGCCAGTGTTTTCTCCCATCGGGCTGATTTGCCCCGTGGGGGGTGGCATGGTTAGCATGGTTAGCAACCCCATCACCGGCAACTCGGGTGCGAATCTGCCGCTGTCTGTAAGGAGTTTGTACGTTCTACCTGTGATCTGCATGGCTTTCCTCCCCCCTCCAAAAATGTGTGGGATTTGTAGGGTAATTGGTGTAGATGAGCAGCATTGGCTTGTGGGTCGGAAGGGACTATACTGTGCTATTGCTCTAAATTGAAATTTAAAAAATCCTTTTGACCAGACTTCTTATTACCTGTCCTTGTTCAACAATATCAGTATTTTATCTGTTTCTTTGTGATGTTAAAAATGCATAATTTTTACTTTCCCTCCCCCCCCCCCCACTCTCTCTCTCACACACTCTCACTACTATTGTATTAGAAAGGCTTGTATAAGAAAGAATTATTTAAGCTTTTCCCATACCTTTGCAGGTTTATGTGCTACAGCTTTTCAAGAAATGACCCAGATGTCTATTAAATATGGCAAAGTTACCTTAAGCTCTTCGCACAGTGAGTTCCAGACCCCAACACTAAAGTATTTTTTTTCCCTCAACTGCCTTCTAAATCACCAACAAATCCCATAAATCTACCCCAGTCATCAACACTGGGGTGGCCCCGTAGGTGCAGCAGTTAGCGCAACACCATTACAGCGTCAGTGATCAGGATCAGGTTCGAATCCCGCACTGTCTGTAAGGAGTTTATGGGGGGGGGGGGGGCTTCAGTTTCCTCCCATTATTTAAAATGCATTGGGGATGTAGCTTAATTGGGTGTAAATTGGGTGGCATGGACTCATGGGCCGAAATGGCTTAGATCCACAAACAATGCAAAGTCCTGAGCGTCTGATTTTGGTCACGTTTGCTGGCAGAAGTGAATGCCTTCTCCACAGTGGGAACAGGTAGTAATGATTCTCTTTCTGTAGCTCTCTTCCATTACTAATGTGGTGTTATAGGAGCATCAAAAGAAATGCCTGTCTGGAGGTAGCTGAGAAACACGTGGATGATAATTGAGCCCAAATGTTTTGTACCAAAATATAATAACGCTGCTGTGTTATATATCCCTTTCTCTGGAATCATCATCGATTAATCCATGTTCAAAGCTGCAGTTTCACATATCTAACTCAGGACTGTCAAGGTACTCAATCCCCACAAAACCCCACAAGGTCTAAGGAGAATGAAACTGCTTCCAGTATTAAGCTCGCAATAGAGAACCTCAACAAGGTTCTTCTCATTATTGGTGCCGACTGTACAGGCCTGGTTTTCTGTATGAAAATCCATTTGCAATAGTCATCGCTTTCAAATTGCAGCACTCGGGTAGCCCTCTTGGGACCCGGGTGAGATTATTGGGTTATGTGTACCTCCTGCACCCTTCAAATAGCACCCTAACCTACCTGTTAAATCGCCAACCCGGCAATTTAAGGGGGATCCCGCCCTTGCAATGACGTTGTGAGTGACATCCCCTGTTCCCTGTGTTCTTTCTGTTTAAAGTTCCAGAGTAACCGGGTGAGCCATTTCCCCTTTCCAATAGGGGGAGGAGGACGCCTGGGTAAGTTTTACTGGGTTCCCTGTCCACCTCCAAGGTAGGGCTGGAACGTGGGTGGATTTTGACTGGGCATGCCTGGTTCGGCCCTTTCAAATAGCCGTGTACCTGGGTCTTCAACCTAGTAAGTTGCCCGGTTAAACCCCCATTTTACAAGGTAATTTGACTGCACAAGACTTGGTGATGGCTTGAAAGCAAAGTGAAGGGTGGTATAGAAATGCAAATTTTCCTTCAACCATAAAGGAGTCTCAAGGGTTAAGTTTAGCGAACTACAACAGGCTCAGTTTATAGAGTTACTGAAGCAAAATAAATATCCAAACCCTTGTCAGAAATAGTGAGAGATTGTGTTGATTATTTTACTGGCTAATGTGCATGCTATTCGTTAACCAAAACAAGTTCATAAATTGAGACAGTACGTTAAGATTTGAATATCCAGAAGAATTTCCATTTTTTTTTGTAAAGCACTGACAGAATTTCAATTTAACTCTTTTACCACATTGTTGCAAAGCTTCTCTCCTTTGCCTGGTGCTGCAATTATAACTCTGGCTGAATGTTCCACCTTAGGAGTGAAGAAAGGAAAACATTAAGTAATAACTCCCACCTTTGAAGGCTTCTGCCTTCCCTTTAATAGAACATTACAATGCAGTAAAACAGAAAATGCTCAGAAGACTCAGAGGGTAAAGGCAGCATCTGTGAAAAGAGGAAAAGTTGCAGAGGTGACTTTTAAAAATTTTCTGAGGTTCTTATCGGAACACAGATGCTTTCTGACCTGCTGAGTTTTTCCAGCATTTTCTGCTGCTATATCAGATTTCTGGAGACTGCATTTAAAAAAAATATAATTGGAGAGGGGCAAATCAGTGAAACTCAGTTGTGATGGTCACCACATACTGACTGTTCATACTCACTTGACAATCAACTCTGGGTAACGTACTCTCGGTGATCTCAATAGGAGTCACACAATTGAGGAGAAGAGGGCAGGACAGAGACAAATGCTCATGTTCAAAAGACTGAAGTGCATATTGGAGGTGTATCCTCAAGTCTTTCGAGTTTGAATTGACTTTCTCACTCGTAAGAGAAATGAACTAGCTAAGTATCTTCAGAGGGACTTTAGAAACAATGATTTCCTTTGTTCTTCAATGGATGCTTCTGCTCTCTCGTCTCTGACTTCACTGCAAAGTGCTGACCATCACCTTCCAATAATTTGCTATTTATTTTTTGTGTGTGTGTGTGTGTGTGTGTGTGTGTTGTGTACATGCATGTGCTTGTAATATGTGTGCATGTGTTATATGTGTGTGTGTGTGTGCATCAAATGAGTGTGTGAGTATAAGTGTGTGTGTGTGTTTGTTTCTCTGTGCGTCAGTGTGTGATTATATTTGTGTGTGTATTCGTATGTGTGTGTGCGTGCATCAAATATGTGTGCATGTGTGTGTGTGCACGGGTGCGTGTGTGCATGTGCATGCTCATATGTGTGCATGTGTGATGTGTGTGTGCTCATAAAATGTGTGCATACGTGACCTGTGTGCACATCAAATATGTATGTGTGTGATTATATGTGTGATTATCTTTGTGTGTGTGTATTTGTGTGTGCGCATGAACTGTGTGTGTGCGCGTGCACACGTGCTTGTGTGTTTGTGTGCGCGCACACGCACATGTAAATTGGCCACTGCATTCCCTACCTTAAACTCTTCAAATGGAATTCATTGGCACAAAATACAACATTTTCTTTTGTTCCCCTCACTCCCTTATTGGTGCTACCCCTGGAATCAGACAGTTGTAGAGTGAAGAAAATTGATGAACAAGATGCCAGAACTAGGACCGGCAGAGATCTGAAGTCAGAGATAAGAGTTGTAAATTGAACACAGATGAGGAAAGTGACAGAAACTCATATAACATCTCCCCCATCACAAAGAAATGGGTTCTTTCTTTAAACAGGCAAGCTCTTCTCTGACTGTCCTAAATAAATCATTTCTGTTCCTTTTGCAAATTGGCTGTTTGGTTATTCCTCTTTATTGATTATAAATCTCATGGTGCTGAAAGCTTTGATTTTATTAGGTAACCCTACCTATTCCTCACTGCAAGTTAAGATGACACATCAATTATGGAACCAGCTTAGCTCCAACTAACACAACTGCAGATGTATTTGTGACTGGAACGGAGAAAACAGACTGCTCCATTCAGAGGTTCAACACACTGTGGTGTATGTATTAAATATTGGTGGATTGTTATTAAAGACGAGAGCACAGGAGCAGTTGTTAAATGGTGCTGGTGGAATTATTTTCATTTGGTTTGCGCAGAATCACTGCTGGTATTTCGCTCACGGTCTGCCTTTCTTTTTCTGAATGGGAGAGCCTCAGAGGGCTGGATAGACCCACTGGCATCGGGTGAATGGGTCTCCTGAGGGGATCTTCAATGACTCTTCTCAATCAAGGGCAGGGAAGGAATGCAGCAGAGAGAGATGCTGTCCCATTGCTCCAGCCTAAGCTTATCCACTCCTGCTGCAAGAGGCAGTGTCTCCAGAAAGCAGCCTCTATCCTCAAAGACCCCCACCACCTAGGTCACACTCTTTTCACACTGCTACCATTGGGAAGGAGGTACAGGAGCCTGACGACGAACACCCAAAGGTGCAAAAACGGCTCAGGTTTCTGAACAGACAATGAACCACAAATACTCACTTTTTCTTCTTTTGCAGTCACTTAAAAAAAATATTTGATTTATTTTGCACCCATGATGCTTATGCAAAACAATGAATTTCGTGACAGGTTCATTATAATAAATTCTAATTCTGATTCCGGTCGCTAGTTCAATTGGCTACAGTGTTATACATGGCTGCTTGCATAGTGGGCTGCAGGCGGGAGATGGCACATTGATGGACATGTGAAAGAGAACAGGTTAGTGGGAAAATGGGGGAGTGGGAGTTGAGCTATGCTGCACATTCAAGTCAAGTTTATTGTCATCTGGCTGCACAGGTACAACCCGATGAGACAGCATTCTCCGGTCCTCGGTGTAAAACACGCAGACACACAGCCGGATGTAACTCACATACAGACAAACAATACATATGCAGGACAAGTATTTATATATATAAATAAATATTGTTTCATAAATTTGAGAGTCTCGGATGGTTAGTATGAGGATTTCTTTTGGTCGTTCAGCATCCTCACTGCCCGTGGGAAGAAGCTGTTCCTCAGCCTGGTGGCGGTGGCTCTGACGGGAGCAGCTGAAAGATGCTGTGTGCAGGGTGGAAGGAGTCATCGATGATTTTGTGTTTACTCTTCAGACAACAATCCCAGTAGGGGGGAGGGGGGAGGGGGGAGAGGGGAGGGAGAGTCTAGTGATTCTCCCTGCCACTCTCATGGTCCTTTGGATTGACTTCCAATCAATTTCTTTGTAGCAACTGTACCGCACTGTGATGCAGCCGGCCAGGACGCTCTCAATAGAGCTCCTATAGAAGGTTGACATGATGGTGCCTGGTAGCCTTGCCCACTTCAGTCTTCTCAGGAAGTGCAGACACTGTTGCACCTTTCTGACAACTGAGGAGATATTGAGTGTCCACGATAGGTCACTAGTTTAGTGAACTCCAAGGAACTTGGTGCTCTCCACTCTCTCTACTACAGTTATTGATGTAATGGAGGGTGGTCATCCCTGGTCTTCCTGAAGTCATCTCCTTCGTCTTGTCCACGTTACTCCTCAGATTGTTGCTTTCGCACCATTTCACGAGATTTTCTGCCTCTTCTCTGTAGTACAATTCATCGTTGTTGCTGATGAGGCCGACGACTGTCGTGCCATCTGGAAACTGGATGACGCTGTTGGAGCTGGATCTGATGTTGCAGTCGTGGGCCAGGAGCGTGAACAGGAGCAGGGGTGAGTGCACAGCCCTGAGGTGCGTCGGTGCTCAGTGTGAAGGTTCTACAGAGCCTTCAGGTTTAGAGTCAGATGAAGATCCTCTTCCATGGTTCGAGTGACCTCGTGTTTTGAACACTAATGTGTATCTTGCTCTGAACAAGTCATGATTCTGCAAATTGTAACTCTAATACAAGGACCCAATCCCAGAGGCATGCACCATGGTTGGGTGGGGAAAACTGATTAACTGATTTATTTATGCAACTGAATCAATGATGAAATGTTCCACCACTCAGCACTGGCTCCTTCAACACTGTGGGTGGCTCAGCTCCAGCTTTGCTTGTAACTTGGCGCCTGACATCGAATTTTGTTGGACTCAAGGACCTGAATGTTTAAAGGATTAGTCCACACAGCACAATCAAAAGTACAAGCAAACAGAACCAAGTAATCCCATAAAATCCTGCCAAGTCTATTCGTTTAATTCGCAGACTCACTACAAAATTTATCCAAGGCCTCAATCCAAATGGATGGCACAGTTAGCATCATGGCTAGCTTGACGCAATTATTTGATCTAAAGGTTGTTATATCAGAAGGTTGGTAGTGTGGACAAGCTCCCAATGCTGCACAAATACCCTTCATGGTGTGCAACTCAAACATCCTCTGAAAACCAAGTCCAACTTCTAGCCTTCACGTGGGACATCGTTCTTATGCCCAGCCGAGCTGCTCTCACTGGCAGGAGAAGGGGCAAAGGGTGGCCACTGGCACCTGCGATGCTGCTGGCACCAAACTGTATCGACCTGTCATTAGCATGGGGGGGTGGGGGTGCGGGGTGTTCCTACTGCATGAGCAACAAACAGATCTCCATATCAACTCTTGCACCCTAGAGAGGCCACTCCACAGTAACTACCAGAGGCACAGTACACATGGTCGACCACGACCGACCGAGCCCAAAGAAGAAGAAGATTATAGCGCCAGCAACCCAGGTTCAAATCGGGCACTGCACATTCTCTCTGTATCTGCGTGGGAGCTCCAGTTTCCTCCCACACCAGAATTTACAGGGGTTGTGGGTGGGGGTGTATCTACTGATACAGAGTTGTGTATTGGCCTATGTGTTGTGTGGTTTTATGTTAAAAAGTGACAGTTTGCTTTTGAGAGCCAAGGTAAAGGTGGACTGCTGGCAGAGCGGGAGACGGACTGAGCATGTGCAGAAAATGAGCTAAAAAATTCTGGACTTGGATGATGAACCATCACTGGGTGGTTCTGTGGAGTGGAAGAAGGCCCAGAGCATGAGTCATGGTCTGGAGGACAGTTTAGAATGTTGGGATTTCAAAAGGGATGAAAATTCTGAAGGCAGCCAGAAGGATCCGGACCAAGCCGTTGTTTCTCTCTCTTCGAATTTTGTGCTCTCTCTCTCTCTCTCTCTCTCTCTCTCTCTCTCTCTCTCTCTCTCTCTATCAAAGATAATTTGGCTTCAGTTTACCAAACAAACTGAATTTTGCTTATGACTTTTGCTTCAGTTGAGATCAAAGTTTTGTGAGTCTTGTGTGTTTTGTGTCTAAGTTTTTCTGTGAGCTGGTTGGAAGTGTAGCTTTGACTTTATAATTACATATGTTATATTTAGGCTGGGGAATTTATTAGTCTTACACTGTCATAGAAATTTGCAGAGTATCCAGTGGGCATTGTTATAAAAGGGGAATTTTGAATTAATGTATGAAGGTGAATTTTTGTTAATGAAGTAATCGTTCATCTTTACCCCTGTGTGATGTGCCTTCTTTGTGGTTGCTGGTTTGATCTTGTAACACTACGGAAAATAGCGCCAATGTCAAGCACTGATATTACGGCCCTGTCCAAACATCTGACACCTATCTTTTAGGTAACTTTATCATAATATCAGGTTAAAAATACAAGTCAAGCTTGTTAATCTTGTAATGAACAAATTATGGCACTATATGAAAATTAAAACTGCACCTTTCCTGCTTTCACTGATGCAAATTGGTCTATGATGTGATCAAAGTCAGTTTCTTCAGTTTGCTCTCTTTCAACACCATGTCTGCCTTGACCCATGGAGACCTGGTGCGGCCACTCCTGAAGACCAACAGGACAGACAGTCAGCCTTCGACGTGCGTGTCATTGAGGAAGTGCAGGTCGACGAGCTCCTGCAGCCTGTCGCCACAGTTCAGCAGCTCCTCAAAACACTCGGGCTCGCTCAGGCCGAACGCCTCATAAATGCAGTCCCAGAGCCACTCGGGGCTGGGGAGGGGTGGGTCGTCGATTGACATGGCCAGACCGGGCCAGGCTTCACCACCGGATCTGCGCTCTAACGGCTGAGTTCGGGGCCTGAGCCCTTGGGCGCGTGGCATGGTCCTGTCTCCGTGGAGATCGCGACATTTACTCCCGTTCCCAAAGTAACTGACACGTCACTTCTCCAGAGTTTGGACTGTTTCGTGGCAGCAACGCGGACACACAGGCACAAGTGCCCAAAAATTCTGACTTTAAACTGCTCAGTGACACTCCCCCCACCCTTCAAGTGGCGCCTAGTGCCTTACTTTAGATATGCCACTGGTTGTAAGTTATTTGGTGCTTTGGGTGGCATGGGCTTGTGGGTCAGAAGGGCCTGCTCTATGTCTAAATTAAAACATTTAGAAAACTAAGACAATAGAAGTGGGCAAATATTGAGCTCATTGTCAAACTATTCCCAGTGTTTTGGTTTTCCTGAATGTGCTGGAAAGTGAATTAAGATGTTACGGTTCCGAGTTGTATTGCAAGGACATAATGTTATCCCACCAGTGATGTCCAATTTATTCTTTACCATGAAAGAAGTACCCACTACCGAGAACTGCAATGTTGTCAGATGTACCCAGGCAAAAGCACTTCTGGTTACGTAATTTTTCTCACACACAGCCACATATTGCCCACTGACAGAATCACCGCCAGGAACATTGATTGCTGAGGATTTTTAAGGCACGTTAAAAGCCAATTCCGCCCATTGAGACCCGTGCCGCCCAATTAACCTACAACCCCACACGTTTTGGAGGGTGGGAAGAGATTGGAGCATCCAGGGTAAACCCATGCAGGTCACAATGGCAGTGGTGGGGGGGTGGGGACACACCCACAAACTCCTTGCAGACAGCGCCACATTCGAACTCAGGCCGCTGGCAGTGTTAGAGCGTAGCACTAACTGCTGTGCTAATTTCGTCACCATTGTCAGGAACAGTGGATGTTGATTTTCAAGGGTGCAATGGGGCTCCAGACTGCGTTACAACTCTAGTATTGAGATGGCTGGCCTCGTCCGGTTTCTGGTTCACGGTGACTCTCATCGCCGCCAGGAAACTGAAGAGATATTCAGCTACTAAAGGCTCTCTCGCAGCAGGTGCTCTCTGGCTGGGAAATATTCAGCCCCAGTGTAACTTGCTGCTTATTAATGCTGTGTATCACCCCAAAATCTTTTGCATGCGGAAATAAAAATATTATTTTTAAAAAAAGCAAAGCCGGCCCTTATTTATATATTGACCATCGAACTGTACTCAGTGTTAAATTACCTGCTTCTATGAGAACATACAGCCATCAACTTGAGCTGGGAGTACAGGGGGGTTGGGCTGAAGGGCCAGTTCCTATTCCACTGAGTCTGACGAAGCGCCTCCTCTGTGGTTCTGAGGCCCATGAGCCTGTGTCGAACATCATGCAGCTGCCTGTGCACGATCCATAATCCGCAATGCCCTGCATATTCACGTGTCTATCTCGAATCCTCTCAAATGCAACGAATGTACCTGCTTCCACTTCTACTCGTAGCCTGTTCCAGGCACCCACGACGCTGTGTCAGAAACTTACCCACACATCTCCTTGAAACTTATATTCCCCTGCTCTGAAACTCATGTCTCCTACTTCCTAATGTTTAATGTTGAAATCCGAGTTTATTAGATAAGCATAGAAAATAAAGTATGGTCTGGCATATTGCGGGCAGACATACGATTTGACGGTTTGGTTTGCCATTCCCCCGCGTCGGCTGGGTCTTGACTGTGACCGAAGAAGTTGAAAAAAGCAATTTTCTGATCTTGTTAGCGAATAAGGAAGTGCTGGCTTCAAATCATTTGGCAATACAAGGTTGCAGGGCTTAGCACAATGCTTGTTTTCAGGGCTCATACCTCGAGCAATCCGTCCCAGCATCTCTTTATTGGCACAGATCACGATGCTGTTGGAACGGGGAGAGGAAGAAGGAAATCTTTCACACAACGTCCAGTTTTCAGCAGGCCTAGAGGGAGAATATTCATGTCTTGATATCAGGGAATTCATACTCTCCTACAGACTGCTTAAGAGGTGGTAAAATATGGCACAGGATTGCCGGCCGTTCTGAGATGTGTTGTTGCTGGTGGATTAGGACTGTTGCCAGGAGCACGTGGAGCTGCTCCAAATACTCGAGACAAAAAAAAGATAAGGGAGCACTCATAAAGCTAAAAATATTTCAGATGCACGGTGAATGTTTATCCCCCATCTCCCTTTTAAGCTTGACCAAAACTAAAAGAAAATTCCTTGCGCACGACGTTCGGCGTTTAATACAATTATGCCCCAGAGGCTGGTGGAGACGCTGGGACTCCGCACCCTTCTCTGAAACTGGATCCTGGACTTCCTAATGGAAAGACCACAGCTTGCCCATGTCGGTAGCAGAATGTCAAGCACCAAGCCGCTGAGCGCTGGCGCACCTCAGGGCCGGATGCTCAGCCCACTCCTGTTTACGCTACTGACCCATGTCTGCATCGCCAGATCCAGCTCCAATGGAGTCGTCAAGTTTTCAGCTGACATGACTGCCTCCTCAACCACAACGAGGAGTCGCACTACAGAGAAGAGGTGGAGAATCTCATGAAATGGCGCGAGAGAGTTACAACCTGCATCTCAATGTGGTCCAGTTACTGCAGCGAAATGGATGGGAGGTCAATCCACAGGACCATTAGAAGGGCAGGGAGTATCTCTGGAATCTCCCCCCCCCCCCAACATTCAACGTGATCTACCAGGATCATCGTCTGAAGACGATGTGCAAAATTGTTCCACCCCACGCACAGCTTCTTTCCAGCTGCTCCCATCGGTGAAAAAGATCCAGGAGGATCAGAGCCAGCACCACCAGGCTGAGGAACAGCTTCTTCCCACAGGCAGAGAGAATACTGAATGATTGATGAACTGCTCATACAATCCCTCCAAGAATCTACATTTATTTAACAATATTTGTTTATTTTTATATAAGCACTTGTAACTATGTGTGACCAAAGAACGCTGTTTCATCCAGTTGTACTTATATAATCAGATGATAATAATGAACATGAAGAGCAGCAGGATTTCCTCAGCATTCAAAGAGGTGCCAGAGGAACTCAGTGGGTCAGGCAGCATCCATGGATAGACATGGTCAGTCAACTTTTAAGGTCAGGGCGCTTTACTGGATCACCTCAGCATTTATCAGCTTCAGTGAAACAGATCGGTTATGGGACACTGCTGTTCGTGGGGTCCTGCTATGCACAAATTGGCTGCTGTGCTTGCCACATCCCCACATTGTTTCAAATGAAGACTCTTTTGGACAGGGTCAGGGTGTGAAAGGCTTGGGACGCATGAAGGGCTTCCTATTTTCTTCACAACCGTACAAAGAAAATAGTCACCTGTATTCAGCCGAGAAGCAGATACAGGTCAACATCTGTTTTAGGTCCATGCACTGACATGCAAGGAACTGTAAAGAAAAATGTGCTGTAACCTGCAGCATTTATAAATAAATGAGTATATACGTTGCTGAAGATAACATTTTGCGTACTCATACACAATAAATAATAGTGGGCATCAAAGATAATCTTATGATGCTGAGGACGGGAAATGGCTCAAACCCCCCCCCCCCCCTACTCTGTTAGGTCCCTGGTCTTATACCTACACTAAAACACTGAGAGAGGTGTTCATTGAAAGCCATTTTGGGAGAGGAGAATACATTTGGTGCTTGGAGAGGTGACTGAAGTTCCTTCCTTGTTCCTTGTTTCAGCCTCAGGGTATGGGAGTTGAAAAAAACGAGAGGATGTAGATTTAAAGTGAGAGTGGAAAATCTAAAAAGGATCTGAGGGACAACTTTTACACAGAGGCTGGAAGTTGTGTGGAACAAGCTGCCAGAAGAGGTGGGTACAATCGCACAGTTTAAAAGACATTTAGACAGGAACCCTAATGTGGGTCAACAGCAGGCAGGCAAATGGGACTAGCGTCGGTGGACAACTTGGTTGGCATGGACAAATTGGGTAAAAGGGTCTGTAGAACAAGGTGACTCATATACAGCCTCTCCCCTACTTACGACCTACATGACATGACCATCCTTACATATGACCGAAAAAAAATACTGTATACATTTTAAAAAAGAAGAAAATGTGTAAATGTAAAAATTACGCTTGGTGGTATGCCCACCAGTGCTAACGGCTGTGTATGATAGTGACTGTCAGATAGTATCCCGGCATTGTGTACGTCACAGCATCTCTCTCAGTTCTAAGAATAAAAGAATGCTATACAGATACAGCAGGGTGATGGGAGAGCGCGGGGCAGTGGGATTAGTGTGGGGACTGATGGTGGGCTGTCGGAAGATGCAGGGCAGTGGGACCAGTTTGGGGACTGATAGCAGGCTGTTGGGAAAGTGCAAGGCAGTGGGATCAGTGTGGGGACTGATAGAGTGGGAACTACATGCCATGCTAACGTACATCCGACTAGCGTCCATTTCGAGATCCGACCGGTAGGTCAGAACGGAACTCGGACATATGTTGGGGAATGACTGTACTTCCCAAGGTGGAGAGTTTTCCGATGGAATTCAACTCCCTCGTTGAACCTTGCATTTGCTGGACCAAGATGGTAAATCCACAACCTGGCTCAAACATTGCCAGGAGACAGGTCATTTTCAACTGACATTAAAAACGCTACCAAGAATTCCATTAAGAATCCACAAATATGTCATATATATTTCCATTTGAAGGAACGGGCCAATCCAAGCCTTATCAAAACTGCACAATCGAAGTTCAAATTGTCAGAGTACTACATGACATCACATACAATGCTGAGATTCTTTTTCCTATGGGCCAGGCCGAATTTCTACTTATTGGTAACTATAAATTACTCAAGAAGTTCAGTATATATACAAAAGAGAGAAATGTAAGCAAGAAAGAAATGTAAACAAGTCGTCTGTATAAATACAGAAAAACATAAATATTCAATAATAAATAATGTAAGTACAAGTCCTTATATGAGTCCCTGATTGAGCTTGTCATTGAGGAGTCTGATGGTGGAAGGGTAGCAGCTGTTCCTGAACCTAGTGGTGGGTATTTTGTGGCACCTACACCTCTTTCCTGATGGCAGCAGTGAGAACAGAGCATGTCCTGGGTGGTGCGGATCCTTGATGATTGCTGCGGTTCTCTGACAGCAGCATTGCAAGTAGATTCTCTCGATGGTGGGGAGAATTTTGCCTGTGATGTTCTGGGCTGTGTCCAAGCATGTACCCATCCACCAGCTATGGTCTTGGCTCTGATAGAACACCTGCTGAGTTCCTTCAGCACTTCTGTGTTCTTACTTTCTTTCTTTGGCTTGGCTTCGCGGACGAAGATTTATGGAGGGGGTAAAAAGTCTACGTCAGCTGCAGGATCGTTTGTGGCTGACAAGTCCGATGCGGGACAGGCAGACACGGTTGCAGCGGTTGCAGGGGAAAATTGGTTGGTTGGGGTTGGGTGTTGGGTTTTTCCTCCTTTGCCTTTTGTCAGTGAGGTGGGCTCTGCGGTCTTCTTCAAAGGAGGTTGCTGCCCGCCAAACTGTGAGGCCCCAAGATGCACGGTTTGAGGCGTTATCAGCCCACTGGCGGTGGTCAATGTGGCAGGCACCAAGAGATTTCTTTAGGCAGTCCTTGTACCTTTTCTTTGGTGCACCTCTGTCACGGTGGCCAGTGGAGAGCTCGCCATATAACACGATCTTGGGAAGGCGATGGTCCTCCATTCTGGAGACGTGACCCATCCAGCGCAGCTGGATCTTCAGCAGCGTGGACTCGATGCTGTCGACCTCTGCCATCTCGAGTACTTCGACGTTAAGGATGAAAGCGCTCCAATGGATGTTGAGGAAGGAGCGGAGACAACGCTGGTGGAAGCGTTCTAGGAGCCGTAGGTGGTGCCGGTAGAGGACCCATGATTCGGAGCCGAACAGGAGTGTGGGTATGACAACGGCTCTGTATACGCTTATCTTTGTGAGGTTTCTCAGTTGGTTGTTTTTCCAGACTCTTTTGTGTAGTCTTCCAAAGGCGCTATTTGCCTTGGCGAGTCTGTTGTCTATCTCATTGTCGATCCTTGCATCTGATGAAATGGTGCAGCCGAGATACTACAATCACAGCATCTGCAGACTTTCGTGTTACACTCCGAAATCAACCTTGTGCATTCTATTGGTAAGCAAGGCCAGTTGAGGCTATCTACACCTCGCTTATTACTGCTTGGCGGAGATCAAGTTACTCGTCATAAACTGAGGTTCAGTGAAACGTTTCCTGGTTGAATCTGTTTACTCTTAATTTTAACAGTTTTTTTTCTGGGAGTCAGAAAATGTAACAGCAAAAATAGGGAAGCAGTTTCCGGGGGTGGGGCGGAAGGAGTGGGTAACAGGAGAACGCAATTTCAAGGTAAAATAAGTGAAGAGAGATTCTTAGCGTTTTCCATTTCATGAAAGTTCCTGGAATCAGACTCATCTGTGACTTTTAAACCTACTCAATACTGGGGAAAGATGAAGGACTTGGACTGAAATTTCAATTTGATCACTTATGGAGGGTAGTTGAAGGCTTCCTTCAATAGGTGAGTGGGCCTATGAGCTAATGTGCTTTAGGATGACTGCCGGGGCAGGGTAAGGGGTCCCTACTGTTACCCCCACCCTATCCCTGCACATGCGTGTGGCTAGAACCGTGGTGGGGGGACTAATTAGTGGCACTTTTTGTCAGCTAGCATGGGTAATGATGGGCCAAATAGCCTTTTCTGATTTGTGATTTTGCAGTGTTATGTTACTACCTGAAAAGGAGTCTCCTGAGCGAATTGTTGCTGCATGTTAATGGAACCTTGCCTGTACTTGCACAGGCTGCGGAAGGCAATCTTTCTCTACTTTTTGTAACATACACACTTTGTTCAATGTTTCACTATGATGGAGATGGAATCCTTGACATTTCCTGCCGTGCCCCTTTTTCACCAGCACCTGATGTAAACTCCCCTCCCCAGAATGTAATCATTCAACCAGTTTGATGACATCCAATGATTAATACATGCCTTTGTATATTGAGATTCCTTTTGTTTGATGAAGCAGCAAGCATTTTGTTTGGGTGAGACGCACAAGTGATTTCAGGCTAGTGATAAGGGTGTGGGGGTGGGTGGGTGGGTATGTGTGTGTGTGTGTGTGTGTGTGTGCACGCGGGCCTGCACGTGTCTCCTTGTGTATTTAGGTGTGCGTGTGTGTTTATATGTGTATGTGTGCATGTGTTTATATGTGTGTATGCATGTGTGCATATGTGTGTTTGTGTACATGTATGTGTGCATGTGTGTCTATGTGTGTTTCTATATGTGTGTGTCTATATGTGTGCATGTGTATGCGTGGGTGTTTGTGTGTGTCTGTATGCATGTGTATATGTGTGTGTGCATGTAGGTGTGTGCTGTGCATATGTTTCTATATATGTATGTGCGTGTTTATGTGTGTGTGTGCACACGTGTGGATATGTGTGTCTCTATGTGTGTGTGTGTGTGTGTGTGTGTGTGTGTGTGTGTGTGTGTGTGTGTGGAGAGGGATGGAAGTGTGTGGGAAAATTAACAGCCAGAAATTCAATTCAGTTCTGCTATTATAGATACTAACCTGTTGCAACAAGAAGAGAAAGGGTTAATTTCACAGCATCATTTTAATTCAGAAGAGCTATTTTTATTCAATTAGTTTTCAACTTGGATTGTTGGAACAGAGAGAGGGGAGGCACTGGAAAATAAGTTACGGCAGGTATTCCCTACCTAGCTGTTCCAGGACAGGTATAAATATGCTGGGGCAAGCCAAGATTTACCATCACTTGTCTTTAGAGATTTTCAATAGCATTATACCAAATGTTATACAAGTCAGCCCAGGTAATCCTTTGTGCCATTTATTATTCCATTGTAACTCCTTTGAATCTTCCCAATTTAGGGGTGACACGGTTGGTGTAGTGGTTAGTACAATGTCTTTACAGTGCCAGTGATCGGGACTGAGAAATTAGGTGGCACAAACTTGTGGGTCGAAATGACCTGTTACTGTGCTGTATGTCTGAATTAAACAATTAAAGTCCCCCCCATCCTCAATTAATTGAACAATGTTGCTTCTTTTCTGCATTCCCCTTCCTTCTACACCCACCTCCTTACCCACTGCATGACTACAGAGGGTTTTACAGATATAGGGTTGTGTAGAATAATTCACACTGTGCTACTTGATCCACTGCAAATTTTCTTTGCTGTTTGCATTGGCAATTCCATGTTGCCCCCAATGTTCTGTCCCAATCACAGTCATTTTTGGCCATGACTTGATTTTACTGCAAAGAATACAATTGAATGGTGCAAAGAATGGCTTGACCAGTGCTGTCAGAAGGGACTGAGCACAAGCAATAAATGGCAGGACCCAACTGCATGCAAATCAACAAGAATGAAGCTCAGATCTTTTCCTTCTGTCCAGCCTCAGATGTTCTAGTGGAGGTTAACTTATTTTGCATTAGGTCAGCCCATCTTCAAGCCTGAAGGCGCAGGGACACTCTAAGCTTCTGAAGATTTCCTCGGACACTTCTTCCCCTCTCATTCCTGCTATTGAGGGAAGGATATTAAATACTGCCTTTACATGCTATGTATAAGAAACACGTGAGTACAATACAAGCCCAAACTAAACCCTGGATTGGAACATAAAGGAAGCTGTGGTTCTGGCACAGAAAGGAGAGATTCAGAGTGTCTGTTGCAAGCGAATACGAACGGGAATCAGGTTGGCATGAGCAAAGAGTGGGTTGGAAAAAGAACATTTAAGAGAAAAACAGAAAATGCAGGAATCACTCAGCATGCTGGCAGTAATCCAGGAAGGAAAAACAGGTCACATTTCAGGTTGATAACTTGGCCTGTGATTGGCTCTATCAATAGCTCCAAAGCCGCAGAGTGAGGAACGATAGGCATTATTACACTTTGGACTTGAAAATGGCCCGATTCCAAGTGCTCGACTGAGGCCTGGGAGAGGGAGGTCAACCTTTTATTCCAGGATCACAGGAGGAGGAGTTACCAGGGAGCGAGTCATCAGTGGGAGGGGGGGGAATAGGCCAGCCATCCATTGGCAGTCACATTTTCGTATCACCACAGCCTGATTTTTACCTCGCATTTTCATCGTGTGCAGTCGGTCTTGAATTATTGAGGAAGAACGCCGACAAGAGGTTAGGAGGCATGTGTTACACGGGGAGCGGTTAAGATCAAGCAAGTTTGAGTCGTGAGGCAGCACTTAAAATAAATAATAAATCCCTTCCACTTTCTACCAAGAAATTGGAGAATAATGTTACAAACTTAGCATAAGAGCCTAATACTAATTGGCTATTGTGTAAATGAGAGCAGGCCACCCGGCCCATCGGGCCTACTCTGCCATTCAATGACATCACGACAGACCTGCCTTTTCCCCAGAATCCGTAATTCCCCGTCCATGCAAAAATCGAACTGACTGTGTCTTAAATATATTTTAATGATAAAATTGTACAGAAGCGATTAATACATTGGGAGTCCATCTTACCCTCTGACACAAAATGTAGTTCTTCAACAATTACATAATCACTTTTCTCTGTGGATGCACTGATGCAAGTCCATACCTGAAACTTATTAAAAGTTAGACGTAAGTATCTTTGCTGCCTTGCTGGAACCAAGGAACACTGCCATAAGAGAGGTATCAGAGAGCTGACGTGATAAATCAAGACCCTGCTTGCACTCCTGGATGGAGTGTGTGTGTGTGTGAATTGGAAGGGCTGTAGAGGGACAGAAAAATTCTTAGATTGCTTTGCGGTAACCTGGCCAAGGTTCATCCCTTCATTGATGCCTAAAAATAAATTATGTGGTACTAATGACCCAGGACAATTGTGCACAAATTTATTCTGTGGCCTATTTTTTTTTAACCTATTGTTGATTTACTTTAGTTTCTCAAATAGCTCAAACCACTTCCTCTTGAAGCATAGTCCAGACTCCCAGTGGACTGAGCAACCTTCCCTATGCTTCTATTGTATGGAATTATCAAATGCAATGTAAATGATTTCCAGATTAACCTGGCTTGTGCAGTAAGTTCACTGTCAATGTTGGCATCAGATGATTTCAAGGGGTTCTGCTTTCTCCAGTGTCCCAGTCGAGTGTTACATGCAACTTTATCCAAATGCATTAAGCAGGGTAGTAACAGAATTTTCCTGATATTTTGAAAGCCTGTCTTCAAAGTTTAATTTTTAGTCTAGCTTCTTGATGACTGCGACTTCTGCTGGGTGAGTTGTCTCCCTGAACTCAATCCTTCCACGTGCACGTCAGATGCACCATGACGAGCAAGGGCCGGGGTTAGTGCCCCTGCCTGCAAGCTAGGATTGAACTACTGCTGCCTATAGAATAGTGGTCCTCTATCAGACTGCTTGTTGGGGTGTTCCGGAATTTGGACCCAGTGAACAAGTGGCAGAGGGGGAATCCGTAGGAGGTAGTTTCCCCTGCACCTATGGTCCTCGCCCACCCAGGTAATGGAGGTTAGGGGCTTGGGAGGTGCTGAATGCTTTCTGAATGATTATGGCCATGGACTCAATGCTCATTAGTTGATGTAATTGATTCATTATCAGACGCTTCCTATTGTGTTACCGTGATTGTCTCTGAGTGTCGTGTGGAATAGTATAACATAAATCTTCTACCCATATACAGATGAAGGGTCTTGATCTAATAAGTCAACTGTCCCTCCATAACTGCTGCCTGACCTGTTGAATTCTTCAGCATTATGTCTTACTCTGGATTACAGCATCTGCAGTCTTTTGTGTCTCCCTGTGACCCCACATTCTTGCAGTACTACCTGGTGCCATGAATCTCCAAAGCTTCTGTTGTTCCTTCTGTGGCACTCAATGTGTCAGTCTCCATTCAAACCGTTCCTCTCTATTGTTCTACCAAGCCCAGTTCTATTACATTTAAAGTAATTATAAATCATGGTTTTTTTTAAACACAGCCAATGCATTCCAGGAAATTATTCCCAACTTTCAGGAATGCAGCCTGTAGAAAAAGATCATAATGGCCATTCCCATTCCAAAATATCACCTCTGCGACCCCTAGACACTTTCGTGGATCACCTGCAGTCTAAACTAAACTGATCTGTGAACAACGGGCTAATGAGTGGGATATAAATACCGTACATCAGGTCTGCATTCGTGGTGTGAAGCGGATATTTGGAGTTTCGGTCGTTCCTGTGTGAACGGTCACTCTTGGAAGGAAGACACTTCAGAATGGAAAATAAAACATAAGAGATTGGGTTCCACAGAAATCTCCTGCGGGGGTGTGATGTCTCACATTTCATATAGGATAAGGCCAACATTTTAAAATAAAAACGTGTTGAAACCTCCTGGCAGGTTCAATAGGAATACTAAATGCGAGATCCAGATAGCCCCCCAAAAATGTAAATCTACTGTATAATTTTTAGGTTTCTATTTGACGTTTCCAGCATTTCTTTGGTCTTTTGGAATGAATCTTCCCAGAGTTGATCAGGTGAGTTGACGGATGGTGGATTTGGGTGAGGGAAAAATGCCTTTCTGGAAAGGTTTATATTCCATTCTCTTTCACATCTCCTTTGCAAGTCTAAAAATAAGTTCACAATCTCTGTCAAATGGCAAGTCATCTCTTGTTAGCTCTTCCAACCAGTGAAGCGTTGACGTCAAAGTTCTAATCCCATCATCAAATGTCCTCGTGAGAGGAAGAGGAGAATCACAAAGGAAAGAAGAGGATGTGTTAGACTTCATCATGAACTACACCAAGCAGCTAATGGTGGCCTGAGCTCAAAAGATGCCAGGGAAAAATGTCACTGCAGTTCCCTTCGGAGATTTCCTGTTTCTGACTCTTTCTGCTTTATTCCTTGAAGAAGGGCTCAGGTCCAAAACGTCGGCAAATGTATCTTTGCTTCTCGTGGATGCTGAAAGACTGGCTGAGTTCTTCTAGCATTTCAGTGTGTTTTTACCATACCCCTTCTGCAAGCCTGATTAACGGTTTCAAGCCTTTTCACCACAAGACCAAATTTTGCCAAGCGAACAGGACCCAGGTTTATTAGAGTTGGGAGCAGGGTTAGGGTCACAGTAATGATGTCCTTTCAGATCTTCATTCAGCTCTCTGGTGTTTACGCCAGGGCAGTGGTTGTAATTATAGTAAAATCCCTCGTATCTGACACCTGTGGGGATTGGTAGATGCCGGATAAGTGAATTTTCTGGTTCCTTGAGACCCTGTGTTGTGTGATTATTCAACTAATGGCGAGGCATGGAAAGCTCTTGGTGCCTGCCACATTGACCACCGCCAGTGGGCTGATATCGCCTCAAACTGTGCATCTTGGCAGCAATCTCCTTTGAAGAAGACCACAGAGCCCACCTCACTGTCAAAAGACAAAGGAGGAAAAACCCAACACCCAACCCCAACCAACCAATTTTCCCTTGCAACCGCTGCAACTGTGTCTGCCTGTCCCGCATTGGACTTGTCAGCCACAAACGAGCCTGCAGCTGACGTGGACTTTTACCCCCCTCCATAAATCTTCGTCCGCGAAGCCAAGCCAAAGAAAGAAGAGACTTTTTGCCTAATTCATTTCCACAATTTTATCACTGGTTGCTTGAGGCTGCCGGATGCCTGAATTCCAGATAACAGGGTTTTTAACCCCATCTATGATTTCACGATATTCTATAAAAGTCTCATTTAACAATAAGATATCAATCTCCAAAAGATCTTCTTTTGGATCTAATAGTGGTTAAGCTTCTGGGACCAAAGACCTGACTTCAAGACTCAAAGTGTAACTGAGGAGTTTAAATGAAGTTAAAAAAAAAAGAAATTTTCTGGACTGAGGGGCCTCAATGTGCGCTGCCACCGATTTAGGATTCATTAGTTAACCCTTTGTGCTCGATCAACTTGCATTAAAGAGGATTCTCACTTGCCTGTATACGCATGGTGGGAGCATGTTTATGAATAACACAGGAGAATTCCAATGACTGTTGTGTCTGTTTCAGGAAGTTAGTCTGCTTCTGCATGGCCTGCATCCAATTTAAATGTAAATTTCTTATATTTAGACATACAGCACAGTAACAGGCCCTTCCAGCCCATGCCCAATTACACCCAATTGACCGACAGCCCTAGCACCTTTGAAGGGTGGGAGGAAACCGAAGCCTCGGGGAAATCTTACGCAGACGTGGGGAGAACGTACAAGCTCCTTACAGACAGCACTGGATTCGAACCCCCATTGATGGTGCTGTAACAGTGCTATTCCACTGTAACTCCTTTAAATCTTCCCAATTTAGGGGTGATACAGTTGGTGCAGTGGTTAGTGTAACATCTTTACAGCGGCAGCGATCAGGACTGGGGGTTCAAATCTCACATTGTCTGTAAGGAGTTGGAACGTTCTCCCCGTGTCTGCGTAGGTTTTCCCCAGGAGGTCCAGTTTCCTCCCACCATTTGAAACATACTGGGTGTTGTAGGTTCAATGGGGAGTAAAATGGGCGGCACAAACTCATGGGTTGAAATGGCCTGTTACTGAGCTGTATGTCTGAATTAAAAATCCCCCCATCATCAATTAACTGAACAATGTGGCTTCTTTTCTGCATTCCCCCTCCTTCTACACCCACCTCCTTACCCACTGCATGACTACGGAGAATTTTACAGATATAGGGTTGTGTAGAATAATTCCCACTGGCCGACTTGATCCACTGCAAATTTTCTTTGCTGTTTGCATTGGCAATTCCGTGTTGCCCCCAATGTTCTGTCCCAGTCACGGTCATTTTTGGCCATGACTTGATTTTACTGCAAAGAATACAATTGAATGGTGCAAAGAATGGCTTGACCAGTGCTGTCAGCTGCTACGCTAATTGTTCTGCCCTGAATGAATCAATGAGTGTAAGATTTTACAAACTCATTCAGGGAGAATCCTGACAGGCAATGGAAGACAAAGCGTCCACTCTAATACTCCTGGATGCCAAAGGTGCTATATAAATACAATCTGCATTGAAGCATCTGTTTTTTTTAAATACTTCTAAAGCTGTTTATATAAGAAGAAAAAGATAAACAATGCTCTCCACTTGATCATTTCTGTTCCTTTTCCAGTGCAGTCTTTGACTTCCCTACAATGGTACCTAACTGGGTTTAGATTAGGTCAGGTCCTCAAGATTGACTGCAGTCAAGATTTTAATTTTATATCCCACAGGTTCCCACTACATTCTCCCATGTAATGAACTCTATTCCACCTGGTTAATTTCCTCACGAAAAACTCATTCACTCAGGAAACTCATCAGAACTCTGGAGATATTTATGACTTCCACAGCTTTATTGTTTAGCCTTGACCTTTGTCCTTGACATCCGCCATTCCGTGGAGCTCTCAATAGGCTGCCAGGCAATTTTCCAGCTTATTTCCATTTTAATTTCTCCTGAGGCATCAACTGGGCAGCCCTGCCCCTGTTGAGGATTGGTGTGGTGCCTCCCCCACCCAACATTCAGCACAATAAGGATTTGGACTCATGTTCCCACATCTCCCCATAGCGTTACCCTCTGCTCTGTCAACAACCTGTCAAATTCACCCAATCATAATTTGGTTAGTTACCTGTCTTATTAGAAGGCTTGAATTTATTGCATTTTTTTAATTGTTGGGTCAGTTTAGCAATGCTTTTTTTTTAAATCAATGTTTCGCAAAATTGGCTAGTTACCCATTAATAGAAAGCAGTCCTCGCTCAAGAGATTCATCAGCACGTAGGTTCCATCAGGGCTCAACAAGTGTCACAATTTATTCCAGCTCAGATTAGCTATGTCCTCAATGACATTTTATGTTTTCCACCATTTCCACACGAACTCTTCCTCTTCCAGCCTTTCTCACCTCCATCCCACAAATCCTTTCTGGGTCACGGGATTGGCTGACCTTTAAATATTCACCAAGTTTATCGACAAAAAGTTTCCCTGTAAAAACTTCAGACAGCTTTTTTAACGCAAAGTGAAAAAAAAAGTATACATTCTGCATGGTTTCCGTTGACTGCCGGCACGGAATTTCATTGATTAATAAGAGAAGAGGTTGAATTTTCTAGATAGGCTCTGGGCATATTTTTGCTGTTTTTATCAGTTATAATTGAAAAGTTTAAACCCTAATGCGGATCTCACCCTATAAATTGTGAATTGGGTTGCCAGGAACTAATCCCCAGTATCATCTTTTTATTGCTGCTAGCTTTAGAGACCAGAGTTAATGTGTTTCAATGTTAACTGGCATTTTTTTTCCGCCCCCTCCACCATCTCCCTTGGGAATAAGACTGGTTTGTTGCATTGTAATGCTTGAATCTGTTGCTTTAGGTTCGAGGTTACAAGTTCTTGTAAACAGCAAAAGGCATTGCTGGGGGGTCTGCTTAAAGAAAAAAAAAAGCAACTTAAAGTAAAGGGCTGGATATTTGCCTCAGTCACGGATGTATATCATTTGCCTCATGACATCCATTTGCGGACTGGCCAATGGTCTTGCACCCAATTTGCAGTGGAGACTGAAACTGTAATTACAGTCCGACGAGCGTGCTTCAGGGACATTTAACATTTCGTGCGCAGTCTTAAAATAAAAATTAATTCTGCCCTGATGCCAGTTTTTATATACGGAGCTTAACCTGGGTCCCACATCAGAAGTCCGGCAGTGACCCCTGCACGGCACCACTGGGCTCTTTGAAGAGTTGCTCAGGCTGGGAAATCTGTCTGCTGAAGCTCATTGGGGTTAAAGTTGACCCAAGCATGGCCATTCCAATGCCCAAAGAGCAGTCCGGACAAAGGTGGGTGGGCATTATTTTCAACTATTTATTTAAGGGAGTTTCATTATTTTTAATTGATATTGAGTGACTGACTGTGTTTCACAATGCCTGAAAATAGAAAAAAAATTGCATCCATACTTTTGCTTTATAACTTTAACTTCTCCCAGGCTTTATCAAATATTGGAGTATTCAAAGCACTGGTAATTTTTTTTTAAATAGAAGGGAATTAAGTGTGAGGGGGAAAGAGATGAGTAGGTGGAGCTGAGTCCATGGCCAGGTCAGACATTATCTCTTTGAATGGGTCAATGGGCCAGATGGCCGACTCCTGCTCCTATTTCTGACACTTATATATTCCAAAATGGGCACCCCAAATCTTCAAATAGTGATCCCTAATTCTATACTCTTTCACAAGAGAAAACCATCCTCTCTATATCCATCCTGTCACGACTCCTCGGGATCTTATATGTTTTAATCAATCTGCCCTATTGCTTCCAGATGTCTTTTACACATTATGGCACCAAGCCACAAAGTCGTGCAGCTTCACAACAGGCTCTTTGGTCCAACAAAACACTGCTGGCCATCAAGCCCTCAGTTAGACTAACTCTACACAATTCCTAGTTTTTAAAATTCTTTCCGCACTTCCATCAACTCTCCCCAGATCCTGTAACCCACCTACACATTCCAAGGGCAATGTTTTACAGTGGCTAATTTACCAGCTATTCTGCAGACCTTTGGGGATAAGTAGAAAAACCAGAGCCCCAGAGGAAGCCCATATGGCCACATGGTGAGCGTGCAAACTCCACACAGATTGCACCGGATGTCACGATTAAACCTGGGTTGCTTGGGCCGTGATGCAGCAGTTCTACTATCTCTGCTGCGGTCTCTTCCTATTTTGAAAGTATCCTTTGATTGACAACAGAGTGGAACAAGGCACAGGAATGGTAGCGGATGGTGGTGTAATGGCAGATGGAGTGGAGACAGACGCTCTGCGGTGATAAATGGAGCCTGAGCCTTTGTTTGGCAGATCCCAAGGTTTAGTAGTCACCACATCATTAACGTGTGATGTCATGAAGGCCCAGATGTTCAGAAGTCTTGCGTAAAGTTAATAATGTTGATCGAAAAAAACAGGGGAACTGGATTGGAAAAAATCAAATGCAGGTAAATTAATATAACTTGGAAATTATTAGTGGTTTAGGTAACCAGCCAATTCTAGTATCTGGGTGAGTGTGTCTCACTCACGCCATCTGCTCAAGGAAGTTTTCAGAGCAATTCCCCCTTTGAGTCACCATTTAAGTGGCCGGAAGTCTGATCGTGGGAAGTTGCAGAACTAAAAATATCATAAATGCAGATGAACCAATTTTCTGCTCTGTTCTGGAAGCCTCTGTCAATTGGTGACATTTACTCATTTCTGTGCAAGATTTACACGTACACGCACACTGCTCAACTTGTGTTAAACTTGCTCAAGTAGGAATAGGGCAGCACGGGGTATACCTGGTTGAGTCCCTGTGCAAGCTGCCTGGCTGGAGCTTTTGCAGACATTTTCAACCTCTTGCTACAACGGTCAGAGGTCCCCGTTTGCTTCAAAAGACATCATTGATTTTGGCGCGTAAGAAGAACAAAGTGGTGTGCCTCAGTGACTATTGGCCAGTGGTATTGAACACCTACCATGTTGAAATGCTTCAAGAGTGTCGTGCTATCAACTAGGCCCGACAGGCCGGAAGTCGAGATTAACAGGCTTTAATCGCTATAAACTCAGTGTCAGATCTTACATGCTTTTGGCCTGATTCCAAGGCAGTGCTGAGGGAGGGGGATTGAGCAATAATGCCTTTATTAGGGATTCTGGAAGGAGAGGTGGGTCAAAAAGTACAACAACTGCAGTACAGTGTTCACCACAAAGAGGTTGGTTATGGAACAATTCAACTCCTATCCCAGGAAGGAACTGGATGCACTTTAGTTCACCCATTGACTTCTACTCTGTTAGATCACCTGGACCACAGAAGCACCTATATGTGGTTGTGTCCATTGACTACAGCTGGGTATTCAACATTGTCATACGAGCAAAACCTATGTCAAAACCAAAGGGTCTGGGACCCTGTCCATCCCCCTGCAAATGGATCCTCGGCAGACCCCAATCAGTACGGATCAGCAAAATCACCTGCTCCACAATCACCATCAACACAGCGGCAGCCCAAGGCTACTTGCTTAGTCCTTGACTCTTGTACACTCATGACTGTGCAGCTCCACCTCAATTTACAAGTTCGCTGACAACACCACCGGTGATGGCCAAATAACTGGATGGCGATCGAGAAGCTGGTTGGGTGCTGCCAGGACAACCATCTTGCTCTCAACATAACCAAGGCCAAGGTGCTGACTGTTGATTTTAGGCACTACGGTCCTGTCTGCATTACTGGGAGGTGGAGAGAGTAAGAATTCCGATCCATCTGTGCATTGCACAATGTCTATGACAATAATCTCACTATCATATTTTATATAAACATTGATCCATCCAAAGACTGCTGAGACTTTTGGTCAAGAGTCCTGTACTTAATCCTGGACACTGAGCTGGGGAGAACTGGACTGAACTGCTTAAATACCTCACACTGAGGAGGCTCCAGTTGGTTTAGGCTTTGTGAAGGTCACTGCAGGTGGTTGTGCATGCGCGCATTCCTGTACATGCATCTGTGCGCGCGTGTGTGTGTGTGTGTGTGTGTGTGTGTGTGTGTGTGTGTGTGTGTGTGTGTGTGTGTGTGTGTGCGTGTGTGTGTGTGTGTGTGTGTGTGTGTGTGTGTGTGTGTGTGTGTGTGCCCAAAGCCCATCTCTGAGGCACTACTGTAACCCCTTCCCAAGGAGGACAGCAAACATTGAATAAGATGAGAAATTGAATATAAATGATTAGATTTGCCTTGAGTTTAAAAAGAGGACCTTAAGGCAAGAGTTAGTTTCAGTCGCTGAGGTATTTGTGCGTATAATCCCAGTTACCTAGATTCCATCTGGATTCTGTATTATCAGCTGTTTTCTATTCTATCTGTCATCCTGTCATTCACAGCTACAATCAGCCTCTTGCCCCCAGCTTCTGGTCACTTCTATGTCCATCATGGACAGGGTTTTAATCTGTATCTTGTCTCCACCTCTCTCCCTGCTTATATCAGCAAGCACCTGATGAAGATTTGTCGAAGAGATATTAAGCCAGGCATCGTGCCCTGGCTCATTCCTGAAAAGGAATGACCCCTCCCCCCCCCGCCCCACTTTCATTCACCTTGCAGCAAGGTCAAAGTGAGAATAGCCAGAATTGTCTGAATGTCAAAGTCATCTCTGCCTCACATCTTTATTCCTTTACTGTGCCCTTCTCTCCACCATGATCGCCTGCACACCATCAAGAAGCAGCAGGAGAGATAAAGCTCACTCGCTAAGTGGTCATGAATCGGTCGTGGGAAGTGACCTGAAGTTCGTAGAGATCTGTCTTCACTCGCCGACACTCAAGAATAAAGGTGAGGCGCAGTAACACAATGTAGGAATAGGAGGAGGGGAGTGTTGAGGAGAAGGTGCTGGGTGGGTTGCGAAAAAATTCATGGGTGTTACTTGTGTGCAATCGTGCAAGTGAATTTGTGGTCAATAAGAATTTAACCCCTTGGTCACTGTTGTATCAGTCCCATTCTCAGAATTGGTTCCTTACAGCTGATTCTCAAAGGTATTCAAATTAGGAAAAATGGTTTACACAATGGTCATAACTACTGATGTCATTAGAAAAGAATTTTCAGGCCAATATTTTTGGTGAAATAATCAGCTTCTGTACATTTTACTTGTTTGCTTGTAATGCTCTGAGCCAAATCATTTCAGCCCCCAGTTTATCATGCATAGTAATTTTATTTTTGAAATAGTTTCTTTGAAAAGGAAGCGGAGAGAAATTTGCAGTGAGCGTAATTGCTTTAAAATGCTCGTCCTCGTGTTCCGATGCCCCCTGCCTCCTCCTTCTTGCCCTGAACTGACTGTCCTCTGACTCCAGCTGCTACCCAGATGAGCCGCTCTCATCTTTGGTGCTTTGTGACGCCATGTAACCACGTTGGGCAGTATGGCTCGCTTCCCCTCTCCTCGTTCTGAGTCAATCCATCGAGGAGTAACTCCTAGTTGGAAAAACGGGTGCCATTTTTGCCACGCTGGCTCACATCAACAGGCCATTGACAGATTTTAGTAATGTTTTGGCAGCATGGGCCTGTCAGTGTGCTGTATTTCTGAAACAAACTCCGTAAATCGCAGAGCCAAAGCAATGTGGTGCCTCCAGGTCTCGTGTCAGTTACCTGCTCTTTCAGAAAAAAACCATCGTTGGAGACTCGAAACCATTATGGCCTAGATATTCAAACACTGAATATATATCTGGTGTGGAATATTAATGGATATGAAATAGTTAGATTGGATAGTAAAGAATCAATGGTTGAGAGTGATCTGCACCAAATGCAGGCAGATCAGACTAGTTTGGTTGGCATGGACGCGTTGGAACAAAGTTTGAGCAATGCAGTTAGTGTCGGGGTTAATGCAACATTTTTACAGAGGCAGTGACTGCGTTCGAATCTGGTGCTGTCTGTAAGGGGTTTGTATGTTCTCCCCATGTCTGAGTGGGTTTCCTTCTACCTTTTAAAAAAATGTACGGGGGTTATAGGTCAATTGGTGCAATTGGGCGGCACGGGCTCATACACTGGAAGGGCCTGTTACAATGCTGTGTGTCGAAAACAAAAGGGCCGATTTCCATGCTGTATAACTCCATGGCTCCATGACTTTAATATAATTGTGATATTGTCTGCATTGTTTCATAATACAGAGATCAATACACCAGAATATGCTTTATGGGATATCTAGCTGGATTGCTTGCCAAATCACATTGGGACATGCGACAATAAACATGAACATGAGTGACAAGTTTCTCAGAATGATGAGCACCCTTTGGCCTGCTGAATCCATGCAGACAATGAAGCACCCATTTATGCTAATGCCTTTTTATTCTCTCAGCATTGCCATTATCTCCCCCCAGATTCTATTGCTCACTAATACACCAGGCCATAATTTACAACTGACAGTTAGCTGACCCACCTACGTGCCTTTGGAACGCGCAAAGAAACTGGAGTACTGAGGAGAAACCCATGGAGTCAGGGAGAATGTGCAAACTCCACACAGACTCCAGCGGATGTCAGGATTGACCACGATCATTGGACCATTAGAGACCTTCTCCACTGTGGCGTCCTCAATTTTAAGTTCCCTGTAGTCCAATTTGAATTCACTCCATTGTATTCCTAGCTGCACCAATACATTTAAATGGGACCTCATGGAGTAGGTTCAACTCCAGCACTTGAATCCTAACTTAAGTTATCCTAACTCGGGTTATGCCGATTTTAATTGTTTTATTAAATGTATCTCCTCCTCCTCCCCCACCCACCAAACCTGGTGCCCTTGGCATGTACCACCCGCTATGCCCCCATGTCTCTTCCGGGTGCTAACCTACCTCACATGCGTGTGACTCGGAACGGGACCCGATGACAGGGCCGACACTCCCCCGATGGCCCGAACATGTCAGACCTTTGTGGGAGAGGATGTTGACCCAGTCGGGAGGCCCGGGCAGCGGCTGCATCTGCATCTACCTTATTAACTGTGGAAGGGGAAGAAGAGGAGATGGAAGAATATTCTGAAGAAGAATTGGATTTGATACTGAAAGCTGCCAGATTTATTAAAGGTAGGCCTCAAATGTTTCAAAAACTTGTAAAAACTCCGACAAGTAAATCTCCAATTCTACAGACTTTTAAAACAGTACAGGCAGAAGAAGGTACTACACTTTCTGTTTCAGAGGAGTTTAGGCGACATATGGATAATATGGCGGCTCAAGTTACTCAAGGTTTTCAAGAAAGTAAACTTCAATTTATTGAATTAAGAGGCGAAGTGGCATCGATTAAGCAAGATGTGGTTAAATGTTTAAGAGAAGTGGATGTGATCCAGGGGGAATTTAAGGATATCAAGTGAGCATTTCGTGATTGTACTGACACTGTAGGCCGATATACTGAATGAATAGATTATTTGGAACACTGTTTAACAGATTGGAAGGCTCAGAAGTGTGAGTTTATGCAGAAGATAGACTCGTTGGAAAATCAAAGTCGACGTAACAATGTTAAAATAGTGGGTTTGCCAGAAGATTTTGAAGGAGCAGATCCAGTGAAGTTTTGTCGGAAATGGATTCCTGAAGTGTTGGGAAAAGATGCTTTTCCTGAAGGAATGGAACTGGATAGAGCACATAGAGCGTTACAAAGAAAACCTTTTCCTAATCAATCTCTACGGGGAGTTCTCATTTGTTGTTTAGATATCAAGATCATGAGTTAATTTTACGATTGGCAATTCAGAAAGCTCGACAGAGTCAAGGCCCTAATGATGATCCAGGGATGTAGGGTTGTTTTTCTATCCAGACCTGAGTCAAGATGTGATACGGCGTCAGAAGGAATTTAATTCAGCAAAAGGCTGTGTTATGGAAGAAGGGTTATCAGTTTACTTTTAAGTATCCTGCCGTGTTGAAAGTGCTTTATGGAGATTTTCAGGCTGAATTTTTTGATGACGAGGTTGAAGCTTTGTCTTTTAATCCCACTGAACTTCCAGCATGAAGTTTACTACAGAAAGCACATGAATAACAATCGGTAGCACTTTTAAGTATTGGATCTCACTTAGCAATAGCAAAATGGTTGAAGATCTTTGCAGAATGACCCATTGGTCCACTTTAAGTGATATTCAGCAATTATGTAGGCTAATATCCAAATGCAAGAATTCTTTGTAATGGTAAAAGAGGATTACCTTTTGAGTAGATACATAGTACAAATGTGGCTAGATTACAATATTGAGTCTCCTAATCTTATGAGCCTAAAGGTATGAAAGAGTTGTATATGGGCACTGGTTGGGAAGCTGGACTTGAGACTCAGATGCTGCCATGATATAAATAAAAAGTGGCCTCGGCTTGGGGAATGATTGAACCTACTGCTTCCAGCTCTGGATTTATTCAAGAGCAACAGAGACAAAGGGACTGAGACTCTGCTGTGTGAGGGGGCCCTACTACATGGGCAGGAGCATGTACATAGGATGAGCAACAAAGGTGCTCACAGAGACATGCAAGTCACCATGCCAAATGGAGAAAAGAGCCTTTAATGCTAAATATGGCAAAGAAAAATGCGTGGAAGATCTCAGAGAAGCAGAGTGATAATTTTTTATGGTGATTAATCCTTCTCGCTATGGTTTCCAGTTTCTTGTCTCTTTACTGACTCTGCTTGTGTGAGGATTACCTGGGGAGTTGACCAGTAAACTTCCCAGGCTAGCCAAACTTGTCCTTATCCTGACTGTGAAGGCAAGCGACTGATAACCACTTCTCTCTGCTACTCATTGTTCGGCAAAACCTTTGGTCTCCGGCACCTATGGAGATTGGTAGATGCTGGGTACACGTATTTTCCAGTTGCTTGAGATTATGTGTTGTATGACTGGCGAACTCATGGTGAGCCCCACCAATTTTAAAGTATCATATTTTTTACCTATTTATTCTCCTAAATTTTTTTGCCGGTTGCTTAAGGCTGCTGGTTGCTTGAATTCCAGTTGGCAGGGGTTTTAATGTAACTGCTGCTACAATTTGTTGGATATCTTAAATGAGATGAACCCCACCCCAGCAACCCTCCCACAACTGGGCTCTGTCTGAAATTGTAGTTTCACTCCATACAGAATGTTACTGCTCTATTCCCCTCCCCAAATTTCTTTCCCTTCTATCTTCACTAAGGCCACTCTCCCGGAGCCAGCACATCGAGGCAATCATGAAAAAAATTATACCACCACCTCTGCATTCTAAAAAGTCTCAAGTTCACAGCCAACATCAGAATGGATGCCCATCACCCTGGCCACAGCCTCCTCTCACTGCTACATTTGGGTAGAATAGTTTGGGTAGAACAAGAATAGTTTTTTCTTTCCCCAACAGCTATCTGGCTCTTGAACCTTCCCATACCACCCTAATCGTAAAATAGGGTGGCACGGTTGCCATAGCGGTTGGCACAGCGCCTTTACAGCGCCAGCGATTGGGACCGGGGTTAAAATCCCGTGCCGTCTGTAAGGAGTTTGTACGTTCTCCCTGTGTCTGTGTGGGTTTTCCCCTGGGGCTCCAGCTTCCTCCTTAATGGGGTGTAAATTGGGCAGCATGGACTCCTGGGCTGAAAGGGCCTGTTAGCATACTGTATGTCTAACTTTATTCTGTTCCATCAAAAATATCCGTCTGCACAATTGCAACCCCACTTTTTTGCACTCGCTCCAATTGTGAATATTTACTTATGTCTAATATTCACCATATCTTTTCTGTGTCATGGCAAATTGTGATTTAATTCATACTATTGCTGGTGGACTATCTTATGGAGAATGGCTGGAGAAAGAAATAATTTTGATGTTCATTGTATTTACGTAGATAACGATAGTCATACTCTCAGGAAGTCTCGTTTGTTTTAAGCCCCTCCTCAGCAATGCCTAAGCTTATAGTGCTTTTGAACCTAATTAGAAAGAAATGAGCTGACTTGTATCTAGGCGCTGGCATTTTGGGTCCTTTTGAGGCAAAGTCTCACTGCTTTGAAATTCCGGAGAACTGAGGAACAATGCTGAAGGATACAGACCCCCTCAACATGGCCTGTAACCACAACTTCTCAAAAAGACTGCAATCGTTACAGAGTTGATTGTTCCCAAACATTTAGGGATGAGGATCTTCACTGTCAACTGCTAACGAAATGAAGTGCAGAATTCCTGGGCATCAAACCATAAATCATTCGTTACCCTTAAAGCCAACTCCCATTTCAAGCACAGACATTTAACAACGATTTGGAACAGAAAATAATTCCAAAGATTTTTAAAAAATGCTCCCTGTGAACTAATCTTTTAAAGTTCAGCTTGACATAGATTTCAGATGCAATGAACCCCAGAGGCCAGCAGAGCAGGTTAGAAATATAATTTACTCTGGTGCTAAGTTTATGTTTTTATTTAGTGTTTGTCTTGAGTAATTGAATGATTAAATGGCACAAAGATTTACAAGCTGAAGATTTTGCACTCTGTGTAGAAATCCTCAGGCAGGGAGAATATATTTTAGCATTTTCCTAGGTTAGGGCAAGGTCTTATATCACTGATATAACAGTTAACAAGGACTCGTATAAGGTGCAAAACTGACCTAAACTACATAAAGTTCCCAAGCTATACATCAAGGCAGTTATCACAGGAGAAAGAACAGTCAGGCACCTTATGAAGGCATAGAGGGGGAGGTAGAATAATAATAGCAGAGGAATTTTCTTTCAATAGTTTTGAACTTGAAAGCATTTCTTTGTGGTTTTCTTACCAACTATTGCTTTTCTCTGGAGATGATCTGTTTTACAGCTTTCAGTTACTTGACTTGGATAGTAATCAGATCTGGAGAGTTACAAAAATGGTTGAATAAAAATTGGGTTAAAACTCTTCAGCAGATGCTTCACCAAATCACTGGGGCCCCTTGTGATTTAATTAGGTCTGTTCTGGCAGCTCATCCTTCACAATCCCACTCCAAATGCATCCTCCCCAGTCTGTGGGATCCTCCATAAGGTCTTTGCTATGGCCACATTCTTCATGAGTGAGTACTTCCTCACCACACCCCCTAACCCCCCCCCCCCCCACCACTCCCTGCCATAATACCACCCTGCCACCCACTTTGATTGTGGATTGCAGATGGTCTGATCTTCTACTTAAAAGCCTCAGCGAGCCAATGGGGTTGCTGAAAGGAGGCTCGTGCATCTGTGGTGTGACATTAATCTAGTTTAGCATCCTGGGATACTATGCAATGCCACATAATGGGATATTAGGGTTGGGATCCCAAAGGCCTGGTCAGAGGCACATTTTAAAGGAGGAACAAGATGATTGGAAGGTGGAAAGGTTGAGTCAATTAATTCCAGGATCTGGACCTTTAGCCATTGAAGGAAAACCCATTATTTATGGGGGAATAGAAAAAAATATGTTCCAGTGCATTATATCAGGAGACACTTGCATGCTTTGACTGTACACTCTTAAACTTAGAAGAATGAGAGGCAATCTTATTGAAAAATCTAAAGATTGCCCAGGTAGACATGGAATTCTTTGCTGGAGTTTCTAAATGCAGGAGCCTCTGTCTCAATGGTAGGGGACAGTCATTCCAGAAGGAGAAGAGAAAATATATCTCCAGCCTGTGACTGTTGGCCCTTGGAAATCTGTACAGAAGAGGGCTCTGAAGGATCAATTGCTGAGTATGTTGAAGATGAGATTGAGCGTTATTAGGATATTATGGGAATTATTAAAAGCTCCTATTTTATTTGGTGAGTGCCACTTTGGCGGGTTGGTGCAGATTGCAACCATTTACAGTTTTCACAAAATTTATAAACTGCCTGGCACCATCAGGTCCAATCTATCAACTAAGACAAAGAACAATGGTTGTTTATTCAGGGAAAACAGATGTGAGAGGGGGGTCATGTGATTATGAGTCATGTGATTGGGACACTTAAAGAAATAGAATTCAGTTTTGATCAGCCAGCCATCTGATAAGCACAAACTCTGTGTGGAAATGGACATTTCTGCTAATTCTCCTTGTCAGGGGAATTATTGAACCACTGTGACCATTGTAATGGTAATTTTGATGGATCCCTATCCTGGGTAAAAGAAGCAGGTGAATTCCTGCATTGGATCATGACCATTGTGATGGTAATTTTGACTAACCTGTGCTTGGTTATTGGAAGCATTGAGGAAGCCACATTTTGTTTCCCCTGCGCAAGGAAAAGGGGAGTTGTGACAATCATTTGGATGAAAGGACATTTCTCTGGAAGCAACTCGACAAAGATTCGTGAGTTTTCGGCAGTCTGATCAATCATTCCCTCACCTCATTCATAATTACTTATGAGCATCAGTTTAGAAGTCTGAATTTCAACACAGGATTTCTAAGACTGAACTTTGGGAATGACTTTACAAAATTGTGTCTAAGCTATAATGGTTTGGGTATACCACACACACACACACACACACACACACACACACACAAAAGTATATTTGCATATAATTGGTTTAAGTAGGATGTTAGATTATTAGTAATTATTAATAAATATATTGTTTAAAAAATAACACTGTCCTGGCGAATTTCTATTGAAACTGGCCTGTGACGTAACAGAATCAATGCATAGGACTTAATGCAGGTAACTGGACTGCCAAACAGGATGTTATTGAAAAGAGGAGCAAAGGGGCCAAATGGCTAATCCTGCTTCTATCTCTTGTGTTTCCAGATTCCAAGAGGAAAGAAAGATCGGAAGAATGCAGAGATCTGAAAGGGTTGTAGGACTCGCAGGAGGTTACAATAATTTTCCACAATCTATCATGGGATTCCTTCAGTTTAATATTGAAAGATACCTAGTAAGGTTAGAAATAAGGCAAATATGCTTAGTTTACATTGTGGATACATACAAAAATCTTTGTAAAGGAACTTGTTTGAAGAGAGGAGCCTTGCAACTTTCTGGGAAAAGGGAAAAGAAAGAATTTAGCATACCTTACAATAAATGACCCACAATTGGTGATGATGGCAAAACTCAAAAATGGACTCCAGATGTTTCTGAGCTGTAATGGTTTGGAAATTCTACACACACATAGTTGGGGTAGATTTAAGTAAGATGTTATATTATTAGTAATTATTGTTTTAAAAATAACACTATCTTGGTGAATTTCTATTGCTGCTGGTCTGCAACGTAAAAGATTCAATGGTTCGAGGACTCTATGTCAAAGAATGAGGGGAGATTTGATGGAGCTGTGCAAGATTATGAGGGATATTGTTAATGTTAATACAAATGAACTTTTCCAACTGGAGTTGGGTGAGACAAGAAGAGGACATGGGTTAAGGGTGAAAAGGTCATGTTTAAGGGGGATGTCGTCACTCCGCGGGTGGTGAGATTGTGAACTCAACCAAGACTTCACATCATTCTCCAAATGTGGCCTGACAGCAGATGACCTCCTGACGTTTATCTTCAAAGTCCTGACCCATAAAGGCAAGCATGCCATATATCTCTATCCATTTTCAGGGAACTATGAGGATGCACCCCAAGATCCCTCTGCATAATAATGCTCTTCAGAGTCTTGCTACTTACTGTACATTGGCCTCTTGTATTTGATCTCTCCAGAAGAAAGGAGAGATGAAGCAGATTGGGCCTGTGCTCTCTTCATTTTAGAAGAATGAGAACTGATCTCATTAGAATAAATAAAATTCTTATGGGATTTGAGAGAACGGTTGCCGAAATTATGGTTTCGCGGTCTGGAATGTCTTGAACATAAGAAAGAAGCAGGAGAAAATTAATAACCAGATTATTGACCCTGCTTCATCATTAATCAAGATCACGGCCAACCTTCTATCTCAGCACCACTTTCTAGTGCTCTCTGCCAATCCCTCGAATCACTTAATGTCCAGACAGACATCCATTGGATCCAGACATCCACAGGCAGGGTTCATTTCTCATCTGTTTGCTCCAGCGTTCAATTTTTAAATTGCTGTATATAAAACTGGTACAAAGTTCTAGGATGAAAATGATCAGCAGTGAGGTTTCAAACATTGCCAAGGGTGGCAGACTTCACCTTTGATCTCTAGTTCTCATTACACTGGGCAACGAAGATTTTGCTTCCTCAACACTTTTGATTGTAGTTTATGGATTTTGGACAGTTGAACACAAAAATCACCCTAAAATGATCATATTGCATACTGTTTTTTTTAACCTATTTTTGTGAATTTTTGTCATATTTTTAGCATGCTTCAAGCAAACAAAAGCATGAAGTGCCCACATGCCATTGAAAATTCATTTCCTGCATTCGCACTTGGACTTCTTCCCTGCTGATCAGTGACAAACATGGTGAAAGGTTTCACCAGGACATTGCAACCATGGAAAAGAGGCATCAGGGCAAATGGAATCCATTGTTGGACACTGATGCAAGAGGCATCAGATGCTGAGGACAAACAAAAAGCAGCGGCAAAACATTTTTAGATCAGTTGAACTAATGCAACGTGTCAGCATTATTGCACAATTATACATGCTAAATTCAATAAAAGTTCATTTAACCTTTTTCCTACTTCCTACGTGATTCAGCAGATATGAAATTATCTTTATGTTCAGCTTGAAGTTGTCTATCACAATTCCTAATTTTCTTTCAGGAAGCAAACCTTTTGAAAACAACTGTTGTCCAGTATTTATTAGCCATCTATTGCAGCTCCTCGTGATATTGGGTTTTATTGGACTGGCACATTAAGGCGTGATAATAGCAAATTCTTTTACTCATTCATCTCCCCTTTTCATTCTCACCCCTAACCTCCAAAATCTTTGCCACGTCCTCTCACAACCATTTTGTCCCTTCTCTCCCAAAAACCACCTGTATCCCTCAGTCCCCCTCCAATCATACCTCTTCCGTACTTCACCCCATCCCCTTGTGAGCAACCTGTATCTCTCCCTCCAATCACATCTCATTCATCCTCTGCTCCGTTCACTTCTCAAAGCTCCAACCTCTCTCAGCCCCACCAATCACACCTCAGCACTCTTCACTATTCCATCTCTCAACCTCCAATGTCCTTCAGCTCCCGCCAATCACAAAGCCTCAGCACATTATTCAGCCTCTTCCCAGCCTCTGATATCAATGCACGGCTCAAAATGTGGGAGATAAAGCAAATCAACTTGACTCCAAGGGGCTGTCTAGGAAGAATGATAATTAGTTCCAATATTTGGATATCATCTGGTGCAAGAAATCAAAGATCAATTTCAACCATCCCCTTCCCCCAAATTAATTTTAGGGGAGTCTTTTTCAAGAGTAATTTATTGCAATTAGTACCTTAACAAGCATGGAAGGCAGCAAACATTTAGATAGTTAACGCAAGTTGGATTAAAGCTCAAATCCAACAAACTAAAAGGACTGTTCTAATGGGACTCCTAAGGTTCTGTCAAGGATCCAACAGTTTACAGACCAGTTCAACCAGCAGATCGAAGTTTTGATTGAATAACAATAATCCCTTTGTTATCATATGACACAGTCATTAGTTCTCAGTGGGAAACTTTGTAATTGTGCAGTTAAAGTATCAACAATCACTCTAACTATTCTCTATAAAAAAACAGTGGTGACAGCTTAATCCTGGAGATTTGGAGAACCGCGCTGAGAAACTGACAAGATAGATTCTAAGACAGAAAGGAAGAATTGCATTTATTTCACTACCTCAGCTTGTCCCAAAAGCAATTTAACCGCCGACCAAATGCTTTTGATGGAAAGTTGCTAATTTAATATGTGGACCGCATTGATCAAAACAACTGTGCAAATCATCAAACCAGCCAATACATAAGCTACCACAGTATGACATTCAAACATATCCCAATACCCTTCAATGTAATATTCAGGAATATCCCTACACTCAGATATACCAATATCCCTCCCTGCAATGTCCTTTAATATAGCCACAATATTCCATTAATATATTCCGTACTTTGCTGCCTTTTGAGGGTGAGAGGACATAAGAAATTGTTTAGTAACATTTCAATCATTTCTCCTTCTGTCCTTTCCACCAGAACACAAATTTAAAAAAAGTTAATTCAATTCAAACCCCCCCCCCCCCCCCCTCCTTTCTAACCTCAGGTAGCTATGTGACTTGCTGAGTGGTTTTTTTTCATGACAAAGGATTTCGTAACGTCTCTCCTGAACCCTCCAAGGATCTCGATGCAACCATTGCTAAATGCTCATGACCTGTTGGTAATACACAACAATCCATTTGGCATTCCTACAGTCAGGCAGTGAAAAACCTGCTAATTATGTAATGCTTAAGCAAATACATTAGAGCAACTAAGCCCCAGAGGTGAAGTCATTCCATTCATTACATCACTCCACTTAAGTACAATATATATTTCTTAGCTGGCTCCCATTCTTCATATTTAGGCACTTTGTTCTCACATACTTCTGCCCCAAGCCAATTTCTTTCATTAGATGCATAAATTAAAGCATGTTCCATGTCTTTAGATCTGTGACCCAATGGTAGCATCGTCCCGACCCTTGCAGAAAATGTTGAGGCGTGGCTTTGGTGGCACAAGCAGGACCTTGACCAAGAGATTAATTTTCATTAACATTGTTTAACTGTGAGGCACCAACTCACAGCCAAACAATTCGGATACCTTTTGGAAATTTATCTCTGGTTTCATTTTGGAATGTTAGAATATTTGAACATGACAACACCATTTACAACAGGGATGGATATGGGTCTGCAGAGGTCATTAATAATGCAGACCAAGCAATTATATCCCATCATTCCGACCAAAAGGCTCATATGTTCCATTTGGTATGTGGGCAAATGTAGTGGCTATATTGCAGCAGTAGCCAATCACAGTAAGGCTGCCTAAGTTCCATCCCTGAATGTTTAAGACTATCTTAAGATTAATCCACCAAGCTGTGGCACAATATCTCTGGAAGTAGGAGTTAAGGCTGAGGAATTGCTACTTGAGTTTTCTGGTTAGGAATACATAATTTTATCAGATGTGTGTGTGTGTGTGTGTGTGTGTGTGTGTGTGTGTGTGTGTGTGTTTCTTTGTGCTTCACTGTGTGATTATGTGTGTGCGCGCTTCACTGTGTGACTGTTTCTGTGTGTCTGTGTGTCTCTGTGTGATGTATGTGTGATTATAAGTGTGGGTGTGTGTTTCTCTGTGAGTCAGTGTGTGATCATGTGTTGATTATGTGTGTGTTTCGCTGCTTACTGTTATTTGTTGAATCATTTACTTTTAGCCGTTAAGTGTCTCTCACCTTCTTAAAAACCCTTCTACTTTCTACTGTGTGCACAGCAGTTTTTGAAAGCCTCCTGAGGAGTTTTTAATTAGATTAACTGTAGGAACAAAGGAGAAAAAAAAGGCAATATAAGTTCAACCCTTCCTCATCATATCACACTATCTCAACACCTCCACTCCCACTTCATGAACGTTACCAGCTGTACTCTTTCATAGTTGGATAGAGTCTACTCTGCAATATTATGAGAAAGACCAGAAGAGTAGTCACATGCCCATATACGTTAAGGCACAGATTCCTCAATTAATTCTTTTGTCCGCTGACTAATATGACATCAACTTTTAACAACCATTTTACAGTGGGCTGAAAATATATTTGAGATTTTTTTTCTTGGCAGTCATATGGCAGTGAGGAGGGATGGATTGCTCTCTTGGATTCCGTAGCTTTGTCTCTACTGTCAACCCTGTTATTAAAGAAAAATGTACAGAATTAGGCCCTTCAGTCCTTGCCACATCCGAGACTCTTCCTGTGCCTACCGGCGTATCCACTTGTCTGCACAAATTGAACTGCCTGTTGAGTGCTTCAATACCATTAGCCACTCCTTGTGAAACCAAGCTTGGATACCAGTGGTTTTCAAACTGCCCTCTTAAACTTACATTCCACCTTAAGCAATCCCTAAGCCATAAGTGCTCTGTGATCGGTAAGGGGTTGCTTAAAGTGGGATGTGAGTGGGAAGGGATATTGTGCCACAGCTTGGTGGATTAATCTTAAGATAGTCTTAAACATTCAGGGATGGAACTTAGGCAGCCTTACTGTGCTTGGCTACTGCTGCAATATAGCCACTACATTTGCCCACATACCAAAAGGAACATATGAGCCTCTAGACCCAATTGTTACTGAAATACTTCGCTTGGGAAGAATTGTCATTGGCCCATTTCCTTTGGATTTATGAAACCGTGCACATAACGAGCTAATGAGGTATGATTAATACAGTGGTTTTCAAACCTTTTTCTTTCCACCCACATCCCACCTTAAGCAATCCCTTACTAATCACAGAGCACCGATGGCATAGGGATTACTTAAGGTGGAATGTGAGTGGAGAAAAAAGTTTGAAAACCATTGACCTAGACTAATAGCAGTTGGGCAATTAGGAAAAGAAACAATTGTGGGTACTCTTTTGCTGTAGGAGCTCTATTCTCCACCTCTCACCACTCTTCTAGTGGCATCACATAACGTGTATGAATAGTAGAATGAGTGGTTATGTACAATTCCAGACTCTCTTACCTTCCACTTCCTCTGAATATAGGGTGCACTCATGGGCCACACCAGTGACCTGGGTTCCATTCTTGTCTCAAAAGCTGATTGTGTTGAGCATGTAAGGTCTCATTGTGATTATGTGGGGTTTTGTCCAGGTGCTCCAGTGTTCTCTCACATGGGCTGGCATGGTTAGCGCAATGCTGTTACAAATCCGTGCTGTCTGTAAGGAGTGGGTACATTCTCCTCATGTCCGCGTAGGCTTTTTTCAGGGCTCCGGTTTCCTCCCACCATTCAAAATGTAGAGGGAGTTGTAGGTTAATTGGCTGTAATTGGGCGGCACGGACTCGTGGGCCTGTTACTGTGCTGAATGACTAAAATGAATTTAATTTAAAAAATTCCAAGTTGATGGAGTTTTACAGCACAGAAACTGACCTTTTGGCCCAATATGTCCCTGCCTACCTGAGCTCGTGCTATTTGCCAGCATTCAACCACATCTAATTTTCTGGGATTGTTTAGAATTGCCCCTGGCTATGCTTGGCTGTTTGGGCAGTAAATCTGGCTCTGATGGGGAGCAGACTTATGAAGCCACAGTGTTTCGTCCAAATAGTGCATTTAACACCATGAGGCAAGATTCACTGGAGAGTTATCGAACAAAACCTTACACTGAATCAATAAGGAAATGCAATGCTTGATGGTCAATTAAGTGAGTTTTTAAGATATGAGCATTTTAAAAGAGGGTAGAGATAGAGAGGTACATGAAGGGAATTTTAGAGATATATAGATGTGCTCTGATATTGACCTGTGTTTGCCCAATGACCAAACCAAGTTGATTCTTTGCAAGAAGGCAGAGCAATGCCAAAGGTGCTTGCAAAATCACCCTTTGGAAGAGATTGTAAGCTGCCATTTGCCTGCTTTTGGGGGCTTCAGATGGGGTGTTTAAAAAAAAGCCTTGTGGTTTTCCTTGTGTCTCCAGTAGCAGAGGGGAACCCCATCACTGCAACTTAGACAAATCCTGCTGGTCACGCTCACCATGTTGCAACATCCTTGAAGGGACTGGAGGTTGCTTAAAGGGACAGAAGGTTGCTTAAAGGGATGGACATCTTGTGAAGACATGGAAGTGACTGTGCCCTTATAAGAGAAGTGTTGAAGGCAGATTTTAAGGACTGGTTGTACATTCCCTCTGTTTTGAGGCTTCAAGGTTTTTTTTTGTTTTCGGGACAATCCTTTAATTCGGGAGTCCTGAAGAATAGAAAAGCAGAGACAAAGAGGAAGAAAGATAGAAGGAAACCACCAGCAAAAGCAGTAAGAAACAAAGAGCTGAGTAAAAGTTAGCCTAATTTAGTTCCAAGTTGATGGTTCTGTGCCTAGAGGGACTGAATACTGTGGGTCTCCTGAGGATCGAAGGAAGAAGTTGCAGAAATCTCATTGCATGCTCACAGTTCAGCACCCATGTAAGAGGTTGGGGGGGGGGGGGGGGGGGGGATGTTTATCAGGATTAACCCAATTGACCTTTTAAAACCACCTTGATAGTCCATTATTGAGCAAAGCAGCTGAATGTGGAGCCCAGACCATTCTTTCCCTGTAAAAAGGAAAATGGCACATCCAGCCTTATTATTTCCACCACTGGGACAGTTGGGGTATTACCCTGCAGAAGACAAAGACGCAAGTTTTCCCTCTCCCATTGTAATTCAATATTATTTTGTGGAGCCGGTCTCTTCTTTTATTTTCCAGAAACATTGGACACACAAGACGTTTAATCCAATCTTTCTTTTCCCATCCACAGCTTCAGAGGATGAATAAGATTCCAGCCCTGCCTCACCCTTCTTTGGTAACCCCACCCCCTCCATCATCTCCTGCATTAGCCTTAGCAGTGTGTACATTTGGTTGCAGAGAAGAATGAACTGAATTCAAAGAAGTGCATGTGTGCAACATCCTCCAGTACCTCTGAGAGTGAAATAGCCGTTCCTGTCTCTGTGGGCTTAGTGGACATTTTAAAAAAATACCAATTAAAAATAAACAAGTTTGAAGAAATGCAGACTTATTGTACATGCCTTGGCTAGAGGCCACAAGGATCAAGTGTGTGACATGTCTAAGTAAATGAAAGAGGGACTTCCAAAGTAGAAGCAGATCGCAGTAAAATAAGCATTTTACACTGGAGGAAGAATGTAGCTCATGTAACCTGCTGGTTTGCATTAAAAGGAGGATTTCAGTGAAGCACAATGACAGGAATTTCCAACTCTGCAGCAGTCAAAAACTCAAAGACCTGGACTAACAATCTTGAGGCCCTTTTATAGAGTGAAAAAAATCTCTCTTCAACCTAGTGTTAGAGGTGGAGCAGAGTGCTCCGCTACATGTCATAAATGCAGCGGCTGGCTAGGGGCAGACTGATGGCGCCACGATGACGCTGACCCAGGAGCCACCACCGTGGCTGACTGGTGCCGGGGTAAGGGCTCCCCGTTCTCCCTCCACCCCTTGCTCCTTCACCAGGGCCGCCATGACTGAGGAGCAGGAGGGCAGTGAGGAGTTGGAGAGAGCTGGAAGCCCAGCGGGGGGCCCACCGAGCCGCCGGGGCCAGAGGGCGAGGGGACCCGGGTGCTGAGGGAGGAAGGAGGGCAGATGCTGAGGAGTGGAAATGGAGAAGCAGAACCGTGGAGTCCAATGGATACAAGAGGGGAGCGAGGAGGTGGAGGGGCAGCATCGGGTGTAGAGAGCGTCGAAAGAACCAAAGACTTGTTGATCCAAACCAAGGCTTTTATTAACTAAAAGACTGGAGCATATCACGTGTAGGTCGACCAGTCCAGAATGACCTGGTCTGGCTAGCAGCAATCCTTTACGACCTACCAATAGGCGTGGCTACACTCTCAGCCAATCAGAGTCATCCTACACTACCATCTGTACATATACATATCGGTGATACAATCTGTACTATCACACCGGGCAGAAGTGCTGGAAGAATGATCAATGGCCGTCTTCCTTACCCACAATCCCCCACGCAGCTGGAACCGCTCTGTGTTTCCCAGAGCAGTTCCAGCTATGTGGGGGATTATGGGTTATGAAGGGAGCCATTGCTCAAGCTGCTCCATGAAATGGTAAGTTCAAATTTTTCTCCGCGGATGGAGCCGAACTCAGGGCGGAAGCCCGGCATTAAAACACCTTTGGGGGCTTGAGTTGAAATCCCATCAAGACAGCTGTGGACTTTAAATGCTATGAATAATCAAGAATTTGCAAGAATGACAGTCATAAAATGATAAGCACAGAACTACTGGAATGTTGCAAATACTCTGCTCCTTCACCAGGGGACATCTACAGAAGGTGCTGATGCCTTAAAACCAGTGAACAGAAGTGTTGGAAACACTCAGCAGGTCTTGCAGCATCCATAGGAAGTCGAGGTAACCAACATTTCAGGCCTGGCCCTTCATCAAGGTATGAGCAAAATGCAGGTAGGCGCCGGAATGGTTGGGGATGTCGGGGAGGAGAGGAGCAGAGGAAAGGAAGGGGAAAGGGGAGGAGTGGAGAGGAGGGAAGGAAGGGGCAAGGGGAGGAACACAGGCCATCAGGCAGGAGGTCACAAGAACAACTTTTAATTCAGGTGCCTGTCTGCATTTTGCTCAGACATTGACGAAGGGCTCTTATCTTCCTATGGATGCTCTATGACCAGCTGAATTTCTCCAGCACTTTTGTGTATGGCACTAGAATCACAGTGTCTGCAGACTTTACTGTTTACCCCACCATCTGGTTCAAGAACAGCTTCTTTCCTACAGCTATCAACTCTGTCAGCACAAAACACTGTCTGCACCTCTCCAAGTCACCTTTTTTGCACTGGATTACTGTGAATATTTATGATATATCTTATGTAATTATTGTCTCTTAAAGTCATACAGCACAATAACAGGTCATTTTGGCCCACGAGTTCGTTCTGCCCCAATTAACTCTGAATTAACCTACACCCCACCCCGTACATTTCGAACCGTGGGAGGAAACAGGGGACCCCCCTGGGAAAATCCATACATGCACAGGGAGAGCGTACAAACTCCTTATAGACAGCGTGTAGGATTTGAAATTTGGACCCGATCGCTGGTGCGGTAAAGGCATTGGGCTAATCGGCCCTATTCCCCCCCACTTTCTCATCAGTTCTCCCAACATACTTTTATGTGCTGAAGGTAATTTACAATGGTTACTTAACCCAGCAACTTTCATGTCTTTGGAAGGAAACCAGAACATTCAGTCAAAACCCACATGGCCTCAGAGAGAGCCTGCAAACTCCACAAATTTAGCTCTGTAAGTCAGGATTGAACCTGGGTTCGATATGTTTATCATTATCACCGCCAACTTATTCTCCAGGAATAACTAGGAATGGGGAATAAATTGTGGTCTTACCTGGATCCAGTTCCTAAATACCAAATCTGCAGGACACCCACAGATTGTAAAAAAAAGGAATGAATTAAAATTGGAACTAGCACTGCTGGCCATGTCCTGTCTGGGATAAGCACCTCTTCCTTCTTCCCAGCCACATCACTGACTAGATGGAATTCAAGTGGGTTTTGTATGTGGTGAGATTTCAGCAAGAGCCTGATTTCTAAGTTGAGGGCACAAGTTGAACTGTGGGAGTCCCCCTCTGTTGCAATTATTGTTCAGCTGGGGCCATTCCCTTTAAATGCTCCCCCTCTCACCTTAAAGCTATGGTGAGACATTTCCACCCTGACACTGACTATTCATCCTTTCTGTCCCTCTCACCATTTAATGAATTTCAATCAGGTTTCTCCCAATCTCTCCTTATAACTACAACTCTCCAAGCCAGGCAACATTCTCTTAAAAAAACTTCCTGGTAAACCTCTTTTACTCTCGCTCCACATCTTTGCTGAGTGCCCAGAATTGCATTCAATGCTCCGAATATTGCCTCAGCAAAGCTTTAACCAGTGATGCTGCAAAAATAACTTTCCAATGTTTATACTCAACACCTCAACCAATGAAGGTAAACATTCCTTACGCTCTTCTTCCTCAACAACAAACTCAATCAGGGACTCATTTAAGGACTCTTAGTTTGCACTTTATTGATTTTTTTTCTCTCTGTATTGCACAGTTTGTTTATATTTCTTTATTGGTTTCCATGTGTACGTTCAGAAGTTCTTTTCCACTGCTAAAAAGTGGTAATTCTGCCTCGCCCGCAGGATAAAGAACTTCAGGGCTGTATGTGATGTCATGTATGTACTCTGACAATAAATCTGAAATCGATGGCTTCTTTACCACCCTTCCTACTTGTGTTGCTCTGGGCATGGATCTGAGATCCCTCAATGTTCCCAAGGGTTCTCCCATGTACTCTATACTTTCCTCTTGCATTTGACATCTTGAAGTGCAGCACCCCACGCTTGCCCAGATTAAACTTCATCTGCCATTTCTCTGCCCATATCTTCAACTGATGCTTATCTGTGGATTTGAGACTAGCCTTTCTCTTTGGGACCTCTACGCTCACCAGCTTTGCATTGAGACTGGGCAGACTGGATCTGAAATCTAACAGGCATGGATTTGTAGGCAGTGCAAATTGATAACATCTCACCACCATCTTCCAATGGGCAATAAAAGTGGGGGGGGGGGGGAGGGAGGGAAATAATTATTACTTGGCAGTCATGCCCATACTCAGTCAAGGGAGAGAACATGTGCAGGCTAGAATGAGTATGCCTTCATGCCTGATCGGACCTCCCATCCTTGTGGGGAGCTGCCTCGGGAAACAGGCAACATCATAAAGGATCCCCATCACTCTTTTTGGGCAGATGGTGCAGAGGCCTGAAGCCCAGCACCTCTAGATTCAGAAGAGCTATCAGGATCTTGACCTCGCCTGGTTGTCACTGCTGTGACACTACAAAGGGACTGTCTGGATTATTGTAATGGCACATTTTTTCCTTGCACTCGTGTAACTGTGAACATTTATTCTTTATCAATCTTTTATATCGATTTATTTTTAATTCAATGTATGCCACTGCATTGTGTCTGTTCGCCCTCAGCAAGTAAGAATTTTGACCCATACGTGCATTATATATCACGTATATGGCAATTAACACATATCATTCTCAAAACTGGCTGAGAACTTGAAACAAATGGAACATTCCAAAAAGCATAATGCTCGCCTGGTACTTCAGTGCAACAGTAAGGGAATGTCACACTGTCTTTGGGCTGAGATGTTTCATCTATTCTTTGAGGTATGAAAGACCCCCGGGCATCACAGTGAAGAGAGGGGTGGTTGGATGGCTCTTGCGGGTACCTTGTTAACATTTTTAACCTTCAACTGACATTTTCAAAACAGGATATCAGTTCTCGTCACGTCGCTGCTTTTGGAAGCTTGCTGTGCAGGAGTTGCCACGATTCCTGCTTGATGGTGGTGCATCCTGGACCGAGAGAGTTGCTGCCTCACAGCCCGGGAGGCCCACTTCAATGCTGATGTTTGTGTGGAGTCTGCATGTTCTCCCTGCAACAGCATGGGAGCCTTCCCTCCCTCTTGTTTCCTTCCGAAGGTATGCAGGTTGGCAGGTTAATTAGCCTTTTGTGTTTGGGTAAATGAGGGAGCTACATATATAAATATAATCTTGATTTTTCTACTCGCAGGCTGACTCCACAAGAATTTAAAGCTATCCCACTAAGAAGATGGATTACTTTCCTTCACATTACTCTCTCTTCCTCCCCCCCCCCCCCCCCACAACAAATATCACAGCTATCCTTTTATAGTTTAGCATAAATTGCATTAGATTCCCTCCACCAGCCTATATGTGTTTCTCCTTTATCTCCCCAACAGGTCAGTAGCAGAGGGAGGGAAGGAAAAAGAGATAGACTTCTCTTTATTTGGGGATGACCGAGCAGCCAGTCTGTTTATTGAATCAATGATTAGCCCTTTCATATAAAGACAAACATGCCTGTCAAGTGCATTGGTACTCAATGGCCATTGTTCCCAGTGAAGTGGTTCAAGTAGGTCAGAAGGGGTCAGAATGTTTAGCACATTGAATACCAACACGGCCTGACGAATTGCCTTGGAGCCCAGAAAATCCTTAGCTCCCAATTGACACAAAGTATTTGATAAACCCAACCATGGTTTGGCAATTAGATTTTATGCTCTGATCATAAAATAGACCCGCTAACTGATGAAATGGAGAAAATTATGAGAGGTTTCAGGGTGGCATCTCGAGAGGCCTTGGAGAGAGACCCAACATGGAAATCAGAGGGTGGGTTAATGCATTGAAGTTTCGATTTGGAGCCGTTTCCTGATGTCAGATCCTAGTACAGGAGGCACAGCATTACAGAGAATTTGTAGGAGAGAAGCAGGATATTCAGTCCACACCTGCATTCATGAGCTTCCCTTACCCCCACTGGTCACCACCACAGACTCCTAGTCACTATTACCATCTTATTGCCATGCCATTCATAAGGCAATCTGGGTGCTGACGATACCTTATCACTATAATCTCCCTCATTCCTCTACATAACCTCACTCCATTTTACTGTTGCTGCAACCCACATCATGCCACATCAGCAGGGTAGTGGGTAGTGAGGGGCCTCAACAGTTAAAGGACCCACACAGGCTGCAGGGCTGCCGGTGACCTGTGGTCGAAGGTCTCACGCAGGCTGTGGGTTGCTGGAGACTGCTTCATGGGAACCAGGTATCAGAACCGAGATTCGAGAGGTTGCTGAGGGCAAGAAGGGCTCCCTGAAGATCTTGGGCGCTGAAAGCTTCCTGATCGTGTCGGAGGCTTAGATCTGGAGCTCGGGTGGCTGATGGTTTGAACTGGAGTCTGCGGGGCTGCAGAGGCTGTGGGAGCGCTGGAGTCAAATCCATGGACACTCAGTGACTCTGAAGGGAATCTCTTTTGTTTCTCTTTCTCTTATTGTTGGGGGCAGCAGGCAATGCTCATGGTAACTTTTTTGCCAAGGCAGGCAAAAGTTGAAGTATATCACAGAACCATAGAACGTTACAGCACAGATACAGGCACTTTCGGTCCTATCAATCTGTACCGAACCAATTTTTTTGTCTAGTCCAGTGACCTGCAACCAGTCCATAACCTCTCCCATCCATGTACCTGTCTAAATTCTTCCTAAATGTGAAAATCGAGCCCATATTCACTACTTCAGCTGGAAACTCATTCCCACTTCCACCACTCTCTGCATGAAGAAGTTTCCCCATCATGTTTCTCCTAAACTTCTCTACTTTCTCTCTTAACCCATGTCCTCTGGTTTGTATCTCACCTACCCTCAGTGGAAAAAGCCGATTTACATTTACTCTGTCCATCCCCCCTCATAATTTTAAATTCCTCTATCAAATCTCCCCTCATTCTTCTATGCTACAGGGAATAAAGTCCTAACTTGTTCAACCGTCCCCGATAACTCAGTTCCTGAAGTCCAGGCAACATCCTGGTAAATATTCTATCCACACTTTATTTCTTGTTGATACCTTTCCTATAGTTAGGTGACCAAAACTGCACACAACACTCCAAATTTGGTCTTACCAATATATTCTACAACTTTCCCATCATAACCCAACTCTTGTACTCAATACTTTGATTTACGAAGGCCAATATGCCAAAAGCTCTCTTTACAACTCTATCCACCTGTGATGCCACTTTCAGGGAATTATATATCTGTATTCCCAGATCCCTCTGATCTACCACACTCCTCAATGTCTGTCCATTCACTCTGTACGGCCTTTCTTGGTTTGTCCTTTCAAAATGCAACACCTCACACTTGTTTGCATTAAATTCCATCTGCCATTTTCCAGCCCATTTTTCCAGCTGGTCCAGATCCCTCTGCAAGCTTTGAAAACCTTCTTCACTGTCCACAAAGCCTCCAATCTGGAAACTTGCTGATCCAGTTTACCACATTATCATCCAGATCATTGATACAGGTGACAAACAACAATGGTCCCTGCACTGATCCCTGAGGCCCACCACTATATTACATTTTTAAAAGTATTATTACATGACGATAAAAGGAACCTTTGAACCCTTTATCTGTGAGAGAACCAATCTCTTGAGAGCTAACATTTGTGGCTTCCTCTCCTCCTCTCCACTCTTATCATTGGTCAAAGGTGAAGAGAGGAAAAAAATGTAATTGTGTTCTCAAAGAAGTGTAACATTCCCACCCATTCATGGGAATCTTGGCCCCTGACTGCTTAACAATAGACAATAGACAATAGACAATAGACAATAGACAATAGGAGCTGGAGTAGGCCCTTCGGCCCGTCGAGCCAGCACCACCATTTTACAGATCATGGCTGATCACTACCATAAGTACCCCTTTCCAGCCTTATCCCCATAACCCTTAACTCCTTTGCCCACTAGAGTCTTATCTAACTCTCTTTTGAACATAATCAGTGAATCTGACTCTACCACCCTCTGTGCCAGAGCATTCCACAGATTCACACTTCTCTGGGTAAAAAAATGTTTTCTCATCTCCGTCCTAAAGGGCCTACCCTGTATTCTTAAACTATGCCCTCTAGTCCTCGTCTCCCCCATCATTGGGAACAAGTAATCCGACTTCACCCTGTCTATCCCCCTGATGATTTTGTATACCTCAATCATGTCCCCCCTCATCCTTCTAAACTCCATCGGATACAAGTCCAGTTTTTCTAGCCTTTCAGCATATGTCAACCCCGCCATCCCTGGAACTAACCTTGTAAATCTGCGGTACATCGAGAAAGTGAGTTCAGGATGGGATTGAGAGTCTCAGGTCCACAGGTGGGGAGTTCACAGAAGTCACTTTCCGCTTGCTTACCCCATAAAACACCCGGATGTATCAGAACTGGGGTAGGGGGGTGGTGGGGGGGGGGGGTGCGAGGGGTGGAAGGTGGAATGTGTTCCCACACTGGCCTCATCAACCACCTCACTGTCCATGAAACTGGAGTAGACACGTCATCCTTGATCCCAAGGTATCACCCACAAAAATGAGAGGAAATGCAGCACAGTTGGAGTAGAGGTTAGCGCAATGATATTGTAGCACTGGTGACCCGGGTTCAAATCCGGCGCTGTCTCTGAGGAGTTTGTACATTCTCCCTGAGTCTGCGTGGGTTTCCTCTGGATGCTCCGGTTTCCTGCCCTCCTCCAAAACATACAAAGTTTGTCAGTTAATTGGTGTATTTGGGCGGTGTGGGCTGGCAGGGTTCGTTACCGCGCTGCATGTCTAAGTTTACAATTTAAAGAGGAGCCTTCCACAAAGCATTGCAGTTAGGTCTGTCAACCAGTTGCTGCACACGAACGTACGCGGTAGCTGGGAAACGGGCAACTGAATTGGAGAACTTACAGCCCCATAATTGTCATGTTTGCTGTCCCATTCAGTCAGGGCTGGGCAGTCTGAATTCTCCCTGATCAGCCGACCATACAGCCTGGCCTGCTCAGTTCAGTGATCAGACAGAGGGATAGACCTCCCCATTTTGATAATCAGCATGAAAACCAGCTGACTACTGCAGACTGGTGAAAGATCCCCGTTAGTGTGAGTGACACTGACTCCTCCCCTTCTCTTTCAACCAGCCATCCATTATCTCTCCATCTATTATTGTCAATTGTACTTAAACCCTTTAGGATGACAGACATGTGGAGCATCCTACCAGGTGACATCTGACCTCTGTCAAGAATGCGAAGGAGCCTCTAGCAGTGAGAACACACTGTCAAGCTTCTTCACAAATGTTGCCTTTTTATTCGGTTGATTTGTTTCACTTTGGATGTCTTCTCCACCCCAAAACACTGTCAGGTGGATTTCATCAGATTCTGAATGCACTTTTATCCTGTCTGTGTGTGTGTGCGTGAGAGAGAGAGAGAGAGAGCAAAATGGAGAGAAGTGATTCCACCCACCACTTTACACAGGCCTTGTCTTCGATGAGATTCACCCTTCGTCATCCAAAATCGCTTTTTAACATTCTTCTTTTTAACACAGCTCCTTCTTTTATTATTACCAATCCTTCTCTATCCCATAAGCAACCTGTCCTGGAGTCCGATGGAGGCTGTAGCATACTGCGGTGATTTTCCACTCATTGTAAAACCATGACAGACATAGAAAAGGTGAATGGTCACATCTTTCTCCCAGGGTTGAAAAGTAAAGGGCCCAGATTTGAGGTGAGAGGGGAAAGATTTAAAGGGGATCGGAGGAACTACTTTTTCCACACAGGCACATGTGGAACAAGCTGCCACATGGAGTAGTAGAGGCGCATACTATTATTTGGACAGGTATACGGATGGGAGAGGCTTAGATATGGGACAAATGCATGCAAATGGGATCAGCTCAGGGAGGTGGGTAAGTTCGGCTGAAGGGCCTGTTTCCATGCTGTATATCTCTATGGCCAGAATTAGCTCGTACCTAAGAAAAGATTTGGTCCCATTGGGCACCCTCCAACCAGATGGCATTAACCATATTCTCCAGTTTCCATTAAACCCCCCACCCCATCTTCTTTAACACATTTCCTTCCCTCTGGTTCTGTCTCTATCTCTCTCCCACTCTTCTCCCTCTGTCTCCTTTCACAGAGCCAAAAATCAATTCTCACCTTCCTCTTATCATACCCAATTAACACCTTCATTGGAGGACCAGTTAGTGCGAATTGGAAACAATGTCTCCTTTTGACTGATGATCAATGCAGGTATACCTCAAGGATGTGTGCTGAGCCCACTATACATTCATGACTGTGTGGCCAGGCACAATTCCAATGCCATCTTTAAATTTTCTTGGTGACACCCACGGTCATTGGTAGAATCACAGACAGTAACGAGGTAGCGTATAGGAGGGAGATTGAGTGGTGCCACAACAGCAACTTTGCACTCAATGTTTAGTGAAATCAAGGAGATCATTGTGGACTTCAGGAAGAGGAAAGCAGGAGAACACGAACCAGTCTTCATCGAGGGCTCAGCAGTGGAAAGAGCTAAGAGTTTCAAAGTTCCTGGGTGTCAACATCTCTGAAGATCTGTTCTGGAGCCTCCTCGTTGATGAGATCACAAAGAAGGCTCACCAGAGACTGGACTTCATGAGGAGTTTGAGGAGATTTTGTATGTCACCAAGTACTTGCAAATTTCTACAGGTGGAGAGCATTCTGGCTGGTTGCATTATTGTCTGGTACGGAGGCGCTGATGCTCAGGACACCAGAGGGTTATTAACTCAGTCTGCGACATCACGGGTACTAGATTTCACTCCATCAAGGACATCTACAAGAGGCAGTGTCTTAAAAAGCGGCCTCTATACTCCAGGATCCCCCACCACCCAGGCCATGCCCTCTTCACCCTGCTACCATCAGAGAAAAAGGTACAGGAGCCTAAAGACGAGCACTCAGTGGCACAAGGACAGCTTCATCCCCACTGCCACCAGATTCCGGATGGACAATGAATCACAGACACGACCTCACCTTCTCCTATTTTGCTCTAATGTAATTTTATAGCAATATTTGCTCTGTGACGCTGCTGCAAAACAACGAATTTCGTGCCATGCTCATGATAATAAATTCTGATTCTGACTCCAAGAAAGCATGTTAAAAGTGCTCCCATGGGATCACTATTGGTGACAGAGTAAAGATGCTCACTGATTTCTTTGCAGTGGAGCAAGGCTGTATGATCTTTTTCCTTGTTACGGTGTGTTTTCCCGAACATCAGTGAACATTGGAACTTTAAAGCACAACCAACCCTTAATTTTTTTAATTTATTGTTTTCAGGATATGGGCTACTTGGCCTCAATAAGCCAAAGAAGGTATCAATGTTATGAGACTGTCTTAGGTCACAGGAGGAGAGTGGTGATGGGGGTACGTGCTCTACAGCATGCGGTTTGTGATGTGGCAGGTCACGAGGTGCAGGTGGCTAGTGGAGTGGAATCCCCTCCACTTGCCCAGATTGAGTGTACCTCCAATGTATCTCAAGAAGGGCTCCAGGATAAAGCAGCCCAGAAAAGTGCTGGAGAAACTCGGCAGGTCATGCAGCATCTGTGGAGAGCAAGAGGCAGCCGATGTTTCGGACCTGAGCCGTACTTCAGGAGTGGTGAAGATCAGGTGTTGGGGGTGGGGAGGTGGTGTGGTGGAAGAAGAAGGAGCACAGACTAACAGGTAGAGAGAGGTGGGAAAGGGGATTGTGGGGGAGGGGGCAGAGGACTGAGAAAGATGCTCTCTGACAGGAGGAGGAAGGAAAGAGGATGAGGAGCTGCGGAAAGGGAGACTGGGGGAGGAAAAGCAAGAGATGGGGCCAAGAGGCCAGTGGAGATTGGAAAAGTCAATACTGATACCGATTGGTTGAAGACTGCCAAGGCAGAATATAAGGTGTCATCCATTCAATTTACAAGTGGACTCAACCTGGCAGTACATGAGGCCATGGACAGACGTGCCAGTGTGGCAGTGATGTGTGGAATTAAACTGGCTGGCTGCTGGGATGTCCTGCTGTGGCAGTGGACAGAGCCAAGTTGCTCAAGGGAGTGATATCCAGCCCCTGCATTCAGAAATCACTTGATTGCAATCCCTTCCACCACCCAAAACAACTCTTTCTTCCTACAGTGGCTGTAGAGGGTATTGTCCACAAAAATGCAACCAGGCTGCACCTGTCAAATCCGTGACCACTATCACCAAGACAGACAGGATAGCAGGCACACAGGGGAAATTAACATCTGCAGGTTCTCTTCAAAACCATTGACCATTCTGGCTTGGAAATCGGTTCCCAGGTGTTTACTGTTGCTGGTTCTCCATCTTGGAGTTCCCTGTCTACAGTACTGTGGGTGTTTTCTCACCACATGAACTGTAGAGATTCAAACAGCAGGCCCAGAACCCACGTCTGAAGAGCAATAAAAGGGATCAGCAACAAATGTTATCTTTGCCACCCATGCCCAGATCTTAAAATAATAAGTAAAAGCCTGCTGGTTGGTCTTTGAAACAGAAACACAAACAGGCCTGAAGGATTACATTGAAACTGTTTCAAGAGCGTTCTAATCAGAGTTAGGACAAACTTTAACAAGTACTTCAGTGGTGAGACTCAAAATAAGAATTGAGGCAGAAGTTCTCTAAATCACACTGTGAGAGGTGAAAATTCACCATAAAAGTTGTGAATGGTCCTTTAATGTGTCTGCTCTAACCACGCTTGTCCGTCTCACTCCTGGAATGTGAGGAGTCTGGGAGTGGGATTTTCCTCCTTTGGGAAAATGGCAGCCTCTCAGTTAATGTGGGGCTGGTGAGCACAACTGAGGACGTATAAGAATTCCAAATCACAAACTTTATTCCTGCGAACAGATACGCAGCTGGAAGCCGGCGGTTGTGATTCAATGCGTCACACCCTTGCATCTGAGTTGAGCTGCAGGCAAAATCCCATTTGTGCTCAAATATCAAGGTTAGCACTGGGGTGTAATGTTGATAGAGTGTTGCATTGTTAAAGGTGCTGCACTTTGGATGATAAATCAAGCCGTTCAGGATTGTAGCATGCGACAAACGGCACTCTGGGTTGCAAAAATGATTGCCGAAAATCCTGGAGGCAGACTCTTGAAGAGTGACACTATCTTAGAGGGGGAGCCTGTCTCAAGTGTGCATTAATTTTTTCCAATTTATACATACAGCACGGTAACAGGCCATTTTGGCCCATGAGCCCGTGCCGCCCAATTTACACCCTGGTACATTTAGAACGGTGGGAGGAAACCAGAGGTCCCGGGGTAAACCCACGCAGCCACGGGGAGAACGTACAAACTCCTTACAGACAGCGTGGGATTCGAACCCGGGTCCCGATCGCTGGTGCTGTAAAGGCGTTGGGCTAATCGCTACGCCAACCGTGCCATCCTGTATTGTCCTGCAAACCAGGTAAAGATCTTTGTTAAAGATTAAGAGCACGTTTATCCTGCGCTCTGTGGTCCGGCGACCCTCATGGTTCAGCACATTTAAATCTGCTACCGTTAGTGCAAACTCCTTACTGACAGTACGGGACTCAACCCCGGTGCTGCAAAGGCGCTGCGGCAACTGTGCCGCCCCACAGTATTATTTCCTGTTTCAAGCTTTGTCCTAACTTTGATATGTTTACATGGGGGTTCCCTTAGGGGTCAAATCTGTTTTCCGGCATTTTCTGTGGTCCGCCAATGGCCAGGTCCCAACGTCGCCGGATTAAAGAGGTACAAGCTGAATACGTACCTTGCACCAGCTTTCTTATTCAGGTGCACACAATGTATTTCGAGGGAAGGTGTGACTCACCTGGTGCAACTCTCCTCCGCCACCACTGAAACGAGATGATCTGATCATGATCTCACCGCAGTTAGCGGGAGCTTGCTGAGCTCAATTTTGCTGCTGTGTGTCCTACTTTGCAAAGGTGACTCCATTTCAAAAGAATGCACTGACTGTAAAAATGCTCTGGGATGCCTTGAAAAGTCATGAGGCGAACGTTTCTGTTCGAGTTCAAACCTTTACTTGTTAAATGCTCGTATCTCCCTTCTGCTCAGCTGACATATTTTTACTGATTCCAGGCCATTTTGACCATGGATCGGTTCCTGTTCAGCAGATTGCAAAGTCAGCAAATTAACAATGCTAAAATTAGTGACTGTACAACATCCATCAGAAGGTGAACACTCTCCGAACAAATTGATGGAAAAGCTGCATTATGTCTTAATTCAGAGATAAACCAGGAATTGAGTCCACAACAAGTCTAAAGGGAGAAAGGCCCAATTTGCTTAGAGGCACGAGTGCTCTTGAGTTGGTGTGCTCAGCTCATTAGTGCTCTCGTTCAGAGCCTTGTGCTGGCTGCGTGAGCTGTCACATCATTCGACGTGAGGGGGCCCCTGGGACTCGCCAGGATCCTCACCAACAAATCTGATCTTCACGCTGAGTGATTCACTGACAGGCCTCACCATGCAACCTTCACCACTGCTGATTTCCGCCACCCGCACTCCCCCCTCTCCCCAGCAAAACCTCATCCACTTCTTCAACCAGCATCGAGGGTTTCAATGAAATACCCCTTGCACAATGAAACTGTGGATCAGCAATTGTAAGCCCCAAATGAATAGAATATTCAGTAATAAAATCAGCAGACCTGTTTGGGAACAGTGATAACAGAAAAATCCTCCTGTATCTTCAAGAGAGGTCTACAAGATTCTGAGAGGCTTAGACCTCCATCACTCAACAGAGATCTACAAGATTCTGCGAGGCTTAGTCCTCCATCACTCAACAGAGGACAACAAGATTCTGAGAGGCTTAGACCTCCATCACTCAACAGAGGTCTACAAGATTCTGTGAGGCTTAGACTTCCATCATTCAACAGAGGCCTACAAGATTCTGAGAGGCTTAGTCCTCCATCACTCAGCTGAGGCCTACAAGATTCTGAGAGGCTTCGATAGGATAGACAGTCAGCACCCTTTCATTCCCAGGACGGGAATAGCAAACACCAGTTGGCATCTGTACAAAGTGAAGGGAGGAAAGTTTAAGAGAGATATAAGGTGCAAATTTTTGCCAGGGGTGCTGGTGGGGGCTGAAACATTAGGGAAATTTAAGAGATTCTTCTACAGGCACATGGATGAAAGAAAAATAGAGGGCTACGTTAGGAAGTGTTTAGGTTTTTTTGGTTGGAATATATAGGTCGGCACAACTTCGAGGGCCTGCACTGTGCTGTAGTGTTCAGTTCTATAAGATGCAAAGTGCAATTCTTCAAAGAAATCATATTAATATCAGATATTAATTATATAATAAATTGTGGGAAAAGGAGAAGAAAAACGTACCCATCTGTCCATCTTCATACCCCGAGCACTCTTTCCATAATTACACAGATTTATTGAGAGGAATAACTTAGAGATACCATCTCAGACGCTGCTCCTGAGGTAGAAAGGGTCCTGATAGTGTGTTTCATTTGTACTCTTCAGAGTTTCAAGATTGAGGGGCTGATCTTATTGAAGTATACAAGATCCCAAAGGGATACAACAGGATGGATGTTGAGATGTTTATGCTAGTGGATGAATGAGGAGATATTGTTTCGAGATCAATGTCCGGTCATTTGAAACAGAGGCCAGTGAATCACTGGGATTCTCTTCCCCAGAGTGTAGTGGGCACGAGCTTACTGGAAGCGTTTAAAGTGGAGGTAGATACTTTTTGGAACGATCAGAAAAAATGAGGGGATCTGGCAAAGGGTAGATCAGCCAGCGTATTAAACGGAGGGGTAGGCTTGCGGGGCTGATGGCCTGCCCTTGCAGTTATTTTCTTGCAGTTTTATGAATCCATATGTCCACCCATAAGATGTTTGTGACTTCTTGTGGGATGTCTTTTCAATGAGCAAGGTCTGAAGTCTCAATTTAAACTACAACGTGAAAGTCTGGTAGTAGGGTCTACTTTGAAATGGATAAAGGTGGAATTAATTCATTTGGGGGTTTCCTGATCACAGACCTATTCTCACTTACCATCATTCAACTCTTATTGAACCCAATGGTCAGCTGAAAATAAATTAATATGCTGACGAGAGGACCAATAGCAGTATTGATGAGGACCCAGGGGAGTGGAAAGCAGAGACACAGCACTCCTCTGTGATGCTGACTGTTAAAGGGGCCGGTGGTGTGTTTTTCTAAACACCTTGAAACCACGGAGGTGGTTGAACTTAGCTGCAGACCATGAGGGATTGGGCATTTCCGGCGATCACCAGACCTGGGAGAGAATTACTGATGTTTTGGGCCTGGCCCCTTCTTCAAGTTATGAAATATCGGTAATATATCTTTACCTCCTATGGACGCAGCAGGACAGGCTGAGTTCCTCCAGCATCTCTGTGTTTTTACTTGAATGTCAAGCTGCCTGCGAGGGTTTGCTGTGGGAAGCACACGATTAAAGGAAATACTTGCAGCACTCAAGTACCTCTCATGATCTCAGAATGTCGCATCCAATGAAGCAATTTTCTGAAATGTATTCATTGTTTAAAAAAAAATGCAGCAGTCCTGCTCAGAACGGCATGCTGGGACTTAGCTGGAGGCGAGCCACCCACCAGGTGCAGGTGGCAAACTCTGTTTGCAACCTCAGAAAGTAAAACAGTTCAGGCCTGGAAGCACCAAGCTCTAAAGAACATTCAGGCCCCATAAATATGACAGGCAATGTCTATCTCCAATGTAAGAGAATCTAACCACCACTGCTTAAAGTTCAATAGCTTTACCATTGTCTCATCCCCTACCATCACTGGGGAGTCAGAAACAAGCCTGGGCCAACACACAGAAATGCTGGTGAAACACAGCAGGTCACGCAGCATCCCTAGGGAGTAAAGGGTAACCAACACTTTAGGCCTGAACCCTTCGTCAAGGTATAAGCATAAGGCAGGTAGGTGCCAGAATAAAAAAGGCAGACCTGTGACCTCTTGTCTGTTGGCCTGCTCCACCCTTGTCCCTTCTTCACCCCCCTCTTCTCTTCTCTATCGACACCCCTGATGTACCATCAATAATTCACAAAAGGCTGAGTGGTGAAACAATCAGGCTTTTAATAACTAAAGACCGGAATACTGTCAGACAACCATCCACCTCCTTGACTGATCTGAGCAAAAGGGTGGCTTGCAAGGGGCTATGCGCAGCGAGAAGAACTGAGACAGCAGGCTGTGAGCTCATTAAGCACAACTGGCTTACTTTGAAGTTTGTGCCATAGCCTTTAAGGCCATGCAGAGCCAGCCCCTCACATACTGGAATTCATGTCATGAGCGCACACGCACTTCCGGTCTGCACCGGAAGGGAAGGACCCACGGCACCATCTTTGCTGCGGCTACTCCGCTGACCACGCACGACAAGCCGGACCAGTTCGCCGCTGCAAATATGCGTGCCATCACAGGTTTACCATAACCCCATCCTGGTCCCCGACCCCTGCCTATGTTTTGCTCAGACCTGGACAAAGGGCTCAGGACCAAACCTGTGGATGCTGCCTGACCTGGTGAGTCTCTCCAGCACTTTTGTGCATTACATAACAACCCCAGTGTCTGCAGACTTTACTGTTTAACTGAACTATTACCAAAGAGGTCAGAGACTGGCCGAGGCTTGCCTTCTCGCACTCCAAATGAACACAAGAGAAGTACAAGCAAACAGGTCACGAAGCCCTCCCCACCCCCCCTAAACAAGTCCCACCATGGCTGCACAATGCTGGCCTCAACCTCTCTTCTGTGCCAGTTCCCTATGGTCCTCAAATCAAATGTTATCTCGCTCCACCCGAAATACTTCTAATGATCCTCATTCCTCCTTCAACTGACCACCTGGTAGACTCTATCAATAACCACGAAGTCAAGAGCAGGGGAATGATAGGCTTTAAGAGACTTTGGCTGGCCTGGATCTAGATAGAGGAATGCCAGAAGGGGGGGATGGAGGTCGACCTTTATGGCCGGGTCATAAGGGGAGGAGACATAGATGAGTCACTAGTGGGCGGGCCAGCCTCATCCATACGACAACACACAGGTAGGGAATAATGTACAAGGAGAAAACATATTACACCACCATTCTTCACAGATGAGGATGAATAAACAATAAATGCTGGGATTATAAACAAGAGTAAATAAAGAGAAATTTTGCACAGAAACTCCCCAAGCACCAATGAAATAGTAACTAGCCTTTTAAACAGCATTTTCCGGCTGAGATGCCAGGGGAAATACCCCTCCCATTTTCTGAAATAATGAGGTGGGATATTTTATATTGCCTTGTGAGGGAAGAGTTGGATTGGATCTGAAACACAGCACCTTCTGTACTGCTAAGCCTTGACTATGCACACATGTCTCTGGAAGAAGGCTTGAGCCCTCAAACCCTGAGCCTGCGTGACTTTGCAACCCAATGAACCTGCAGTAAGGCCTATATGGAAATAATCTTGGATGAAAAGTTATTGTAACTGCCGTTGATATTTCCAGATTTCTGACATGTAGATCGGCACCTTTCCATATCAAGCAGAACTGTCATTTTTTTTTCTCAATGAGGTTCATATTTAAAATACTACATCCTTGACAGTCTATCAGATTTAGGGTTACATGTTGACAATTCTAGTGTTCAGACATGCCTAGAATCCACTCTGTCAGAGTGACAGAGTCAATGCGTTGCATTCTTGTTCATGGTCCACCTGGTGGGTCACTAGTCATTGAGCAACATGTTCACTGGAGGTGTGGAGTGAAGGCTGGGCTCCGCACGCAGGGAGCAAAGCAGGTAGAATTAGATGGATCAGGCAATGAAAACGTGAAACAGAAGCAAGTTGTTTCAAAGCCATGTCAACAAAGTTTGACAACCGAGCAATATGAGATGTTGGAGCAGGTGGGAAAAGTTAGGTATGGATGATAAATGCTTGAGGGCTGACATTGCAATAGACAAAGGGATAGGTGCAGTTCAGGCTGGAAGAATTGAAGGAAATGCCTCAATGTTCATTTGGAAAAAGTCATCTGTGCAGCTTGATGAGGTAGCAAGGCTGACTACAAAGTTCTACCAGATGTGAGAGGGTCTTGAGGCTACAGTTGGAATCCAGAGAGCATGGGCCGTGGCCACATCATCTGTACAAGGGAATAAAATAATCAGGGAGCGAATTGCTGCCATCCTGTCGCAGGAACACCAGCAAGGTCTTGACCACCTGAGCAGATTGGCTCCAACTTGGTCGTAGATAAAAGTTTATGTTCCCACATTGTGCTGTGGAGCCCACGTCAGTGCTTGGGATTAGTGTGCAAAGAAAAGCTCTCACTCTGCATTTGGTAGTGTCCATACCAGAAGTGGGGGCACTTGAAGTCAGTTCCCATTACTATCGGCCTCACCTGTATTCTACCTCCAAAAGCATTTCAGGTACCAGCAAATATGGAAGCGACCACATAAATCTGTGGAGGTATGGCAGAACCACAACAGCAGACGTGCAGCTCTAACCCAAGGGTAGACCGCATATGCAGACATTATTGCAAGTCAAAGAGTTTGATTCCTCAAATACTTGTGGAAAGACTCTCCATGGTGAATGTTAAGCATCTGAAGGAAATGCCTCTGGGCTTGTTTGTACTTGCCATCCATCTGTTTATTTGCACTGACATGAAGGTGAGTGCTCCGCTGGTTTTGAACCACAGCCAAAACCTATGGAACACAAATAGAGGGTCTGCCTTTGTGTCGCTTGACGTTATTTTAGAAAGAATGTAATGTTGCTGAGGTTGGTCCAATTTCTTAATCGTAGAGAAGCCATTAATAAGGTGAAACTACATCAAAAAAATTCGAATGACGCAGTGAAGGCAGGGAATTGAATGTGCACTAACAGGTGCATCAGTGAAGGAAATAAAGATTCAAAAAGATTATGTTGAAGGGTATCTCACAGAGTCTTTCAACAGAGAATATAAAAGACTGTTATGATGAAAGATCAGGCTTTTTTACACTGAGCGTTGTAGAATATATTGAAAAATGTGACCATGAGTGTTACATGTGAGAAAGTGTTGCAATAAGTATTTACAGGGTATGTTAAAGTGAAGGTTCATTACACTTTAATTGATGCACCACAGAAAGTATTGTGCCCAGATGGAACTGCTTTGCCCAAGACTGTAAGGATCTGCAGAGCTGTGAGCTTAGCAAACCTGCCTCTCCTCCATTTACAACTCCTGCTGCTTCAGGAAAGCGGCCAACCTATTAGCGGGCACATCCCACTCTGCGCACACTCTCCTCTTCCACATCCCTTCAGGGAGAAGAAGCATGATGTTGGAAGTGTGCACCACAAGGATTCAGTGACAATTTCTTACTCAGTTATCAAGCTCTAGAACGGATTTCCCATGCCAATAAGACGAAGCCTTGCACTGATGAACTCTACCACAGTCTTAACACTATGGCCAGCAATTTGTATCATTTTCCTTCTTGCACTATCTGCTGTATTAGTAGTCATTTACTTGCCTGGATAGCAGGCAAAACTAAGATTTTCACTGTCTCTCAGCACTTCGACAATGCGGAAATCAATTCAATTCAACAAGGAGTGTTTGGATCCATCAGACGATGCAGGAAACTTGTTCAGCCCTACTATTATGGCTTATCGGATCAACTCAAGGCTTGACAGACTTTGATGTCTGTTTGTTTTGGAAACATCCTGGTGCTGATTGGGTCATACGGAGGGAAAAGGAGAGCCTCTCTCCCTCTCGTTTTTGCACAGAACCGGTATATTTTCACACTTATTCCATTTTGTGTGTTTTATTTAAGACTTAGGCAGCAGAATTGGAAAGTTATTGGAATTTGCAAAACAATGCCAAGAGATTATATCAAGACCAAGTAAAGGAGGTGAAGTTTTAATATTGGAATTCTTCAAATTCTCCGCCATGAAGGAGGCTCGACAGGGTTCTTTTCAACAATAATCTTTCATAGAAAAGAATATTTTTATATGGTTCACAGATACCAAAGCACATTTTTTATTAAATGTTATGAAACGCATGAGTAATCAAACCAGCTGATGCCAAACATTTGATAGTGAGGTGACCCAGAAGGCTATCTTCCATCCCTAATGATTGCATCTCTAGGCTCCATCTTGGAGATGAGTCGGTGCAACCTCCATAAACAGTAGAAGGAATGGATGAGGGGATGGATTTTCTGTGTGTTCAATGCTGATAAATTGGCATGGATAAGCCATTGTTTATAGAAGCTATCCAAATTTCCATTTTTATTTCCCATTGCTTTCAAGAATGGGTGCCCAGCCAAATGTTTTTAGTCTGGCAAAGAAGTGAAAGTTTAAATTCAAGTAATTAAATTAAATTGAAATTCAAAAGCTGGTTTCTTCATGGAAGGAGATCTGTTTGCTTTAACCAGGTTGGGCTGCATGAAATTGCATATCCTCTGAGGGGCTCTACGCTGGAACAGCGTGGCAAGCCACGAAGTTCACAAAGAAGGCTATTAAGATGGAGTTAAAGGGGAAAGACTGTAGATGCTGGGGTTGAGTGCAATGCAGAAATGTGCTGGAGAAACGCAGCACCATTGGAAGTCAAGGGTAACCAAAGTTACAGGCCTGGACCAATCACGTATAAGAGACAAACAGGCAGACGCCCGGCTAGAAAGGTGAAGGGGGGAGTGGGGGAGGAGGGAAGAAGGGGCAGCACAGGCTGATAGGTAAGAGGTCATACATTGATACAGGTGGGAGGGTAGAAGAAATGAAAGCTGAGGTGATGAGGAAGAGTGAGGGTAGATGTTCAATGGGGGAAGGGACAGGCAGTAGATGTCGATGGGTGAAGGGAAAGGCTATATGGGATAAAGGCGGGAGGGTAGAAGAGATAAAAAACTGAGGTGATTGGGGAGGGAGAGAGTAGATGTTCGATGGATGAAGGGACGAGCTGCATGGGATACAGGTGGGAGGGTAGAAGAGATAAAAGCTGAGGTGAAGGGGTAATGGGGAGGGTGAGAGTAGATGTCCGATGGGCAAAGGGACAGGGTATATGGGATACAGGTGGGAGGCTAGAAGAAAAAAAAGCGGACAAATGCTAAAATGGAATAACTTCTGCTTCTCTTTGTCTTCATAATGGTGCTGTATTAATAACATCTCTTTGGATCATCTTATAGGGCAAACAAAGGAAATATTTTTTGCATATTTTGTGCAGATGACCACAAATCTTGCTCTTGATGCCCACAAGCCATGAATGAATAACAAAGAGTAAATCCTGTGGCATGACCATAGAAGAGGAAGACGAGGAGATTTGGTGTAGATTCGATTCAATTTCACCCTCCATCTCAATCAAAAGTGGAGTTGGCTCAATGGACCTTATAACCCACTCCTGCTTCTATTAATTATATTCTTTAAGATGAACATCACAGCACACATGCACAAGTTGCAGATGTAATGCTCTATTGATGTCAACACTTTTAGATTATGAAATGCATCACCACCCCACCCCACCCACCCCACCCCTTCCACGAGATGTTTTCTCCAATGCAGACACTGAGATGATAACTCCCAGGTCAGGCTTTAATCCAAGGCACACCTTAATTTAAAAATGCACATGCTTGACTTCCAGTCTCTCCATGATTCGAAACAAACACCTGGAGAAATTCAACAGGTTGAAGATCAGTTGAAGCAAAAGAATGGTCAACATTTTTGGTTCCGATTGAAGCATTGACCATTATTTTCCTTCTACAGATGCTGCTTGACCTGGCAAGTTCCTCCAGTGGATTGTTTGTTGCTCCAGATTTCAGGGTCCTCAGTCCTCCTGTCCATTATTTAGCCTCCCTTGATCTGCCCAGCTGAGGGATAGTTGCTTGTCTCTAATTCCGGGCTCTTGCTCGACTCCCAATTCCATCACTCCCTTTGGCAGCTACCTTGCAGCTGGGAGGGTCCCATGCTGCAGAAATCCCTACTCTGCTCCACGCTCTCCTCATTTTAATGTTATCATTAAACCTGCCTCACTCTGCAAGGCTTTGATCACCTTCCTTCATAATTCACAATCAGTTTTTTTTTGTTGAATAATAAACATTTTTGCCACATGAAAGTTGCTACACAAACATAAGTTGTTGGCGTTGCCATAACCCCCAGGTCATGGGTGTTATTATTGAGCTGAGAGCAAATCTTTTTATGTTCAATCTAATTTTAAATCTGTGCTGCCCATCTGCACCAGAGATCAGTATCCCAACAGAACAGACAAATTTTGCCGAAGAATACAAACATGAGATCGATGTTACCATCAGGGAAAGGACGTTCTTTTTGCATTGAATCCTTAGATGTTTCAGTTTATAGCCTGCAGAATACAATTTGCGGTTCCAGCAAGCAATATCAATACAGCAAAGCCAGGCCTGATACATGCGCAATATGCTGGAGAAACTCAGCAGGTCATGTGGCATCCATCGGAAGTGCACGTTTTGACTGGGCTCTTCGGCAGGTGATACACATCCATGCAAGCTCCAAATCGGAGCAATCTCCTCTAATTCCACTTCTCAGCTGTTGTGCTGCATGGAAATAGATGGAGTAACTCATGAAATACTTTTAATGTGGCAAAATATTCTAAGGGTTTGTTAGGGAGGCGTCAATAAACAAAGGTTAGCACAACCCCATAGGATCAGTGACCAGAAAGAAAGGGAAAATTTTGAGAGACAATATATTAAAGACTCAACCCACTTAGGGCAAACTCTTTTCTCCCCATTTCGATGGGGGAGAAGCTATATCTACTTGAAAATATAAGCCTCCAGATTCAACAACAGCTTCTTTCCTGCTGTTACGAGTCTCTGGTAAAAGATAGCTTAGCTTTGCACTGTTTCTAACTTTTCCCTGTACTTTGTTTTTATAACACTATAACCTGAACCATTTGACTTATTATAACACTGCTCACTGCCTCATTGTTTATTTACTTGATAATTATTGTACTAACATGAATTGGCTTGCTCGTGCAGCATGCAAAGCTTTATACTTTATCTTGGTACAGATGACCATAAGCAATTCAATTCCATTCATGTCCTCGTGTAGAAGGAGGAAAATACAGCTTCAGCCAGGGATTCCAGTCAGAATTGTATTGCCATTGGCACGGGGGCAAGGAGACCAAGGAAAGCAGAAGGGGTTAGCGTTTGGAGGAGGAACTCTGAATTCCAGCAGTGTTGTGGGACTGGAGGTGTTTATGGAAATTGAGTTCATGTTGGGGGAAGATAAAAAAATATATATTTGTAGTGTTATTGGACGGGAACTTATATCCTTCAACCAACACAAAAGGAATATTGGAGCAAAAATTTGGAGATGCCAAAATTTCAAATTAAATTTAGACTAATTCTTTGCCCTCTGCCTTTTTCCCCTGTCAACTTCCTTCTCTTCTACCCTCCCACCTGCATCCACCTATTACCTCTTAGCCTGTGCCCCCCTTCCCACCTCTCCCGCCTTCTTATTCAGACATCTGCCTGATCTTGACCCTTCTGAAGAACAGTTCAGGCCCAAAACGTCAACTACATGACCTGCTGAGTTCCTCCAGCATTTTTGTGCACCGCACTGGAGCCCAGCAACAGCCGATTTGCTCGCTTTACCTAAATTTGGGAAATGCTCTGCAGATGGGGCAGCATCTATCAGGAGAGAAGTTTCAAGTCAACGATCTTTTGCCAGAAATTGAAAAGTGAGGAAATAAGGGAGTTATTCAATGATAGAAGGAGGAGGGGTGGAGACAACTGAAAGCAGCAGGCCACACCTGTCACAATGGCAATTACTGGCAGTGGGCAAGTAAAACAAACTCAAACAGAAACCTGCAGCCACATCAGCAGAGCTTTAACATGCAGATGTGGGCGAGGGATTGGTTGAGGCAAGTACATTGGGACATGGAGATGTTATGATTCAGGCACCAGGGTTTTTGATTAGATCAGCTTTACAAAGTTTCAGGACTTTAGCCTTCATACAGCTGAGGTTTCAGTCAGACATTGGATTTATTTAGACGTACAGCACACTAACAGGCCCTTCTGGCCCACGAGCTCGTGGCACCCAATTGCACCCAATTAACCTAAAACCCAATATGTTTTGAAGGGTGGTAGGAAACCGAAGCCCCCGGAGGAAACCCACACAGACACGGGGAGAAGGTATAAACTTCACTTTTCGTTCCCACTGCATTGGGCTCGAACCCTGGAACACTGGTGTGTTGTGCTACCCACTAAATGTGCCGGTTGCTGTGAGAATTTTCCTTCTCTTGTTCAGTTACATTTGATCCTGATACCAGAAACATTTTAATTGGTTTGTTTTAAGGGGAGCTGCCTGTTATCTGGTGACCACACATACAACACCTTTCCGAAAGTATTGCTGTCAATCTGTCTCCCTGACCCTCCTGCCTCATCAACAAATCAGTCAGTTTCCAGTCAATTCACAGTCGGAATGAACTGATTTTCTTTCCAGTGAATGACTCCAAGCATGTTCCTTTTTAATTGCTTTTTCTGGGAGGCAAATCCCTCCTTGCACACTCTCTCTGGGCTGGCAGATTAATTGAGCCCATGCTTTTTTCAGTGGATTGGCAGAAGCATTAATGTGACTCCTCTGGGCCTGCTGGATGCATTCCATCCCTCCTTGTTTGTCCCGGCCTTGAATGGAAGCGAGTTCCCAGGGCCAATCCTTTTAATTCCATGCTCTACCTCTTTGGTTTGGCTTTGCTCACTAGCCTAATGGTAACTGCAAAATTGACCTCCAGAGAGTTAAATTGTAAATTTGTGGTCCACCCTGACATTTCATTTGGCCCAACTGACGTACCTTGGATTGGCAAGGTCATGATGACTGTAACCAATCCCATAAATTTCTGCTCTTGCTGAAGCCAATTTGGATAATGGGGATCACCATAAGCTTTAAACTCCTTGGTGTTGTGTGGAGAAACAGGTTCAATGGGTCCCAGGGGTCTGAATACTGGCTAGTTAAATAGTCAACTTTAATTACACACGAGGTGGAGTCACAGCAGGGATAAAAGCCACACAAACACTTAACAGAATGTACGACACACTCGCACCCAATCACATAAATATAACCATATAGCAATTACAGCACAGAAACAGGCCAGTTTGGCCCTTCAAGTCCATTCTGAATATCTTCTCCCACTTAGTCCCATTGACCCACACCTGGCCCATAACCTTCCATAACTCTCTCGCCCATATACCTATTCAACTCCTTAAACATTAAAATCGAGCCTGCATCTACCACTTTGGCTCATTCCACACGCCCACCACCCTCTGAGTGAAGAAATTCCCACTCATGTTTCCCCTATATTTTCCCCCCTTCAATCTCAATCCATTTCTTCTTGTTCTTCTTGTTCGAATCTCTCCCACATTCAATGGAATCTGTGCCCCTCATAATTTTAAAGACCTCTATCAAATCACCCTGCAATCTTCTACTCTCCAGGGAATAAAGTCCCAGCCTGTTTAATCTTTCCCTGTAACTCAAATCCTGAAACCCAGATAACATTCTTGTAAATCTTCTCTGCACTCTCTCTATTTTGTTGATATCCTTCCAATAATTCCACAAATCCTGTACTCAATATTCTGATTTATGAAGGCCATCATACCAAAAGCTTTCTTCACTGCCCTATCTACCTGTGACTCAACTTTCAGGGAATTATGTACAAGAATTCCTAAATCCCTTGGTTCTACTGCACTCCTCAATTGTCCACCATTTAACATGTATGACTTTTGCTGATTAGTCCTACCAAAATGTAGCACCTCACACTTCTCAGTATTGAACTCCATCTGCCATCTTTCAGCCCACTCTTCTTTTTTTTGAAGACTTTATTTAAAATTTTATAACATGAATACAATAGAGAATTACATTTAAAGAAAAATTTTTTAAAAATTAAAATGGTATGATTACAATATTACATCAGAAAACTACACAAAATAATCCCCCTCCATTAATTGTAACACAATATTAGTAATCTAACTTAAAATTAGTCCAGCCCTCCACCCCAAAAAATAAAGAGTGAAGAGTTAATAAAATTAACAATATTATATATGGAAAAAAAATATCCACTTAAAAAAAAAGAGATAAAACTTAACCTAAAAAAAATTCTAACAACAAAAATTTTTTTTTATCAATACTAAAATATCATGCTTAAATATATATTTAAATCAAACTTAAATGCATATAATTAGCAAACGACAGCCCACTCTTCTAACAGCCTGATATCCCACTGCAAGCTTTGAAAACCTTCCTCACTGTCCACAACACCACCAATCTGCATAGTTACTAACCCAATTTACCACCCTATCATTCAGATCATTAATATATATGACAAACAATGGATCCAGTACTGATCCTTGAGGCATTCCACGAGTCACTGACCTTCAATTTGACAAACAATTTTCCACCATTCCTCTCTGGCATCTTCCATCCAACAATTGTTAAATCCAGTTCACTACTTCAACATTAATACCTAACGCTTGAACCTTCCTAACTAACCTATTATGCGGAACCTTGTCAAAGGCCTTACTTACTTCATCAACCTTCTTAGTAACATCCTCAAAAAATTCTATGTTTTGTTAAACATGATCTACCATGCACAAAACATGTTGAATACTCCTGGATAGAAAACTTTACAATAAGCTAATAACATTATCCACCACCCCTTGATGCAATGTGGGAACGACTCTTATCTCAACTCTTTTCTTTCTTCTTTCTTTGGCTTGGCTTCGCGGACGAAGATTTATGGAGGGGGTAAAAAGTCCACGTCAGCTGCAGGCTCGTTTGTGGCTGACCAGTCCGATGCGGGACAGGCAGACACGATTGCAGCGGTTGCAAGGGAAAATTGGTTGGTTGGGGTTGGGTGTTGGGTTTTTCCTCCTTTGCCTTTTGTCAGTGAGGTGGGCTCTGCGGTCTTCTTCAAAGGAGGCTGCTGCCCGCCAAACTGTGAGGCGCCAAGATGCACGGTTTGAGGCGTTATCAGCCCACTGGCGGTGGTCAATGTGGCAGGCACCAAGAGATTTCTTTAGGCAGTCCTTGTACCTTTTCTTTGGTGCACCTCTGTCACGGTGGCCAGTGGAGAGCTCGCCATATAATACGATCTTGGGAAGGCGATGGTCCTCCATTCTGGAGACGTGACCCATCCAGCGCAGCTGGATCTTCAGCAGCGTGGACTCGATGCTGTCGACCTCTGCCATCTCGAGTACCTCGACGTTAGGGGTGTGAGCGCTCCAATGGATGTTGAGGATGGAGCGGAGACAACGCTGGTGGAAGCGTTCTAGGAGCCGTAGGTGGTGCCGGTAGAGGACCCATGATTCGGAGCCGAACAGGAGTGTGGGTATGACAACGGCTCTGTATACGCTTATCTTTGTGAGGTTTTTCAGTTGGTTGTTTTTCCAGACTCTTTTGTGTAGTCTTCCAAAGGCGCTATTTGCCTTGGCGAGTCTGTTGTCTATCTCATTGTCGATCCTTGCATCTCATGAAATGGTGCAGCCGAGATAGGTAAACTGGTTGACCGTTTTGAGTTTTGTGTGCCCGATGGAGATGTGGGGGGGCTGGTAGTCATGGTGGGGAGCTGGCTGATGGAGGACCTCAGTTTTCTTCAGGCTGACTTCCAGGCCAAACATTTTGGCAGTTTCCGCAAAGCAGGACGTCAAGCGCTGAAGAGCTGGCTCTGAATGGGCAACTAAAGCGGCATCATCTGCAAAGAGTAGTTCACGGACAAGTTTCTCTTGTGTCTTGGTGTGAGCTTGCAGGCGCCTTAGATTGAAGAGACTGCCATCCGTGCGGTACCGGATGTAAACAGCGTCTTCATTGTTGGGGTCTTTCATGGCTTGGTTCAGCATCATGCTGAAGAAGATTGTCTCAACTAAACTAGGGACTAATCTCTACACACAATACTGCACCTCCCAACCATTTGTTTGCACACATCTTACCAACAACTCTCCAGCATTTGTTCCGGAAGAAAAGAGGTAGATGGCTCACACACGCTGGGCTTTATAGTGCCTTTGGCTGAAAATTCTGGCATAGGTATCAATGAGACAATTAATGGAGCCAATGACCAGGTCTGTGTTACCCTGTGGGAAAGGCTTGCCCTTGACTGGCAGGTGAGATTACTTTCATCTAGAGTCCAGACGGAGAGGTCACATGCCCCTCCACAATCCACGCTACACTTGGAAACATTGAAAATGAGCCTCACTATCTCGAAGTGACTTGTTTCTATGAGACTTTTTCTGTATTGCATATATCATGCCATGATTGGCTGCTGCTGGCTGGACATGCCTCCCAAGACTGATCCTACCCATAGCCCCCTGCATGCTCCCACTTTCTCTTTGCTTCGATCAGTCAATGAGGTTGATGGTTGTTCCAGTCTTTAGTTAATAAAAGTCTGGTAGTTTCAGCTTTAGTTTTTTTGTGATTACTGATGGTGCATCACATATAGTATTTTGGTTCCTACAAACTGTCACAATAGCATTCTTTACCCTGGTCAGGAGAGTCATCTCTGTGATCTTGGGAAGGACAGATTCCAGAAAAGGGTCAACGTTTGTGGGAATGCATGGGAGGGCTTCAAATAAGGTGACTTCTCCACCAACTACTGGAATATCAGTTCATGCAAATCCTTTGTAGAGATTAAATTGCTCTTAGATATCCATTAGGGATGACTCTGTGAGGTGACCATCCCAGAGGGTACTGCTCCTGGACAGGAGTCTATCTCAAAAAAGGACAAGTGTGGATTCAGAGCTTCCGGACATGAGCTTCCTTTTAGCCCTGTTCCACACTGGGAATATCAGATGGCAGAATCACCCTTCCCATAACACTAAAATCTGTGCTTATTCAGGGGAAAGTTCTTTGTTCAGGGTTGTATTACTTTACTGTCAATCATCTGATCAATAGCATGTACTTAGATTATGAACTAAAACATTTACTGGTTTCCATTAAACTTTCAGTAGAAATTGTTTGCTCATTAAGTCCTCATACAAGTTCATGGCAGGTCAAAGCATCTGGATAAATGAGATCTGTCAAATTAAATGTTAGGGAAGTCTGTATTCAGCAAATGTAGACCTTGTGGGCAGATAGTATTACCAGGTGATTTTGAATATTACTGGAATATTAATCCTCATGAGCATTTGGTTCAATATTCTTAAAAGGCACGTCCTCCTGTCCTCCAAGAGTCAGTCTTGGCACGCGAGAGGAAAAGGGATCACAAAGCAAGTCCATTTGGACCAAGCTTGTCAGGTTCCTTAGCTTGGAATATTGCATCCCAAGCTCCCATTCTGCAGCCATGAATTGGTCCGAAAAGCCTGACTGCTGCAATTCTCACATCAAGAGACTTTGCAGCCAGTTCAGAGGGGTGGGTTTGGCAGGGACTGGAGTTGGAAGCTTGATGGTTGTGGAAGAGGCAAATGTTTGCAGCATTGGTTTAGAGAAGTAGTTTTAAAACTTGTTCTTTCCACTCACCTCCCACTTTAAGTAATCCCTATGCCATATGTGTTCTGTGATTAGTAAGGGATTGCTTAAGGTGGGAGGTGAGTGGAAAGAACATGTTTGAAAACCACTGTTTTAATCATCCCTATTTGACTCGTTCTGTGCATGGTTTCATAACTCCAAAGGAAATGGGTCAATGACAATTTTTCTCAGGCAAATCATTTCAGAAACAATTGGTCTAGAGCAGTGAATCTCAACCTTTTTTTTCACTCACATACCACCTGATAGCTTGAAAATGTCTGAGATTATCTGATCTCGGAAGCAAACCAGACCCAGCCCTGATTAGTCCTTGGAGGGGAGACTGGCGAGGAAGACCAGGTGCTGTAGGTTTCTGTGAGGGGCGCTGGACAAAGTGGCGATTCTCTGCCTGCCTTACGGTAGACAAAAGTTAAAGAATTTCACATATGTTACATTCTAAATGCAATGTTACGTGACAATAATGGAACAATAATGAATCCCTTACTAATCACAGAGCACCTATGGCATAGAAATTACTTATGTGATTGGAAAGAAAAAGTTTGAAAACCACTGGTGTAGAGCAACAAGGTCTCTCGACTAATGCCTTGTAAGTAGTCCCTGTGCCATCGGTGCTCTGTGATCAGTAAGGGATTCCTTAAGGTGGGATGAGGGTGGGAAGGGAAGGTTGAGAATCACTGCTCGAGACCCAATTGTTACTGAAATATTTTACTTGAGAAAAATTGTAATTGGCCCATTTCCTTTGGAGTTATGAAACTGTGCACATAACGAATCAATGAGGTGCGATTAAAACAATTGTTTTCAAATTTTTTCTTTCCACCCACGGACCACCTAAAGCAATCGATGGCACAGGGAAGTTGACAGAGCACCGATGGCACAGGGAATACTTAAGTATTCACTTAAGAATATGTGAGTGGAAAGAAAAAGGTTGAGAACCATTGGTTTACACCCTCAGCCAAACACCCTCTTAAATTTCCCTCTCTCAAGGTCTGGGCCGATGGGTGGAGAAGGAAAAAGAAAAGAAAATTGAAAAAAATAATTAGAAGTACCATTTAAGAAGCTTTCTGATAGACACATGAATATGCAGTGGATGGAAGGATGTGGATGATGTGCAGATGGCAGAGATGCAGTTCTATTTGGATATCATGTTCAGCACAGACATTGTGTGCCAAAGGTCCAGCGCTGCATTGTTCTATGTTCAACAAAGAAATTTAAAATTTATGTGAATGGGTGGATTGACTTGCTGTGTCCCTTCATGGCTTTTTATTACAATGTGACACATATCCCTGAGCCGACAAACTCAAATCTTTTTTAGGTTGCGTTTGTATTGAGCCAAGGTTCTGCTGATGGCAAGAGTAACTTCTCATCATTTGGTCTGAATCAGAGCCTCGCTCTGGCGTGGGAACCAATTTGGAGGGGAAGGTGCGGAACAGCTGGAAGGCTCAGTAAGCAACGTCTGCCCTCTGTGCGTCGCCTAAGCTGAACATGAGAAAATGAGCTTGCTGGCTTCGCAGCCAAGTAAAATACCAGCATCTCAGGAATGACTAATTGAGGATATGTCTCAGATAGGATGATGTCCTTTCCAACAACACCCATGAGAGTCCATTCAGTTGCAGATGGTTTCCAAAATTTGACTGCTTTATTCATATCCTTTCAGACTTATACCTTTCTCTCCCCATCTTTTCCCTCCAGTCTGACATCCACACTTCATTTTTTTCATGCTTTCATGTATTCTCATCTTACACGTGATGGAAGTGCAAGCCGTGACTTTGAGCAGGATTTCCTGTACAGAGGTAATGAATCGCTTATGTTAAGCCCCTGTCAGTGTTGGCTCCACCCCAAGAACCTCCAGCAAATGTTGGCGAAGCCGTGGGGGATCCCCTGCAAACATTTGGCTGCACACAGAGGACCTTCTGAAAATGCCAACACCATCCAAGGACTGCTGAGAAACTCTGACTCTCTTCCACTAGATCCTGTTTAAAAGACAAGAGCTGGCCCCTCAATGGAAAAATCCAGCAACAGGAAGTAGCAATATTAAGGAAGTAAAGACTTCTCATCCATACAATCTCACAGGTGTCCTCATATGGGTTGTGGCCAATGGTGGTCACTGTGACAATGATTGTGCAGGGGATAAGATTTCACGAATGGTTATGCCTGATTCATCCCTCAATCGGCATCACAAAACCATTACATGGTCATTAGCACATTGCTAACTGCAGGCACTTTCAAGCAGGGAAAACACCAGTCTGTAAAGGCGAAGATTCTTCACCCTTATGGCTGAAGACTTACCTTTCTGACTGCACTGTGGCCAGCTCCAAGGTGCCGAGTCCAACCCTTCTCAGGGAAGGATCATCGGCAGACGCTGCCTGAACTGAATGTACAGCGGCTGGTTAGGGGTAGGCTGATGACACCGTCAGCCTGTGACCCATCTCCCCACTCACTCCTCTCCCTCCATCACCCCCTCGATGAAGGGGTGGCGGGCAGGAGCCTTAGGGACAGCGGGGGCCGGCTGGGCAACGGGAGTCATTGGAGCCAGCGGGAACCGTCAGGGGGCGGTCATACTAGGCCGTTTCGGTCTTTGGGGCCAATCTCTGTGGCTCAAAACGGGGCAAATCTATGGCCGTCTTCCCTACCCATAATCCCCCACACAGCTGGAACTGGTCTGGGAACCACAGAGTGGTTCCAGCTGCGTGGGGGATTATGGGTAGGGAAGACGGCCATGGCTCTGCCGCGTATTTATGGCGGGTGGCGCTACGGCACCTGTCGCCCTGTCTCCATCAGCTCCGGAGGGTGCTACGAGGCACCTCTGGATATGAATGGGACACTGGAGCAGCCTTTTAGGGCTGCTGTCTGAAAAGGTGTTTTTAGTTTTCAATTCACTCCTGTAGCTGGCCTCCAGGCGGAGGCCTGACATGATATGGCCTTGTGGGAATTTGCTGGGCGTGCAGACCTTTTGTTATGTGTCCTAAAGCGACTGCACTTCGAAGAGTGAAAGCTCCTGAGGTTGTAAACTAGCAGTCGTGGTCAAGTGGGACACTGTTCAATGATTAAATGGGAGGGTTAATGATTAACACTTCACTCAGTGAAAGGTTCAAATATTGTGCACAAAGGTGTACACAAAGGGTAACAAAATATGACCATGTGTTGGAGTCTTTACCCATCCCACCTGCAGATACCATTAATGTGGTTGCACACCCTCAGTACCTTAGGAATTAGAGGGCAAATTTACTTGAAATTAGGCTAATTTAATTCAGGTCAGCCTTCACGTTCCACATGTAAATCTCATTATGATTTATTGCAGTGACAGCTCACAGAGTGTTTATCTCGACCCCTCTACTGTTACCCATTTTTTTAAGAGGTGGTCCCAGAAGGGATAGGATTGCATGTGAGAATAAACATCCACTGCAGTGAGCTGATGCCTGTAAAGAGTGAGGGGTTGCCTAAGGTTAGACGAGAGGTTGCACAAAGGGGTGGGGAGGCAAATAATTATCAGACAGGGGATTGAGTACAAAAGTTCAGATGTCATATTACAGATTATATAGGACAGAAATGCTGTAGGAACTCAGCCGGTCTCGTAGCGTCTATAGGAGGGAAAGATTTATCACCGATGTTTCAGGCCGGAGCCCTTCCTCAAGGTGTCAAGGTTTTGACTACAATCAGAGTGTCTGCAGAGTCGTGTTTCAGTCCTTCACAGCTATAGGGGATGTTGGTGAGACTGCGCCGGGACTGTTGCAAGCAGCTCCACTCTCCGTATTGTAGAAAGGATGCGATTATGCTGATGAGTCTAAAGAAGATATTCACAATGATGTTGCTAAGACTGGGGGCTTAAGGTTCAAGGAGAGGCTGGGACTGTATTTTTTTATAGAGTGAAGGAGGCTCAGGGGGACCTTAGAGAAGGGTGGCCACAGTCTTTTCCCCAAGGTAGGGGAGTCTAAAACTGGAGATCGTAGGTTGAAGGCAAGAGGGGGAAGATTTAGAGGGAATCTGACGGGCAACATTTTATTAGATGATTGTAGGTGTAAGGTAGGGAAAATTAGATGGTTGTGGAGTATGCATACATTGGTCAGCACAACATCATGAGCCAAAGGGCCTAAACTGTGTTGTAATGTTCTGTGTTCTAGTTTCACCCAGAGAATTGTGGGTATATGGGACAAATTTCTGATGGAAGTGGTGGAGACATGTACAATCTCAATATTTAAAAGACATTTGGACAGGTAATGGGTAGGAAAGGAGTAGACCAGTGATTCTCAACCTTTTTCTTTCCACTCACGTACCACTTTAAGTAATCCCTGTGGCATTGGTGCTCTGTGATTAGTAAGGGATTGCTTAAGGTGGGAAGGGACCCAATTGTTACTGAAATATTTTGCTTGAGAAAAATTGTCATTGGCCCATTTCCTTTGGAGTTATGAAACCATGCACATAACGAGTCAGTTCAGTACAATTAAAACAATGGTTTACAAATTTTTTCTTTCCACCCACATACCACCTTAAGTAACCCCTTACTAATCACAGAGTTTAATGGGGCAGTTTGAAAATCAGTGATCTAAACTAAGGAAACTAAGTTGTCAACTATCTTGGCAGGTCAACAGCATTCACTTGGTAACAGGTATTAATGGACCACAAGGGTGCTTATGACCACCATGTCTAATCACACCAGCAATTTTCCTTTACATTCGCAGTTTAGTTAATTACTTGAATTTAAGCTTCCATGATAGGACTTAAATTCACGTTTCTGGATCAATGGTCTACATCATTATTTCTCAATCTGCTGCGGTCTTTGTGTTTATTATTGGTAGTCTGTGGTGACACAGCACAAATAGGTATCACTGATATAATAAACTGGTAAACCTGTATGTAAAACAATATATTACTTTTGAGGACAAAAAAAAGGCTCAGAAGATATTCCCACCAAAACTAAATAAAAATCCCATCGATGGTTTGGGAAGGGGCTTGAGCTCAGCATTCTCCCCTCTCCACTGGTGGTCTATAGGTTTGTTATGGGTGGTCTGCAGAAAGTAAAGGTGACTTATGGGTGAAAAAGGTTGAAAACCACTGATCTGTATCTTCGGTTGCCTGTTCACAGACTTAACTGTAGCTTGTTAAACTGTTTCAAGGCACACATCTCCAGCCAGTGAGGCCAGACTCATTTCACTCTTAACATATAGAGCCAGTGCATTCGGCTGAGTCACGTCAGTAATTGTCCCCCACAGGTCCATTTCACTCTCAGTATACACTGGCAGTGTATTCAGCTGCCTCGCAACAGTAACCATCTCCCTGGGGTGACTTTTAACAAGGAAACCCTTGTTTATTTTATTGCATCTTTAGCAGGCAGAGTTCTGGTTTTAAACAGTTAGGGAATTGTTCACAAGAAACTTGGAGCATTAATGAAATTGTTCCCCTCTCCAAACAGATCCACGACATCATGATATCAAATAGTCAAAGTAACAGTTCATGGAGGTTCCTCAAATATTGTTAAGTTCATTACTCAGAGTGGAACTATAAATGTCTGCAATTTCCAGCTCTTTGATTAATTGCCTGACATCTGACAGAATAGCTGTTGGAGAAAGCCTGTTGCTACTGGTTTCAATCATGGCAGTGTTAGCTCCCCCCCCAACCCCCGCCCCCCCTTCCCTCTTGGACAGAAGGTTTCCATTTCTCGTCCCTGCTCGAAGACATCAGTGCAAACTCCTCACTGGCCCTCCAGGGAGTGCCTCTCAGTTGGAGATGAATTGTTAAAGCCAAAATCTCCTTTGCTGCATAACTCTGATATTCCGGAAAAAAAAAACAGTTCTTCCTGATGATATGCCCAATAAAAGGCATAAAAAAGATATAATCAAGAAAAAAATGTTTAATCTGATCTCTACTTCTTTTGGGAGCTTGCTGCCTGTGTACTGATTACATCAGTAATCCACATTGGTTATAGAATAACGACCCTTAAAGAAACTACATAAATATTAATCTTTCAGAAAAGTCCTGATCTGATATCCGATCTTTACAGGAAGAAACTCTGTGTGTGTGGGTCTTAGGCAAAGTTAGGTGGGCTTGTGCTTCGACATGTGCCCTGCTTCAATCGTGACTGCAAACCTTCCGGATCCACTTGACAACAACTTGTATTTCTAGAGTATACCTAACAATGCAGCATCTAAAAGGCAAAGCAGAGAATTTGACACTGGAGATCCTAATTAAAACAAAAGAAACGACAGGTGATCGTTTAGGATGCAGGTGAGTAAGTTTTCAAATAACTACTGGTCCCCAATTCACCGCAACTAATAGAGAATTATTCAGACGAATGAGTTATCTTTCCAAGTCTCCACAAAATGGCTGCTTTCACGTATAAAATTTACCTGTGTATTTGCCACCTGGCCTTAAGCTCAAAGAACCCCATTTGCCTTCTCTTGGCTGTTAGCAGTTGAACATCCACTTGGTGGATTGAGTTATGAACGCTGATCACGGTGGAATGAGAAAGAACCAACCGTGAATGTTATAGATAGGGTTGAAATGGTTAGTATGTAGCAGATTATCATAGCAAGGTGCAGACTCAATGGCTCAGCTGCTTATAGCATTCATACACAAATATAAAACTCTGTTTAATCCACAGATTCAGATAACGTTACCTGGCACGAGAACAAGGCTACCTGCTTTATTCAAATTGCAAGATTAGATTATTACCTTGGAATTGTTTTGATGGAACCATTATTTGTAACTGGCAATGCGTGCTATTGAGTTTCAACACAATGTCAAACTGAGAATTACAACCCATCACAGTTTAAAGTTTAAAGTTCAGATGTATTGTCAGATTACCACGTGACATCACCTATAACCCAGAGATTCTTCTTCCTGCTGGCCATTTACCATTTACTTCGTGGTATGCTGTACTCACAAAAAAAGACGTGTATGTGATAGTACAGATTCTATCACCAATGTGTATATGTACATATGTACAGATGGTAGTGTAGGATGACTGTGATTGGCTGAGAGTGTCGCCACACCTACTGGCAGGTCTTAAAGGATTGCTCCTAGCCAGACCAGGTCATTCTGGACTGGTCGACCTACTTGTGATATGTTCCAGTCTTTTAACTAATAAAAGCCTTGGTTTGGATCAACAAGTCTTTGGTTCTTTCCACGCGCATTACAGTGTATACAAAAGAGAGATATGTAAACAAACAAAGAACTGTAAACTAACTGTGCAATACAGAAAAAAAATATTGAGCAAGAAATAATGAGCAGAGTAAATGTTCTTAAATGAGTCCTTGATTGAGTTTGTCGTTGAGGAGTCTGATGGTGGAGGGGTAGCAGCTGTTCCTGAACCTGGTGATGTGAGTCTTGTGGCATCTACACCTCTTTCCTGATGGCAGCAGCAAGAACAGAGCGTGTGCTGGGTGGTGAGGATCTGTGATGATTGCTGCTGCTCTCCGATGTAGACTTTCTCGATGGTGGGGAGAGTTTTGCCTGTCATATAGTGGGCTGCGTCCATTATCTTTTGCAGGGTTTTCCGCTCAGAGATATTGGTGCTCCCACACCAGGTCATGATGCAGCACGCTTTCCATCACACATTTGTTGAAGTTTGCCAAGGACTCCAATGTCACGTCAAACGTCCGCAAACTCCTGAGGAAGTAGAGGTGCTGATGTCTTTCTTCACAGTGACATTAGTGTGTTGGGTCCAGGAAAGGTCCTCTGAGATAGTGACACCCAGGAATTTAAATTTGCTCTCCCTCTCCACCTCCTATGATCACTGGATCAAGCACCTCTGGTTTTTTCTCTTCCTGAAGTAATCAATCAGCTCCTTGGTTTTGGTGACATTATTCAGTCAAGTTCTCAATCTCCCACCTGTATTTTGACTCATTGCACATTTTTATACAACCTCTTTATACAGCCCACATCGTACCACCTTTACCTGGCAATTCCTCTTCCTCACCTGAGCTGTTTTGCAGACATTCCTTAAAATTTGCTAATTTAGCAATAATTAATTCTTAAGTTCCTGGCTGAATATTGCTCCAAACATGTTTCTGATTCTTAATGTTAATTAAGAAGGAAGCCATCTAGAATAGATTCCAAGTTCCAGAGGTGAGCGTGTGGAGGACAACCTGGTCCTGTAGAAAACAGCTGATGACATAAAAGAAAGTTCTGACCCAATGAATGACAGCATTTGCACCAAAGAGGGTGCCCTCACCAATCCTCACCCTCACCCAGATTAATAATGAAAGTGGTATTCTAAGCATCGCTGAGGGACAACGTTCCCTGTGGCGTCAAAGCGGAAGATGACAAACATCAAACATGTGTTTTGTCATTTTTTTTACACTCTGGTAGACGATAGTATTACTGACTAAACTTAAGTACAAACCATTGAAGTACAATTGGCAACGAGCAAGTTGCCAGCTATCTCCTCTGTCACTTCTGGAATCTAAATGTGGAATTCATATTTAACAAAGAGGAGTGGGAGATGCAGAAGGAAAATGGGAGCTACAGGGGAGAGATGGTCAGCATGTATGATGCAATGGAGGACCTTGAGGATCAGGAGGAAATTGGACTGGTACCTGGAATTACAAGGCATCCCTGGATAGGCCAACATTCTTGTCTAGTTCACGTCATTGTTGGTGATGTTGAGTTTCACCCCCTTGAGGTAAATGCTTTATTTTCCTTTGTGACTGAGATATTTCACTTGGAGGTGCAAACATTTTTTTTCAAAATGTAGATATATAGCCCTTCCGGCACACAAGCCTGTGCCTCCCATCTACACCAACGAACCTATAAAACCCCATAAATTTTGGAATGATGGGAGGAAGCCCATGCAGACAGGAGGAGAATGCACAGACTCCTTACAGAGAGTGCCGGGTTCGAACCCATGTCGCTGATGCTGTCATGGTGTAGCACTAGCCAGTTTACTTTGACAAGGAACACCTTCCTGCTCCCTTTACTTACTTTTATCAACGTTTGCCTGCCCACAGTGCAGCTTTTCCAATCTCATACTACCTAACGCACAGTGGGGACACTGACATGAATATTACACCCATCATTCATTTATTGGTCTGGTGTTAAGTTATTCATCAATCTTTTTTCTTTGTATTCTATTACTAAAGTCAATAGATGGAAATTCAGAGTTTTCCCTCCCTCACTCCTTTAAATTCCTTCCTTCCAGATTCTGAACTGTCGATGCAGTTACATCCATGGAAATTAATCAATAATCTAGAGACCCTTGTTGGTCTCTCTCTCTCTCTCTCGTACACTCATAACTTCCTTCGAAATGACAATGGAATAAACTTAATGAACTTAATGTCTTAATGTCCACTTTTTCACTTCCAATAAAAGGTTGCTCACGAGACATTAATTTGTCACTTTTCAACAGCTTTTATTGGGACTTGGATCGGGTTTGCAATGTACCCTTCCTTGGGTTTCAACAAAGCAACTCAGTCTTCCAGTGTGAGCCTGCTGCCTTCAGGAATACACAGGAATCATTAATCCATAACCTGTTCAGGTTATGTAAAGCGCTAAGGTGCTGTCTGCTCCACTTTGAACCCACTGTCGCCACAGCGTAAATACATTTCTTTAATCCTGATTGGAGAATGGCCTGAACTCAAGCATCACGTGATTCATATTCGTGGCTGTAAGTGGACGGTTGTTGAAGCAGGATCGAGTTGTTATTTTGTATGCCTGAAAATGCAATGGGGGAGGGAGCAGTGAAGCAGAAGAAGAAAAAAATTCACCCAATGGAATTTATGGGGGATGCTATTCAGGGCTCGGGGGGGATCTCTGCACTTTGCTTAGAGTTGGGTGTGGGCCATGGACTGCACACAATTTTAACTCCGGAAACGCTGTGTATTGGAGAATAATTCCAGAAAAAAATGCCAAAAACAAGTGTTGGAATTGCTTAGCTCCTCTCCGATCTTTCAAATGGTCCAGTCAGTCTGGCAGTTCGGATCCGTTTTGGGCTGATCAATGAATTCGCAAACCCCAGCAATGAATGATAGCTGTCCTTAGAAAGAAGACATTGATCTGATTGTACTGCGATAACAAAAGAAACTGCAGCAACAACAGGTGGCGTGGTTAGCCAAGTGGTTAGTGCGATACTGTTACAGTGTCGGGGTACGAATCCCACGCCGTCTGCAAGGAATTTGTCCGTTCTTCCCGTGTGTGCCTTGGTTTTTCCCAGTTCTTCCCATCCTCCAAAATATTTTTTTTTTTGCAGTGAAAATTTGCCTTGAGGAAATCCCGAGGTCGTCATTTGTAGTTTGGAACCCCCATTGTTTGGCGTTACATCTGGGTGCCAGCTCCTGATCCACCCTCACCCTCCAAAATATATGGAGATTGTAGGTTAATTGGGTGGCACGGGCCGGAAGGGCCTGTTACCACGCTGTATGGCATGGTAAAACATCCGTCTGGGATCAGATGATTATTGCAGAGCTAATGGCCTCACTGTGCTGGAGAGCTGGGTTCAATCCTGACCATGGACCCCGTCTTAGTCGAATCTGTGTGCAACGACAGGGAGAATGTGTCCAAGAAGAAACCCACATGGGCTTCCTCTGGTGTCTGGTTTCCTCCCACGTCCTAAAGATGAGCAGCTTTTTCTGCTTATCACCATACCTTGCATTTTTTGTTTTATTGCAATGTATACTTTGGATGTACCTTCACACTTGTACTGCCTGCTGCATCATATAGATTGACTTGTCTGGATGGCACACAAAAAAAGTTTTTAATCCTTTTTATGCTGCTGAAACCCTGCATTATAGCCTTAAAACAAAAAGGCAAATTTACCTTTTCTGGTGACTACCTATAAGGCAGATCCTGCAGTGCCTTGGTGCTGAGCTTCCAGAGCTGAAGGAGGTGGGGCGAGTGGGGCAGTAGTGCCGCCCATCACCATGACTTCAAACATACACGCCGAGAAGGGAAAGTGGCCAATACTGAAAATGGTGACTGAAGAGCAGCCATGAGCACTAGTGGAGATTTGCAAAAGCCATCTTAGGACTCGGGCAGATCTCCCACTCAATGTAATAGCCTCTATTAACCATATGGGCTTCTTAAAAATTCGTGCTCCTGGGTGACAGCGTTATCGCGACATCGTCAACCCTCCCCTTCCGTGCTGTATTCAGCAGCAATCCTTTTACGGAGGAGGTGGAATGACTTCACTCCACCTCTGAGTCCATCTCCCCCACCACCCCCCTCCCCCCGCCACTCCCACCAGGTGGATGGAAGATGGAGCGAGTTTGACCAGTCAATCCACCTTCGTAACTTTTATGGAGGTAAGTGACAAGATTTAAAGACAGAATAAATTAACAATTTTTGAAAAACTATAAAAGGGCCAACTGTATATCAGTACGTGAAAATAAACAAATCTACACCTAGTTGGTGGGATTAATTCGATACAATAGTGTAGATGTGGTAAAATCTGGGGGGGCTGAGATTGATCAGAATATAAAAAGATACTAATACAGGAGAGTGAGGTGTTATGGGTTAGGGTTAGGGTTAGGGTTAGGCTTGTTTTCATGGTGTCTCGCTTTCCGACTACCACTCTATGTATACTGGTTGGGAAAGTGGCTTGTGGTCAGATACACTCTGCCACATTTTTCATGCTGTAGTTTCTGATTTTTTTCACTGACAATTCATGCTGTGGTTATCATAGTTAATGCACAATATGGAATTAAAAAATAGCATAAACAATAGTGCCAGAGAGTCATCAAAACATAATGTCCTTCAAGGAAGGACAGCCATCATCTTTGCCCAGTACAGCACATATGTGTATTTAGATTATGAATCACCCCCCCCCCCCCCCCCATTTCATGGGTAGCTGAATTGTAAACCCTGGCCATGCCACCAACATGGACCAATGTAAAGAGAAGTCCCCATGAGTTACAGCGCAAGTCCCCTTTCCTGGGACAAGCCTCATCCATCAGCTGTGGATTGCCACGTTGGCTCGTGTTGGAACTTCTGTCAGGATCTGTGCATGCGGTGAGAGAGCTGCAGAGGTTCTGAGGAAAGGAAAGGTTTGCAGAGAGCTAAGAGACCAGAAGAGCCTTGCGCTATTTCTGTGAGAAACTGGGTTTTCCCCTCTGATGTTGTTTGGAGTAATTTTATATCAAATTGATGTGTTGTCAACAAAGTGTGACAGCAAAACTAGTGTGGGATTTACAGGATCCGTACACTACACATCGGACTGATAATGTATCAGAGATGATGTCATCAAATATGCACACTACACTCCGGACATATAATGTGTCAGGGATGATGTCATCAATGATGCACAATTGACCCTGGATCTGTAACATTTCAGATGATGTCACCAATGAGGTACACAAAACACAACCTGTAATTTGTCAGAGATTATGTCTCAATGATGCAATGACCCTTTTACAACTCATGAATGGCTTGGTTCATAAATATCACTACTGAAGGTCAAACTAAAATCTATCTTACTCCAGGTTTAAAGGATGGGAGGTAAATATCACAGATGGTCTCAAATCAATGGCTGGCTGGTCAAGAGAAGCTTTAGGGAAGCAGCCTCACTTCACTGAATAACAGTCTCTCCCTGTCTCAATGGCATGGAACTGCCAATTCAGGTCCAAAAGGGTTCATGTGTTGAAATGCATTGCTATAAAGTGCAGTGGCAAATGTACAATGTAAATCTTTGTGTGGTGTACATGTGTGTACATTTGTGGGTACTTTGGGGTGTCTGAGTGTGATAGTACAGACCTATCACCAATGTACATAGTGTATATAGTTACAGTATCTAGACTGTGCTTACAGCGATTGGCTGAGAGCTAAGCCACACCTACTGTTTGGGCCTTAAAGGGTTGTGTCCCTAGCCAGGTCGGATCATTCCGGACTGGTCGGCCACCTGTGAAGAGCTCCTGTCTTTTGCTAATAAAAGCCTTGGTTTGGATCAACAAGTCTTTGATTCTTTCGACGAGCTCTACACTGAGAAAATGTACGTTTGATAAAATCGGATGGTAAGGGAGGACAGATGATGTAAGGTTTTATGTGTCTTTGAGAAAATGTGTGCGTGTGAATTTAGTAATGTCATTCTATTTGTGCACAAGTATTTGTGCAAGGCTATGTGTATGCAAAGTGTGTGTGTGTGTGATGATTTTGTGTGTGTGTATATGTGTGTGCGTGTGTGTGAGTGAGAGAGAGAGAGAGAGAGGCATTGTGTGCATGCGTCTCTTTAGTAAGGTAATATCCATAGATTGCAGTCTGAATCTGATCAAGCAGATTCAACTGTTCATTTCAAAAAAGAAGTGAATATATACTTGAAACAGAAAGTAATCATGGGAGAGGCTCCAACCGGCCTGTTCTGTCCGCGAGCCAGCACCAGTGGGATGTGTCAAATGGTTTCCTTCTGTGCAGTGCGATTCTCTGGTCCTGGATATATCCTTCCTGAGTTAGTTAAGATGGCAATATTTCAAGTAAGTTGCCACCCAGTCCCGAAAGCAGCATTCTCCTTCTATTACTCAGTTCCAGATTTTCAGAGTGAACCCCGTTTGCTGGCCAAGGCCACAATTACTTCATGGAGTAATGACTCACTTGGTGGACGGGGTTGGGTATTGGAGGGGAGATGCAGGAGCAGACTTCAAGGAGCTGTGACATTCTTCTGCATTTAACTCATTAGAGAGGCACAAATAAAACTGATGTTTAATTTCAAATCACTTGGTATCGGGCAAAAGTTGACTCAGCCCCATATGGATACGAGACCATTAGCTTGGTCAAAGAGGTATATTCTAAAGGGCAGCTTAAAGGGGTATGGAAGGTTGACAAGCCCAGAGATCTGCAGATTATACCAATTTTAGGGTAGATATCAGAGGTAAGTTTCTTTACGTAGAGAGTGGTGGGTGCTTGGAATCCACTCTTAGATAGGCACATGGATGGAAGAAAAAGAAAGGGGTATGGGTACAGCAGCGGTTCTCAACCTTTTGCTTTCCACTCACATCCTACTTTAAGGAATCAGTATGCCACAAGTGCTCTGTAATTAGTAAGGGATTGCTTAAAATGGGATGTGAGTGGGAAGGGAATCACTGCTCTCGACCCAATTGTGACTGAAATATTTTGCTTGAGAAAAATTGTCATTGGCCCATTTCCTTTGGAGTTGTGAAACCATGCACATAACGAGTCAATTAGGTAGGATTAAAACAGGGGTTTTCAAACTTTTCCTTTCCTTCAAACTTTTTTTTACCCCATTGATTACCTTCCTTTTTTTTCAATTAGGTAGTGGACTGTTTATGTTTAGTCAGTCACCTCTGAAGGAAGGGGATTGACAAATAGGGTAATTTTTTAAAAGTTTTGTTTCCATGTAACATAGGTCTATTATTATTATTATTTATGATTTGTTAATACTTCATTATCATGTTCCCATGTAAAATTTACTTGACATTAATAAAAATATTGAAAGAGAAAGGTAGGCCATTTTATCTTCCCGGGGATATAAAGCACAAGTTTGCAGGATTTATACCAATCATCTTAATCTCTAACAAGCTGAAAGTGTGAGACAAAACCAAGTTAGCAGCTGAGGTGTAAAGGTGTTGTCAGGATAGCAAACATTTCCTAAATCAAGCTACTCTTGAACAGTTCCCATGGCCCAGTAGCCACTTGACCTGCTGGATCTAGTCACTCCTCAATTCAAACGCAAAGCCTCCGTGGCCAAGAATGTAAGCAATTAAACCCAGGACAAAGGGAGGCGCACCCGAGAGTGGGGACGCAGACAAATACAATCACTTGGAGGAACTCAGTGGGTCAAGCAGCATCAGTGGGAGAAGAAGAACGGATGATGTTTCGAGCTGGAACACAGAATCTCCAGCACAAAAAAGAACCCCCAACTCAGAAGCTCTAGTATTTCAGTAAATAAACTCTGTACCAGAAAACAAACTCAAGTGAAAACGAATGTCAATTGATAAACCCAGGAGTGACCAAACTCTAGCAAAAAAAATGAGGCGGAGGCTGAATTTCAGCAAATAAAATAATCATCAATCCCTAGCAGACACCAAATTCCCAGCTAAACCTGGCAGACTGAAACCCACTAGAAAAATGTAACATTTCCAACAATCGGTAAAACCCCCTATCAGGCACCTATGGGGTTTGGTAAATGCTGGATAAGTGAATTTTCTGGTTGCTTGAGAGTGTGTGTTGTGTGGATTGGCGAATTGACCGCTAGGAGGCACCAATTTTAAATTTTTATATTTTTTACCTATTTATTTTCCGTGATTTGTTTTCTGGATGCTTGAATTCCAGGTGACGGGGATTTTACTGTATCTGGGCCAAACCGCAACAGTGTACGGAACAAGAAATAGAAGAAAACATATTTTCTGCCTGGTCCACCATTCTGGAAGATCATGGATAATTTTAACTCAATGCCATTTTCTTAAACTAACTTTATGTTCTTCAATTCCCTAAATATCCAAATGCACTCAATCCGTTTTGTCCAATGTCATCAGTAACAGCTTCCGCAACCATTTTGGGTCGAGTATTTTGGAGATTCATTACTATCTGGGTGAAGAAATATCTTCTCGTCTCCGCCCTGAATGGTTTCCCCTATATTTTTGAAAAGATGGCCCCTGGTTCTAGAGACATTGGTCAGGAGAAATAACTTCTTTTGTATCTCTTTTATTGACCCAGATCAGACTTGTACAAGCTTCAATGAGATCACCTCTCATTCTTCTGAACTCAAGGGAGCATAGGTCCAATCAACTTAATCTCACCTCAACAAATTTTGGAAACGTTTGATGAACATTTCTGTTTTCTCCAAGTATATCCATCCTTGGGCAGGGAGGACCAGTTCAGTGGACAATATTCCAGATGAACTGTCACCAGGGCCCTATACAACTGCAATGTCTTCATTCTAGCACTGAAAGATATTTGCACATGAACAATTAGTGATGCAAAAACAAACTATCGGCTATTATTCCTGAACTGCAGAGTTTCAGATGCCTAGATTAAATTTAGGCACACGGGCCATTTTGGCTCCAAATTGGTCTTCAACCCATGATACATTTCGAAGGGTGGGAAGACACCGGAGCCCCCAGAGGAAACCCACGCAGACACAGGGAGCATATACAAACTCCTTACAGACAACGCCCTGGACTCAATCGCTGGTGTTGTATTAGCGTTGTGCTAACCGCTAAGCTAACTGTGCCACCCCTACAGATAGATGAGGATAGATTCCTAACTATCCTCTACTTTAATTTTTTTAATGTAATTTTTATTTGAGAGATACAGCACTGTAACAGGCCCTTCCGGCCCACGATCTTGTGCCATTGAAATACGCCTACAAATCCTGTGCCATTGAAATACGCCTACAAACCTTGTACAGTTTTTGGAGGGTGGGAAGAATTCGGAGCACCCACATACATCAGAGGGAGAAGGTATAAACGCTTTGCAGACAGTGGCGGATTTGAACCCAGGTCGCTGTAACAGTGTCGTAATGCTCTCTCAGGTAAAGAGTGTAAATTATTTAGATTAAAAATGTAATTAAGATGCGACTTATGAAAAGAGTACAGACTCACACACTGTTCAACAAGCCTGTGCTTAGTCCAGGGGATATTTATCAGGGGTAATGTTTCAACAACATTACTGTCGGGTCTAGTTTACTGGTTACAGATAAGGTTTTGGCAAGCACTCTTGACTGGGTTCAATGTCATCCCAAACATGCTTTGTAAGGGTATCCAGTTAAAGGCTTGTTTACACAGTAGGCACCATTGCAAGGAAATCCCCAGGTCAAATATCACACTAACCCTCGCCTCTCCCCTCCCATTCTGCCTCAAATACTACACTGGGTATATTTTTAATTTCCAGCGTTGCAGTTCCCTCTTTCCCTGAGTTAAGACCTGAGCCCATTTGCAATGGCCGTTCTGCAGAAGGAAAGGTCAGCATTTTATCACGGAATGAATGACACAGTCAGATAATACCGCTTACTCATCAAGTCATTTCACAACCATCTTTCTCTTGGTCACAGTTTTCACTGGTTTCCTGGCCCTTGCTCCAGTTATAGGGAGTGAAGTAGTCATGAGTCATGATACAGGGGATGTTAATTAGCAAACTGAGTTGCTGCAACAGCCAGAAGTGGCCAACACAAAAAGCCCCCTTCAAACCGTCCTATCAGGCAGTATTTTTTCCAGCATTCCCTTATCTACCATTGTGCTTCTGAATCTTTGAGGCAAAGAGCAAAGGGTGCAGCTTCCCATTCAGAGAGTGTCCAGAGAATGATGCCCTGATGGGATGTGTTGTCAGTGCTGATGTTAAAAAGAAGCCCTTCCTGCTTTAATTTAATGTAATTTAGAGATCTAGCACAGTAACAGGACTTTCTGGCCCACGAGCTGCCCAGTTACACTCATGTGACCAATTAACTGGCCCTGTGACAGGCCCACTGCCACCCTGTGACAGCTTCACTGGTCGTGCACTGACGGCCCCCTGGCTGCCCTATGACAGCCCCACTGGCCAACCTGTGACAACCTCTCTGGCCACCCTGTGTCAGCCCCGCTGGCTACCCTGTGACAGATTTGCTGGTCGCCCTGTTACAGCTCCGCTGGCTGCTCTGTGACAACCTCTCTGGCCGCCCTGTGATAGCTCCACCATCTGTGCACTGACAGCCCCGCTAACTGTCCTATGACAGCCCCACTGGCCACGCACTAACAGCCCCTCTGGTCACCCTGTGACAGCCCCACTGACCGTCCTGTGACAGCCCCACCGGCCATACACTGACGGCCCCAGTGGCCGCCCTGTGATAGTCCCACTGGCCGCCCTGTGACAGCTTCATTGGTCATGCACTGATGGCCCCCTGGCTGTCCTATGACAGCCCCACTGGCCACCCTGTGACAGCCCCACTGGCCGTGCACTGACGGCCCCGCTGGCTACCCTATGACAGCTCTGCTGGCCATGCACTGACTGCCCCACTTGCCACCCTGTGGCAGTCCCACTGGCCGCCCTGTGACGGCTCCACTGGCCGTCCTGTGACAGCTTCACTGGTCGTGCACTGATGGCCCTACCCTGTGACAGCCCCACTGGCCATGCGCTGACAGCCCCACCAGCCGCCCTGTGACAGCTCCACTGGCCGCCCTGTAATAGCTCCACTGGCCGTGCACTGATGGCCCCGCTGGCCATCCTGTGACAGCTTCACTGGTCGTGCACTGATGGCCCGACCCTGTGACAGCCCCACTGGCCGTGCACTGACAACCCCATCGGCCGCCCTGTGACAGCTCCACTGGCCGCCCGCTGACAGCTCCACTGGCCACTTCATAAAAGCCAAATCCTTTTGAAAAGCGAACACAGGTTTCTTCATAAAAGCAAATTTGCTTAAAGTGAATACTTGTAAAGCGGTGTATACCTGCATGCCTGTGCGCAAATTGACTGCCATGGAGTCATACAAACAAATGCAGAGTCAACCCACAGAGTCTGCACCAGATATCAACCCAATACATACAATGACCCCCATTTATTCTCAGATGTTTATACTCCCCACATTCTCACCAACTCCGTGCAGATTCTACCACTCACCCGGACACTAGAGATCATTTACAGTGGCCAATTACCACACCAATCTCAAATGTTTTTTGGGGTGTGGGAGGAACATGCAGAGGAAACCTTAAGAATCATGGAAAAAACATACCATCCCACACAGACACCACCTGTGTGGGCAGTATTGGACCCATGAGGAAGCGGCGCTACTGAATGAGCCTCTACTATACTTTCCCCATTAGTGACTACTCTTCTGAACAATGTGTCTCATGAAAGCAATTAATTTCATGCACTCAGGGTGCAGACCAGACTATATGTTCCGACACTGACCTGATCTCTCCCAGGTCACAGCTGAAGCTGTCATCACTCAGCTGAATGTTCACTCAGCACAAAGTGAAGCCTGCAAAACAGCTGATTGCTTGGACCGAATGTCTTGCAGGTCGTGTTCCTGATTCACGTCAATTTCTATCCTTTAGGACGTCCCAGTGGCCCCCCTCCCCCCCAATCCAATTTAGAAATAAGCTGCGTTTTGCAGAATAGAGATTGTGGTGTTTCTCAATCAAGCCCGTGACCCTGCTGTTGTAAGTGACAGTTTGAGCAGACTGGCTAGCTCAGTTGGTAGAGCAATAGGATCCCAGGGGTCGTGGGTTTGAGCCCCACAATGGACACAAGTTTTAAGGGCAACATGGTTAGCGAGGTGGTTAGTGCAATGGTGTTACTGCATCAGCATCCTGCAGTTGAAGATGGCACTCTTCGTGTCTGCTTGGGTTTCCTCCGGGTGGGGGGGGGCTCCGATTTCCTCCCACCCTTCAAAACGTACGGGGGGAGTGTAGGCTATTTGGGTGTGATTGGGCAGCATGGGCTCGTGGGCCAGAAGGGACTGTTATCCGCTGTATGTCTAAACTTAAGTGCAGCATGGTTGGCGTAAGGGTAGTGTAACACCATCACAGCACCCGTGATCAGGACTGGGGTTCAAATCCTGCGAAGACTGTAAAGAGTTGGTACATTCTTCCTGTGTCTGCGTGGGTTTTCTCCAGGGGCTCCAGTTTCCTCCCCTATTCAAAACATACCGGTGGTTGTAGATTAATTGGGTATAATTGGGCAGCAAGGACTCGTGGGCCAAAATGGCTTGCTTCCGTCTGTATGTCTAAATTAGAGCTCTGGCCATTGGAGAATTTACCCTGTCTTTACTAGGAGATATTGCTGTAGTTTCTGCTACTTTGCACTTTAACTAAACCCTTTCAGGGCTAATTAACTGTTGGCATTGAAGAGGACTGTTTGCTGTGGGTCATACACTCGATCCCACCTCCACATCAGGGTTCCACCTTGCAAAGCAGAACAGAGAAACTCTTCATTTCAGGATCAGACAGAGGTCATTGTTGATAGGAAGTTTTTATCAATGGGCCAACAAAGCGAGCCATGCATCCCGAGCTGCAATTCACGGCAGAGTTGAGTGTGCCAATGTGCTAACTGCTGTGATTCGCACAGACCTTTATGGACTCCTTATTGCAGCAAAATGCCCCACAACGCTGAAAGGCTGGGCTTAGGTAAACCATGCAGAGACTGGAGGAAAGATTTTGAGATCATTGGGTCCTTTCTTAAACTTGCCATTATGATTGAGGCCTACTCCAAGGGCTCATTTTACTAGCAGCATGACAAGCTCTGAGAGACACCTTCTCCAGACGTGTTGGCACCTGCTTGGTTTCTTGAGTGCATTGCACAAAAGATATTTGAATATGACAGAAATACTTTGCTGAATTTTGTATATCCAGACTTTTGTTCCTTAACAAAACATGCATTCCCATCTCATAGCCCTGTGACTCACCACACCACATACATTTATACTCATCCCATTTTATCAAGGTTCCTTTTATTGTCATATAATTATACTGTATGTTAAAAATGTAATGTACAGGATGCACTTTAACCATTGACTGCCGTTAGGCAAGCAAAGAGTCATCACGAACATTGACCAAGAAGAGAAAGTGAGTCCCTTCAGCAAGGTCGGCGTCAGAACGCATGTTAGCAGGGGGGCATTAAGGTAACCGCGAGGGACACAATCTGACATTCGAAAACTTGCTTGAGGGGGAGGAGTAGTGGTGCCTACTTGCATACCATGAACCTCCTCCGTGCACCGCCACCGTCCCCCTTCCCTCTGCCGTAACAAACGTGCTGCGTGGAGATTTGTGATGCTAGACGCTAGAGCTGCATGTGGGGGGATCACCGTAACTCATTGTGGGGTTGGGGGGGTGTCAATTCCCGCAAATGCCCGCCCTTGGGGCCGACCCTGCCCTTTAGAGACACTGAGTGTCTGTGGATCCTCCCCATATTCACATCCTTCCCATATTCACATCATCACACAACTTTGGAACGATGCACCCAGACAATATCTCTTGTGCTCACTAGGAAAATGTACAAACTCCACACAGAAAGCGGAGGAGGTCAGGGATTGAACCAAGGCCACCAGAGCTGCGAGGCAGTAGGTCCACGAGCTTCACCCCCATGCCACTTGAGGAGAAGGGAATGCTGCTCGGAGGACGGGTTGCACTGGATAGAGTTCTTTCTCACAGCCGGAACAAACACAAGAAGTGGATGAGTGGCCCTCAGTGTTGTGTGATTCCCTTCCATGATGAAGGCAGGTAAGTGACTTCAGGATGTTATTGAAGGGGCAGTGTGCAATGCCATGAGGTGGTGGCCAGAGCTTAGGGAGAGAAATCCAGTTTGCAGACCTACAGTGTTCAGCAAATTTGCCACAATTTGTGCAAGGAAGCGGGTTGGAATATTAGAACATAGAACAGCACACCACAGGAACAGGTCCATGTGCCTGTGCCAGACATGATACAAAATTAGACTAAATCTCTGCAGCCTGCACATGACACAAACCTTTCTATTCCCATGTCCATCAAGCTGCCTCCCCCTCCTCAATGCTACTGTCACGTCTGCTTCCACCCCTACCCCTGGCAGTACCTACTGCTCAGTGTGTGTGTAAAAAAATAAACTACCCCACACCTCTCCTTTAAACTTTCCTCCCCACACCTTAAATGCCGGTGGCGGGCTGCTGGCGACTTGAGGTGAGGAACTCACGAAGGCTGGAGGCTGCTGTCGGGGGACTCACACCGGGCTGCAGGCTGCTGGAGACTGGCTCAAAACTAGTTGAAGGGGCACCAGGTATCGGAACTGGGATGCGAGGGTGGGGTGCCAAAGGCACTGAAGGGTTCCCAACTGTGTTGGAGGTTCGGATCTGGAGCTTGGGTTTCTGAAGGTTTGGTCTGGACTCTGTGTGGCTGCAGAAGCACTGGAGGTGAATCTACGGACACTCGTTGACTCTGGATGGGGGGTGGGGCGGGGAACTCTCCTTTGCTTCTCTGACTGTAAGAGGCGCTTCAGGCATGTTTGGCCGATGGCGAATCAGTCTGTCTTACAGCAGGTAAACGCAATTTCATGTAACATGACCCTGGTTTATTACAATGACAATAAATTGAATCCTGAATCATGCCCCCAGTTTTTGACATTCATAAACTGGGATAAAGATTCTAACTGCCCACCCTATCACCGGTTCTCTAATTTAACAAGTTTCCATCAGGGGAATCCTCGGCCTCCGACGCTCCAGAGAAAACAGCCTAAATTATTTTGGGACCTTCTTCTCTTTGCCAACCGATATAAACAGAAGTTGGGGCACAAATAGTGATTCAATGCACAGATTGGTTACATGCCTTTTCCAGACAAACATAAGAGGGGTCATATTAGACAGGGTTAGGTTTCCCATTAAACAGAAGTGAGAAATCTTTGGGATTAAAAATAGATCCGTATGGAGCAAAGGAGAAGCAGCAAGAAATTCAGGGGCTCCTGTCACCCATGCTGCACAGGACTATTCTTAGAGCTTGTACTGTACAGGTATTTTTTTTTTAGTCTTGCTTTCAAGCATTAATGATCATGTGGCTAACAGTTAACCATTCATACCAAAGGCCATTTTCAGGTATTTCAAACAGTAAGCCAAATTAAAGCTGTCGCAGTTGACAATTTTATTCGGAGAATGCCGTCGCAGATATAGTAAAACCCCTGGTATCCAGAATTCAAGCAACCGGCAGCCTCAAGCAACCAATTAAAAAAAACAAGGATATTTTAAAAATTAGAATAAATAAAAAATACGTGTTTAAAATTGCAAATCTTCTCTGAAGTCACACGTAAGCCTTTGGTAAAGGTAGGAGCAAATATTCAACCAGCCGTGGCCTTGTTTTACTCATTGCAGCTGTTTGAATAAAGTTGTGTGAACAAAATGCCTAATTTGTAAATATCTAAAAAAATGCCTATTGGAAAAATTTAATTTGGCTGATAATTGTTCAAAAGAGGCAAAATATTTCAACTAAAAAATTCTTAAAACTTTGAATTCCTTTTCTATGCTATTCCTTGAAACCTACATCTAACAAAGATGGTTGAAACAGATGGTTATCTATAATTGGACTAGCCAGTGAAAAACCATTAATTCCAAATAATTTCCTAAACTGAGCCCAAATTCTCAAACTATTTTTCATCAATGGATTATTTGTTAATTTGGAAAAGGAAAATGGTAAAAAAAAATCCTAAAATTGCCAACATAGAGGGTTTTTTTTAAGTAAGCTGTGATTCCTTTTCTACCCAGGAAGGGCGATTCATTGATTTATCCAAATGTAATAATAAAAGTTAATTATGTATATTAATCACCCAATAGTATAATCTATGGGCATTTGGTTCAGTCCAAGATTTCGGATTTTCTGCCAATTTCTAATATGAAAATTCTTGATTTGTTTTTAATTTACAATTTTATTTTCATGGTGGATTAATAGCAAGTATTTATAATATACTGGACTTAAATTCAGTTCCAAATGCAGGGATCAAAAGATATTGGGAAAGAGTCTTGAACATAACATTTTCAGATGAAGATTGGTCTCTACTCTCAGCTTAATTAATGATTCCTCATTTTGTGCAAGACATCACTTATTACAATGTAAAGTGGTGCACAGAACTCACATGCCTAAACTTAAATTATCCCATTTCTATGCAGATATTGATTCTTTTTGTGAGAAATGTAAAATTTTTGAAGCCTCTCTGATGCATGTGCTCTGGGAATGCCCAAATTTAGAGAGATTTTGGAAAGAGATTTTTCAAACTCTATCAACAATTTTCAGGATTAACTTGGAACCCTGTCTGTTAATTCCTGTTAGTTTTTTTCATACGACTCAGGTGAACCTCTATCGGCATCTCAGGAAAGAAAACTTTTTCTACACTGATATCCAGACAAGCAATTTTGTTGAAATGGAAAGGTGATGCATCCCCTACTCATACACAGTGGATGTATGATGTAATGTCCTATTTAAAATCAGAGAAAATCAGATATAATATTAAAAATGGAAAGTTGCAACTGATGAAATTATGGGACCCATTCTCAGAATTTTTTTATAATTGGAAGAATCAATAATTACTATGCATGCCAGCAATTCTTTGTCCTCCGGAGATCGCCAGTAATTCCACAACGTTATTGATTATATTATATAAAAAAAGGTAACCTTCATAAAGTGAGGGACAGATTAGATTAGTCCATTAGTTTTTTAAAAAAATATTTATTATTTTAATATAACAGTCTAATAAATGGGTCTACATTATGTTTATTACTAGATTGAGTTATTATAAGTAACTATTAATGTAGTTATCCATATTTTCTTATTTATCAATTTTTTCTCTCTTCTGTATGTATTTCCTTGTATACAATTGCTTCAATATGTATTGGGGTGACTTTCTTAGAGTGTCTCCTTACTCCTGCTTAGTAAGTGTTGCCCCAGTCAGAAGGTTTATCTGTAAACTTGCGGGAGTTGGTGGAGGGAGTTAATTATCTATAATGTTATTGTTCATCTTTCAGACGGCTCTGTGGAGGGGGAGGAACCTTTAAATATAATGATGATTAAATGTTAGTAGTTTTGTCTTTTAAACAGTTTTTTCCTTAATCCAGGTGCATTAGTTAGGCATTAAGAGTAAATCTCAAGCAACCGGAAAATACATTTATCCAGCACTGGACTATCAAGATCAACAGTTGAAGGGCAATTGAGGTCAGGTGACCCAAACATCACTATTAAAGTGAGGGATGGTATAGCAGAGCGGTCATTGAGGGAGTGGTTATCATTGGAGAAGGCTATGGCTTAAGGGGCTTCAGTGAACAGGGGCTGAGGTGGCAGTGCAGGAATTGAAGTAAGGGCCACCCTATTCGATTCAGCAGGTAGGCACAGGTGAGGGCAAGTTTTAGATATCATATTTTTTTTTCCTCTAGTCATAGCTGATGGGAATGGCAGCCAAGGCAGGGGAATGCTCCTTTGGCAGAATATGGGTTGCCAAGAAAGCCAGCAGTATCCCTGATGACTACATCTGTGAGAAGTGCATCCAGCTGCAGCTCCTGACAGGCTAAGTTAAGGGATTGGAGCTGGAGTTGAATGAACTCCAGATCATTCAGGAGGAAGAGGAGGTGATATACAGGAGTTACAGGGACACTATCACACCTAGGAGGCAGGAGGAGGGTAGATGGGTGACAGTTAGGAGAGGGAAATGGAAAGGGAGCAGCCAGACAGTGCAGGGCACCCCTATGGCCATTCCCATCAATATCAAGTATATAATTTTGGATACTATTGGGGGAGGGGGGAAACCTACCCAGGGACAAGCCACGGTGATCAGTTTTCTGGCAAGGAGTCTGGTCCTGTGGCTAAGAAGGGAAGGGAGGAGAAGAGGCAAGCTGTAGTGATAGGGCATTCCATAGTTAGGCAGACAGATAACAGGTTCTGTGGAAGAGATTGAGTATCTCCAGTGGTCTGAGATATCTCAGATCAAGTTCACGGCATTCTCAGGGAGAAGGGTGAGCAGCCAGATGTCAAGGTCCATGTAGGAACAAACTAAAAGGTCCTGCAAGGAGAGTTCATGGAGTTAGGCACAAGGGACAAAATTGGTCCCCTTGAAGGTCTGAGTGGTCGGCTTTGTATGGAGTCAAAAGCAATGGGGGAGATCTTAAACTTTCTTTTTTTCATCAGTATTCATCAGGAAATGGGAACAGTGGCAGGGGAAGTAAGGAAAACAAGCCGTGAGGTCATGAAACCTAAACAGGTTAAAGAAGAGGAAATGCTTGCGGTCTTAAAACAAATAAGGATGGATAAATCCCCATGGCCTGACAAAATATTCCCTCAGACCTTGAGGGAGGCAAGTGTAGAAATTACAGGGGCTCTTGCAGAAATATTTAAAATGTCCTTAGCCAAGGGTGAGGTGCCGGATCCTTGGCTAAGGACATTTAACAGACAGGGTTCCAATTGTTTAAAAAAATCTCCAAAATTAACCCTGAAAATTATGGGCCAGTGAGGTGCTCTAAGAGATCAGATATACAATTTGGATAGCCAGGAACTGATTAGGGATAGTCAACATGGCTTTGCGCATGGTATGTCGTGTTTAACAGATATTATAGAGCTTTTCAAGGGGTTTACCAAGAAAACTGATGTAGGAAAGGCTGTGCATGTTGTCTGCATTGATAATTTAGTAAGGCCTTTGACAAGGTCCCACATGGGAAGTTGTTCACAAAGGTTCAGACGCTCAGTATTCATGGTGAAGTAGCAAACTGGATTCAACAATGGCTGGATGGGAGAAGCCAGAGAGTAGTGGTGGATGATCGCTTCTCAGCCTGGAGGCCTGTGAATAGTGGTGTGTCTCAGGGATTGGTGCTGGGACCATTGTTGTTTGTCATTTATTTCAATGAGCTGGATAATAATGTGGTTAACTGGATCAGCAAGTTTACAGATGACACTAAGATTGGAGGCATTGTGGAAAGCAAATAAAATTTTCAAAGTTTGCAGAGGAATCTGGACCAGCTGGAAAAATGGGCTGAAAAATGGCAGATGGAATTTAATGCAGGCAAGTGTGTGGTGTTCCATTTTGGAAGGACAAACATACAAGGTGAATGGTAGGGCACTGAGGAGTGTGGTAGAAAAGAGGGATCTCGGAATACTGACACATAATTCCCTGAAAGTGGCCTCACAGGTTTGTAAAGAGAGCTTTCGGCATATTGGCCTTCATAAATCAAAGTATTCAGTACAGGAGTTGGGATGTGATGGCAAAGTGTATAAGACATTGGCGAGGCCAAATTTAGAGTACTGGGTGCAGTTTTGGACAACTACTGTAACTGCAGGAAATGTATCAATAAATTAGAAAGAGTGAAGAGAAGATTACCTGAACTTCAGGAACTGAATTACATGGAAAAGTTAAGCAGATTAGGACTTTATTCCCTGGAGCATCGAAGAATGAGGGGAGATTTGATAGAGGTATTTAAAATTATGAGGGGGACAGACAGAGTAAATGTCGATAGGCTTTTTCCACTGAGGGTAGTACATGAGATACAAAGAAAGGATATGGGTTAAGAGTGAAAGGGGAAAAGTTTAGAGGGAACATGAGGGGGGACTTCATCACACAGAGAGTGGTGGGGGTGTGGAACGAGTTGCCAGCTGAAGTGGGGCATATGGGCTCAATTTTAACATTTAAGAAGAATTTGGATAGGTACAGGGATGGGAGAGGTACTGAGGTCAGGGGGATTAGGCAAAAAGTGGTTTGGCACAGTCTAGAAGGGCCTGTTTCTGTGCTGTAATGTTCTATGGTTCTACCAATCCCCACAGGTGCCGAATATCAGGGGTTTTACTGTACAATGTTATTGAGCATTCATCATTCTACAGGAATGCAATTTAGCTTAAACAATTCAATTCACACGAGGGGAAGGAATATGAGTGCCAAAGGCATGGTGTAGGTCTATGCTTTTTACATCTAAAACCTCCACAGTGTTCTGGATTACTCAACTTTTCACTTGTGTATCAAGATGTAGTTTATGTCAAAAGCTGCCTCCCTTTCCCCAGCATCACATTCTAGTTCCCTTGCTCCAGCCTTCTGCAGGTGTGGACCCTCATATGAGGACTGTTTAGCCCACCAATGCTTTGGAAGAGTGTCTACTTTCCCAAGTCTGTCAAAAGGCAAAGAATGTCTCGCCAACAGGAAGGAGCAGACATGCCTGTCATCCAGGCATGCTCTCCAGTGGGGATGACCAGAGAGAAGGGCTGATTTTGTTCTCTTCTCAGCTCCAATAGTACCTCAGGAGCCAACAGTAAATTGCCTGTAAACGTAACCATTAACAAACAAGAAAAGTATAAGGTTCCATTGTTTCGGACTCTACTTGCTCCTGTTCTCACTTTTTTCTCTAATCTTTCTTCCCCTCCAGTGGCCCTCCATCTTATCCATCTCTTCTACCTCCTCATCTGGTATCCAATAACCTCAGCCGCTCAACAGCCCTTCCCTTCTTATGCTTACTTTGTCCCTTTCCATCTTCGCCTTGATGTCGGGTCCCGACCCAAAACTTTGACTGACCATTTCTCTCCATGAATGCTCCCTGACCCATTGAGTGCCTCCAGCCCCTCAGTGCCTTCCAAGACCCTGGAGTGTTATTGAAACCAAGAGAATGCACAGCAGACCATTCAGCCCATACTATCTGCTAGCCTTCCTCACAACATGGGAGGTAGATGACTGGACAAGCATGTGCGTGTTCAGGAGCCTTGCCGTTCAGTGTGGGTGGTCATGTCTCTCCAACCATCCTAGTCTCTAACCCTCCGAATTGTAGTTGTTGCCTCCCCTGTTTCTAACTATGATGTTGATCCATTTCTCATTTTCATTCTCTGTCAGCCTCGCCCTCTTTTTCCTTCCAGATTTCTAGTGGTAACTAAATGTCTTAATGTATCTCTTCACAGTGTCCAAAGAATTTTAATCGCTGTTTTCTGATTCTTTTCAGTAATGTAAGTTTTGTTTTTGTTCTTTGTAGAGTTTCTTCGTTGGTTATCCTGTCTGTATATGATCTGCGCCACCTTCTTCTGAGAAACCACATCCCTCCTGCATTGATTCTTCATTCTATTGCATTTGTGATGGTCCATGACTCGCAGCCACACATCAATGGAGGAAGAATGTAGCAGCTGAGAGTTTGAAGGCGGACATCAATTGCTATTTTCTTGTTCGTTAGGGTGGTTCTCATTTCTATAAATGTTGTTCTTGCCATTTCTATCCTTGCTGTATTGACTATTTCGCATTTGCCATCAGATGTTCCCCATGATCCAAGGTTCTTGGAAGTTTCCAGTCAAGCATGGAGAGATCCAAATTGTTGCTCTGAAGAGAAGTGAGTTCAAATCCAGCCACAGCAAGTCTAGAATTTTTGTTCAAGTCATGAAATTATCCCGGATTGTGCTAAAGCTCCACTTCATTCACTCATGGTCTTTGACTATCTGTTGGTTTTGCTGTTCCAGAGTACTCACCTAATTCACTTCAGTTCAGGGATAATTAGGGATGAACAATGAGCGCTGGGCTTCCCAGAGGAATTCACATCAATGAGCTTGCTGAGGTTCTGCTGTGGCTAACCACTCCATGGTACCATGGCAGTGAGCGCCGCAGCCCTGCCACTCTCTTGGGACAGAAGCTTCTTCCGTTGGACTTGATTTCCGTTGATATCAATGTGCTGATGTTATTAGGTCCCCTGAAACTTGGTCAATGAATGAGGATTAATGGAACAGTGTAAAGGAGGAGGCGTGTAAGTTGGGAAGGCAATTCAAGTAAAATGGATCTTGGCAAGGCAGGCAGAGATAGTCATTAACATCCAATCATTCCGAGCTTTGGAGTCTGAATCCAAAACTGACAATGGATAGTAAAAGGGCATGGCATTCCGTCAGTTCCGATGACGGTCTTTGACAGTTTTTATTTCCTCAGATGCTGCCTGATCTGCTGTTTTATTTCAGCATTTGGTGTGTGGTTGTGCTGGGGACGCTTATTAGTAATTTATGCTCTGCACGTGAAGACATAGGTTACACATCTGCATAGCTGGTGCACTTATTGACAGAGCACGGAACAAGTCCATTCAATTCATGATTAACACGGCCTCCTCTAAAGCAAGGTGTATGCCCCTCCTCCTGCTCCATGGTGTGTAATTTCAGTTATCTAGCTTGCTGCTTTGGAATGACCTTGCTGAATCTCATTGTCTCCTTTTCAGGCAGTGCAATGCAGAATTAGGACCATGGAACCATAGGACATTACAGTACAGAAAACAGGCTTCTTCGGCCCTTCTAGTCTGTGCCGAGCTATGATTCTGCCTAGTCGCACTGACCTGCACCCAGCCCATAGCCCTCCATACCTCTCCCATCTCTGTCCAACTTTTTCATAAATGTTAAAATTGAGCCCACATTCACCACTTCAACTAACAGCTCGTTCCACACTTCCACCACCCTCTCTGTGAAGAACTTCACTCATGTTCCACCTAAACCTTTCCTCTTTTATCCTTAATCCTTGTCCTCTGGTTTGTGTCTCGCCTACCCTCAGCAGTAAAAGCTGAGTTGCATTTATTTTGTCTTTATCCCCAATAAGATTGTATACCTCTAACAAATCTCCCCTCATTCTTGTACACTCCAGGGAATAAAATACTAACCCGTTTAATCTTTCCCTGTAAAATGCCCTGAAGTCCCGGCAACATCCTAGTACAGTAAATCTTCTCTGCACTCTTTCAGTCTTATTGGTATCTTTCCTGGGGTTAGGTGACCAAAATGCACACAACAGATTCGAACTTGTGTCTTAGTAACTCCTTTGGCAGGATGATTATTCGAAACGTTAGCATCTGGAAGTTCACCAGAAATAGGAGGCTGACCTTTCTTAGCATTGCTGTCACAATTACACTCATTACTCAGGCCGAGACTCACACAAGAAGGAGATGGAGAAGAACTGAGGAAGTGTGAGAGTGCAGCACTGTTGGAGGTGCCATCTTGAGGATAACCAGATATAACTTAAACCCCCTTCCCTGCGTCTCGCTCTTTCTCTCTCCTTCCGTCTCCCTTTGTCCAGATCCTCCCCATCCTTTCCTTCTTCTAGCAGAGCTCTCAGAGCATTAGCCTTCTGCCCTTGCCTCCATCATCTCACTTTATGCCCTCCCACCTGTATTCCCCTATTACTTGTTGGCCTCTGCTCCTCCCCCTTTCCCCTTCTTCCTTCCTACTCCCCCCGCCCACCTTTTTATTTGGGCTTCAACCTGGATTTTTTTCTTATTCCTGATGGAGGACCCAGGTCCGAAACTTTGAAGGCCGTGGACTTCTTATGGATGCTGCGTGACCTGCTGGTTTTCTCCAGCACACTTGTGTCTTGCGCTTGACCCCAGGAACTCCAGATTTTCTTTTCATTTAAAACCAGATTTAGCTTCCTTCTCAAAGGGATAGAAAAGACCTAATTACATTATGTTTTACAGTTCAGAGGGGCTCTCGCTGGAGTTGAGTCAATGCGTATCCCTCAACCAGAACTAAAATAATTCTGGGATGGAAATCCATTCTTGGTTGAATCCACTGAACATAAATGCATAAAATGCATTGGCAAGTTTCAGAGATGGAATTCTACTTCGTATAGTTTTACACATTTTTTTTGCTGCAGACGTTGGCCGTTTCTACCCCATTAGTTGCTCATTGACATGTCACTGTTTCTGGGACCTCGCTGTACATTTCTTGGCTGAAATTGTACCAGTGGCTACATTTTCAAAGAACCTCAATCGCTGAAAAAACACCACTGAACATACGGCGGTTGTAAAGGGTGCTATTGAAACGCAAGTCCTTCTGTTAAATGTAGAGTTTGCGACATTATAGTAACTACCCCAATGATTCCCACAATGCATCAATTAGGTGTGCAATAGGGAAAGCAATGTTTGCTAATTGGTGTACCGTCGTACCATTCAACCATCCAACAAACCCTGTACTCCATATCAGGATAACACCAGCATCTTCTTGACCTGCAGCTGGAGGCCATTGTTGGATTGTAATGATCTCTACACCATCTTACTTCTCCGAGGATTGTCACCTTATCGTGGTGGAGAGGTTAGTGTGGTCCTGAAATCCCAAGGGTGATGCCGCCTTGAGCTGTCCTCCTGGTAGGGTCACCCATGGCGGTAAGGTCAAGGGGGAGGTCCCTAACAAAGAACAATCTAACCAAGTCCTCAATGGTGGAACAGGCGGATGAAGTGACTCTGAACTCAACGGCTATGAAGGCGGAAGAAGGCTGCAACAAATCCATCAGCTCCAATCATTGTGGTTTCCATGCCATTGGAACTAGTTGGTTGATTTGTGAATCGTGTGCGTCTTGAAGTGCAACATCGAGTACACGTTAAACAATACACGCACAAGCATCTTTGCTCTACGGATCAACGGAGCGAAGACCATCATCCTCGACCTCAAGGAATAGCTACCATCTTAATATGCTCAGAAGATGGCAGAGGCCAGAATCTGAAGCTAAACAAATTCAGCTGGAGGAACACAGTGGATTGAGTAGCATCAGCGCAAGTAAAAGAACATTCAAAATTTCAAGGCAAAATTCTTAACCAAGATTTGTTTGCTTAGCTCATGTAATCTGAATGGTATTAATACCTCCATTTATTCTGATGGGGACTTTTCACAGGCAACACAATGTCAGGTCTTAACTTGAGGCCGTGTTTAACTGGATACAACCAAATGATCAACAGGTGAGTCAGCCCCTTGATTTTTTTTCACCTTTTTAAATTAAGAGTGTTGCTTTGTTCCTGACCACACGTTTCTGACCACAGCCAAGCTACTCAGCTGCTCAGTAATCCAATAAAGGAAAGGCAGAAGCCAAGCCTCAGCGCCAACCCATCCGTTCCCTCTGCTCACCGTGGAAATGCATAATGCACAGCTCTGCAATGGTTGCTCAACCACCCCAACGCCATGAAGGAGCTGCTTATGAGCACCTATCTTTGCATGTATCAATAGTGCTGAAGCGGAGATGGGGGAGAATGTCCAGTTCTCAGGAATAAAGCTCACAGAAATTCACAGGCCGCAAGTCCAACCACGCTGATGCTATGGCCAGGAATGTGCATCAACGGTTCTATTTACTCAGAAGCTAAGAGAATACGCTATGCCCTCGAGGTTCCTTACCAATTTTTGTGGGCGCACTATAGGAAGTACCCTGTCTGAATGCGCCGCAGTTTGGTGCAGGAACTGCAATGCCCAAGGCCGCAAGAAACCGCAGAGGGTTGTGAACACAGCTCGGGCCCTTACACAAAGCATCTTCCCTTCTATCGACTCCATCGCTACCTCCCAGTGTCTGGAGAAAGCCTTCTACATATTGAAGGACCCGTCCTACTCACATACTCTTCTGCTTCTATTCAACGGGCAGGAGTTTGAAAACATAATCTCCATTATTTATTTCCTGCTGTTTATCAGATTCTTAAATGGGCCTCTCATTGGTAAAAAGGTAATGGCCGGGCACAGTTATAACTGTACTCTGATCAGAGTGGAAGAGCAGATGGATCTTGGGGTCCAAGTCCATAGATCCCTCAAGCTTGCCACGCAAGTTGATAGGATGGTTAAGAATGCGTGCTGGCCTTAACTAGTCAAGGGCCTTGAGATAAAGTTGCAGCTCTAGGAAATCTTGGTTAGGCCACACTTGGAGTATTGTGTTCAGTTCTGATCGCCTTATTACAGGAAGGATGTCGCTGCTTTAGAGAAGATGCAGAGAAGATTTACCAGAATGTTGCTTGGATTAAATAACATATTTTATGAAACAAGGTTCAGCATGGACTAGAAGGGCCAAGTTGGCCTGTTTCTAATGCTGTAATTGTTATATGAAAATTGTTATATAAGGTTGATAGATTCAGGGATTTTTCTCTTTGGAGAGATGAAGGATAAGAGGTGATTTAATTGATGTATATAAGATTATGAGAATGGACCACCAGCACCTTTTTCCAAGGTGACAGAGCAACTATCTGTTTAAGGCAGCGATTCTGCACCTTTTTATCCCACTCGCATACCACCTTAAGTAATCCTTTACTAACCAATGGCCATAGGTGCTCTGCGGTTAGTAAGGGATTATTTAAGGTGGCATGCAAGTGGAAAACCAAAGGTTGAGAACCACTGGTTTAAGGTGATTGGAGTTTATGGGAGATGTCGGAGTCACATTTATTTTTACACACTGCAATGGTGGGTGCCTGCAAAGCATGGTGGTGGAGGTGGGTAAAAGAGGGACATTTAAAAGACTCAGACACGTGGATGTAAGGAAAATAGAGGGCCTATTCTGTGCTGTAAATTTTATGTGCCAATTTTGCCTTTTACCCTTATTAGAACACATTAGCCCTGAACTCTCTTTTAAAATTCATACACTTGTCAGCTTGTACCAGCAGGCACTTGCTCCCAGTCTATCTCCCCCCACCCCCCCAGTCCTTTCTGACACTATGAAATCAGCCTTCCTCAAATTCAAGACCCAACTTTGAGAGCTCTTTACTCTAATTAGAGCTGAAAGAATATATTAAAACGATTAATAATTTTTCATTAAAAATGTAACAGCATAATTAATTTGCTTTAAAACACATTAAACGGCAATTAATTTAAATATTATTATTTAATTTAAAAAACCCACAAACCACTTACCTTCACTTACCATTTGAATTAAGGTTGGTGACCACATTCAAATGAATGTGACTGCAAAGGTTAAATATTGGTTACAGTTGAGTAGGGTTTTAATTTTGTACATGAGTAGGTCATTAATTCCACTTGTTCCTGATGCCAGTATTGGAGGTCACCAGGTGACTCGCAACAGGAAGTGCCTGGTAGCATTATCAAATTGCAATTGACTCACAACCTGGATATGGTCGCCACTGTGCTTTGCTCATGGTTAAAAAATCACAGATCTTAACAGAGCAATGCCAGGGAATTACCAGAGAAAGGCATTAAACCATGGCCTGCACACCCTCTGTGGAAAGAAAGTATGGGCTAGACCCCCATTCTGCCAGTTCCCTCTCCACAGCCTCAACAGAAGCTGTAAGAAAAATGAAGGGTGTGGCCCATGAGAGAGGGAAGGGATGATCGATGTGGAGTTGGCTTATCTAGGTTGTCTGGCTGACATAACATCGTGGGCTGAAGGGCCTGTACTAAGCCGCTATGGCGATCTGATTTAACCCCTGGTATGTCACAACTCAATTCCACCGTCCACTCTCACCAAATGCGACTTAAAACCAACAAAACTGAGACATTAAAATAATGCTTATTTGTGACGAACACTTCTGGAAACCAGGAAAAGACTTGATTCTTGCATTGAGATGTAAGAGTACATGAGAAGGTACGAGGGGGGACATTTAATAGGCACATGGCTGTACGAAGAATAGAGAGTTATGGGTGTGAAGAAGGGAAGGATTAGATCATTGCAGGTCTACATAGGTTAGTTCAACATCGTGGGCCTATAATGTTCTATAAGATCCTGAAGCAAAATTTCACTCATTTTAACATCAACCAGCATCATAAAATATATAAATATTGCACTAACCTCCCACAAAATGAAGGCTCAACATTGTCCCGCCAGACCCTGAGCAATAATTCGGTGAATTAACATCTACAGAACGGAGACTCTTATGCTCATAATGCTAAGGGCACAACACACTAACCTCTGCCCCAGTATGTAGGTGCTTTAATTCAACTGTACACGAGACCTGACCAGATACAGATTATTTTTCACTTACTGTCATACTCAGCTGGTGAAACCTTGTATTTGCCAACACCAGACTGAACACAATGGGCCAATCACCATCCTCCGATCCTTGTCACTGAGGCAGTGACTTGCACAGAGGATATGTTCATCCGTTAAACACTTGGTGATGAGAACAGTTTACTCCCTTTGTTTATGGCTGCTTCTTTCTCTCTCGGCTGCCAACAAGACTCTTGCATTGGATTGGACATGATACAGCAGTTGGCTCCATCAGTTCAGAAATACACCCCTTTACTGTTCCAAGACCAGGTTCTGACCTTCATCCTCACACTTGCCTGGCAAGACGGTAACAGTTTCCATGGGGAAAACATATTTGAAATCATCTGCCCTGTGAATAAACACTGCAAACAAACTGCTTGTGGTCTTTGCCCTGGAAAACAATAATCAGGGCAGGGAACCTGGAAATTAATTTCAGGGAACAAACCACAGAGGATTTCAGTTGGAAATGAAACATCCCTTTGGAATGAACATTGAGCAAAGATGTCCATAGATACATCTCTAACATTTAGTTATGGAGAAAAATTATGCCCTCAAGCCACAGATACAGTGTGAAATGTGTTAGTAATTTTGTAAGTGATCTTGCTCCAGTTGAATACAACGACAAGCCCTCGCGCCAGCCCTGAAAGCATCTAATAGTTCGGCAGGATGCTACTTGCTACCTTTGTAAGGATTGCTTGATAACACACTGCCTTCTTTATACCAACAAACTCATCAAGCAATAAAGTCCCTTGCTTTACATCATTGCCAAGTTACCTCACAGAGGTACTTGCCTTGCTTACCTTTAAAGCTCAGATAAACCCGGGGGGCATTCTGCTGTTGACCTCCTGCACTGATGCTCCACAGGGAAAGGACCAGGAACCAGGTGGCTGGAAGGTGGCCCATGGCAACCAAGATCAGCGACCACAAAGAGTCAGCAGCTTTAGACCTGCATCAGAGTTGAGGTACAAAAGACAAGAAAAGCATAATCCCTCATCAGTTGAGTGGTTAGGCAAACAGCTCAGTGGTGATTAAATCCAGCTTTTTGTGGGTTTGTTGATACGAGACAGAGAGGGAGAGAGAAGTCTGAATACCATAGTAACTTTAATATCAGCGCAAGGAAAAATAACGAATAGTTGGGTGGGGCATAGGAAGGGAGATGTTGTGGGTGGGAAAAGGTGGGGGGGAGGGGTGGCTTAGTTCAAAAGAACCATGTTGTAACTCCTGTGCAGAAAGTGGAGTACAATGGCATTGCAACGGAGTCAGCATGAAAACAGTTATCAATGCAATAATTAATCATTGTTTGAAGCATAAGCTCCAGCACATGCAAATAATCCCTTTGAGAACATTAGGCAGATCTCAACTCCCCTATGAAAATAAACACTCCAAACTGTTCCCTTTCCATTCTTATTCCAGAGCTGCTCTCTACACTAATAAAGCTATTTTGTGGGTCTATAAATTCCCACTTAAAAAATATTATTTATAGCAGATGTGAACCTCCTTTAAAGGTGCGATTCTGAAAGGCTGTGAAGAGGGCAGATCGGCTAGCAGGCTCCCTCTGTGGTTAGGTGTCAGCTCACCCTCTCAAGCTTTCGATCGGTAGATCCAGCAATATTTCTTGCTGAACTCTGAATTCCCCGGACCAATAGATATGCCAACTCTAATAATGCTCTTCTTTGGGGATTTGAATCTCAGCCCAAGATTTGGGAATGATTGCATCGGGAAACAGGGCTGTTCAAGCTGATTGCAGGAGTCTTGTCATTAAGGAACGGTGAAGGGAAAACAATTATGTACAAAGGGGTCAACACGGAGGGATTAGATGAAAATAAAACTGAGAGTAATTTCTGCTCAGGGAGAGTCAGTAGCACGGTGTGACTAAGGATGGTTCCATTAATGCAACTCAGTGGAAATTCATGAGGCTGCAATGAAGATTGAAAATTCGATTCACCACCGTGACCGCTGAGAAAATACAATAATAATCTTGACCAAGGTAATTTAAAAACGGAAGGCAATGTAGTAAATTATTTGATACTTCAAGGAAACTAAGAAAAAGGAGCTTCAATCACAGTGGCATCTCAGAGAAGGAAACACCCCACGCTCATACACATGCATGCACACTGACACGCACAAAATCTCACACACATGCACAAACACGCAGTTAGGCACAGAGAGGCAGACTCACAATAGCATGCACACCATCACTTGCAGATGCATACTAATGCAGACTAGCTGACACATCTGTTACAAACTGACCTACACACACACACACACACACACACACACACACACACACACACACACACACACACACAGAGTATTAATTACACTCATGGGTACACACTAATACACACAGTAAATCACTCATTGTACTTATACAAACATTTGTACACACATACACATTCAGTAACACATATACCGTACTCATAAGAGCACATTCACATACACAAAATATAATGACACACACTCTCAGACCACAAAAAACAAACACGCGCGCGCGTGCACACACATGCGTGCGCAATGTCTCACGCAAGCTTAGGCAGATGTGCAGACTTAATGCACTGACATGCACCTCATTGTAACATGCTGATCTGCACGCTCTTTCAATGCATAGCTGGCATGGTAATGGTGCCTGCTGCACAATTGCAAGAGGGGAATAAATGCCCCAGACTATATTAACAGCCAACTAAAATCTGATAAAGAAAATTCGTGTTCTGGCATTGTCACAAATTAAGTTTAAAATCAGGTTGTCAGTGAAGGCCCAAAAGGATCTCTGGTGAATGACATTTAAATTGGAGTTTTAATGTTTGGACCATGCAATTTTCAGTATCAAGATGTCTTTGTAATTTGAGGGAAGGAGCAACTATTAAACCAACAAGCTGCCTGTGAAAACCAGACCGAGGCATGTGCTTAGAGTGGGGTTTCATGATAAAGCAAGTGAGTGTGGGGACAGAAAGCCCTTACTTCGCAGCAATCCTGGCTCATGTCCTCTGCCCAGCCAAACAGGCATATTTTATTGTGAGGTGCATGTCTAGTTGGTGTCTGTGCATGTGCTACTGGATCCCTGGCATTGTTTTGAGCCCCTGTCACTTATCGGGTTCGAATCCAGCGCTGTCTGAAAGGAATTTGAATGTTCTTCCCATGATCTGAGAGGGTTTACTCCGGGTACTCCGGTCACCCAGCCCACCCTCCAAAAATGTACGGGGTTTGTAGGTTAATTGATGTATTTGCCTGGCACGGGCTCATGGGGCAGAAGGGCCTGTTACCATGTTGTAACTCTAAATTTTAAAAATATATAATTCCTTTTCTTGAAACACATTCGAGGGTGTGTATTTAATGAGTAATTATTAATTTCTAGGCTAGGTTGATGTATTGGTCAGGTTTGGAAGGTTTTGATAAAAATCGGTTCAAACAAATAATCAATAAAATCTCACCTGTTGTCAAAGAAGCAAAATTGTCAACATTGCACACGTAATGTAGCACTAATCACCAAATGCCCTTCAACTCCGAGTTCTTATTTGATAGAATTACTTAGGGACTGTTTTTCTTTCAAGTCTCCACCACCCCCCGCCCCCCCACCCCCACACAACCGGCCACATTTTAGAGGGGGTCGGGAGTGAGCAAAAGGCCACAGTCGTTGGAATAACACTGAGTCCCAGGACCCATCCTGCACCCTCATAGTAACCACACAAGCATGCGGTGCCACGACGTGCAATGAAATCTGGCTGCCCTCCGAGCCCACTAGGATAAAGCGAAAAATACAGGAGAAGAAATCCTGCAACAAAAAAAAATCCCATCTTCTACCCCACCCAACCTGAACGCATACACCGCAGGAGAAAGACAGGCTGTTGGGGATAAAAAAAAGACGAAGAGAAAATAAAGAACAGCATCTCCCCCACCGCCTGGGAGATAGTCCTGCTGCGTGGAAATACAACTGTCAAGTATGCTGCATCAATATGCCCTCCAAAATCTTTATACAAAATGATATAAATATTTAAGGAGTCAGGGGCTCTGCTTTTGTGTTCACCTCAAGTGTCCAACTCTCTCCCTTCAGTTACACGCTGCAGCCCCAGAAAAAGCTTTACATAACTGCTAACAGTATTGTGTCTGCCAGTACAAGAAAATTAAACTGACCTCTGGAATTAGATCAGTCACAGCATTTACAACCACATGTAGACTTTGAAGAACAAATAACCATCTCTCGCAGATTGATCTCTCACACACCTCCACACTGAAAAGGCTTTACTTTGTTTCTTCTGCTACATTGTGCTTCCAAGTCATTCAGTGACAATCGCACACACACACACACACACACACACACTTAGACATTCACATACACATGCATACATGCTCTCAGAGATACAGAAACCCATGCAATTACATGTAGAAGCAGACTTTCACCTCTCTCTCTCACACACACACTTAGACATTCACATACTTACATACATGCACTCATGCTTTCACATAGAGATACAGAAACCCATGCAATTTCATGTAGAAGCACACTTGCACCTCTCTCTCTCTCATACACACATAGACATTCACATACTTACATACATACATGCACACACGCTCTCACAGAGATACAGAAACCCATGCAATTACATGTAGAAGCACACTTGCACCTCTCTCTCTCACACACACGTAGACATTCATATACATACATACATGTACTCATGCTCTCACATAGAGATACAGAAACCCATGCAATTACATGTAGAAGCACACTTGCACCTCTCTCTCTCTCTCACACACACACACACACACACACACACACACACACACACACACACACACACACACACACATACACACACACACACACACACACACACACACACACAAATCAATCTCTCCTATAGAGAAAGGAAAGCTTTGACCAAGTTACCTTTCAGCGATCACAGCTGCTTGTCAAGGAGAGCTTTGCGAGGCTAACTTTGCAGTGGCGACGTGCTGAGGAATGTCTTCTTTTACTGGTAAAACACACAGCGAAGGATAAAATGGGATAAAATTTCTTAGTGACAGCAGCAACAGAAAGGAAATGTCACCAGTATATCTCTGAAGCAAGTCCCTCTCAGCTTCAGTTCATCCAAAGTGATAAGCCACAGCAGTTCACCACCTCTCACAGGTAGCTCTTCCAAATGAGCTGCATCACAACTCTCCTGCCTTCTGCTAGTTAACAAGGTTTCTTGGTAAGTAAAAATAAGTGGCTAAAGGCTTGACCTCAAAAGAAAAGGGGTACTTTTCTCTCTCTCTTTCTCTCTCTCTCTCTCTCTCTCTCTCTCTCTCTCTCTCTCGTTCGCTCTGTCTCTCTCAACTCATTCACTCACTGCTTCTGACTCTCAGTTCTCTGAGCTGCTCTGAAGAACATGTCAGGTGGCTAGGAAACCACAGACGTTTGCATAATCCAACCTCCACAACAAAAGTTGTGTGTGGAAAGGCTCACTGGTGCCGCCCCTGGGTGGCTCATGGTATATTCTTCCTCTTCAGCTACAGAAGATCGAAGCCAGGAAAGATTACCTTGAGGCAGAGACAGAAAGCTATGCTGTTAACCCTTGTTTTGTTGCAGGGAAAGGCTCCCACCACCGTTTCCCCAACCATCCCAACAGTACCAGACCATGTGCATTCAGAAGCAATGACAAGAGCTGAGCTTTGGGCCTGAGTCAAGAGATGCCAGGGAGATTAGATGACTGATTTTAAAGAAAATCGCTTAAGCTGGACTGTCTCTCCCACTGAAATCTGCACCACAACAGCAGTGGGCACCAAACACCTCTTCCTTTCTCATCGAAGGAAAGTGGAGGTCAGTCCTGTTTGAAACCTTATTACTTCAATAGAAGACAATGGCACAAGTGTTGAGTCTCAGCGACTTGGTCAGCACCTTATCCTGCTTTTTTTCACGAATCAGAATTAGAATTAGGATTATTGTCATGAACGTGTCATGAAATTTGTTGTTTTGCGGCAGAACAAGGTGCAAAATGACTATAATTAGAATTCTGTGAAAACCAAGATTTAAAAAAAAAGTGCAGAAAAGAGAAAAAGTGAAGTAGTACCCTTAGGTTCATTGTCCACTCAGGAGGGGATAAAGCTGTTTTTTGTAACATTGAGTGCATGTCTTCAGGTTCCTGTACCTCCTTCCTGATGGTAGCGGTGAGAAAAGGGCTTGGGTGATGGGGGACCTTGATGATAGAAGCTGCTTTCTTGAGACACTGCTTCTTAAAGATGCCCTTAATGGAGTGAGGATACTAAAGGCCCATAATGGTGCTGGCTGAGTTCACAAACCTCTGTGGCCTTTTCATGTCCTGTGCATCGGCACCTCTATACCAGACAGTGATGCAACCAGTCAGAATGCTCTCCAATGTACACCTGTAGAAATTTGGAAATGAGTCTTTGCTGACATATCAAATCTCCTCCAACTCTGAGTGAAATTTATCTGCCGGCAGGCCTTCTTCATGATTTAATTGACATGATGGTCCCAGGATAGATCTTCAGAGATGTGGACACCCAGGAATTTGACCCGCTGACCCCTCAATGAGGAGTCTGTGCTGAAACATCATACTGCTAGTCCCACTGACTTGTACCCCTTCCATAACCCTCCAGACCTCTACCATCCATCTTTCTATCCAATTTATTCTTAAAACTTAAGAGAGAGTCCATATTTACCATGTCAGATGGCAACTCGTTCCACACTCCCAGCACTCTCTAAGTGAAAAAGTTTCCCCTAATGTTCCCCCTAAACCTTTCCCCTTTCACCCTAAAGCCATGTCCTCTTGTATTTATCTCTCCTAATCTAAATAGAAAGAGTCTACTCTGTATATTCCTCCTCATAATTATGTAAACCTCTATCAAATCTCCCCTCGTTCTTCTATGCTCCAAGGAATAAAGTCCTAACTGTTTAATCTTTCCCTGTAGCTCAACTCCTGAAGACCCAGCAACATCCTAATAAATCTTCTCTGCCCTCTTTCAATCTTTTGATATCCTACCTGTAGTATGGCGACCAGAACTGCGCACAATACTCCAAATCTGGCCTCACCAATATCTTGTATCACCTCACCACAACATCCCAACTCCTGTACTCAATACTTTGATTAATGAAGGCCAAGATGCCAAAAACTTTCTTTGGAACCTTGTCTATCTGTGATGCCACTTTCAGGGAATTATGTATCTGTATTCCCAGATCCCTTTGTTCTTCCCCAGTTCTCAGTGCCCTACCATTTACTGTATACTTCCTAACTTGGTTTGTCCTTCCAAAATGCAATACCTCACACTTGTCTGCATTAAATTCCATCTGCCATTTTCTGGCCCATTTTTCCAGTTGGTCCAGATCCCTCTGCAAGCTTTGAAAACCTTCTCTGTCCACAACACCTCCAATCTTAGTGTCGTCAGCAAACTTGCTGATCCAATTTCCCACATTATCATTCAGATCATTGATAGAGACGACAAGCAACAATGGTCCCAACACCGATCCCTAAGGCCCACCACTAGTCACAGGTGTTCTCCTGATAGCCCCTTCATGGTCTAGAATCAATTCATTAGTTTAATTGATGTTGAGCGCAAGGTTGTTGTTGCGACACCACTCAACTAGCTGATCTATCGTACGCTTCTTCATTGCCATTCTGCGATTCAACAGCTGTGATGTCATCAGCAAACTGGTAAATGGCATCTGCCCTAGCCACACAGACATGGGTTTAGAGAGGGTAGAGCACACATCCTTGAAGTGTCCCTGTGTGGATTGTCAGTGAGCAGGAGATGTAGTTATCGATTTACACTGCCTGAGGTCTTCCAATAAGGAAGTCAAAGATCCAGTTGCAGAGATAGGTACAGAGGCACAGGTTTTGAAGCTTGCTGACCGGTATTGACAGAGGATGGCATTGAAAGCTGAACTGTAATTGATGAAAAACAGCCCGAGACAGGTATTACTGTTGGTAATATATAACATAACATAACAATTACAGCACGGAAACAGGCCATTAGGCCCTTCTAGTCCGCACCGAACCAAACACCCCTTTCTAGTCCCACCTCCCTGCACAATGCCCATAACCCTCCATCTTCTTCTCATCCATATACCTGTCCAACCTTTTCTTAAATAATACAATTGACTCCGCCGCCACTATTTCTCCCGGAAGCTCATTCCACACGGTTACCACTCTCTGAGTAAAGAAGTTCCCCTTCATGTTACCTCTAAACCTCTGCCCCTTAATTCTTAACTCATGTCCTCTTGTTTTAATCTTTCCTCCTCTTAACGGAAATAGTCTATCCACATCCACTCTGTCTATCCCTTTCATAATCTTAAATACTTCTATCAAATCCCCTCTCAACCTTCTACGCTCCAAAGAATAAAGACCTAATCTGTCCAATCTCTCCCTATACTCTAGATGCTTAAACCCAGGTAACATTCTGGTAAACCTTCTCTGCACTCTCTCCACTCTGTTTATATCCTTCCTATAATTAGGCGACCAGAACTGCACACAGAACTCCAAATTAGGCCGCACCAACGTCTTATACAATCTCAACATCACCTCCCAACTCCTATATTCCATGCAATGATTGATAAAGGCCAGCATACTAAAAGCCTTCTTCACCACCCTATTCACGTGAGTTTCTACCTTCAGGGAACGATGTACCGTTACTCCTAAATCTTTCTGCTCTTCTGTATTCCTCAATGCTCTCCCATTTACCACGTATGTCCTATTCTGATTCTTCTTACCAAAATGAAGCACCTCACACTTATCAGCATTAAATTCCATCTGCCATTTTTCAGCCCACTTTTCTAAGCAGCCCAAATCCCTCTGCAATCCTTGAAAACCTTCTTCATTATCCACTATTCCACCTATCTTAGTATCGTCTGCATATTTACTAATCCAATTCACCAGCCCATCATCTAGATCATTAATGTATATAACGAACAACAATGGGCCCAATACAGATCCTTGAGGCACACCACTGGTCACCGGCCTCCAACCTGACAGACAATTATCTACTACCACTCTCTGGCCTCTCCCTTTCAGCCAATGTTCAATCCATTTGACTATCTTAAAATTTATACCTAAAGACTGCACCTTCCTAACTAACCTTCCATGTGGTACCTTATCGAAGGCCTTACTGAAGTCCATATAGACAACATCCACTGCGCTACCCTCATCCACATTCCTAGTCACCTCTTCAAAAAATTCAATCAGATTGGTCAAACATGACCTTTCTCCCACAAATCCATGTTGAGTGCTCCTGATCAGACCCTGTCTATCCAAATGTTTATAAGTACTATCTCTAAGAATTTTCTCCATTAATTTACCTACCACAGACGTCAAACTTACAGGCCAATAGTTGCCAGGCTTCCTCCTTGAACCCTTTTTAAATAACGGAACCACATGCGCAATGAGCCAATCCTCCGGCACTATCCCCATATCTAATGACATTTGGAAAATTACCGCCAGAGCCTCTGCTATTGTAATGCAGGGCTGAGTGGAGGGCCAGTGAGATTGCATTTGCTGTGGAACAACTGTGACGATAAGCAAATCAGAATGGATCCAGATCTTTGCATAGATGCAAGTTAACTCTTTTCCCACCTCACTAGCCCCCTCTCGAGTCATGGTCCAAAGGCTTTATCTTTGCATGGCACCTTTTGGAGAGCCCCACATATTCCAATTCTATTTTGGACACAAATATGTCCCTTGGACTCCTTGCTCACAGAAGCTCCTGATCAACTGCTAGAAATTTCCAGTAGGGCCCTTTCTTTAGCTAATTGCTGGACCCTCAATGAGTGATCTTATTTGACTTCTGTATGTAGATTAACCACAAAAGGAAAAGTAAATCAATACCCACAGCCCTTTTTCAAAATCCAAACTTGCACAGAATTGCAAACCTTTGGAAGTCAGAGTTAACCTTGTCTATGCAGCTTTTTGGTCAGATAACCTCGCATCTGCCTGGGTCCTGCTTAAACAGAACACCTAACCATAATAGTGAAGGAAAGATCGACCGAATTGTAGCTTAATCTTTTTACTCAGAAAACATCACACAACGTCCATTATGATAAAGTCTTTTTTTGCAGCTCTATCCAAAATCTCACGCCAAGGCCAATCTCTCGTTATGTTTTTTGACTAAACAGTTTTAATGAGTGGTTCGAGGTAACTAGCTGGGAGCAATTGGTTGCCCTGACCCTGTGAAAGTGTTAGATTTAAACAACACAAGCCCCTATGTCTGTTGATTCACAGGAAGGGAGGAGCAACTAGGTTACGTGGCATGAAGAAAATTGCCAATTTTACATCTCTGAAATGCGATTTTAGTAAAGGTCACAAAAGTCAAACAGCAGGCACTCATTGTGTCATCAAACCTTTACTATAGCTCAGGCAGGGAAGGGATCATTTAGCAATATATATATATGTATTAAAAAAACCATCTGTATAAGGAAGGAAAATTATCTGGGAAATGTACATGTCAATTGGACTGGTTAGCGAAGGGAACTCTTACAATTGATGTTGAGTCACTTCTCTCAACAATTGTTGTTTCCACGGACGTTCATCTTTTACGGTGAAATGGTTTGCACAGAACACAGGCAGGAGTAAGACCCTTTAGGGCAATGTTAATGATCCTGAGGATCTCACAATCATTCGCACAATCTGTTCTGTTCCCCCTGACAATTTTTGCATTGCAAGCGACCTTCAGGCAAGTGGCCCTGGTGCCTCCATTTTCCTCTCAAGGTAAAGAAAGCCGTTAAACTTGGCAATGAATGGTGAATTGGACAATCCTGAGCCCATGGAGCATGCAAAGTCAGTCAGGACAAGACCCCGGCAGACAAGCACCGCCGGCAGAACCTCACAGAGGAAGTCGGGGAATGTTTTCAATATTGAATATTCACTGATGTTTGAAAGGTCATTAAAGGCTACCTTGTAGAAGAAAGAGAAAAGCTACGGATCGAATAGTGACCCTCAGAATCATCGGAGAATCTAAATTACTTAAATCTGCCAATCATGAGAATATTCTATTAATGGACCCCACATCTTTTCAAATTGAAACCTTCTGTCTATAATGTTGTACCTAATTTTATCCAAGCTGAAATAGGACATAACTGTGAATGAGTAGGTGAAGAGTCATCTTTCCATTTCATTAAACTTCCTCGTCTGGCTATCAACATGATAAAAGCTAAAAACTCTCTCTTGAGATGCAGACAAAGGTATATCTGGGGCAAAGGAAAAGCCAATCTAGGCAATTAAAGGGATGATTCTTAAAAATTGTTGATAAACGATTGAAAAACACTTCCCCAAATCTTCCTAAATTGGGCCACTCCCAAAACATATGGATCAATGGCACTTCAAAACTTCTCACATAATGGGTCAACATCTGCATAAAAATGAGATAATTTGAATATTGACATGTGCTCAATGTACCCCCTCCCCCCACCCCCCAAAGTGTAATTAGCAATGCCTTGCACAAAATGAGGAATCATTAATCAAACTTAGAGCAGAGAACCAGTCTTCAACTGAATTTTGGTTTCTATAAGGTAACCTTGATTCGAGGGAGGGGTCGATTAGATTTTTTTTCTTTTTATTCTTTTTTTAGATTAATCGATTATGTACGGGTTTAATAATGGTTGTCCTATATCAGATTATCACCTGAGACACTATGTTATGATCAAGGCTTGCTATATTGTAACTCATTTGGTTTCTATCCAGCATTATTTTAAGTAATGTTTAATAAACAAATGTGGATTGATTCAAATTACATTTATATTAATTTGTGATACATATATGATATGACATGCTTTTTTGCTATATTAGTAGACTTTGTATATAGGATTACTATGTTAAACTCAATAAAACTTTTAAAAAGGAAAGAAAGTCGTTAAAGATGTGGACAGGACAATGAGTCCTGGGTGTGGGAAGGAGTGATGATATTCTTCAACTAAAAGGCAAGACATTGTGGATTTATGTCATCCCTTCAAGAAAGAAAAGGGGTGAGAAATTATTAACAAAAATGCATGTCGTCATGACTCATTAGGCTGGATGTGGTGATGCAACCACTGGACTGTCGGTGACTGCCTGTGTCTGTCTGCACTCCTGCACTGCCTACTGCAGGGGGAAACCCACTGTACCTGCAGGGAGGTAACCTGGGAGACTGGCTCCTCCTACTGCCTGCCAATCACCGGCCCCTATATAAAGGCTCACGCCGACCCTTGGGCAGGGGCAGAACACATGGAGCCAGAGAGGATACAGAACCTTGTGTGGAGGTTGTAAGATAATTAAAGCCTGTAGTACAGCCTTTTATTGTGTGTGCTTGTTTAGTTCGCACTGGATGACTAAATTGTTAATTAAAGAGATATAGTTTGAGGTTAAACAAGGAAGTCTGCAGATGTGGGAATCGATTGCAACACATAAATGTGCTGGAGAAACCCTTCCTATAAATGTTGTGTGACCTGCTGAGTTTCTCCAGCACTTTTGTTAGCTGTGGAGAGGAGGGATAGGTTGGAGGAAAGGATATGGGGAGGGAATGCTCGTGGCTGTGCTTTTGATGGCTGAAGATGTGCCCACCAATGGTAGGGTAGTGGGTCTGGGGTTGCAGGGATGGGATAAGATCAGGGCCATACAGGAATCACAGACCACTGACAGTGGAAAAAAGATTATGAAATGTAGGAGGAAGTTTATTAAAACAATTACACCATCTCCTTCAAAGTTGTAAAAGGAAATGGCCTCCTTCGCAGACTAAAGGCAAATATCTAAAACTTGATTCACTTACTTTTAAATTTAAATTTACACATACAGCATGATAACAGGCCCTTCTGGCCCATGAATCCGTGCTGCCCAAATACCTCAATTAACCTACAACGCCCGTACGTTTTGAAAGGTGGGAAGAAACCGGAACACCTATAGGAAACAGGGAGAACGTACAAACTCCTTACAGACAGCATCGGATTTGAACTTGAGTCACTGGCGCCGTAATAACATTGCACTAACCTTTACACCAACCGTGTGGCCCCTGAGCTTGAGAAAATGGTGATGGACTTTGTGGCATTCTGCTTCTTTCAACACTTGACATTATTAACAGTGCCTGTGCATTTTACACTGGGGAATATACATAATGGAAGCTATTAAACTGACTCCACTCTGCTATTGAATGAGATGACTGGTCCGGTAGTGTGCTTGCATGTTTTACATGGAGGACCAGAGAAAACTGTTTTGTCAGGTTGTACTTGTGCAATGGGATGATAAATAAACTTGAAAATGAACTTAATGGACCCTTAACCCAGTGCCACCTTCCTGCACTAACCCCCATATTCCATGAGTTGGTCAATATCCGCCAATCCTTATCTTAAATATACTCAGGAACTGACATGTCTATGAGGTAGAATCCAAATATTCACCAATTAAATTTCTTTTCTCTGCCCTTCTTTTTATTTTGAGACCTTGACGTGCTCCAGACACCCTAGATAAATATCTAGCCATCATGTCCTTTGTCTTGGCAGACCTGCGCAAAGGCAAGGCGGTCAAACCTTCAGCGACCCATCACCATGACAGACTCAGACCAGCGGAGGCAATGTTTGCCACAGGGGTAAAGGAGAAAGCAGGCATGCTTCGGGAAGAACAATGAGATCACCAATCTGTGAGAGCCTCACCACACCCCATCGCCCCCCGTGTAAACCACTTGGGGATGGCCCCAACACAAGCGTGGTTGCAGGAAGATTGCAGCCATGTCGGACATTAAAAAAAACTGTAAAAACTATGTAAATGATTGGAAAAATATTTTGACCATTGAAATATCAGATGTTGTGATCAAAACGTTGAGGTCAGTTCTGCTTTGTGTTTCTTGGGGATTTCAATATGCTGTGTTTCCTGTATTTTTTTTTCGAGACTGTCGCATCGTCTTCATTCTCTCAAAGGTTCAAGTCCACATTCAATCAAAAGAATCTGTGACGTCAAAGACAGGGTGCTGCTAATGTGTTACCTGTCCGCAGACTGAGTCTAGACACATTAATGTGGATAACAGAAGGAAACTGAAATCGGAAATGATTTTACACAGAAATAAATTGCTAGCGTGATTGCCTTCAGGTAAAACTGGAGTTTGCAGTGCAGTGTATCAGTCAATACTTTTAGCATCATGTTATCATCTGCAAGGAAAGGAACTTCATTCTATCATTTTGGGATCTGCATAGCAATGGATGTCACTTAACAACTTCTAATCTGAACAAAATTCAGATCCAAGAATAAGACGCTTCTTCACCCACTCAACCACAGAAGGGCTTTATGAAAGAGCTTCAGAGCAGACATCTTACAACAACCCTCATTCAACAAGAATGCCTTGGCTCGAGTGCGATCAGGGGAAACTCAGCAGTTCACGCAGCAGTAAAGGGTAACCAGTGTTTCGGGCCCGAGTTCTTCATCAAGATGTGAGCAAAAAAACAAAAAGGTGGGTGGGGGGGGGATAGGAGGTGGAGAGAAGGGGTATGGGGAGGAACTCTGACCACTGGAGGATGCTGGTGGGAGGGTAAAATAGCAGTTAGCGCAACGCCTTTACAGCGTCAGCGATCGGGACCGGGGTTCGAATCCCGTGCTGTACGTCAGGAGTCTGTATGCTCTCCGAGTCTGCGTGGGTTTTCTCTGGGGATTCCAGTTTCCTCCCACCGTTCAAAATATACCAGGGTGTCGGTTAATGGAATGTAAATTGGACGGCACGGACTCGTGGGCTGAAATAGCCCAGTACCGTGTCGTATGTCTACATTTTTTTAATAAAGCAAAAAGCCTATAATCTCTTCTTCCCTCCCCCCTCCCCCATCTTTTTATTCAGGGGCTCGTCTGCTTTATTTCTTCATACCTTGACAAAGGGCTCAGGCCTGCAATGCTGGTTACCCTTTATTTCCTACAGATCCTGCGTGACCTGATGAGTCCCTCCAGCACTTCTGTGTATCACACTAACCTTGGCCTAATTCAGCCCAGAGCATGTCACTGATGACATTTGTGCTTCCTTTGAACCTGGAGACGCCATTGTGCCCAGTTTCCAATGATAAATAATTACCTTTGACAATTATGGGACATCCCAAAAATCTTTACAACCAATGAAATATCTCAGAAGGGTAGTTTGGCGCAATGGGTTAATTGAATATATGCTTATAAAAGGGATTAGAATTGGGTTAGCTGTTTGGTTGCATGCATTTTACAGACAGAACAATGCCTTGCAAAGTTCCGAGGGCAGGTGTAAACAGAAGATTCAGGGCTTTAGCCGCATTTGCAAGCTCACCCCAGAAACTGAAATATTTGCAGAGAGTTTGGGCCATGTGCTTTTTTTATATAAAGCTTGGAAATTGCAACATTTGCAAATGGAAACCAAACAAAAATGACAGTGCCTGGAACATCAGGAGGGGAGGGGCAGAGAACGAGAGAGAGGGCAGCCTGAGAAAAGGCTGGACAGAAGAGGAGTCTGCTGAAAAGACTGGGCAGAGTTCTAATATGGTAGCCTGACTGTACTCTCTGTGGAAATCAGGAGTGGTGGCTAGTCTTCCTGGAGTGATGAAGAAAATAAGAATTCTGCGAGAAGAACCTGGAAAGAAGACAAGTTTCTTCAGGAAGACACTCCTGTTTGGGGTATCCAACAAGCAACAACCATCTCTGTAACCTTCCACAACTTTCCTGCCTGTTAATTCTAAGTAAAGTCCTGAAGTTTGCTTGAAATGTAATGACTGTTTGATTCTGTGCACAGGATTGAAGATTACTGTAGCCTTGGAAACGTGGGCAGTGGAAGAGTGGCCAGTAAAAAAGGACTTTCTTGAAAACACATTACACACACTGTGCTTAGATTAGGTTAGGGGGAGGGATTGTGTACATAACTTCATGCTGATAAGTTAAATGTTGATCCTGTTGTTCTACACTAATTTTGTTTAAGGAACCATTGCTTTAGTGTATTTCTATTGCTGCTGGCATATGGGGTTCACTGAGCTCGTAATAGTAGTCTCTGATATCGTGGAGAAAATGCAGCAATGGACATTTGCATAGTAGCAGAATTAGTAGCGCGGCAATGATTTTATACTGTCATAGCTGCATACTTACATCACCTGCGGGCAGAGCAAATGAGAAAGCCAGTGGGTGCGGCTTGAGGGGATTCTGGGAAGAAGAAGATTGGTGCTGTCAACACAGTCTTTGTGCTGAAGACAAGTGAGCATATCCCATTTACATAGAATCTATGTAGCAGCCACAATAAGTGGTGACTGTTATGGGAACGCGCATGCACGCGTGATGTCCAGTACGCGGGGCTTGGTGATGTCAGGAATGCGGTGCACTGTGGGGAGAGTTTCAGGGTGACGCCATGTTTGAATAAAGAAAGCTGTGCTTACAGCTGCTCTCCAGTGACGTTACTTCCAAAGGGGAAATGCACGACATAGTGGCGACGAGGATAAACTCCGGACGACGGGATCTACAGGCTTTCAGAAAAAGAAGGGCATCAGAGTTGAAAATTGAGCGAGAAGAAAAGGAACAACGTTGGGGTACAGAGAGACAAAAGCATGTGGTCGGCAGCAGAAAGAAAGGAAAAGGCAAGAAAACTCGAGCAAAGGATGACAAAAAGTGAGAATAAATTCTGGATTTACTTGTTACTGAATAATAACTAGTAAAAATGATGGAAGGACGATTTAGAAAATATAAAAAATGGAAAACTGGTATGACTATGTGGATAGGTTCGATATGTAGTGCATTGCCCATGATGTGAAAGATACAGAAACCAGCAAGAAAATAAGCGGGCGCTGTTTTTAAGCGAGGTGGGGAGCAGAATGTGCAGTCTGATCAAGACCCCATTGGCACCGGCAAAACCAAATACCAAGTCTCATGAAAAGTTATGCAACCTGGTAGGAGATCCACTGTCCATAAAACCAGCGGTGATTGCCAAAAGATACAAATTCTACCCCCGAAGTCAAAATCCAAAACGTTTTGAGTGCCAACATGACGCCACGGTGAGCCAGTGTTTTGCCGAATTGCGTAAGCTGTCGGAATCCTGAAGTTCTGCAAATATTTTTGGACGAGGTCCTGAGAGACCTGCTGGTAATCGGTTTGGCTGACTACCATCCCCAACAACGATCATTGAGCAGGGAAAGTTTGGACATTAATCCGCCTACGTGACAGCATGGAGTTTCAAAATGGCCGATCGTACCCTTGATATTATAGAAGGGGAGCACATGGTGAAGAGAATGGGCGGATGAGGATGCTTCCACTGTGGCAGGAATAACCACAGCCCTGATGACTGTTATCCCAAAGGGCCCAAGTGCTATTATTGTGACAAGGAGGGACACATCAAATCAAAGTGTTCAATGCAGAAACAAATTGGAGAAAAAGAGGGTCATTGAGGGAAGAAAAATCACAAAGTGAAGTATAAAAAAATCTTCCAAAATAAAAAAAACCCTCAAAAGTTCCAGAAGTAAACCAGAGTACCAAAGCACCTCTAAGGATGACAGGGCATTGGCAGTAAACTGATGATGCCCCTGAGATGGCCCCAGTACTGACGGGACAGGAGCAAGATACCGGTCAAATGCCAGACACACAGCTAGTAGTGCCAGCCAGCGTGGAGAACTCATCTGCTCCAGAGGAGTTGAAAAGGCATACACCAGCTCATTGTTCTTAATCCTTAATCCAAGAGAGAAGGACACCCTCCAGTCATCTAAAAGACTATGTGCAGTGATATAAAGACTTTATTCAGTACATCTCAAAGATTCTGGGCGGCGACTTTAAGACTTTGTATGTTTCCAGTAGCGTGAGATCTATACTTACCATGAATAATGGAAGTTATAGTTAAATTCTCCATTGCGTTAACATCATTAAATTCTATGTTGTGTCCACGTCGTTAATTTTAACTTTATACTTATTTACCAGTAAGAACAAATCATTTTGAGAGGGAAAAGTGTTCTGGGGACATGCATGCGCACGTGACATCCGGTACGTGGTGCGTGGTGAAGTCAGGTAAGCGGTGCATTGTGGAGAGTGTTTCAGAGTGGCGCCATGTTCGAATAAAGAAAGACGTGCTTATGGCTCCTCTCCAGTGATGTTATTTCCAAAGGGGAAGTTCACAGCACATTCTGGGTAAAGATGGAATTGCTTGATGATAAAGGCATTATGGGGGCAGTCAGGGAGATTGAGCTTGAAGTCTCCCCCACCCCTTTTTACAAATAATGCACAGGCATGGCTTTTCAATCCTCGAGGCATGTTCCTCCTCACTAAATAATGACAACTCCGAAGACAAAGTTAGGTTTGCTCACACAGAGTAGATTGCTTGTGAAGTGGAAGACGTGATAGTTAATTCCGACAGAAACCTTCCATACGACATCCTTAAGGCTACTATTTTGGCATGAATTCAGCCATCCCAGGAATCTAGCATTGTGGAACTGCTAGGTGATGACAACCTCGGTGACAGGAGGCCGTCACAGATGCTGAGAAGATGGTGCAAGCTGGCAGGTGAAGAAGCTATTGAAAGAATCGCATTGAAGCAGATTCCTGCGCTGTTTGCCTCCTTGGGTTCAAGGGCACCTGATAGGAGTCTTTTGGGTGGCCACCCTCAACGAATTAGCAAGACATGCCGACCTCATTCTGGCCATGATCTTTGCAATGCAGCTGGAGGCTCTGAGCTGGAGCATCAAGTGACAGCTCTTGGTGCACAAGTCCAGGCTTTAACAAAACTCAACTGAATTACCCCCACCCCTCCCCACCATTTCCACTCCAGATGGAATTGTTCGGGTTGGGAACACAGCAGAAGCGGCTAACAGTGTCCTCGTTGGGAGCACCAGAAATTTGGCACTACAACCTGGTCGTGCCAGCCTCCTTGCGACAACTACAGTGTACGTGCCGACTGATTTACAGCACTGCACATGTTTTCACTCAACATGACGCCATTCGCCGGCCACTCCAGCCTGTTTATAACGACCCTTCCGAGGTCATACAACGCCACCCTAAAGGTTTTGTGATCCAGTGGGACGGTTGGCACTGCTTCGATTGACTGTGCGAAGCCAGCATATATTGAGGATCTGCCTTCATGGTTACTGCCAACACCGCAGAAACCACAGGACATCTTCTGGTCTGATCATCCATGGCCCATCTTGCAGTATCGGACCAAATCGGGCGGGACTGTCGGCCCGCCAGACCGTTTTGTAGTGGGGCAGATCCAAGCAGTTGCCTTCTCGCATGACTCAGAGATTTGGGGACGTGGGGGGGGGGGGTGTGCTGTCGCGACTACATACGTACGTCACCTATGGGCTTAGAGTGAATGGGAAAGGCTGGGAATGTGGGTAGAGAGGATTCTTGGAATAAGAAAGTTGATGCTGAAAATAAAAAAGCAACACAGATTTTGTGCTGAAGACAAGTGAGTGCATCCTTTTAATTCTTTTTGTAGCATCTATCTAGCAGCCACAACACAGGTTGATTACCCCTTATCCAAAAATCCAAAACGTTTTGAGTGCCAACATGACGCCACAAATGGAAAATTCCACTGGCCCATGTGGGGCTCGGACACTCTGTTAGCACCAGTTTGTTACCAGCCATCATCACCGCCAGACCTATGTAAATTACTCCCTGTGTTTTTAAGGCAAAAACCGTTGTTAATGAGGCAGGTGACTCTCAAGGAAACATTTTTTAAAAAGCCATCCGGCAGAATTTCTAGAATTCGGTGCTGCATTTATCTCCTTTTGTAAGCAGTGATCGCAGGTTTTTTTGGTAGGTACAAAACATTATTTCACGTAAAATCTGAAATTCATCTCCACCTAAGATGCCATGTTTGAGTGTAACATGACCAGCAATATTATTGCATTGAAAAAAAATACAGTGCACTGAAACTTTTTGATCCAAAACAGCATCATCGGTGGAGACTGAAAGTCTGCCATCGCTTGTTGTTTCACAGCTGAGACAGGTTTTCTGCTGATGCTACTGAGTGGTTTAGTTACCCTAAACACATTATTCCAAAATCTGCAGAAATCCAAAATCTGAAACACTTCTGTTCCCACGCAGTTCATACAATGCAGTGGTTCTCAATCTTTGTCTTTCCACTCATATACCACTGTAAGTAATCCCTATGCCATCAGTGCTCTGTTATTAGTAAGGGATTGCTTAAGGTGGTAGGTGGAAAGAAAAAGTTTGAAGACCACTGTTTTATTCATACCTCATTGACTCGTTCTATGCACTGTTTCATAACTCCAAAGGAAATGGGCCAATGACAATTTTTCTCAAGTAAAATATTTCAGTAACAATTGGGTCTAGAGCAGTGGTTCTCACCTTTCCTTCCCACTCACATCCCACTTTAAGCAATCCCTCACTAATCAGGAACCAGAACCCTGGATTTGCCTCAAATTCCACTGGTGGGGTTGGCTGGTAGAAGAAATACAGATACCATCTCCGGCAGAATATATTCCTGGTGGCTTCTCCATGAGCACTGATGCTTTGAATTGTCCCACCCAGTATCTCACAATTCAATAACAAAACAATGTATCCAAAGAAAGAAAAATTAAAAAGTTCTGATATTTAATTTAATGTCCATAGAATGATGTTGGTGGCTTGAAGGTAATGGAAATATTGTCAGTGATTTGGCTCTGGTTTAAGATATATAGTTGGATTAGAAAGCCTATATCCATTAAATTTAGACATGCAGCCCAGTAACAAGCCCTTCTGGACCGTGAAGCCGTGCCACACAAATACTCCAATTAACCCACAACCTCTGTACATTTTGAATGGTGGGAGGAAACCAAAGCCCCCAGGGAAAACCAACACAGACACGGGGAGAACATACACACTCCTTACAGAGAACAGTGGATTTGAATCCGATCACTTGCACCATAACAGCGCTGTACAGCGTTAGCTGTGTCACCTTTAATGAGAAACTCATGAGAGTTTGTCCCAGTATTACTCATTCCATTTATTAACAAAGTGTCTGTGAAAAATGTCAACAGATATTCCAAGCATGGCATTATTTCCATAATTTTACAACAGAGAAGGAGCCATTTTGGCCCATCTATGCTGTCATGTTTGTCCATGGTCTCATGCACTGCTGGACTGAGACTGCCTACAAATTGGAGGAGTAACACCTCATCTACCATCTGGGCACCCTCCGACTGGTTTCCCTACTCAACCCCCACCTTCTTCGCCCTGTCTCCTTTTCTCTAGTTCTCTCTCCCTCTCCCCTTTCCCCTCTGTCTCCTTTCACGGAGCCAAAATCAATTCTCACCTTTCCTCTTATCACGTCCATTAACACCTTTTGTCTGCTGGTCTGTGGTCCTCCCACTTTCATTCCTCCCCCTTTCTTTCCCCATTCAGACACCTGTTTTTCCACTTATACCTTGAGGATGGGCTCTAGCCCGAAACATCGGTAATATATCTTTACCTCCTGCGGATGCTGCAAAACCTGCTGAGTTCCTCCAGAATTTCTGTCTTGTGACCATTGTACTATTGCCGTTGGGAAGAAAGCATGACAGCGCTTCAACTTCCTAAGGCAGTGGTTGTCAGCCTTTTTATTTCCACTCACATCCCACTTTAAGTCATCCCTGTGCCATCGGTGCTCTGTGATTAGTAAGGGATTGCTTAAGGTGGGATGTGGGTTGAAGGAAAAATTTGACTCGTTATGTGCACGGTTTCATAACTCCAAAGGAAATGGGCCAAAGTCAACTTTTCACATGCAAAATATTTCAGTAACAATTAGCTCTAAAGCAGTGGTTCTCAACCTTCCCTTCCCACCCACATCCCACCTTAAGCAATCCCTTTCTAATCACAGAGCACCGATGGCCTAGGGATTACTTAAAGGGGTATGTGAGTGGAAAGAAAAAGGTTGAGAACCACTGTCCTCAGGCATTTGCAAAAGTTTGATATGTCATTGTAAACCTTGGTAAACTTCAACAGATGTGCAGTGGGAAGTGCGTTGCATCACGGTGTGGTATGGGAGGAGGGGGGGCAGTGGGGCACCGATACCTTTGGAAGGAAATACCTGAAAAAGGTCATGCAAACAACCCAGTACATCACAGACAAAATTCTCCCCACCAAGTACATCTACTTGGAACATTGCCATTAGAGAGCAGCCGCAATCATCAAGGATCCACACTATCCAGCACATGCTCTGTTCTCCCTGCTACCAACAGGAAAGATATATAGATGCCACAAGAGACCTGCCTCCATGTTGACAGACAAATAGCCATCAGACTCCTGAACCACAGACTCATTCAGAGACTCATTAAATGATTATTTGCTCATTATTTATTACTGAATATTTATTTACCCTTTTTTCACAGTCAATTTGCTTACATTTCATTCTTTTGTTTACATCTCTTTCTTCCTTTGCAGAGTTTACACAGTTACCAGCAATTAGAGATTCTGCCTGGCCAGCAGGAATAAAGAATCTCAGGGTGGAACACGATAGGCTGCAGACACTGTGATTGTAGTAAAAACATACTGAAATGCTGGAGGAACTCAGCCAGTCTTTTCAGTATCCATAGGAGACAAAGATACATTGCCAACGTTTCGGGGCTGGGCCCTTCTTCAAGGACTAAGCAGAATGAGCCAGAAGCAGGAAATCTCCAAATTCAGACTGTGCCGGCTGGGAGAGGAGTTCAGACCAAAAGAAGGTGGCAATTGGATAGGATTGAGGGACGAGTGAGAATTTATCATGTCTATGTGAAAGGAGTCGGAAGGAAGAGACAGAGCTGGGGGAAGGCGACAGGGAAAAAGTGGGGGGAGGGTTTAATGAATCTCAGGGTTGTATTTGATGTCATGACGATAATAAAACTGAACGTTAAATTTTCAAAGCTTAGTTTGTAAGTATCTTACAGTTGATGTTTTTAGATATAAAGGGAAACAAACGATGTGGAGAGTGGCAGCAAAGTACACAATCAGCTTATGGTCTTAATGGCAGTGGCATGGCTGGCCTAGCGGCTAGCTCACCACCTTTACCGGGTCAGCAATCTGGACTGGAGTTGGGTTCGAATCCTCCACTACCTGTAAGGAGATGGTACATTCTATTCTCCCTGTTGGGTTTCCTCCGGGGGCTCCGGTTTCCTCCCACCCTTTAAAAACATACAGGGGTGTAGGTTAATGGGGTGTAATTTGGAAGCATGGACTCATAGGGCTGAATTGGCCCTATAGTGTATGTCTAGTTTATAAGTTAATGAACAAAGGAGAAGGACAATATCCCTATGAAATTCTCCATCTCCTATTCCTAATATTTTAGGTCCAAGGTTATGGGCAGGGAGATGGGGATAGAAAATAGATATTTACAAGTTTGAATAAAGGATTCATATAACATTATGTTTAGGGCCTCGGGTGACTCTACTTGAAGTACTCAGTAGTTAGACTTCTTTTGAAGGTTGTCGTAGATGCACTAGATTTGTTGTACGAGGAAAAAATGAATAGATGGATTGCACTCCTGAAGTTTATGAAGATGAGGGGAAATGTCATCAAAACATGAAAAGTTCTTTCAAGCGCTTCATGCAGGAAAAATGGCTTCCACTGGTTCAAGGGTCCAGAACTACAGGGAATGGTTTCAGAATAAATCCCATTACGAATGCGAGCGTGAGGCATTTCTTCACTCAGAGAGCGGCGGACACTCCAGAATTATTGTCCCTGAATCAGCTTAGTTCTTGTATTCTCTCAAAACACCAGTTAAAATAATTCTCGACATCACGGGAACCAAGTGTTGGAGGTAGTGAAGGAAAATGGTGCAAGAGGAGAAGATGAGCCTTAATCCTACCGACTGGTAGATAAGATTTGGAGGGTTGACTTGTCTGCTCCTGTTCCTATTTCTTATATTCTGAAGCTATGATCTTAGGAGAGTGTAGGAGAAGAATAAATAGTTGCCTCAGTGTGGCTTGACAACTCTGTGATCAAACAAAGCCCTCCCTCGCACCCCCTTAATATAACTTGAGTGTTCCTGGAGCGTGCTAACCTTTGCAGACAGCTGCTCAGCTTGGAAAACAGCCAAGGGATGTCTCCAGTGTCTGGACAAGCAACTCTCTCCTCTTTAAATAAAGGCACAGCGAGTTGGCTACCAGCCTGATCACCAGCACTGTCGATAGTTCCCTAAAAAAATCCAAACGTAGAGAACAAAACAAGATGCAAAATCATCCCGCACAACCTTAGTCTTTCCATCAAGTTGTCAGTTGGAAATTTGTTTCAATTTTAATTCACAGATACAACACAGTAATGGCCCTTCTAGTCCATGAGCCCACCCAACCATATTCATGTCCATAAATCAACCGTACCCATTAACCCTCTGTAACCCCGTATGTCTTTGGAACGTCGGAGGAAATTGGAGCACCTGGATGAAACATGGGGAGAACATATAAACGCCTTACAGTCAGCGCGCATTCAAATTTGGATTGCCAACCCCTATATTAACCATGCCACCTGATTCTCTGTTCATTCCTTGTATTGCAGGAGCAGAGAGAGTTTGAGTGCTGCCTGACCCACTGGAGGGGGGGGGAGGGAGAGGTGGTAGTAAAAGCTGAAACGACAGGTGCAGAAGGGAGTTGCAGATATATCTGCCTTGGCTGGATGCGGGGCAGGGTTGTAAACATAAAGCAAACACCAAATCCTGCTCTCGCACAAACTGCTTTACGATAGACGCCAGGTTCTTTTCATTCTCTTTGTAATCAGATACCTCATGGGCTTTCACTCCATTATTTATCCTTTTTTCCCTGCAAAGGGTCTTGAGTTCCACTAAATTGCAGGCCTTCTAATCCATGGAATGAGGTCCACATAGCCGGTCCTCCCAGTGACATTGTGATGCCATGTTGAAAGGGGAGGGGGGGTGGGGCAAGGCTTTGAGAGAAATATACTTTTCTACCTCCAGAATGGGTAGAACTGCAATCCATCACTGGGGTGGGGGCTGACCCAGTTTATGGACGAAATATATCAAAAGGAGCCTGAGTTTTCTCCAGGTGCTCTGGCTTTCCTTTCTCATCCCAAAGATGAATGGGCCACTATAAATTTCTCATAGTATGCAGGTGAATGGTAGAATCTGAGGGTTTGTTGTGAATGTGGGTAGAATTAATGATAATGGGATGAATCTGTTGAGCAGACATAGGTTTGATGGGCCAAATGGCCTGCTTCTACGTTTGTAAGGAAATTTGCAAAGGGATTGTTATAGAATTAACTCATTTGGAGTTGGTGCTATAATCATACACTGGATGCTGTGGCTAATTAATATTGTTCTGCACACCCAAGATGGGAGTCAACTCTCTGATAGGAATCAATCAGATGAGGCATCTGTTGCAGACATCTTAACATTTGACAGCATTTGGAAGAGTAGGGATTTCTTTTCAGGGCTCTGGGAAATATTTGTCCCTCCACCAACATCATTAAACCTTAAGTCGTTTGTTCCACTTGTTTGATTTTCTTACCAAACTTTCATAATCTATAAAATATGGTAGCTAATAACCTTCGCTTCCCACCCACAACCAGTACATATTTGTCCAGTGTCGGTCTTGTTAGTATAGTTCAATTATTCACAAGATATATTTGTGAGAGTGGGAATGGCCAATCTGCTGTGAAAGGCAGAATTAGAGGACTGGCATCTGCCATGTAAAGAGCCAAGTAATTGTGACTTGAAAGGTGACTTGAAGACGAGATCGCTGGTGAATACCACGATCAAACTCAGCTACTGGAGAGAACTGTAAAGCTGGTAATTAAGTGACATTTAATCATCAGTTGCAGGTCTCCAAATGGGGTGCGGACAGGAGGGGATAACAGTTATAGCACTGCAGCAAGTTTGCTCTGCAAGATTAAGCAGGTCAAAGTTCAGGGTAGAAATGAACAATAATGTTGGGAGAACAGTTCCTGGGAGCATTGAAACAGCCTCTTGTGTCTTTAGAGTTCACACAATGAAAGGCATTATATGAAATCTCCTCACCATTCAAGGTATCGATTTTAGTTCTTCCCTGGGTTAAGTAGAAAAGACAGTGTGATATTCCTGAGAACTGGTAGCTTTGTAAACCACATAAATTATCCAATGCGCTCGAACTGACCTCAAAATCCTGCTGACTTTGACGCAAGTAACTCGATGCCCTAAGACCAGGCTGGCTGGATGTTGGGACCTCCTGACGTTAAGTGTCTACCAAAGTAGCAATTTTTTTTTTCTCATTGTCATTTAACCACAAATCTTCTTGACTTACAATAACTATGGTTCAGTTTTCCAGAAATCAGGACTGCAAAAATAAGCAAATGTTATTTACTTGCCATTTGGAAACGACCTCAACCACAACCAGGGCAATCTTTCCTTTGCATTTCGACTGGAAAAAGACTAGCCCCTTAGAAACAGGACAATAAAAGGTGTTTCATATGATTTCTGTTGCTTCAATTATCTGTACAAAGTGAAGGGAGAAAGGTTTAGAGGAAACATCAGGGTAAGCATTTTACACACAGAGTTGTGGGTGCCAGGAATATCTTGCCGGGGTGGTGGTGGAGTCATTTAAGAAATTCTTGGGCAAGTACATGGATGAAAGTAAAAGTAGAAGGTTATGAGGTATGGAGGGTTCCAATTTTTTTAAAAGGTGTGTATAGAGTAGCACAACATCGTGGGACCAAGGGCCTGTACTGTGGTAAGTGTTCCTTTCATTCCTATCACGGACTGCAAGAGCGGGCTGTCACAGGAACAGAGAAGGCTTTAAAAAGCAGCACCAGAAATATGTGCTCTTTTCCTTCCCTCCATTGGCCATTTAGCTGTAGCCAATAAAAAGAGGGGAAGCTCAAGCAGAGCGATCAGTGTAGAGCAGCCAGTGTGTGAGTGGCTCAGGGCAGGAGTGGGACTTTGAGGTGTTGGATCATGAGGGCCAGCATGGGAGTAAAAATTTGAGGCTTTGTCTTGCAAGGCTTTGGAAAAGGTTCAGGAGTTGAGGCATGGTAAGAAAAGTTTTTTTTTAACTATTTTTTCTCTATCTCAAAGATAGTAGAAATGGCAACCAGGGCAGGGACATACTCCTCTTGTAGAATGTGGATAATCAGGGAAGTTAGAACTATCCCTGATGACTTTATCTGTGAGAAGTAGACCTAAACGCAGTGACAGGCTGTGTTTGGGAATTGAAGACTGGTGAGACCTCCCTTAGAGTATTGTGAGCAGTTTTGGGCTCCTCATTTAAAAATTACGTTGGAGCATGTTCAGAAGAGGCTCCCAAGGATGATTCCAGGAATGAATGGATTATCAGAGGAGGAATGTTTGGCCTGGAACTTAAGAGAATGAGGGGAAATCTCATTAAACCATTTCAAATGTTGAAAGGCATGGAGACAGTTCACGTAGAAAGGTTGTTTCCCATGGTGGGAGAGTTTAGGACAAGAGGGCACAATTTCAGGATTGAAGCATATCAGCTTCAAACAGAAATGCGTAGGAATTTATTCAGCCAGGTGGTAATAAATCTGTGGAATTCATTGCCACAGTTGGTTGTGGATGTACTTAAGAGAGAGATTGATAGGTTCTTAATTACCCAGGGCATCAAAGGTGATGGGGAGAAAGCCAGGCAGTGGGGCTGAGTGGGGAAATGGATCAGCTCATGATTAAGTGGTGGGCAGACTCGATGGGCTGAATAGCCTATTTCTGCTCCTATGTCTGACGGGCTTACGTTCTTTGTTATATGTTCTAATCATTTATTTTTTTTAACAAGTTCAAAAGAGAGTTGAACATAAGGATGTTTGAAGTCATCTTATTGCTAAATTTATCGTCTCTCAGGTCAAAATATCTCAGTTGGAATAGCTGCTGTCAATTAAATCTCTCAAAAATGGTCGATTAAATCAAAAATCAGCTGAAAAAAAACAAAATTCTCCTCAATTACTCCTTCAAATGCCTCAGGAACCCTTGGCTTTTTTTTAACCAAGCAAATATCTTCTGAATTTCATTCATTGCATTGTGAAGGAAATGAGGCACCAAAAAAAGCTGCCATAAGTAACAAAGTGATTGTCGGAGGCTAAATTTCACCCAGAACACCAAACACCAGCGTCATGGGATCTTTTTTTATCCTGTTGCGCATCGGACTTCATATGAAAGTCAGCGCCTGTGACAGGACAACGCTTACTGATCACGTGGCCAAGCTTAGCATTGGGACCCATGCCCATAGGGTTGTGAAGTGCTCATAGAGCAAATTGTGATGTTGCTTGAAAATATTTAACCCTGTTCATGACGCACAGATATTTCTGCCATCTCCTCCCCGGCAATTCTTCCCCTGTTATCCAGAATTCAAGCAACTAGCAACCTCAAGCAACCAGCAAAAAAAATCAAGGAAAATAAATTGAAATTTAAATAAAGAACAATATATTAAAAAAAACCCTGAAAGTTTAAAATTGTAAAAGTAAATGGTCTCTGAAGTAACACAAATATTTGGTAAAATCCAGAGTGAATATTCAGTTGACGAGTGCCTTGGTCAGGCTTTGCTCTTAGCAGCTGTTTTAATAAAGTTGTGTTTGAATAAAATGACGTCGGCCAGGCTGAAGAGCTGGTTGACTCTCCTCCCTGCTAAGTCAGTGCCCTTATCTTTATTAGTATATTATTATGTATATTAGCAAGGCTTGGGGGAGAGGGGGGTTAATTATGATAGCTGCATGGTTAGTTTCGCGGTTAGCGCAATGTTGTTACAGCGCCAGTGAGCTGGGGTTCGAATTTAAATTTTGTAAGTTGCGGGAATTATCAGATTAAAGTGAACTTTACATAATTAAGGACTACAAAACTGATATTGTTTTCAAATTACTTTAAGTTTTGCACGGTCTTTTGACTCTTAAATGGTTTATTCATAATGTATTAGTTAGGCATTATAAGAATGAGTCTCAAGCAACCAGAAAACTCACTTCTCTGGCATCTAACAATCCCATAGGTGCTGAATACGAGGAGTTTTACTGTATATTAATTGGAATATGCTGCAGAGGTCTTCCAAAGCATTCCCAATGTACTATAATCTATCAAGATGCACAAATATTTTGCTTAGTACTTTTGACCATTGCACAAATATCTTTTTAATTCAGACAAAAATTACGTTTGAGAGGAGAAGCTCGGCACACAGCAGTGAATGCCAGGTGAACCTCACATTATTGTGCACCATGTGGATGGGAATCAGCCAGAGCTGGCATCTGCAAAAATGGATCCAGAAAACAGACAAAGTCGTGCTTCTACCAAAGGGTTAATGATTGTGGAGCAGGTGCAACCCAGCAAAGGAAGTTACACCATACGGTTGGAGTGCCACGTGCACAGTGAATTTGGCACAGTTATAGGTTGCCAGTACTGCCGTCTCCTCGAATGTGAACAGTTAATGATCCCATGAATCAAAATGATATGTTAAGCATTGGAGTGCCTCATTGCCCAGTGTGACCCCCTTGAACGTTTGCCAAAGGGAGATATTTCCTTAATTCTTGCACTAAGAATGCATCAATTTGCAAGCAAGTCTGAGAAAAACGCACCATGAGGAGGCTAAATGTTAGTCTGATGTCCTCAGACAGTGTCTCAATGAAGCAACAATTAATTATTTACATTTATTTGAGTTCCAGTATAATCATGGAGTTCCTGGTATAAATGAGTCAAAGGGTCAAATGGTAGGAAGATCCCATGGTTGCAAACAGGGAATACACACTTCAATTGTACATGGCCTGTATGAGATCACATTGCAGTATGAGACCAGACTGTGCAATATTCTTGCTTTCTTTTCTCTTTAGAGGTACCCTTTCTGCAGGAGAGCACAGTGACGAAATGTCAGACTGGTTCCTGGAGTGGTGGGTCAATTGTGTGGAGTTATGCCTCAAACAAGCAACCACAGAAGACCCACTTCAAGAGGGTTAAATGTTAACTCTATATTTATTAATGACTATTAACAATATAATGTCTTAACCCAGTTATCCCCACTATGAATATCTATAATAAATATATAGATATCATATCTTTATAAATAGTGTGCATGTGAAAAATAACCCAAACCATTACAGTCTATGTCCAATATTCCAAAAGGAAAAATCCCCCAAAAACCCTAGGTCAGTCAGTCCGAAAAACACAGTCCACAGAATTAATTATCAAGGTTCAATGTTCTAATTCAGTTCTTTAACTGAATTACAAAAGGACATCGAATTGAATGTTAAGGTTTTTAACCCCTCATTAACTTATGAGGCATCTGTCTTTCACACAGCTCTCCAGTTGGTCTCTGCCGCTCCAACTGCCATTCTCTCTCTGTCTGGACAGCTCGACCCAGCTGCATCACAAGTTACACAGGGTTCCCAGCAGAATCCCATCCATTATGATGACAATCCACAGTCCAAAAGATTAGTCCATGGTCCATAACAGTGGGATAATCATCCCTCTTGTGTTCACTTGGTCTCTTTCCTCAGAGGTTTCATGTCACTGTAAGCTGCCACTTTTGTTTGGCCCGCTCCCTGGACTTGTTCCTGGCTCCTAGAGGGATCATGCTTGTTGTGTGTCTTGATGCATCCTGAACCAAGATTCTAATCTCTGTGAAGCGAGTGACCCTATTTCCGTTCTTTAGTAGGTCCCTCCATGGTTGGAGTTGTGTGTACCCTCCTAGAGATGGGGAGTAATAGGGGAAGAAATGGGGGTCTGGTAGTTCTTCTATGTTTCTAGTGGGAGATCCTCCCCAGTTCAGGGGTTGGGATTTGGGTTAGGGTGAGGGGTGTAGTTAGGATTGGAGCTCAGGTTTGGGGGGGGTTAGGCTTAGGGCTAGAGTTGGGGTTGGGGGTTAGAGTTAGGGGGTTAGTGGTAGGGTTAGGAGTAGGGTTGAGATTAGGGAGATCGGGAGTTAGCGTTAGAGAAATATTAGGATTAGATGATTAGGGTTAGGGTGCAGTGTCACCTATATCTCTTTCCTGATGGTGGCAGTGAGAATAGAGCACATGCTGGATGGATGGTGTGGATCCTTGATTATTGTTGCTTCTCCCTGATGCCAGCGTTCCCTGTAGATGTTCTTGATGTTGGGGAGGGTTTTACCTGTTATCCTCTGTGCTGTCTGCTACCTTTTGCAAGGCTTTATGTTCAGGAGCATTGATGTCCGCAAACCAGACTGTGATGCAACCGGTCAGCCCATTTTCCAGCACACATTTGTAGAAATTTGCCAAGGTTTTCAAAGTCATTCCAAATCTCTGCAAATTCCTGAGGAAGTAAAGACCCTGAAGTGCTTCCTTCACAATACCATTAGTGTGATGGCTCCAGGAAAGATTCTCTGAGATACTGACTCCCAAGAGTTTAAATTTGCTCACCCTCTCCACCTCTGATCCCCCAATGATCCCTGGATCATAAACATCTGGTTTTCCCTTCCTGGTCAACAATCAGCTTCTTGGTTTCAGTGACACTGAGTGCGAAGTTGTTATTGGTTCACCATTTAGCCAAGTTTTCAATCTCCCTCCCTTATGCTAACTCATCCCCTTCCTTTATACGACCCACTTCTGTGGTATCGCCAACAAATTTGTAGATGGTGTTATTGTTGTACCATCAGTCGTAGGTGTAAATTGAAAACAGCAGATGACTGAGAACTGAGATGACTGTGGTGCTTTGGTACTGATGGAGATTGTTGAGGAGAAGTTCCTTCGAATCTTCACTGATTTTGATCTGTAGGTGAAGTGTTGAGTTCCCGCATCTTGGAGTTTGCTCATCAGTTTTGAGTGGATGATGGTGTTGAATTCTGAAATGTAGTCGATAAAAAGTATCCTGATGAATGCATCTTTGCTGTCCAGGTGTTCCAAGGGTTTGTGTAGTGCCAGTAAGATTGCATCTGCCATAGACATCTGAAATGTTCTTTGAAGTTACACATAAACCTTTGGTGGGAAGATGGGAGTGAATATTCAGCCAGTGGAGCACCTTGGTCGTGGTTTGCTCGTAGCAGCTGTTTAAATAAAGTTGTGTGAAACAGCAATGGCATCACCCAGGATGAAGAGCTGGTTGATGCCACTTGCCATTGGTCTCCTTATCCATGCTTAGTCAGTGTTTCCCCAGTCAGAGGCTTTATTTGTTAACTCTGAGGATAGGGTTAATTATCTATAATGCTAATGTTTGTCTTTCAGATGGCTCCGTGGAGGGGGAGGAACCTGCAGATGCAGCGACGGTTAAATGTTTTCAAAGAAAGTGACTGAAAATAACGTAAAATGTTTCAAGGTTTATATATTCATGCTGGTGAAGTTTGTTCAGTGTAAGTTTTGTCTTGTACTTTTGTCTTTTAAACTGTTTATTCTCAATATAGGTGTATTAGTTAGCTTTTGTTAGAGTAAGTCTCAAGCAACCAGAAAATATACTTATCTGGTATCTACCAATCCCCATAGGTGCCAGATACTAGGGGTTTTACTGTAGTTGATGCAAAAATAGGGCTTGTTTCAGTGGTGGTCGATGTAGCTGAGAGGAAGTGCATGGGAGAATAAACATGAGTTTCCACTTGATAGGCTGCTACCCTATTGGAAGTTCCAGCACACCTTATGTTCGATTGATTTATTATTAGACAAGAGAGGTGGTTGTTGTGAGGCGTTTGGAACATGAGCCCGGAGGAGTCACAATGCTCCATGTGGTAGTTTATGGCAAGGCAGCCATTCATCAATGAGATCTGGCAGTAAGGGTGGTCCGAGGACAGGAGGACGAATCTTTCCAAAGTGCTCAGTGCGAAGAGATGTCTGTTTTCACCGAGGAGCATTGCATTTCCACTTGAGGTCTCTGAACATGGGTGATCTGAGTCAGGGATAGTTTGGACTCCCTGTCTGGAGGGCTAAAATATCACAGATGTGTTTTCTCAATAGTTTGATCTTGGCATCCAAATATGGTTCATGCACTTCGTGAACAACCAATTAACAAAAATTTATGTCCTGGCATAAACCACACTCCTTTCAAAACTGCAAGCTAATCCCATATTCTGCTATCCTTGTTTTAAGAAGCAATATATCTTTTATTTTGTCATTGTAGCCACACAAACACTACTTTTCTCTTTCTCATTCACCATGTAACAGTTTACCATTTCCCTCAGCTCACACAGGTTTTAATGCATACCCTCCAATTTCACTTCTGCCACTTAGTCAGATTGAAGTTGTTAACATACAGAACATGTACACACATAATACCTCTCCATGATTCACCCAAGCACAGGACAAGTAGCCTTCAAAATGGACCTCTTATTTCTCTCATATCTGTCACCATTTTAACTCAACCATTGCACTTGTATTCATCTTAAATTATCTTTCCTTACTTTACAACAACAAAGTGATGGATGAGATATTGTCATCGCTAGCAGTTTATTTGGTAGAACAATTTTGAAATAAGCGCCACCTGATAGTCATCCATTATGGTATTCCATTAAGGGTTCTCAAAACTGTTAACACGCCATTGAATTGATATAAATTATTGGCAACATAGTGCAGTGAACTGGGAACTGCTGATGGCTGGTCCCGCCTCCCATCTCTGCCCATATATATCCCTGGTTTCTCGTCTAAGCCCAGAACCCTTCTGAAGACCACTGTTGAACCCTACCCTTAGGTATAAGCTAATAAAAGCGTTTGTTCTCCCTCCAGTTGCGAGAGCTTTTATTCACACAATTTTATTAGCTTATTCCCTAAGGAAGAAAGTGCTGCTCAAGCCAGGAATGCTGGCTGATAGACCCTTTGTCCCCCGACATGGCTGAGGAGTTCATATATTGGCTAGACTGCTTCCAGGCCTACCTGAACGCGACCAGACCAATGAACTTAGGAGGTCTGCACTTGTTTCAAGGGTAGGAACGAAATGGCATGCAGTCACCAGGGACTGCTCTACATATGCCGTTGCTATTGAAGCATTGAAGGCTGGGAAGCCACAGAACGAGGTTCCAGCGAGGCACTGACTCACTGTACATCATCAGCGGGCAGGAGAGACCATCGATGACTACCTGGATCTGTGGACTCTTGCCGAGAAGTGCAGATACGAAGTAGCTACAGGCTGCGTCCATGAGAAAGAACAGATCTGGGACACTCTAGTTGCAGGGGTCCGCTCGAGGTACATGAGGCAGTAACTGCTTGAGACGAGAAAGGAGGACCTGGCTAGCCACATCGAGCTGGCCAAATTGTTGGAACAGGCCAAGCTCGAAATGACGACCTCAAAGCCAGCGAGCTCGCTTACTCAAATGAGCACTTCCAAGGACCAGTTGCTCCCACTACTCCAGCCCTACAGCTGCTGCTTCCTGTTCCAGGGAGCACTTTGTCTGTAGCAAAAGCCAGCATACGCGATCTCGTTGCCCGGCAAAAGACTTCGTATGTTCCAGCTGTGGCAAGAAAGGACATTGGGTGAGGGGAAGCCCAGGGAAGTCCACGGCCTGCACCACTCCTGGGTCCGATTCTAGCCCCAAGTCATCTGCCCCTAATTCACCCAAACCCGTTTGCTGTGCGACACGTTGACGGAGGGTGGAGGTGAGGAAATGGCATGAAAAGGCTTGGCAACCATGTTGCCGTGACCTGAATACAAATTTGGCACCACCATTGTTGGAGAAAGGAGGGTGGCTATCTTGCCATGCCATGAGGTCGACACCATCTTACCCACGCAGGGCAATCAAGGACGGTTGGGGCCACTTAAGTGTGGAGCATTGATGGTTCTAGATCAGGACAGACCTCACCAGCTCAGTAACTCCATAGTGACTGTAAAGGTAAACAGACATTCCACTAAATGCCTAATTGACCTGGGCTCCACTGAAAGTTTCATACCGGTGTTGTTGGGTCTGGACTTCCTGTGTCACCTTAAAAACGTTACCTTAGAGTATTCTAGTCCTCTCCCCCATAACAGATTGGAAAGAGGGCCCCTAAATCAGAACCCACATGCAGCTCCTCCACACTGAATATCAACCCTCCACCTCTCTTCCCGAATTTGTCTGCAAACTGTAAGCCCATTGCTACTAAGAGTAGGAGGTACAGTGCAGCAGACCAAGAGTTTCTAAAATCAGAGGTTCAACGTCTGCTGGATGAAGGTATCATTGGACTTAGCACCAACCCGTGGAGAGTGCAAGTGGTAGTGGTAAAAGGGGAAAACATGTCAGGCTAGTAATTGACTATAGCCAAACTATTAATTGGTACACACTCTTGGACATATACCCCCCACCATTGAGCAGTATCAGGTCTATTCAACCATTAACCTGAAAGCTGCTCATCATCAGTTGCTAATCCATTCCGAGGAACGTTCATATACGGCATTTGAGGTTAACAGTCATCTCTATCAATTCCAGAGGGTTGCTTTCGGTATTAATAGGGTTTCTCTCTTCCAGAGGCAGATGGACAGAATGGTGGATGAGTATGGGTTGAAGGCTACCTTCTCCTACCTCAATAACATCACCATCTGTGGCCACACCTTGGAAGACTATGACGCCAACATACAGAGTTTTCTCCTCGTGGCAAAAGCCCTGAACCTCACTTATAACTCTGACAAGTGCATGTTCAGGACTAAACGTCTGGCTATCCTTGGCTACGTGGTGGAGAATGACATCATTGGCCCTGATCCCGATAGGATGCATCTCCTGTTAGAGCTCCCTGTCCCTGGGACCACAAAGACTTTGTGGAGATGCCTGGGTTTTTTTTCATATTACTCCCAGTGGATCCCTCAATACGCTGATAAGATTCGCCCTCTCTTAAAAGCCATAAATTTCCTCCTCTCGGCTGAAGCCCTAACGGCTTTTAACTACCTCCGGAACCACATTGCGAAAGCCGCCATGCATGTGGTAGTCAAGAATATACCTTTCCAAGTGGAAAGCAATGCTTCAGACGTAGCAATCAGTGGGCAGGCTGGTTGCATTTTTTTCACATATTACAAGGCCACGAGCTCTGGAACCCATCAGTGGAAAAGGAGGCTCAAGCCATTGTAGAAGGCACTGGAGTCACTACCTGGCTGGTAGAAGATTTACAATCCTCACTGACCAGCACTCAGTTGCATTCATGTTCAGTAACATCAAGAAGGAAAAAAAATCAAAAATGACAAGATTACTACATGGGGGATCGAGCTCTCCACCTAAAATTATGACATTGCCTATTGGTCAGGAGCCCTTAATGACCCTCCAGATGCCTTATCCAGAGGAAGTTGTGCCTCTGCACACACTGGCCAACTGGAGACTCTGGATAATGAGCTCTGCCCTACTCCATGGAGGACATCAGGGAGATGACCAGGTCTGCGCGTTTTAAAGGGCTTCTCCCCTCCACGAACGGGAACACTTTCTTCCTCTCTGTCATTAACGAGTACTCCTGATTCCCATTCACCATTCCATGCCCGGATACATCCACCTCGTCAGTTATGAAGGCCCTAGACTCCATTTTCACTCTGTTTGGGTATCCCAGCTATATCCGTGGATCATCCTTTATGAGTGATGAGCTGCGTCAGTACCTGCTGGTGAGGGGCAGTGCGTCCAGCAGGAGTACTAGCTACAACATCCGGGGGAATAGGCAGGTTGAAAAGGAGAACGCCATGGTCTGGAAAGCTGTCAAACTGGCCCTGAAGTCAAAAGGCCTTCCAGACTCACACTTGCAGGATGTCCTCCCTATGGCGCTCCATTCCATCTGGTCGCTACTATGTACTGCAGCCAACACTACCCCTCTTGAGCTCCTATTCATTTTTGAAAGAAGGTTGGCATCGGGAACTACACTCCCAGTCTGGCTCACCACTCCTTGTTCAGTCCTTCTCAGGAAGCACGTGAGGAGAAGCAAGACTGACCTCCTAGTGGAAAGGGTTAAACTGCTCCATGCCAATCCCACATACACCTACATGGAGTAACCGGATGGCAGGGAGGACATCGTCTCCATCAGGGACCTAGCACTCGCCAGAACATAGGTACCTCAGGTGCCCGGTGAACCATGGAGCTCATTCTCACCACTCCCAGTCAGGGCTTCGGGGGGATCCGGTTCAGGAGGAAAGTGCACCCCCCCTCCACCATTGAGCCGGAGACCCAGTCCACCTCTCCTCCCTCACAAGGAGACCAGGAGACCCAAGTAGTCCAAAGCCCCCAGTGCTAAGGTGCTCTACCAGGATCTCCAGACCCCTGGACCGCTTAAATCTGTTAATTTGTAAATAAATGCATATTTTTTTTTACCACTTTTCTGAACCCATATTCTCTGTCTCCATTTACAGACCCTAAATTCTACAGGAAGGGGTGAATGCAGTGAACTGGGATTCACTCATAGTGTATTGAGTTGATGGCTGGCCCTGCCTCCCAGCTCAGCCCCCATCTGCCCCATTTCCCGCCTAAACCCAAAACTCTTCTGAAGACTACTGTTGAACCCTACCCTTAATTGTAAGCTAATAAAAGCATTTGTTCTCCCTCCAGTTGTAAGAGCTTTTATTCACACTGCACACAGTCAGAAGATGATGGTTTTATGTAAGGAGTAGAACTGTAAATTGATAGACCAACGTGAAGCTCAATTTACAACAGGTAAAACTTTTCACTGATTCTGCTGTGGGCCTAGATCCTATAGAACCCTAGAACACTACAGCACAGAAACAGGCCGTTTGGCCCTTCTAGTCTGTGCCAACCTATTATTCTGCCTCATCTCACTGACCTGCATCCAGACCATATCCTCCCATCCATGACCCTGTCTAATTTTTTCTTAAATGTTAATATTGAGGCCGCATTCACTACTTCAGCTGGCAGCTCGTTCCCACCTCTCACGATCTCCCTAAACTTTTCCCCTTTCACTCTTAACCCAGATCCTCTGGCTTGCATCTCACCAATCCTCAATGGAAAACGCCTGTTTGCATTTCCTCTATCCGTATATACCAGTATGCATATTCCTCTCTTGGATAATTCAAATGGTGGTGGAATTTCGTCCCTATCTTTGGCTCATCTCATTTTGGCCTTATTACAATGCAGAGAACTGCAAGGCCACAAAAGGCAACAGGTTGTGACCGATCTCACGGGACTGCGTAAAATGAAGGAGGTGTTTGAAAGTATGTGCGTGTGCAGAATAGGCGTACAAATGATGTGTGGATGTAATGTGTGCCTTTAGAAGGGAATTGTCTATATTTTGCACTTAGAGAATGTCTGAGTACCTCACTTATAACCACTTAATGGGCTTTAAAATCAGGAAATTACAAGGTAAGCAAAGCAGCATTTGTCAGATCTGCCTAGCTCCTGGGATTCCAATGAATGTGTCTCAGTGAGAAAGAGGCACTTTGGGTTAATAACCTACTCCAGACTCAAACAAGTAGAAATGCTTCATGTTTTTAAAAAAATAATAAAAAGCTTAATTATTTCAATTGTAAGTTCACAGCAGGAAGAAAATTAAAATGGGGATGGAGAAGATTATCTTTGCACACTGTGTGGGAGATTAGTTCATTATCGATGTGCTTACAATTCCAGTCTGTGTAACATTCAAGGGAACATTGTGCTGGCAATGCCCAGGAAAGGTAGAGAGTTCTAATTTAAGGTCTAAAAGATATTCCTAAGTGAATCAGAAAGCTTTAAAGTGAGGCAAGAGTCTTATTGGTTCTGCTTCTCTTGCCTTGAGTGTAACTTTGTCAGGAGGCTATGAAATGACAAAGTTGCAGCATTTGATCAGTTCTGTCATGGGAGGCTGGCCCATCTGGTTAAGTCACATGAGATCCATGGTGAGTTGGAAAGATGGATACAAAATTGGCTAGGCCATATAAGACCAGAATCAGGGTTGAAAACTGTTGTTTGTGGAGTGCATAACTGACCTGAATGAAAAAATAGGTAGTCTAATTAGTAAGCCTAGAAAAATTGGTGGAGCTTTGGAAGATTGTCAGTATATCGATCAGTTGTAAATTTGGGCCAAGAAATGGCAGATGGGGTTTAATCCTAACAAGTATGAGGTGTTGCATTTGGGACATCTAGTGCAAGAGGAAAGTATGTAGTCATTGATGTACAGAGGGATCTTGGGGTGTAAGTTCATAGCTCCCTGAGGTGTTGCACTTGGGACATCTAGTGCAAGAGGAAAGTATGTAGTCATTGATGTACAGAGGGATCTTGGGGTGTAAGTTCATAGCTCCCTGAGGTGTTGCACTTGGGACATCTAGTGCAAGAGGAAAGTATGTAGTCAATGATGTACAGAGGGATCTTGGGGTGTAAGTTCATAGCTCCCTGAGGTGTTGCACTTGGGACATCTAGTGCAAGAGGAAAGTATGTAGTCATTGATGTACAGAGGGATCTTGGGGTGTAAGTTCATAGCTCCCTGAGGTGTTGCACTTGGGACATCTAGTGCAAGAGGAAAGTATGTAGTCATTGATGTACAGAGGGATCTTGGGGTGTAAGTAGATAGAATGGGAAGGCATGCTTGCCTTCACTAATCAGGGCATTGAGTATAGTAGTTGGGAAGTCACTCTGCAGCTGCATCGAACTTAGCTGTGGTCACATTTGGAGTATTGTGTGCATTTCTCGTTGCCTTATTACAGGAAGGATATGGCGGCTTTGGAGACGATGTGCAGAATGGTGTACTCAGAGCTTCAGCAAAAAGGAGAGGTTGAATAAACTTGGATTTATAGGGTAGTCAGATTCTATTTCCCAGGGTGGAAATGTCAATTATTTAGATTTGCAAGGCAACTTCGTTACGTAGAGATTAGTAGGTGCCGAGAGTGTACTGCTTTGGGAGATGGTGGAAGCAGATAAAATAGCAATTTTTAAAAGGCATCTGAACGAACATGGGAACAGGCAAGAAATAGAGGGAGATAGACTCTGTGCAGGCAGTTATATTGACATGACAATTAGCTCAGACACGGTGGCCTATTCCTGCGCTGAATTTTTTTAATGTTCTGCATTCTAAAGATTAAGGAAGAAACTACACATCCTGCAAATCTAACATTTTTTTAAAAATCAGAAAATGTTGGAAAATCTCAGCTGATTTCTGGTGGAATCATTCATAACTAATTGAGGTTCAAGAACGGAATGCATCAATGTCCATTCCCAACACCAGCCTTCTCCTCCAATGTCAATGGGTTCACTTCAGATTTTAGTGTCTGTATCTTGAAGCTTTGATAAATGCGCACAATACTCCACACGTGACCTCAGCTAAGTTTGATCAAGCTGCAAATGATTAGTTGATGTTTTGGAACACTTTCCGAAAGCGTACAGAACAGAATATTTCTCGTAATGGGGGTCAGCCCATCTCAGTAACCTGTGATAAAAAGTTTTTTCAAGCCAGTTCCTCCAATGTTACCATCTCACTAGCCAAGCATAAAGCTACAGCACAAATCTACTTAAAATTCTGTACATTTAGTGCTTTTTAAATAAAGACTGCTTGATCTTGGCTGTGCAGTAGTGGGCAAGTGGGGGGAGAGGGAGAGGGGAGGGATAAAGAAAGAGAGGGAGGGATGGAGAGCGAAAACTTTCTCAGAGATCTGTTTTGAATTTATGCTCCCCTGTACTCAATGCAAAAGGACTTCTGTCGTGGGTGTATCTGTCAGTCCTAATTCATTATTCCTGGTGTTATCTTTCTGTATCAGGAATTTTAGAACTGGCAACTTTGACACCATCATATTTCCAAATAAAGTCAGAGTTCATTACAAATAAATGAAATCACGTGAATAGTCCCATAGTTACAGCCCTCCAAGAACTTCTTGGAGCCTGCGGGTATCTGCTCTACGTGGAGTGGTGGGAACACCAGTACTGTTGAAAGCAATTGGACGAGAAAGGTCAAACATTTCATATTGTCGCAGTTTATACCCGACTGCCAAGCTTTTAAGGAGTTGAATGTGAAATGATGCTTTGCCATGTTGCCATTTCGATTTTTTGTCTGCACACATCAGAGCTGCCTTGATCCCAGCTCAGTTGTGTTTGAACAGATGAGCTTTGACTCAGTTAGTCATCGTACCACAGTGGAACAAAACAGATCTTTTTTTGCCTAATAGAAAAGTCAGAGCCAAGAAAGGCAAGAGCAGCCAAACCATACATTTTTTGGGGAGGGGGCAGCCTTCATCATTAATCTATCAGGGCAGGTCTCCTAGTGGCTGAGTTCCTCCTCTTCCTTTTCGATGCGTGAAACTTCAGGTAATCCGCTCACTCTTGGGCCTGTTTCCTGGAATCCTTGTGGATTCATCCCATGTGAAATCCCAAGGAAATTCCATTGCAGGATGGGGGTGGGTGGGGAGGAAGTTCGTTTGATAGTTCACCCTTTGATAAATTTAAGGCCATTCGAGTGGTTTTCACCCCAAACCATGAGGTCTCCACAGTAAGGCTGTTTGAACTCAAGTTGCAATTGCAAGGCTTAATGTGCAACACTTTGCCTTTGATTCACAATGTCTCAGCTTAAATCCCTTAGTAGAAACTTTAGCAAACTAAATCCAGCCAGTCGCAAGGGATCTTTGGATTATTGCGGATGTCATTTTTTTTTAACAACCTTTATGGAGATCATTATCATATTGGTGCTTGAGGTAGCTGATTGAGCACAATATGTTTGCCAGGATTTCTATATTCTAACACTGGTCATGCATCAAAAAATTGATTATTGGCTGGAAAAACTGTGAAAGGATATGAAAGGCACTTTATTATAGAAAGTATTTTTAGTTCAATGTTAGTGTGAAGAATGCCAGTGTGGTTGGTTCTGGATGACGTACCAAGCTGCTCTTCTATTCCCCTGAGCAGAAGGAATGATTTTAGGCACTGATTGGATAAGCTGCTTCCCATTCTAGGAAGCAGACTCCCTTCGAGAACACAGGTATATGTATGTGCCTGTACCGAGTATTTGGCATCATCAATACCTAGGATTTGGCGCAGGGGGAAATGTCCTTGCCGCATCCCACTTCCACCCTCTTGGAAGTGTCCTTGAAACTCCTTGCAGTAACTTGTTGGCACGGCCCAATGAAAATTGAGTGAAACCTGTGGGTGGAAAGGGGAGGGGGTGTTTTAGTAGAGACAGAAGATTTCCTTCTCTGTTAAGAGACAGGTCCTTTTCTCATTTTAAATCCAAGGTTATGATTCAGATGTCTGCAGGAATAATTTCAATTTAATTTGAAGAATATTCCTTCCACTTTCTCTGAGCTTTAATAAGACATCTGTCCCTTCTTTGGGGATAGTACCCTCACGAGATCCGCACACCCCAATTAAGTACTCATCGAGGAGTATTAAAGACCTCCTTCCAAGCCATTGTGGATTCCACTTCACACTGATGCTTGGAGATTTTCCTTTCATAACCACCCCACACACTATCCCCTGCTTCTGGTTTTGAGTCAACCTTCGGAAACCTTGAATGATCTGTTCAACTGATGCTGTACAGGAGGATGAGGGAGGGTGTGAGAGAATGCCAACAGCCTCCACACAGTCTCTGGCAATGAGCAAATAGCATTTCGTCTTATTAAGTGACTTTAATTCCTTTTTAAGCTTAGAGAATGAGCCAGCAGTGCAGTAAACCAAAATCCCCTTGGGTGCATAACACCAGCCAATTAAACCAAATCATTTTAGCCTAATGTTATATTAAAATGTTGGTTTAATTATCCTAATCAGATCTGCCCAAGAATCTGTAACACAAAAACAAGCACAAAAAAAATTAAATATAATAATCCCTGCCATTTTAGTAATAGTGTTGTGTTCACGATCAATCAGCCCAGATTCTGCGTATAATGGTCATTTGCAGAATGATTGGATATGTGTGTGTGTTTTTTTTTGCAAGGCTATAATTACTTAACAGGACCAGTTAGACATTCTGCTCCTCCACGAAAAATTTACAAAACATTTCCAAACAGGGTCATTCCAAAAGCAGAAAAATAGTCATTTGGACAAAATTGAAAAATTTTGGTGATTATGTGGGAATTGATGCATTTTCACACACCCTACAATCGAGATGATAGAAATGGTCAACTGAAAAGTGGCAAGGCAGCAGGTATGGATGGAATCCCCCCAGAAGTCTGGAAGGCTGGCGGCAAAACTCTGCATGCCAAACTGCATGAGTTTTTCAAGCTTTGTTGGGACCAAGGTAAACTGCCTCAGGATCTTCGTGATGCCACCATCATCACCCTGTACAAAAACAAAGGCGAGAAATCAGACTGCTCAAACTACAGGGGAATCACGTTGCTCTCCATTGCAGGCAAAATCTTCGCTAGGATTCTACTAAATAGAATAATACCTAGTGTCGCCGAGAATATTTTCCCAGAATCACAGTGCGGCTTTCGCGCAAACAGAGGAACTACTGACATGGTCTTTGCCCTCAGACAGCTCCAAGAAAAATGCAGAGAACAAAACAAAGGACTCTACATCACCTTTGTTGACCTCACCAAAGCCTTCGACACCGTGAGCAGGAAAGGGCTTTGGCAAATACAAGAGCGCCTCGGATGCCCCCCAAAGTTCCTCAACATGGTTATCCAACTGCACGAAAACCAACAAGGTCGGGTCAGATACAGCAATGAGCTCTCTGAAGCCTTCTCCATTAACAATGGCGTGAAGCAAGGCTGTGTTCTGGCACCAACCCTCTTTTCAATCTTCTTCAGCATGATGCTGAACCAAGCCATGAAAGACCCCAACAATGAAGACGCTGTTTACATCCGGTACCGCACGGATGGCAGTCTCTTCAATCTGAGGCGCCTGCAAGCTCACACCAAGACACAAGAGAAACTTGTCCGTGAACTACTCTTTGCAGACGATGCCGCTTTAGTTGCCCATTCAGAGCCAGCTCTTCAGCGCTTGACGTCCTGCTTTGCGGAAACTGCCAAAATGTTTGGCCTGGAAGTCAGCCTGAAGAAAACTGAGGTCCTCCATCAGCCAGCTCCCCACCATGATTACCAGCCCCCCCACATCTCCATCGGGCACACAAAGCTCAAAACGGTCAACCAGTTTACCTATCTCGGCTGCACCATTTCATCTGATGCAAGGATCGACAATGAGATAGACAACAGACTCGCCAAGGCAAATAGCGCCTTTGGAAGACTACACAAAAGAGTCTGGAAAAACAACCAACTGAAAAACCTCACAAAGATAAGCGTATACAGAGCCGTTGTCATACCCACACTCCTGTTCGGCTCCGAATCATGGGTCCTCTACCGGCACCACCTACGGCTCCTAGAACGCTTCCACCAGCGTTGTCTCCGCTCCATCCTCAACATCCATTGGAGCGCTTACATCCCTAACGTCGAAGTACTCGAGATGGCAGAGGTCGACAGCATCGAGTCCACGCTGCTGAAGATCCAGCTGCGCTGGATGGGTCACGTCTCCAGAATGGAGGACCATCGCCTTCCCAAGATCGTGTTATATGGCGAGCTCTCCACTGGCCACCGTGACAGAGGTGCACCAAAGAAAAGGTACAAGGACTGCCTAAAAAAATCTCTTGGTGCCTGCCACATTGACCACCGCCAGTGGGCTGATCTCGCCTCAAACCGTGCATCTTGGCGCCTCACAGTTTGGCGGGCAGCAACCTCCTTTGAAGAAGACCGCAGAGCCTACCTCACTGACAAAAGGCAAAGGAGGAAAAACCCAACACCCATCCCCAACCAACCAATTTTCCCCTGCAACCGCTGCAATCGTGTCTGCCTGTCCCGCATCGGACTTGTCAGCCACAAACGAGTCTGCAGCTGACGTGGACTTTTTACCCCCTCCATAAATCTTCGTCCGCGAAGCCAAGCCAAAGAAAGAAAACAATCAAGATGATAGAAATGGTCCTCTGCGGAGGTAAGTCTAAATTATATCAGTAAGAATAAAAATTGTCATAGGATATAAGCATCAAGAGTGGGAATTATGCCATGACACAAATTATAGAAAGGAAGAATTGCTTTCTAGATACAGTTTCACTGTGGACAGCATATGCCCAGACCTCAGAGTCAGAATAATTGATAGCAGCATGTGACAAAACCTTGGGTGGCTGTTACCTTTAGTTAAGTGAAACGTAAAACTCTGCAGACACTGTGACTGCAATAAAAACACAGAAATGCTGAAGGAACTCAGCCGGCCTCGCAGCTTTCATTGGACCTAAAAGATATATCACCAACGTTTCGAGACTGAGCCCTTCCTCGAGGTGTGAGTGAAAATAGACAAGCCTCTTAATTAAAGGCTGGGGAAAGAAAGGGATGGGGTGGTGGGAGTGTGGGAGGGGGAGGAGTCCAGCCAACAAAAGGTGTTCATTGGATATGATGAACGGAAAGGTGAGAACTGATTTTGGCTCTGTGAAAGGAGACTGAGGGAAAAGAGGGGAGAGGGAAAGACAAAGAGTGTGCTAGAGGAATAGATACAGGGGGAAAAAATGGGGGATGGATGGAAGTGTTTCAAAGGAAACCAAATAAGTCATTGTTAATACCATTCAGATTGAGGGTGCCCAAATGGAATATGAGGTTTTTTCCTCCAATTAGTGGGTAGTCTTAATCTGGCAGTGCGTGAGAGCATGGATAGACATGTCAGCAGGGGAATGGGGTGGGAAATTGAAATGGGTGGCCACTGAGAGATCCACGCTATTGTGGTGGACAGAGCTGAGTTGCTCAGTGAAGCAATCTCCCAATCTGCATCCAGTCTCTCCAATGTAGAGGAGATCACAACAGGGGCACTGGATGCAGTAGATGACCCCTGTAGATTCACAAGTGAAGTGGTGCTTCACTTGGAAGGCCTGTTTTGGGCCCTGAACGGTGCTGAGGGAGGAGGTGTGGGTGCAAATGGAGCATCTCCTGCGGTCATAGGGGTAGGTGCCAAGGGGATGATTGGTGGGGAGGGAGCAGTGGACATGGGTGTAACGGAGGGAGTGGTCCCTGTGGAAGACAGAGAGGGCAGGAGAGGGGAATATGTGACTAGTGGTGGGACCCTATTGCAGGTTGAGGAAATGGTGGGGGAAGGGGAATATGTTGGATGCGGAGGTTGGTGGGGTGATAGGTGAGGACAAGGAGAATCCTATATCACATTGGGCTGTAGTGGGCCAGGGCAGATGTGTGGATAGTGGAGGATATGTGGGTGAGGGCCAAGCTGATGTTCTGTTGGTGGGATCTTGTAGTCAGACTCAGGGTAGAATGTGCCAGATTTGGGAAGTTTGGCTTGCTAATTTTTCCCATGATTTTACAGAGAAAATTGGCATCATGTGGAAGATAAAATGAACCTTTAGCTGAGTCAAAAATGCCCACGTAAAACTATCACGAATGAATTTGCCATGAATCATGAAAATGCCATTCTCAATTTGTTGCATCTCCTGGTTTGTGAAGCATTTCAGTCCCTTGAGCTGATTTTCCACTATTCAATACGGTCACACTAACACCCCAGTGGTTCTCAACCTTTATCTTTCCACTCACCTCCCACTTTAAGCATTCCCTATGTCATAGGTGCTCTGTGATTAGTAAAGGAATGCTTAAAGTGGGAGGTGAGTGAAAAGAACCACTGTTTTAATCGTCCCTCATTGACTCGTTATGTGCTCATAACTCCAAAGGAAATGGGCCAACGACAATTTTTCTCAAGCAAAATATTTCAGTAACAATTGGGTCTAGAGCAGTGGTTCTCAACCTTCCCTTCCCTACTCACATCCCACCTTAAGCAATACCTTGCTCATCACAGAGCACCGATGGCATAGGGATGACTTAAGTGGGATGTGAGTGGAAAGAAAAAGGTTGAGAACCACTACACTAATCTGTGGCCAACTTTGCCCATTACTTTTCTTTCTTGTTGGAGAAGAAAACAATGCAATCAATGGCCTATCATTTGTGGAAGGGAGCTTTTAATTTTTCTCCTTTGTCTCCAAGTTACAGTATTTACTAACTTTATTCCTCTGTCAAATTTTCAGACTCTGCCCCCTTATCCATGAGTCCCCAACTAGCACTAATAGCTTCCCTGAACTCCCCTATCAACTCCTTACAATACCTTAATAGTTTCAGTCAAAATAACTCCTAGCTATTTACATTCCTGGCAATTAAATTCTACTTGTCTTGTAATTTCTTCTCAGAATTCAACTCTGATACCCAATCTTCTTCCTGGTAGATCTTTTTGAGTACAATTTCCAAGCCAACACATCCTTCCCAAGGTGCTGTCTGCAGAGTCCTCATGGAACAGTCCAACAGGGGTTTTCTATAGCTGTGGAATTAACTCCACAACCTTGTACTCCAATGCTATCAATAGAAGGGCCAGCATTCCTTGCAACTCTTTGGAGAACTAAGAGATTCTGTGTTTCTTTAAAGATGGATCTACCAAGTGAAAAAGAAGCCAGTGTGGTCCTCATTACTGAACAGAGTGAAACTAAGGACCTATAACTACAGCAGACAGATCTGAGAACCTTGGCCATTATTCCATATTGTTCCAGCTGTGTGACTTTGGCATTTAGCACTGTTTAGAAGAAAAAGAAACACCCTTGGCTAAAAAAAATTTAGACAGCTTTATTTGTGAGTCACTCAATTCCGGGCAATTATACCACCCACAAACTGGTTTCTCAGTTTATTGAAGGCACTGTAGGCAAACTCAGCCTCCATAATTTTTTGACTGCATCATGCTACACTTACAGAGGAAGAACAGATGCCCAGTCCTGCCAAGAAGAGATGGCAAGAAGAGAAGACCAGCTGGACGGCCCAAAAGGAAGTCAATTGACATAGAGGAATGAATTTCCAGGTGGCCCTTGATAAAGTCCCTCACAAGAGGCTTTACTTTTTTAAAGCAGAGCTGTTCACAAAGGAGCTTGGACAGAGGGTTGGTTAGTTTGGAAGGAAAAGAGGGGAGAGAATAAAAAGATGCTGAAAGATTATGATGAACAAAGGATACAACAATGTAGGGGATAGATATTAGGCTGTGACATGCCCATGTCATAGATATGTACTTTGTGGAGGTTTATGGGGAGAGAACAGGCTATTTGGTCTTTGTTATAGTTTGCATCAATAAACAAAATGGCTTGATTCTTAAACTGGTGAATACATCTTCAATATGTGTCCGATATTCAATAATCCAATTCAAAGTGGTGCATCGTGTTCACGTAAGCTGTCTTGTATCTAATATGGCTTCTAATATTATCCCAGTGGTTCTCTTTTTCTTTCCACTCACATCCCACCTTAAGTATTCCCTATGTCAGAGGTGCTGTGATTAGTAAGGGATTGTTTAAGATGGTATGTGAGTGGGAAAGGAAGGTTGAGAATCACTGCTCTAGACCCAATTGTTACTGAAATATTTTGCTTGAGAAAAATTGTCATTGGCCCATTTCTTTTGGAGTAATGAAACCATGCACATAATGAGTCAATTAAGTATGATTAAAACAGTGGTTCTCAATCTTCCCTTTCCACCCACATACCACTTTAAGCAATCCCTTACTAATCGCAAAGCACTGATGGCATAGAGAATGCTTAAAGTGGGATGTGAGTGGAAAGAAAAAGGTTGAGAACTACTGTATTACCCCTACTAGATGCAAATCAGATATTGTTCATTGACATATATGTTTTAGAAGTCTATTGGAAATAAACCTTTTAATTTTTTCAATTGTATTTCAGGTCCAGCAACTGTTCTTTTTGGGGTTACTGAACCAGACATAAGGAGTTTTTCTGTACCTGTTCAACAGGTTGATGCCTTCTCTACATTGTTTCTTAGAATAGCCATCTTATTCAAATGTAAAGTCTCTAACAGTGTCCAACAGTTACTCCAACAGTGAAAGGTTCTCTCATATTATGTCCTGTTTAAGTTTGTGCTTTGATTCACAGTAGGAACCAAAAACCACAAAATATATAACCCTTCGGATGTTTTTTTTTCGGTTAGTTTTCTTTTTTAAAAAATAGAGTATGTAGTTAAAAAAAAGAAAAAAGGAAACAAAATGGCTTGTATTTACATCTTTCACAACCTCAGAATGTCAGTAATTTCCAGCCAATGGCTATTGAAAGCCTTCAGGAGATGCTGTGGTGAAAATTGTTATTAGATTTGACCTGCTTAGCCAGAGCTACTGAATTTCACCAGAACGTGTGAGATGTGATTTCCTAGGATGGCAGGAAATGTTGGAGCTGTTTAGCAGGTTTGGCAGCACCTGTGTCTTTGAACTGAAATATTAAATGTTTCCCTTCCCACAGATGCTGCCTGGCCTGCTGAGTATTTCCAGCATTTTCTGTTTTTTATTTCAGATTTCCAGTTTCTTCAATAATTTTTAATGTTCATTTAAAGCATTTTTGTTTCATAAATAAAAATAGAAAATGCTGGAAATAGTCAGCAGGTCAATAATTATCTCTGAGGGGCCACAGGGTTAGCGCAATGCCTTTACAGCAGCAGCGATCAGGACCAGGGTTCGAATCCCGCGCTGTCTGTAAGGAGTTGGTACGCTCTCCCTGTGTCTGCGTGGGTTTTCCCCAGGGGCAACCTCCAAAACGTTCTGGGAGCTGTTAGTTAATTGGGTGTAATTAGGTGGCATGGGCTCGTGGGCTGAAAGGGCCTTTTTCTGTGCTGTATTTCTAAATTAATTAACATTAAATTACAACTAAAATTAGATGATGAGAATTTTTGCTGAGGACAAGAGTCTACAGATGTTGCAATCTAACTCAGAAACAAACCACTGAAGGAACTGAAATGGTTAAGCAGCATCTCTGAAGGGTAAAGGAATTGTTAATAATATGGGTGAATTATTAAATTTAATTTTGTTTTAATTTAAAATTTAAATTTAGACATACAGGCCAATTCAGCCCAAAAATCCATGCCACCAAATTTATACCCAATTAACCTACAACTCTGGTACATTTTTGAAGGGTGGGAGGAAACTGGAGCCCCCGGGGAAAACCCATGCAGACATGGGGAGAATGTACAAACTCCTCACAGACAGCGCGGGATTTGAACCCAGGTCCGGATCGCTGGCGCTGTAACAGCATTGCGCTGGCCACTACGCCAACTGTGCTGCCCATCTTGTTCTAAGCCAATGGTGGAAAAGGTGACTTCCTTCTCTTTTTGCTATATTCTCTGGTCATTTAACACACAAAAGTGATGGAGAAACAAAGCAGGTCATAGAGTGTTCACAGGAACTCCTGCGGACACTGCAGGATCTGCTAAGTTTCTCCAGCACTTTTGCAGACTTTCTTGTTTCATTATTTCTATTTCATTGCAGCTTTTTGCTTCTGCACCTCCCTTTGATGGATTGATGTTATGAGCATTCTAGTTCAATTAACACATCAGAAATGTCATTCTCTGACAGTCTATTGAGATGAAATGGGATCATATCTGTCTATAGAATCCCCAGCCACCGCTTTATATATCATTACCATTGGCTTTGTGTCAAGAGACATCAGTCCTGATCATTTGAAGCCAATCCGAACGACCCGAAATCTCACCTGTCTCATTGTCACTCACATTGAATGAAATAGAACAACATGGGGGAACTATTAGAGCATGATGACACTGAGGTCAAGGCAGCTCACTAATGCCTGAAGAAATTTGACATGCCGCCATCGTCTTTTACCAGTTTTTATAGATGCCCCTGTCCAAGTGCATCATGGGAACTGCTCTGAGGAAGAACAACATCAAAAGGGCAAGAAGAGCTGACCAGCTGGATGGGCTGAAAGGAACACAGTTGACATGTAGGAAATGAATTTCCAGATGGCGCATGATAAAAGTCCCTCACAAGAGCCTTTTATTTTTAAAGCAGTGCTGTTCATGAAGCAGTCTGGATGGTTAGTTTGGAAGGAAAAGAAATTGCAGAGAGTCATGGATGCAGCTCAAGCCATCATGTAAAGCAGCCTCCCCTCCATCCACACTTGAAACTGCTTGCATATTAAAAGACACTTCCCACCCCAGTCACACTCTCTTCTCCCTCCTCCAATCAGGCAGTGGACACACGAGCTTGAAAACACGCACCTCCAGATTCTAAGACAGCTTCTTCCCCGCTGCTAACAGACAATGGAATGGACCTCTCGCTAGTAAAATGCTGCTGCTCTTGCCTTATTTTAATTGAACCAGTTCTCTGTGACACTACACCCTGCACTTTTATTTTGCTTATACTCAAAAATAGGGAACACAAAACACCATTTTTCTCTCATCTTCCACTACACATTACAATACACAAGTCAATCAATTCAGTCCAATAGACTTAATCAATTTCTGCAGCCAATCAATGGAGGCCAAACATGGCAAGTTCAGGGCTTCCAGAATAAATGATACAGTTGGCAATACTTTTTTTTAAATGGGGAAGTCATGGTTACCAAACACTTTTGAGTAAAAAAATGCCACGGTAAATTAAAAAAAATAATTAATCAAACCACTGTGGAAGACCCTTCCAGTCCATGAAATCTCTGCGGCCCAAGCCCAACCATTTTAGGAGAGCGGGAGGAAACCAAATCATCTGGACGTCGTGGGGAAAATGTCCAAACTCCTTGCAGGCAGTGCTGGATTTAAACCCACGCTGCTGTTGTTAGTAGCAATACAGTGACTGCTGTACAAACTGTGCGGCCTGAAGAATTTTACCAACCCATTGCTGTAACAAAAAGATGAAACATAGGACAATACTTGCCAAATCAAAAAATAATAATTTTAAGCCATCAAACTTGGTTCCCATTCCTTGAGTAACTGCTTGATAGTGGCTGTACTAACCTTGAAATGAACCAGTAAAAGTGTTCAGAACTGTTTATCAGTCTTGACATTAGCCATACCTCCCTTCTTGTACTGAGAAGCCCAAGGTACAGAAGAACATTACCTTCCCCAGTTTCAAGCTAATGTTTGTGTACTGATAAACGATCTACCTTTTTGTCCTTGGCAGTTTTGACCCTCCAGTCTATTAAAACCACAAATTTCCCCATCAGTCGCTTGGAGTTTATTAATTTGCAACCACCCATTTTCAAGCGAAGCGCTATTGTGAGTGGAACAAATACGTTGCATCTTGGCACAATTATACAGCATGCCCTAAAAAGGGAAAAGGTGTTAACCTGTGTTGCCATTACCATCGCCCTCTCATCCTTGAGTGTTTTTAGTAAATTTGGAGAACATGTGTTAATCAAATTCATGCAGAGGTTCTGGGGAGTGCTTGCCAACAAAAATGTAATTCAAGATTCAATTTATTGTCATGTAATAAAAGTGTCATATTACATGAAATTGGCAGAAATTCCATGAATCGCCGCTTACAGTCAAAGATAAGCAAAGGAGAGTGTCCCCCACTCCCCCCCAAGTCACCAAGTGTCCATAGATTCGCCTCCAGCGCTTCTGCAGCCTCACAGAGTCCTGTCCAAAGTATTGGCAACCATTGGGAACCCCTCAGTGCCTTGGGCACCCCTCACATCCAGGTTCTGATACCTGGTACCCCTTCATCCAGCTTCGAGCCCCTCCAGCAGCCCAGCGTGACTCACCCAACAGCAGAATCCAGCAGCCCACAACCTCCGTGGGTTCCTCGCCTTCAGTCGCCAGCGCCCACCACATGCGTGGGACTTTCAGCTGCAGAGCCCCCTCACTGATCCGCCTCCGTGGTCCCCATCCCATGGGTCATCTCCTCTGCTTCTCCTTCTGGTGCCCTGCACCAGTCCTCCGCTTCCCTGGAGTGTGCAACCCATTGTAACTACTGCTGATCAGAAGGGCTGCCATCTTGGGCACAGACCCCGCAGTCGTTGGATTTTAAATAAAACTACCATGGGCTCTTTTAATGGGTTGTTCAAACCCGGCTTGGAGCTGATGGCAGTTGAATGGGTGGTTGGATCCCTCCGGAAATGCTGTATCTCCTCCGCTAGATGGAGGAGTTGCCAGATGGATAAGTTGCCCGCATTTTCCAAAAGGAGCCACTCCCTCAATGTAGAAATGGAGTGTCATCCTAAACCTATCTTTGGAGTGGACATGAAGCTTAGAACCTTGGGACTCAGACACAAGACACCAGCATGCCCGACACCAGCACTTCATCCTGATCTCAGCAGTGAAGTATTTTCTCCGCCTAGGCGACAAGACTTTTAAACTACTTGCTTTCATTGCCTTGAAACAGTAGGATGAAAAGGGGAACAATGTTTTGTTTTAAAGCAGCAGTAAACAATTGATTCTTTTCATAGATTCATGGAGACTCGATGCACAGAAGGGCTTCAGCATTGTCAAGCCATATGCTTTCAGTTGTTGTTTTATTTGGTTCTGCATATTTCTTAGCACCCATAGTGGTTTGGAACTGGGAGATCGTGCGTGCCTTCCATTTCAATTAACATTTAAGTTGCTGATTCCTGTCCACATTTACTAAATCATAGCAGGGCCTGCCCCTGTTAATACTGGTCTTTATTCTTTCCCAAGAATATCATATCTATACTTGGTCAGCTTTGACTTTCTAAAGAAAAATATCTCCGACCCTTGGGTGGAGGGAAAAGTTTTGCTTCATTCTATCCATTATTTCATTGTCAAATATGTTTTACAGCCACTAAAACTCCAGCATCACCACAGATGTAATAAAGAAAAAAAATTCAGCATTTCCATATAATTGTTAGAATGCATGCAGAACATGACATCACATACACCGTGTAAACAACCTGACCGTACAATGCAGAGAGGGGAAAAAAAATCAATAAAGTGCAATAGTAGGGGTCCTTAAATGAGACCCTGATTGAGTTTGCCATTGAGGAGTCTGATGGTGGAGGGGTAGCAGCTGTTCCTGAACCCGGTGGTCCGGGTCTTGTGGCACGATACCTCTTTCCTGATGGCAGCAGCGAGAACAGAGCATGTTCCCTGCCTCTGGCTTTCTCTTCCTGAATTCAACAATCAGTTCCTTAGTTTTGGTGACATTGAGGGCAAGGTTGTTGTTGGTGCACTGTTCAACCAAGTTTTCAATCTCCCTCCTGGTTTGCTGACTCATTGCCTTTCTTTATACAACCAATGACTGTGATATTGTCAACAAATTTGTAGATGGTGTTATTGTCATTCCGACCCGCATAGACATAGGAGTAAAGCAAGTAGAGCAGGGGGATAACTCAGCCCTGCAGTGCTCCGGTACTGGTGGAGATTGTGGAGGAGATGTTTCTACTAATGCTCATTGATGGTGGTCTGGAGCCAAGTTGTCCATTGCAAAGACTCTCAAACTGAGATATGGAAAACATCCTCATGATCTGTTTGAGAAGTAGTGAATCAAATAAATTTTGAAGACACTGGAGGAGGTCATTTGATTGATCATATCCATGACATTTTAACATTAACTGCACAGTCTAATCCTTCCTTCCAGCACTGGGTCCATAGCCCAACACATCACAACACTTGACCATTTGTCCCGCAAGTGTGAAATGTGAAGTGGTTTGCTGCCTCTACCCCATTTTTTTCAGTGACATCACACCCTCTGTGCGAATCCACAAGCCCTTATCTCCTGTTGACCCTACCAATTACTTTCAATCTATCCCCCCCCTCACCTTACTTTTAACCCCTGAACTAAGGGAAATTGGTCTATTCCCAGTGGTTAACCATATAACCGTATACAGCACAGAAACATGTCGGCCCTTCAAGTCCGTACCAGTTCACTTGAACAACTCCACTAGCTCCTCCGCAAACCAACAGACTAATGTTGGCCTATCATCTACATTACATTTTGACATTCTCACCCTTTTTCTTTCCACTCACCTTAAGTAACCTCAATGCCAGAGGAGCTCTGTGATTAGTAAGGGATTGCTTAAGGTTGTTTGTGGATGGAAAGAAAAAGTTTGAAAACCATTGTTTTAATCGTACCTCATTGACTCATTATGTGCATGGTTTTATAACTCCAAAGGAAATGGGCCAATGACCATTTTTCTCAAGCAAAATATTTCAGTAACCATTTCAGTCTAGAGCAGTAATTCCCACCCACATCCCACCTTAAGCAATCCCTTACTAATCACAGAGCACCGATGGCACAGGGAATACTTAGAGTGGTGTGTGAGTGGAAAGAAAAAGATTGAGTACCATTGTTCTATTCCATACTTCTCACAATTTTAAATATCTCAACTACATCACCCCTCAACGCATACAACCCCATCTTATCCAATCTTAGCTAAAAAATTTTCATTGCTGTACAAATCCAGGCTAATCTCTTCTTTCAATAACATTGATTGTGTTCTATAATTGTCCAGGACATCCAAGCTCTTCTTGGAAATGCTGATGTGCCTTCCCACCAGATCACTATGCCAGACAAATATAAAGTTAAGTACAGAATCAAAAGCATTTGAGTAGTTGATGAGTCCTGGTTATTGGTTAATCAATATTTGCAATGGGTGGCTTGTCTTCCATGTTGTATCTACTTCCTCCTTGGGAAGCTTTTGATCTGGTTTATTAACTTCAAGTTGATTGTCACCGCCTGCAGCAAGAAGCTATTTCTCAGCTCCTCGATTCTTATGTTCTAGAACATTACAGCACAGAAACAGGTCTTTCAGCTGTTCTTGCCTGTGCTGAACTATTTTTCTGCCTAGGCCCACTGACCTGCACCCAGTCCATAGGCCTCCAAAATCCTCCTATCCATGTACCATACCTGTCCAAATTCTTCTCAAATGTTAAAATTGAGCCCACATTCACCTCCTCAGCTGGCAGCTCATTCTACATTCCCACTACATTCTGTGTAAAGAGGTTCCCCCTCATGATCCCCCAAAACTTTTCTTCGTTTAACCCTTAACCCATGCACTCTGGCTCCTGAAGTCTTTCTTATTGATATCTTTCCTGTAATTAGGTGACCAACATTGGATACAATACTCCAAATTTGGCCTCACCACTGTCTTATGCAACTCTACCAGAAGATCCCAAATCCAATACTTTGATTTATGAAGGCTAATATGCCAAAAGCTCTCTTTATAACCCTATCCACTTGTGACACCACTTTCAGGGAAATATAGATCTGTACTCCTCAGTCCCTCTGTTCTTCCATGTTCCTCAGTGCCCTACCACATGTCTTTCTTGGTTTGCCCTTCCAAAATGCAACATCTCACGCTGGCCTGCATTAAATTCTATCTGCTATTTTCCAGCCCATTTTTCCTGTTGATTCAGATCCCTCTGCAAGCTTTGAAAACCTTCCTCATTGTCCACAATGCCTCCAATCTTAGTCCCATCTGAAAACTAGCTGATCCAATTTACCATATTATCACCCAGAACATTGATATAGATGATAAACAACAATGGTCCCAGTACCGATCCCTGAGGCTCACCACCAGTCACAGGCCTCCAGTCTGAGAAGCCATCCTCTACCACTACTCTCTGGCTGCTCTCGCATGTCCAATCCACTTTCCTACCTCACTATGAATACAGAGTGCCTGACTAACCTCCCATGTGGGACCTTGCCAAAGGCCTTATTAAAGTCCATGTAGACAATATCCACAGCCTTTTTTTGTCATTAACTTTCCTGGCAACCTCTTCGAAAAGCTATCAAATTGATTAAACACGACCTACCGCACACAAAGCCTTGTCGACTATCCCTAATCAGCCCTTGGCTATCCAATTACTTGTATATCCCTTCTCTTAGAACACTTCCAATAACTTATCTACTACTGATGTCAAGCTCACTGGCCTATAATTTCCAGGGTTACTTTAGGAGCCTTTTTTAATCAACAGAACAACATGACCTACCTGCCAATCCTCTGGTACTGCACTGCACCCATGGCCTCTTCCCCCATTACCAAGTTATTTGGATGACTTACCAAAATGACCATTCAGTATAACTTTTACATTTTAAATTTAGACATACTGCACTGTAACAGACCCTTCTGGCCCACGAGCCTGTGTTGCCCAATACCCCAATTAACCTACAACCCTGGCACTTTTGTTTGAAGGGTGGGAGGAAACCGGAGCACCAGGAGGAAACCCACGTAGACATGGGGAGAACTTACAAACTCCTTATAGGTAGTGCCAGATTCGAACCCCGGTCGCTGGCGCTGCAACAGCATTGGCCCTGACTGCTGTGTTAGCTGTGCCGCCCTGCCCTCAGATTCTTGTCAGCAAGCTGGTGAATATTGAAGCAATCTAATGAGGTGTACATTCTCCAGCCTTGAAGGTTGTCCTGCCTACTGAGGTGAAGCATCCTCTCACCCCAAGCTTTGCCTAGTAACAATATGACCTATGCCTCCAGCGGGGGTGGGGGGGGGGTCACATTGTATGGTGATCGTGTGCTTTGCTCTACCAACATAACACGTAACAGACCCCCAGGTGGACAATGCCTCCTGTTCTCTTCTCTCAGTTCTGAACACCTTTCCCTCTTTTGCACTCACCCTTCCTGAAGTGGTGAGTCACAAATGGCTGTGGTACCTTTAAAAACTTGAACGAGGAAGCATTCTCGTGCTCACTGAAAACACTGAGCATTATCATGTTGTCGGCATCTGGGAACAGCATGACGGCCAAGGTCAGTCTTAGACACCCATATTTAGACCTTGCAGGGGAATAATAATTTAGAAATAGAAGGCAACAAGAACCCACATCTATTCAGTGCATTTGAAGTAGTAATGTCTGTAAAGTACAGCAGTCCCATCAAAAAATATTTTCCACAGTCACACATACAAAGCCTGAGACATTCACTCTCTTGAGGAATGCATTCAGATTTAGCCCCTGAACCGCTGGAAAGCTGTCTTTGCCTTGACAACAATTCAAGGGTTAAAATGTGCATCCAAGAGGCGAAACAAAATGTGGCTCGCGTTCCATCAAGTTTAGAAACTGGTGGAGTGATCCCATTGACAGCAAAATAACGATTTGAAAGTTTCTTCAGGCGGAGGCGCCCAAACTGAGAGGGCTGAGCTTTCCAAAGGCATTTTAGGAATGGAATAGAGAGTGACTTCTATTTCAGTGGAAATCTGGAACATGGTCGCTGAAACCCCCATGACTAAGAGGCCTTTCTTTTCATTCAGTTATGATATCCAGGGACTGGTCACTGAAACCCCCATGACTAAGAGGCCTTTCTTTTCATTCAGTTATGATATCCAGGGACTGGTCACTGAAACCCCCATGACTAAGAGGCCTTTCTTTTCATTCAGTTATGATATCCAGGGACTGGTCACTGAAACCCCCATGACTAAGAGGCCTTTCTTTTCATTCAGTTATGATATCCAGGGACTGGTCACTGAAACCCCCATGACTAAGAGGTCTTTCTTTTCATTCAGTTATAATATCCAGGGACTGGTCACTGAAACCCCCATGACTAAGAGGCCTTTCTTTTCATTCAGTTATGATATCCAGGGACTGGTCACTGAAACCCCCATGACTAAGAGGTCTTTCTTTTCATTCAGTTATAATATCCAGGGACTGAGGTCCGGATCAGCCGTGCTTTGCCCAACAATTGAAACAGATTTGAGGAAGCATTTGCACGCAACATTACCGACAACCTGATCTTGAGGATGAGAAGGGTTTCAGTCCTACTGCAATATCTGCAGTGTAGAAATCCAGTTTGGCATTGCTAAAGGGGATGTTGCTGTTTGGACGATCAAGGTCTTGTCGCAGCCTCATGGGGTAGTCGTTAAAGATCCGGTGCAGAAGTGCAGAAAGGTTATCCTTGACGATCTGGCCCATACAGCCGGTGGTCACCCTCTCACTTGTGAGAGCTTTACTGTGTGTAATTTGGCCGTTTGATCACCTCCACTGTAACTGCGAATACACTTCAAGAACGTTTCATTAGCTGGAAGTGAGATCAGAGGCTCTGTACAAATGCAAGCCTTTTGAGCTTAATTACCCAGGAGACACGTCAGATAAATCTGCTTTGAGTAAAGAAAACCTTCAGTGCAAGTGCCGGTCTCCAAACGGATGTGAGTAACAACTTGCTTTGCCCACAATGTGGAGCCTTCTAGTGTGCCCTAATTGCTCTCAGTTACTTGGATCTTTTCCCTGTTATTTATGCCTGGGCCTTGGCTCGGTATTTGAAAAGGAATCCTTGTTGAATACTGACAGCATGACATGTTGCTGAGAGGAAGGCCAGAGCTCTTCAGCCACGTCATTTTAAATTCACTTTTATCCCCTGCCAACGTTGGTTCTCTTTCATGTCAGCTTCTGCCAACCTATTTTTGCTTTCACATGTTAAAGATTTATTCACTTGTAAGATGGACAGTAAAGCCCTTGGCTTCTCTTTCAGTGCTGATGTGTTGAAAGTTAACTCCTGACTTCGCTGGTTCCTGGGTTCCAGGGAGGATATTCTAGACTGAGTTGCAACGTGCCAACATCGGGCTGGGCTTCTATTAACTGGGGGAAGCTGCTGTCCACACTCAGGCTGCAGTGAGTGGTCGGTAATAGCAATAACCTTCAAAGCAAAGAGAGGAATGAATGACATGGTGCAGGTTGGGGAAAACCCACAAGAGTTTAAAATTGCATGTGAAGGATCTTCAAGTGGTTTTTAAACGTGGCCTCCAATTCTCTATCTGGCAGTGAGTTCTAAAATCTCATTTCTTGTTGAGTGAAATAATATTTTCTCAATTTTCCTTTATTCACTCCACTGATTATTTTAAATAAATACTTCCTACCACTGACATCCAAGGACAACTTCTCTCTCCTCACACATTTGCCTCTCAACAATAGTATAATTGCCACGTTCAGCCTGGCCTCACACCATCAGAGGTATTCCCTTTCCCTTCCCTCCTCAACTTCGCTGCAACATTCAGACGACTTGCCCTCTCGCAATCCTGGTTCTGATGAAGGGTCCTTGACCTGAAATGTTAACTCTGTTCCACTTTCCGCAGATGCTGCTTGACCTGCTGTGTATTTTCTGTTAACTTTGCCATTGACCAGGTACGATTAAAACTGTGGTTTTCAAACCTCTTTCTTTCCACCCACATCCCACCTTCAGCAATCCCTTACTACTAATCACAGAGCACCAATGGCATAGGGAATACATAAAGTGGTATGTGAAGGTTCAGAAGCAGTTTTAAAGGTAGGATCAGTTCTTGTTCAAACTTTAGTTCAGAAATACAATAGTTCCAAAGGTGCACATACAACCATCTAACAAATGAAGATGTGATATCCAACATTTTGGGGTTGAGCCCTTCATCAAGGTATGAAAAAAATGTAGGCAGGCATCCCAACAGAGTGGATATGTGATATCCACATATCTACTAATCAGTTTGAGTTGAATCAAAACAGAAAATGGAAATTATTGCAAGAAGCAGAGTGTATTGAAAATGACTAAATTGCTAATTCTATAAAATTGAAACAGAAAATGGTAAAAGAATCATGGCAGCATCTAATGAAGACACACGATAGACTGCAGATGCTGGAGTCTGGAGAAAAAGAAAAACCTGCTGGGGGAGGTCAATGTAAAGCAGAAAACAGTGGAAGAGAATGGCCAAGGTTTCAGGTCAGAACCCTTCATCGAGATGAAGGGTTCCGACGTGAAACATTGACCTTCCTTTCCCTCCCACCGAGGCTGCTCAATGCATTGAGTTTCTCCGGCAGATTATTTAATGAAGATGGGTCTTTCAGTGAAATGGATCAAATTTCTTAATGCTGCCTGACCTGTTGAATGCTCCCAGGCTCACATTAGCTTGGTACAGAATGAGATGATATTTCAATGAGCAGTTTCTCTTAAGAGGGCAGAATATGAGCATCTAGACAGTCTTATTGACATGCAGGAGGCTGCCACAACCATTACAGAGAGTGTACATTGGCTTTTGCAACTAGGCTGTTACAACCTTATAGACTTTATTGATGCAGACCAAATTTAATATTTGGGATTGTGTTTACATTTGAGTTGTGTAATGCAGAATTTCATCAAAAACTTGTGTCAGACAACAAACTTCAATGTATCTGATCTTTTTGAATGGTTGCAGGGAAATGTTAAGCAGGTTAGAAGACAGTAGAAGAATGAGGGGATCTTTGATAGAAGTGTACAAAATTATGAGGGGGATAGACAGAGTAAATAGGCTTTTTTCACTGAAGGTAGGTGAGATACAAGCCAGAGGACATGGGTTAAGGGTGAAAGAGGAAATGTTTACGGAGAACCTCTTCATACAGAGTGTGGCGGGAGTGTGGAATGAGCTGCCAGCTGAAGTGGTGAATGCGGGCTCAATTTTAACGTTTAAGAAGAATTTGGACAGGTACGGGGATGGGAGAGGTATGGAGGGCTATGGAAAGGATGCATGTCAGTGGGTCTATGCAGAATAATAGTTTGGCACAGACTAGAAGGGCCAAAGGGCCTGCTTTCTGTGCTGTGATGTTCTATGGTTCTGTGATTGATGGAGAGGATTGGGATTAGCTTTAGTTCCTTCCCCCCCCCCCCCCCCCCCCACCAATGGCAGCTGAATTGTTTGAATGTATTCTTCATGTAAGCTTTCAAGGAGCGGGCTTTCCAAACATGTTCAAGTCTAACTTGAACCATGTCACATTCTGCCACAGAATTGTCCCAGCAGTGCCATTAACATGGTGGACAAAGGAGACCGCAGATGTGAGAGTCGAGAGCAGAATGCTGGACGACCCATTGCCTAGTGCATTGTCAAACTATGGTCACCCACAAATTGGAGGAAAACACCTGATATTCTGACTGGGCACTCTCCAACCAGACTGCATTGACACTGACCTCGAATTTCTGTTAACCCCTTCCACTGAGTCTCTCTTTCCCTTTTCCTCTTTCTCATTTCCTCCAGTTCCCACCCCACCCCATTCCCTCCCCTATTGGAGAGCTATCTCACTTCCCACCTATGACATCTTATCTGTTAGTCTGTGCCTTTTCTTTAAATACATAGCACGGTAACAGGCCATTTTAGCCCATGAGTCCATGCTGCCCAATAAACCTACACCGAAGCTACGTTTCAAATGGTGGGAGGAAACCAGAGCCCCCAACCCCCCCCATCCCCCACTCCCACACATTTTTATTCATGTTGTTTGCCGCCTGTTTTTGCTTTTACCTGACAAGGGACCAAAGCGCGAATCGTTGGTTACCCCTTACTTCCTCTGGACACTGCATGATCTGCTAAGTTTCTCCAGTATGTTTGTGCATTGCACTCCACACCAGCATCTGCAGACTTGCTTGTTTTAACTCAGAATGTTGGAACTCAAGAAAAAGAAAAATCACAAGCACCAAAGATATAGAGAAATGTTTAACAAGTTAGGTCTTTATTCCTTGGATCATAGAAGGCTGGTGGCGGGGGGTGGGGGAGGGGGATGCTGATAGAGGCCTTTAAAATGTTGAGGGGGATAGATAGGGGGCACAAGTTTAGGTGCAACACAAGGGGAGGTTTCTTTACTCAAGAGAGTGGTGTCTGTGTGGAATGAGCTTCCGGTGGAGGTGGTGGAGCCAGGTACAATATTATCTTTAAAGAAAAATCTGGATAGGTATATGGATGTAAAAGGTATGGAGGGTTATTGGCAGAATGCAGGTCAGTGGGACTAGGAGAGTATAAGTGTTTTGGCATGGACAAGAAGGTCTGTGCTGGCCTGTTTCCGTGCAGTAATTGTCATATAGTTATATGGTTATAACTGCAAATGCTGGAACTTTGAATAAACAAAGAAAAGCTGGAGACTCAGGGGGTCAGTCAGCATCCATGGAGAGCAATGACCAGCCAAAAGATCTTAACACAGGGTCCCAACTTGAAACGCTGACTGATCATTTCCATCCATGGATGACATCTGACCTGTTGGGTCTCTCCAGCTTCTCTTTGTTTGCTGATAGAAATCACCTGGTTCTTCTAGCAAACAAAGTCAAGTTTATTGTCATCTGATTGCACATGTCTTCTTCTCCTTCTTCTTTGGCTTGGCTTCGCAGACGAAGATTTATGGAGGGGGTAAATGTCCACGTCAGCTGCAGGCTCGTTTGTGGCTGACAAGTCTGATGCGGGACAGGCAGACACGGTTGCAGCGGTTGCAGGGGAAAATTGGTTGGTTGGGGTTGGGGGTTGGGTTTTTCCTCCTTTGTCTTTTGTCAGTGAGGTGGGCTCTGCGGTCTTCTTCAAAGGAGGTTGCTGCCCGCCGAACTGTGAGGCACCAAGATGCACGGTTTGAGGCGATATCAGCCCACTGGCAGTGGTCAATGTGGCAGGCACCAAAAGATTTCTTTAGGCAGTCCTTGTACCTCTTCTTTGGTGCACCTCTGTCACGGTGGCCAGTGGAGAGCTCGCCATATAACACGATCTTGGGAAGGCGATGGTCCTTCATTCTGGAGACGTGACCTACCCAGCGCAGTTGGATCTTCAGCAGTATGGCCTCTGCCATCTCGAGTACTTCGATATTAGGGATGAAATCGCTCCAATGAATGTTGAGGATGGAGCGGAGACAACGCTGGTGGAAGCGTTCTAGGAGCCGTAGGTGATGCTGGTAGAGGACCCATGATTCGGAGCCGAACAGGAATGTGGGTATGACAACAGCTCTGTATACGCTAATCTTTGTGAGGTTTTTCAGTTGGTTGTTTTTCCAGACTCTTTTGTGTAGTCTTCCAAAGGCGCTATTTGCCTTGACGAGTCTGTTGTCTATCTCGTTGTCGATCGTTGCATCCGATGAAATGGTGCAGCCGAGATAGGTAAACTGGTTGACCGTTTTGAGTTTTGTGTGCCCGATGGAGATGTGGGGGGGCTGGTAGTCATGGTGGGGAGCTGGCTGATGGAGGACCTCAGTTTTCTTCAGGCTGACTTCCAGGCCAAACATTTTGGCAGTTTCCGCAAAACAGGACATCAAGCGCTGAAGAGTTGGCTCTGAATGGGCAACTAAAGCTGCATCATCTGCAAAGAGTAGTTCACGGAAAAGTTGCTCTTGTGTCTTGGTGTGAGCTTGGAGGCGCCTCAGATTGAAGAGACTGCCATCCGTGCGGTACCGGATGTAAACAGCGTTTTCATTTTTGAGGTCTTTCATGGCTTGGTTCAGCATCATGCTGAAGAAGATTGAAAAGAGGGTTGGTGCGAGAACGCAGCCTTGCTTCACGCCATTGTTAATGGAGAAGCGTTCGGAGAGCTCATTGCTGTATTTGACCCAACCTTGTTGGTTTTCGTGCAGTTGGATAACCATGTTGAGGAACTTTGGGGGGATCTTTTGGAAACCGGGATGATGGTGGCTGCCTTGAACCCAGCAGGAACAATGGACTGTAGCAGTAAGGTGATGAAGATGTCCATGAAGACCTCTGTCAATTGGTCCATGCAGTCCTTCAGTACCTCACCTACCACCCCACCAGTCTCCGCATCCAACATCTTATCCATTGGAATTTCGAGCACTTATTACAGGATTCCACTAGCAGACATATTTTTCCTTCTCCTTCTCTCTCATCCCTTCACAGGGACCACTCCCTCTGTGATTCCCTTGTGCACTCATCCCTCCCCACTCATCGTGCCTCCAGCACCTTCCCCTGGGCCCAGAGGAGGTGCAACACTTGCAGCCACACCTCCTCCCTCACCACAGTCCTGGGTCACACACAGTCCTTTCAAGTAAAGCAACACTTCACTTGTACACCCAGAGAACCTGCTTACTGTATCCAATGCTCCCTTTGAGGCCTTCTCTACATTGGAGAGTCTGGTCGCAGATTGGGAGATTGCTTCACTGAGCACCTGCTCTCCATTCACAACAACAATGACCTCCCTCTAGCCAACCACTTCAATTCTGAGTCACACTTCCACACTCACATGTCTGTCCATGGCCTTGTGTTCTATCCCACCCAGATCACCTGCAGATCGGAGGAACACCACCTTATTTTCTGACTGGGCACCCTCCAGCCAGATAGCCTTAACATTGACTTTACTGCTTTCCACTAAACCTGCTTGCATTTTCAATCTTCCCTGTCTTTCCAGTTCTTCCACCCACCCAGCCATTCCCCTCCCCCTCACTGCTGCTGTCCCCTCCCTCCTTTTTCCATCTATCATTTCCTGCCTTCGCCACCTCCCTTCTCCCACCCCCACCTCTTTTGTTCAGACATCTGCCGGCCTTTTCTCACACTTTGTTGAAGGGCTCAAGCCTGAAATGTCAGTTCTGTACCTTTTCTACAGAAAAGACACCCTTTGACCTACTAAGCTTCTCCAGAATTTTGTGTTTTTTCTACCAATGCCATTAGTGGGTTGGTTCTAGGAACGATCCTCCAAGATAGTGACTAATAAGAACTTAAATTCTTGACTTTGGAAGTCCTCAGAATGATGCCAGCTTGTTTTCAGGGCCACAGTATCTGGCGATGCAGGCTGGAGAATATAGCAATAACCAAAACTCTGCTATTTCAGAGGAGAAATGTAATTCCAATCACAGTGTGATCATCCAGAATAATTGTCTGCCTGAGGTGAAATTTAATTGTGCACGAGTGAGTTTACAAGAACATTATTCTCAACCACAAGCCACCTGTTCCTTTATCTAATCTGGTCCTGACCAGATTCCAGTGTGACATATACCATTATATCTGCATAATTGACATATGGTGGAAAAAAAAGTGATTTTAATTTAGAGATGCAGCACAGTGACAGGCCCTTTTGGCCCACGAGCCCGTGCTTCCCAGTTACCCCCATTAATTTGCAAACCCCATATATTTTTGGAAGGCGAGAGGAAACCGGAGCACCCGGAGGAAACCCAAGTGGACACGAGGAGACCGTGCAAGCTCCTTGCCGAATGCGCCAATTTGAACCCAGGTCGCTGGTGTTGTAATGGTATTGCACTAACCACTAACGGTAACCTTGCCACCCATTTTAAATAATATTTTAAACCAGAACGTGTTCTTTTCAGTTTTGTAAAATTAATTATTGCTGTAGATTAAACTATCTGAATTCCAGTCATTCTTGCCTTTGCCAGTGCAAGAAAAGAGCACCCCCTGTGAAATTTAACCCACTTAAATGTGGAATCCTTCAAATTGAGCACCACAGCGCTTCCCTCAATCCCTGGCCTCCCCTCCTCACCCTCATCTCAGATAATCCCTGTTACTGACGCGTCAACTGACTTCGTGGGGAATATAGAACCGTGGAGAAAATCTGTCAGGATAAGATCAAGTGTAACAAATTCTATGGGTCTAAAGCAGAGATGGCCAACGTATTAATTTTTAAATTTAGACATACAGCATGGTAACAGGCCATTTCGGCCCACGAGTCCGTGCTGCCCAATTAACCTACATCCCCGGGACACACTTGTTACCGTGCTGTACATTAAAATTAAAACTTATAAGGTTGGTCACCCCTGGTCTAAAGCAATAGAGGGTCGGTTGAGATGCCCCACAGTTGAACAGTTAAAACATCAGTGCTTCTGCCCCTAAGGGATGGAAAGATAGGAGATGTGTGTGCATTGATGGGGTGGGGGGGGGTGGGGGAGGTGGAATCTTAACCGAAGCCAGCAATGATTAAGAGTAATATTTCAAAAGATGTCCATCTACCCACCTCTCCCCCTACTGGTTTAATTACCAGAGCAATGTCTGTGCATTAATGGATTAAACCCTGGGGAGAGAACCTGAAAATAGAGGTTCAAGGACAGACTGGACAGAAGGCTTTGAAGATAAGCCAGCCCCGTAATTAAATGTCAGATTATCAAAAACATTCTGCAGTGGCTTCTATCCTCATTAGATTAAATCAGTGCTTTAATTTCTGCTCCATGCCTCTGGAAAGGTACCAAACATGAAGGATTACATCAACCCAACAACTGCCTATTTTAAACAGTGAAAAATGACATTCACCTGTTATAGAATAATATCAGATAGCCTTCTTACAATCCTGAAAGTGTTTCAGCTTGTGCGAGATTCATTCCATACCAAGCTTTAGCTCTCCTCCCGTGCATTGCTTGTGAGTGGTCTGAACCTATCCATCAAAAGCCAGTGGGACACCAGGGCTGGCTGGTGACTTTCGTTTCTAATTTGGTTTGGAAAAATATCCGGTGAAATCTATGGGAGAGTCACTTTTCCTGACTTGGCGACTGCGCTCCTCCGGAATAATCCAAAATAATCAAGCAAGCAAGCAGAATGGCTCTCTTATCGTCAAGTTTCATTTGATAGGCAGGATAGGGTCGTGCCTGGCAAGGCCGTTACTTACTGCTGCCGCAGCAAAAAGAAAAAAGGTCAGTGGGTCGACCTGCATCAGTGGGAGAAAGAGAACTTTGCTTTTCAGGTCTGAGGCTTCATCGGGATCCTTTGTGCTGCCCGTCTCCAGTTGTCCTTGAGGAAGTCATGCCTATCTCCGGCCATGTAGTGAGCAGATTGAAATACAGTTACAAACCCCTGTAATCCGGACGTCATGCAGCCGGCAGCCTCAAACAACTGGCAAAAAAATTGCAGAAAATAAATAGGTAAAAAATACTCAAGTTTAAAATTGGAGTGGCTCACAAATAACGCAACACACAATCTCAAGTAACTGGAAAATTCATTTATCCGGCATCTTCCAATCGCCCACAGGTGCCAGATACCAGTGGTTTTACTGTAGCTTGCTGGGCCATTTTAAGGGGGAGTTATGTCCCAACTGTATTGATGTACAATTGGAGTCACCTCCGGGCCTGGTTTGTGCACAGTCAATAATTCTACTGACCTGTATTTTTTCTTCCAATTATAGATGAACTTGATTAATTCAACCATGAGAGGCATAGCTAAGGTGAATCCTCCCAGACTTTTCCCCAGAGTAAAACTAACAGTGTGGTGGGATGACCACCAGTAGGGCCACACTCCTACCGGCCTACTGCATGGGACAACCATGGTACCTGCAGGTAGGTAACCTGGGAGGCTGGCCCCACCTTTCCAACTGTCAATCACTGGCCCATATAAAGACTCGATCCGGCCCTTTCCTAAACCAGTCAGGCGCATGGAACCAGAGGCTTCCTACTTTAAGCTGACTAAAGCCGGTTGTACAGTCTTTCAAGCTTAGTGTTATTTGCTACACCACAGTGCACCACAAAAAGGGTTGAAGGCCAGGGCGGAAGGGTTTGATGAGTTTTTCCTCAATGGGTTGGTGGGTATGTGGAATGAGCTGGGAGAGGAAGCAGTAAAATGGGGTACAACAAAAAGATATTTGGATAGGTATATTAATGGAGGAGATTTCAGAGGGCTAAATGCAAGCAAATGGGACAAGCTTAGATGTGCAACTCAACTGACAAATCATTCAGAAGGGCCTGTTTCATGCTGGACAGCTCTATGACACTTTATATTGTATTCCTCAGTGGTTGGGGGGGTGTGGTAGTAGAATTTGAATCATATCTCTGCCCAATTGTCTGTGTACCATTCTGTATGTACAGCTCCTGAGATCTTGCTGACCATAACTAGGTGACTAGTTAAGTCGGCAAGATCGCAGCGCTCAATGCTTAGCCCATTCTTCGCGTTGTAAGGTTGATGCAGTTGCAGGTCCATTTTGGCTTTTGTATCTGGGAGCACAGTGCATCACTGAGCAAAATACCGTGTTCATGCGCATGTCCTTTGGTTCCCTCTCTCTTTTCCCAATCACGATCCCCATTCCAGCGGAGCCCAGATGCTCCAATCTCACATTATTTAACTTCTTGAGAGAGTTTTACATTTTTTTTTTAAACATGGTGTTCCTCCCCTACTCTGTAAACTTGAGCTCATACCAAACTGTAACCCACTCCATTCTTTTTTACCCTATCCACCTGTTCTGACTGACCTTCCCCGATTTCAAGCATGGGAAAGTCCTCCAGTGCGTTAACCTGTAAGCTTCCTCCAGTCCCATACCCCTCCACAATATCACCACCCTTCCACTTCTGGCTTCCTGCTAAATCATACTATTCATCTCACCACATCTTACAGATCCACAGGAGTGGGAAAAATTCTTTAAATCGCACCCTGTAGATGCTGACAAACCCTTGTAAACAACAGTGCACACACTCAGGAGTTAAACAGATGCTGGGATTGAGGGCAATTCACAAATGTGCTGGAGAAACTCAGCAGGCCCTACGCATGAAACACTGGTTTCCCTTTACTTCCTGGATGCTGCCTGCAATGCACAAGCTCTCAGGACCCCTTGTAAATACAGATATACTTGCGGATACCCCTTGTGAATAAAAACACGCTCCTGGAGACCTTTGTAACACTCCCAAGGATTCTTTGTACTCACTACCCATTGCCAGAGACCCCCGAAAACAATGGCACCATCTCAGGGACCCTGTACAAACACTGACACAAACCTGAGGATCCCCTTTGAATACAGACACCCTCTCATGGACCCCTCTAAACATTGACCACTGCAAACAGTGCCATATTCCCAGGAAACCCCTGTAAATACTAACCCACCCCAGCCTCATCAATTAAGATATTCCTTAAAATCTAACTCTTTTGGCAAAGCTTTGGATTAGTCATCTTACTATGTTTTTTGATGCCAATTTGGCTTAATCACACTCTTCTGAAGCCCCTTGAGACGATCAGCTATATAAACTCAAGTTTTGTCATGTTGCCGCCGATACGATGAATACATGTCTCATATTGCTTTTATGCTGGCACTTTTGGGTATTCTGTTGCATCTACATTACACACGCTCCAGAAGACAAATGGCAACTAGAGATTTATCTCGTAGGGAAATGACAGGCTCAAAGCAACAGCCGAGAACTCAGCAGCTAAAACATTGCAATGTTCTGAGCAAACATTGTAGGTTTTATTTTGAACATCAGTAAAATTTGCAGAGACAAAGTCAATAGTGAGGTAACCTTTGGCACAGAATATTGCAGTTAACATGGACCTGTTCTCAGAATCCCAGCCAACACGTTGTGTTTGGCTTTGCTGTCAGAGTGTGACAGTATATTAATTGGCTGCATCTGTCAGGGTCTGTTGCATCTGGAATTTCATAGATAAAGCCAAGCAACCTGAAATTCAATGTTCACAAACTTCTCAATTATTCCTTCGAAGCAGCTGAGAAAAAAAAAAGCAGGTTGTTTGAAGACAAGCTTGCACTAGCTGCAAAACACTTCAGAGAAATGGTTGTAATCAAATACTGCAAGTGAGGTGCAGACAGGTGAAGTTATTCAGCCCAATTTATCTTGGTTGTCAAACTTACTTGAAGAATTTTCTTTAAAAAAAAACTTTGTCAGCTCATGCTTTTCACTAGCTGATGGAGTGCCGAGGCAGTCTATTCCCTTTACAAGGTTGGACTAGTGTTACGAGTCCAGAGGACCCCAAAACCCAGCAGCAATTGATATGCAGCAATACAAAGGATTACTTAAACAAAAGTTGCTTTTAATTATCTTTGAACATGAAAATAGAATCAAAGTTTAACTTTTCTTTATTGACTTACTTAACCACGCACCCCCCCCCCCCCCCCCACAATTCTAAGCGCACGTGTATGTAATATGTGTGTAAGTTTAGAAAAGTTATTTGGTTCACAGTCTAATCTCACTGGTTGCAGGCAATTCTTGTACTGTGCACAGAAGTTAGCATTAATAAAGTTCACCAGTCTTTGGTGCTTAACAGGTAAATGGTTACCACTCAGGAGGGTTCTTGTTGGTTTTCAGAGAGTTTTCTTGTTCCAGGACAGCCACTCCAGTGTCTTGCTGATGAAACTTGCCCCCTTCCGGGTTCTCCAGATGATGACCTCTTTCTTTCAGGTCACCACAGAGTTCCTTTCTGTTTCTCTTTTTCCTCTCCTTTGACCAGGCCAGCTTGTACCTCTGGAACCGAAGTCTCTGTCTCTCTTCTCTCTCACTCCCTCCTTCTCTGAGAGCCAAGCTGTTCTGCCTCTGCCTCCAAAGATCACATGCTCTTCTAGACAGCAAACTGTTTTTCAGACAAAGCTGCTGCTGTATGTTGCTACTTTGTTGCCTTTTTGCAAATAGCACTCCATCATGAGTCTGTGAGCACTCTGCAAAACTTCAGTGTTTTAAAGTGTTTATGTGTGACCTGCTCTAACAAAACTCCCAATTTATCACCCAAACACCTCTATATATTCTGTCACACAAGCATGTAAACAACTAGCTCTAAAAAATGTGCTTGCGACCAGATAAGGTTCAATATTGCCTTGGTTCTTGGGAGAACTCCCCTGCTTTTGTTATGGGATCTTTTCTGAAGGGGACTGTGGTAAAACCACTGTTATATGCATTTGTCTGGTCGGGCACACCCACTGGCCGGTTGTAGCTGTGGCCCCTCCCACCGGCTCCTGTATAAAGGTGACTGCTCCATAGCCCCCTCCTCAGTGCAGGATGGTCAAGCAGTGTGGATATGTCTTTGTTCTTCAGTGAAGAAAAGCCTATGGGTTTCTCAACCTCAGTCTTTGAGTCATTGATGGTACATCAGGGACCACGTTGGGGTGCATTGTAGATGGTAAACACTGCAGCCAGTGGTGGGGATAGTGAATCCTCATGGTGGTGGATGCATTATGTGGGATGACTTAACCTTGGTGATGGCGAACTGCTTGCGCTGTTGAGGCTGCGGCAGAAATAGCTGCCAAATCCTTTGACGTGCCCTGTACCTGGTGAAAAGGATTTAGGGCGTCAGGGCACAAAGTGATCCAGATTATCAACCTACTGGCCTGCAGTTGCATCCACAGCAGTGGTTCTCAACCTTTTTCTTTCCACTCACATCCCACTTTAAGTATTCCCTATACCATCGGTGCTCTGTGATGAGCAAGGTATTGCTTAAGGTGGGATGTGAGTAGGGAAAAGAAGACTGAGAACCACTGCTCTAGACCTGATTGTGACTGAAATATTTTGCTTGAGAAAAATTGTCATTGGCCCGTTTCCTTTGGAGTTATGAAACCGTGCACATAATGAGTCAATGAGGGACGATTAAAACAGTGGTTTTCAAACTTTTTCTTTCCATCCACATACCCACCTTAAGTAATCCCTTACTAATCACAGAGCACCGATGGCATAGGGATTACTTAAAGTGGTACGTGAGTGGAAAGATAAAGGTTGAGAACCACTGATCCATGGCATTCAAGTGGTAGGTCACAGCTGGGCATTAGCATGTTGAAGCTGATAGATTCAATGTTATGTTCTCCAACATCGTGATCCGATTGGTCCTGAAATGCAAAGATAGCAGGAAACAAAGATAGTAGGGTGGCATGGTCAATGTAGATGTTAACGCAAAGCTATTACAGTGCCAATGACCTGGGTTCAAATCCATAAGGAGTCTGTACATCATTCCCGTGTCGACGTGAGCTTCCTCCGGGTGCTCCGGTTTCCTCCCCCCTTTCAAAAACTTAGAGGTTGTGGGTTAATTGGGTGGCATGGGCTCAGCGCTGGAAGGGTCTGTTACTGTGCTGTTTGTCTAAATTTAAAATCTAGAGTGACCAGCAATCTCTGATTATTGAGCGTTGGAAGTAAAATGGATGAGCAAAAAAAAAGTTCCAGCATTTCTTGGGGCTCCCAGATTAGGGACTGCTTGATTTGCTTATGGTGTGGCTTCACAGCGATCTGACATATTAAGCACCTCATTAATGCCATCAACAGATGTCTTGCCATTTCACCATTTGCTATTTCTGTACTGTCTGCAACACACTGGAGGGCCTTGCATTTGTATGTTCTGAACATATGGCCATTTAGAGGGAGTTTCTTTCATGTAGGCGAGGAAAGGCCTCACCCTCCACTAAGCATTCACATGGCCTCCCGATTTCAAATAGGTGTACAAAGATCATTATGGTAGGAGGTTTGGGGCATTCACGTCATGCCATCACTCAGGGTTTCCCACTGGCTTTTGGGAAGGTCACTTCCTGGAAAATGTCAAGTAGATTATTGAGGCAGCTATATTTTGAAAGTGAAGGTAACATCCTGAGACAGCAGAGGAGAACCTGGCACCTTCAGGTAAGTTTGTTTCTGTGCTGCACAGCTCCACTCTTTGAGTTGCCAATAACAGCTGAGTTGTGGTTGGGAAAGGTCAACATTGATTGTAGGCTGGCATTAGATACTGGGGCAGAATGGACCACAAGGAGTCTGCTGTTACAGATCAACATTGACCATCACTTGGGAGAAGGCCAAAGAATGAGGATTGATGTTATGATAGAAGAACAGAGGGACCATGAGGTCCAATTCCACAGATCTCTTAAAGTTGCCGAGTGGGTTGATAGGACAGTTAAGAAGGCCTGTGGTTATGCTGGGCTTCATTAATCCAGGATCGAGTTTAAGAGTTTTGAGGTGATGTTGCAGCTCGATAAATCTCTGGTGAGACCACATTTAGAATATTGTGTTTGGTTTCCTCACTACAGGAAGGATGTGGAAGCGATGGAGAGGGGGCAGAGGAGATTTACCAGGATGTTGCCTGGATTGGAAAATAAGTCTGATCTGGCAAGGTTAGCATAGCTGGGAGTTTTCTCTTTGGAGCGGAGAGGAGATTTAATAGAGATTCTGAGAGTCAGAGATAAGGTGGTTGCAAGCGCCTTTTTACCAGGACAGGAATAGCAAACACCAGGGGACATCTGTACAAAGTGAAAGGAGTGAAGTTTGGGGGAAACATCAGGGGTAAGTTTATTTACACAGAGTTGTGTGGCATTTAACAGACTCTTGGACAAACATGGATGACAGAAAACTAGATGAGGATTGATGTTATGATAGAAGAGGGACCATGAGGTCCAAATCCATAGATCTCTTAAAGTTGCCGAGTGGGTTGATAGGACAGTTAAGAAGGCCTGTGGTTATGCTGGGCTTCATTAATCCAGGATCGAGTTTAAGAGTTTTGAGGTGAGGTAGGAAGGGAGGGTTTCAATTTTTTTTGGTTGGTATATTTCGGTCAGCACAGCATCATGGGCTGAAGGGCCTGTATTGTGCTAAAATGGTCGATGTTCTATAATAGATAGAACTAGAGCACACGCTCTGTTCTCATTGTTACCATCAGGAAAGAGGTGTAGGTGCCACAGGACTCACATCACCAGGTTCAGGAACAGCTGCTGCCCCTCTACCATCAGACTCCTCAACAACAAACTCAGTCAGCGATTCATTGAAGGACTCTAATTTGTGCACTTTATTGATTTTCTTTTTTGTTCTCTCTGTATTGCAGTTTGTTAACATGTTATCTATTCACAGTTCTTTGTTTGCATGAATATGGTGTGTACAGTTTTGTTTTGCACTACCAATTAGTGATAATTCTGCCTCACCTGCAGGAAAAAGTATCTTGTGGTTGTATGTGACATCATGTATATACTCTGACAATAAATCTGAAATCTGGAGAGGGATGGAAGGAATGCAGTGTTCAGTAGCCCCAATGGGAAATCCATAGTGGGCCATTCTATAATGAATATAGAATCCTACACCATGCTTTACACTTGATCTCTTTCAATATCCTGCAGGAGTACGCATGGAACCCAAACAATAATGAGCAGTAACTCTATTCCTGGCTGGCGGACAAGCAGCAGGCTCTCAAGGAGCAATATTTGCCCGCAAGCAATTCACTCCAGCGTCACTGTGATGGGTTAAAGATAACCCTAGTGAACTGAGCTTGGGCACAAATGGAAGGTACTGGGGGACACAGAAATCAAAGTAATGCTACAAAGTAAACCCGGCCAAAATCCGCAAGGACATTGAAGTGAACGCCTGGGTGTTCTGAAGGAAAAAAGACATCTTCCCCTTCCTCACATCAATGAGAATCTAATTTTACAAATTGTTCTGACATTGACAATGTGTCCTATTCATTATGGTGTAAGTGCAAGAACTGGTACTTCCTGAATTAACTTCAGTTTCGGAGAGCAATCTTTCATATCTCTTTCTCCCAACTTCAAGGAACAAACATTTAATTCAGAGAAGCTTCTCAGTCAGCCTCTGTCACCTTTTAAGATTTGCTCCCAGTGCAACATAGCCAGATATTATTCCTACTTCGTCAAGCTACTGAGGGGGTGAGAAAATCCTACTTGTCACCCATACATATCGGTACAGTGAAAGCACAGTACAGAACAGATCAGTGAGTACAGGACATTTTAGCTCATTCACAGTAAATATAGCCATTTATATCAGTTGCTAACAGCCTGGATATGCCCCTGGGCTGACCGAGTGCGGAACACACTTTGCAAAGCCAACATTGTGGCATTCTAAACTGGCGAGCTGTCTCCCCCACCCAGAAACCCCTCCCAAGACATTCCCAGAAATTACACCATCAGCATGCAATCTTGCAGTCCAAACCAAAGAGGAAAGAGCAAGGGATAAGATCAGATGTAAGGATTTAAAATGAAATCTAAAAATGGAAATATTGCAGATTCTAAAAATTTGAAATATAAGCTGGAGATGTTGGGAATATGTGACAAGAATTATTGCACTTGTTAATAGAGCAAGGGGCTTAATGTGTCTGGTTGATAACATTTCATCCAAGAGGCTGCAGTCCTAAAATATTGGACCACACCATGCTGAACAGGATTTGCTGCTCGTATTCAATTTCATGGTCCCTGGGTGTCCACACTTGCATGGGGAATACTTGACTGACCATGGGTCAGATGGCAAAGTACATGTATAGAGCCTGCTCCAGGACAACCCCAACAAGACACAAAGCTGGGGCCGAGCTTTCCTTCTGTGAAAGTCATTGTGGATTAATGAATGGCTGGAGTCACGGTGACGGGCAGTGCTACTGCCCCTCTTGCCCCACCTCCTTCAGCTCTGGAAGCCAGCTCCCCTCTCAGCTCTGCATGAAGGCACCACTGGATTCGCCTTTTCACCAGAAAAGATAAATTTGCCTTTTTTTTTTATCAAGCCGGCTATAATGCAGGGTTTCACCCTAAAAAAGTGGCTGTTGTGCACATCAACCATCCAATTTACACTAATCTTGCATTAACCCCATTCTCCCTCAGATTCCACCGTTCACTTAGACGCTAATTCCAATTTAACGTACCAACCCCCGTCTTTGGGATATGGGAAGAAACCAGAGGAACAACTCTCAAAACATTTATTTTATAAAGAAAATACTGATAAAGAGTTGGAGATGAGCTGGGTTCATCACTTAACATTAAACAGTTTATTTTTAAATTGAGCCAAGTAATGAGACAGCAAGTTCTCCAGATAAAGAGTGCATAATTTCTCCAAAAAGAAATTGAGTGAGGGAGACCCATATGCAAGAATCATTCACAGTCACTTTTGACAGAGTAATTATTGATCTTAATTGGTAGGGAAATTAGCCCTTCATCCCTCCCCAGATTGCAACAACATCGCCATCCAGTACAGCCATCAGAGAAACTGTATTGATCATGAAAACTCCACTTTCAAAAAAAATCTCGAGAAACAATGATCCTTACAATATTGGGCAGCCTGGTTGGCATAACGGTTAGCCCGACGCCTTTACAATGCCAGCATTCAGGACCGGACCGGGCTTCAAATCCCACCCCGTCTGCGAGGAGTTTGTTCTTTCTCCCCGTGGGTTTTCTCTGGTGGCTCCAGTTTCCTCAAACCCTTCAAAAACGTACTGGGGTATAGGGTCATGAGAGGGAAGGGGGGGGATGGTAAATTGGTGCCATGGTCTCGTAAAGCCAAATTAGCCTTGTTACAGTGCTTGATGTCTAAATTAATTTAAATTGCTGAAAAGATGTTTAACTGAATAGAGAGATGCAAGAGGTTTGGACAGCTGAGTTTGATCCAATTAATAGGTAACTGGCTGTTGTAAGTTATTTCTTGTGTTGAAGTGAGTGGCAGTATCTTGGCTGGGGGGAGAGGGGTGTGGATAAGAATACGCAGACGTTAAAAATGGGGAGTAATGCAGATATGGATAAATGGGGGCTTGAGGGTAAGCTTGTGCCCAGTGGGCAGAAGGTCCTGATTCGGTGCTCCAACAAACAGTCTGCTAGAGGGTCAAGAAGCATCAGTGGGACAAAAGAAAATTTGGACATTTAGAGCCAAAGCACTGCATGAAGACCCTGCTTCTGTGCTTTGACTTGATGGATTGATGACTAAAAAATGATCACTAATTCAGCACTTGACAAAAAACTGAAGAGGAAACATTCTTGAATCGCAGGATGAAAAGGTTTGATGAAAGACCATACAAGTTTGATGAAGACCTGTGCCTTCAGTGGGGCGTGGCATGTAGTGCAGGTCATCCCACACCATCCGTGACCTAGGCTCAGTCCTGACCTTGGGTGCTCAGTGCTGTGTATGGAGTTTGCACATTTCGCCTCTGATCACATGAGTTTCCACTGGGTGACCTGCTTTCCTCCCACAGCCCCCAGAGATGTATGGGTTGTTAGGTTACTTGACTGCTCTAAATTAACTCTGGTGAAGATGAGGAGCAGGAAAATTATGAGCACGTTTTGGCAAAAGAATGAGTTACAGTGGAGTAGGTGGGGAAAGCAGGATAGTATCCAGTGCAGGCCTAGACTTGATAGGATGAATGGCATTCTCATTTGTCATTATGAAAAAGGAAACTGCAAATATGGTCAGCCAACACAAACTGAAGAACAGCAAAAAGAATTCACTTTAGCTGTACACAGACACACACAAACATACACACACGTACGCACACAATTGCATATGCACACACATGACCACCCCCACACACGTTCACTCGCACACACCCATCCCCATATACAAATGTGTGCATTCAAAAACATGCCAACCCCACACACAGGCACAAGCACACTCACACGTGGAAACATGCACAAATACACGCGCGCGCGCACACACATGAAACATGCACAAAAACATACCACAAGTCTTCAAACTTTCATTCCCAAGCGCTTGCTCTGACAAATTAAAATAAATTGTCAGGAAGTCTGCTCCATCCAAATACAACAGCACAAGTTTACTGCTTGTATTAGATTTATAGCCACCTTCCTCTACTCATTCTTTTATTTCTTGTTGTAGACTTCAATTAATGGCAAAATATTTTACCTCTCAGCATAATGCTAAGTCTTTATGTCATGTGGTTATCATGAATAGGATCAGCGTTGAGCACTCCAATGCCCTATCTGGCTTGCTGACAATTTCTCTCTCTCTTTTCTACATATACTTCGCACTTGATACCTTATTGTTCCTTCATTTATTTTCTTCCCTTCCCCTTCCATCTTCCTATTTGTTTTTGCTCCTGCTCTTGGTAGAAAAGGGTTTATGTTTTGTCAACAAGTAGCTGGTCTATAAAGCCTGGGAGATTCAATGACCTGTGACAGGATTAGGTCCTGGACTTAAAGCATTCTTGCACGATACTGCCAATCACATATTCATGCTGATTTTAAAAAAAAATCAGGACTAGCTCAGACTATGATTTCATGGTTCTTTTTGTGGCTAGGTTGATTATGGCTGACCGTGGTGGGCCTTATCAGTAAGGATGAAGAATCAATGTACAGAGATGAGGTGCAGTCACCAACGGACTGGTGCAGAGCCAGCATCCTGTATCTGAGCGTTAATAAATCAAGAGAGATGGATGTTGACTTCAGGAGGGCCTGGGGACCATGCTCCACTGACCATTGACGGCTCAACTGTTGCGGTCATCAGGAGTATCAAGTTCCTTGGAGTGCACTTGGCAGAGAATCACAACTGGTCCCTCAACACCAGCTCCATAGCCAAGAAAGCACAGCAGCGCCTCTACTTCCTGCGAAGGCTAAGGAAAGTTAATCTCCCACTTCCATTCCCCCCCCCCCCCCCCCCCCATCCTCACTACATTCTACAGAGGATGTATCGAGAGTATCCTGCATCACTGCCTGGTTTGGAAGTTGTACCTCGTTGGACAGCAAGACCCTGTAGAGAACAGTGAAGTCAAGAGAAAAGATTATTGGGGGCTCTCTTCCTAACATGAAGGACATCTACAACATTCAATGCAGGTGAAAGGCAATAAATATTGTGAAGGACTCCACATAACCCTCACGTAAACTGTTCTCCCTTCTGCCATCTGGTAGGAGGTACCGCAGCACTCGGGTCCTTACATCCAGAGTGGGCAACAGTGTTTTTGCCCCAAGCCATCAAACTCCTGAATTCCCAGAACAGATGTGGATAGTGTACCATGGACTTTTACTGTATATATCTTAGTATTTTAATGTGTTTAACATATTCTAACATATTTATTAAATATGCTCTGTGGTCCTGGAGAAAGGTATGAATGATAAATAAAGGTGATTGACTTGACTTGGTCATGCTTCATAGATATCTTATTAACAAAGTAAAACTAATTACATTTTAGAAAGCCAATTACTGCTTCCAGTTGAAAATCTTGAATGCCACACTAATACTGATTTTGTCATAAAGCAAATATTTGCCCTAGTAACATGGTTGGTGTGTCAATAGTCTACGTGTTAAAAAGATTGCACTCATCTTTTATACAATGCTCATACATCTATGTGGAGATTGGAGTGAAACAACCCCATAACCCAAACTCAGGTGTTGATCACCTTATTTATTGCCAAGGCCTTTGGCTTGAATCGATGAGCGGATTCATTGCCAAACCATCTGAATTCAAGACAACTCAGTGTCTTGAAGAGATTTCCTTCAGCAAACAGAATTTGAATAGTACACTCAGATCAAGGATATCTGGCCAGCATGACCAAAATATTAGAAATCAGAATTTATGTCACAAAATTTGTTGTTTTGTGGCGACATCACAATGCAGAGGGGAAGAAGCTGTCCTTGTGCCACTGAGCTCTCGTCTTCAGGCTCCTGTACCTGTATCCCAATGGAAACAGTGCGAAGAGGACAATGGCTTGAGTGGTGGTGGTGGGGGGGGGGGGTCCTTGAGGATAGAAGCTGCTGTCTTTAGACCCCACTTCTTGTAGATGTTCTCGATGGAGTGAAGTCTGTTGTCTGTGATGTTGCAGCCCTCTAGAGTTTATTCTTGTCCTGAGCCTTGGCGCCTCTGCATCAGGCAGTGATGCAACCACCCAGAATGTTCTCCATAGCACACTTGTAAAAGTTTTTGAGAGTCTTCGGTGACAAAACTGCGTGCAGTTTTGGGCCTCCTGTCTTAGAAAGGATATGATGATGTTGGTGAGAGTGCAGAGGATTTACTAGGTTGATTCCTGGAATACAAGGGCTAGTGTATGAGGAATGTTTGACAGCTCTTGGACTGTATTCATTGAAGTATAGAAGTATGAAAGGGGATCTCATAGAAACATTTCGAATTCTGAAAGATTTTGACAGTGGATGTAGATATTTCCCTTGGATGGTGTATCAAGGACAAGAGGGCACAGTCTTAAAATTAGAACCCTTGTCCCGCGCAACTGAATGGTGGAGAGGGTGAAGAACTTCAAATTCCTGGGTGTCAACATTTCCGAGAATCTGTCCTGGAGCCTCCATGTTGATGCAATCACAAAGAAGCTCGCCAATGGGTATACTTTGAGGCATCTGAGGATATTCGGTACGTCACCAAAAACTCTTGAAAACTTCTACAGGTGTACCATGGAGAGCATTCTGGCTGGTTGCCAACTCTCAGGACAAAATAAATTCTCGAGAGGGTTGTTAACTCGGCCTGCGGCATCACAGGTACCAGACTTCACTCCATCAAGGTCATCTACATATGGCGGTGTCTTAAAAGAGCAGCCTCCATCCTCAAAGATGACCCCCCCCCACCACCACCACCCATCATTCTGCTACCAGTGGGGAAAAGGTACAGGAGCCTGAAGACAAGCACTCAGCGGCACAAGGACTGCTTCTTCCCCGCTGAATAATCAATGAACCAAAGACACTTCCTTACTTTTTATGCACTATTATTTTTTTTTAATTTACAGGTAGTCCCCGACTTACGACTGATACAACTTACGATCGACATGACTTACGACCATCCACACATACAACCAAATTTTTATAAAAATATATAAAATTTATGCGGTTTATGTTGTATTTCACAAATTATAGCTGGGATACAGGGCATGTACGAGCCAAAATGTGCGAACTCACCTTGTTAGTTGCCGTTCTGATTCTATGCTGCAGGCTGGAGATGGTATGGAGGCAGAGCCTGCTGGATCATGCCCTTGGCATGTGGAACTGCCTTCACTCTATTTTCAGGCCCAGCAGCAAGGAGGATGACAGTCTCCAGGTGCAAAACCACAACAGGTAATAGGGTTGGAGAGCATGAAACTACATCCTATCAAATCAGCAATTACATTAATTCGATATTTAGATTTTAAAAACTCTCATTCTCATGATGTTTTGCACAGAGAACCGGAGAATGCAGTTGTGTTGGGTTGTACTTGTGCAATCAGATGATAATAAACATGATCTGGATAGAGACTACTGGTCACGTACATACCTTCGTTGGGAGGAGAGTGCAGGATCACCCGTGTGGCAATGGGCCCATGAGAAGGTCCGGGGCGGTTAACTGGGTGGCGTTTGGGGGGTTGAAGAATGCAATGTTGTATCCAGTGAATAATAAAAGGAAGTCGACTTTCACAGTGTGCTGAGAGAAACGAATGAGTGGATTCTTTATTTGTTTGTAAACTGTGGTAAATCAGAGCTGTTACACTACATATTTGAGGGGAGAAAAACTGAAGAGGAAACTGGGGAGCAAAGACAGGGGCTTGGACCAGGAGCGAAAGACTTGAAGCTAGGATCCTCTGTGGTGAGGGTGCAAATCATTCCTCCCAGCTCAAACCGCTTCAACATCATGACCCCTCTGAAGGATATTACACGTTTGACCCCGGGCAAAGATTTGCTGAAGCCTTCCCTTGGGCACTTCTCCAGCTTCAAAGGGAAATGAATTGGAAAGTCCAAAAACACGGCATCAATGAAATGGGGACCTCCGCTCTTGACAGAGTTGCTCTCGTGAATAGAAAGTTACATTTAAAAAAATACTGCAGATTGTGGAAGTGTCAATCAGAAAAAGGCAGGAAACATTAGCAGGTTAGGGTAGATCCGTGGAAAGAGAAAAATGAACAGTTTTTCAGGTCAAAGGCCCTTCAACGGAACTGGGAGAGATAGAAAACTAATTAGCTTTAATTTGCAGACAGGGCGAGGGGAAAGAGATGGACAGGACAAAGGGAATATCTCTGATAGGATGAGATCAGGGTTACCATGGGAATAAGCACTGTTCTCCTGAAATTTTTTTTACAACAAATCCCGATGTAAGCATGCGGAACAGCACCTTATCTTCTGCCTGAGACTTCTGCACACAATATTGAATTTCACAACTTCAGATAACGTGTTCGGAGTCAGAATTCTCCCGTTATGCTTCAGGTTATCCACTTGCAACATTAGTTCAGCTGCTTTCCTTTCATCAGTACAGATTTTGTATTTTATTTTCTTTCATGTTCCCACTCTTTCTCTAACCTCCCTCATTAATGCATCAGTGAGAGTACTCCAGCAGATTTTTCCACGGTGACCAGCCTCTATTCATCAGAGACTTTCCCTTTTTTCATCTAGCCCTTCCCCACTTCCTTTGCAACTTAAAACATTACAGGCCCCTTCGGCCCTTCCAGTCTGTGCTGAACCATTTTTTTTGCCTAGTCCCACTGACCTGCACCCAGTCAATAGACCTCCATTCCCCCCCACCCCCAATCCATGTACCTGTCCAAATGCTTCTTAAAGGTTAAAAATGAGCCTATATTCATCAATTCAGCTGGCAGCTCGTTCCACACTCCCTCCATTCTCTCTGTGAAGAAGTTACCCCCTCATGCGCCCCCCTAAACATTTCTCCTTTCATTCTTAACCCATGTCCTCTGGTTTGTATCTCATCTACACTCAGTGGAAAAAAAACCTGTCGACATTCATTCTGTCTAATTCCCTCATAATTTTGTAACCTCTATCAAATCTCCCCTCATTCTTCTACGCTCCAGGGAATAAAATCCTAACCGGTTTAACCTTTCCCTGTAACTCAGTTCCTGAAGTCCAGGCAACATCCTAGTACATCTTTTCTAGACTCTTTCTATCTTATTGATTATCTCTCCTGTAGTTAGGTGACCAAAACTGCACACCAAATACTCCAAATTTGGCCTCTACAACTTTAACATAACATCCCAACTTCTGTACTCAATACTTTGATTTTTGAAGGCCAATAAGCCAACAGCTCTTTACAACCTATGATGGTATTTGCAAGGAATTATAAATCTATAGTCCCTGATCCCTCTATTCTACTGCACTCCATAGTGCCCTACCATTCACTGTGTATGTCCTTTCTTGGTTTGTCCTTCCAAAATGCAACACCTCACACTTTCTGCATTAAATTCCTTCTGCATTAAATTCCTTCTGCCATTTTTCCAGCTGGTCCAGACCCCTCTGCAAGTTTTGAAAACCTTTATCATAGCCCACAATTCCACCAATTTATCTGCAAACTTAAAATAATTAATTTTTCCTCTGGCCGGATCTGATGACAACCATCCAACTATTAGGTTAACATTTTCTCTTTCAACAAAGGTTGCTTGACTTGCAGAGTATTCTGTTTTCATATGTACAAAGTTCAAGTTTATTGTCAGAGTACATCCATCACATACAACTCTGAGATTCCATTTTCCTGCAGGAGAGGAAGAATCGCCACTTATTAGCAGTGCAAAATAAAACCTGAGTCAACCTACACATGTAAACAAATAAAGGAATATAAACAAACTGTGCAATAGAGAGGGAAAAAAAATCAATAAAGTGCACAAATAAGAGTCCTTAAACGAGTCCCTGACTGAGTTTGTCATTGAGGAGTCTGATGGTGCAAGAAACAAACTGTACACAGCGTAAAATGTAACAAAAAAACTAAGATGACGAACTTTAACAACTTTAACATAACATCCCAACTCCTGTACTCAATACTTTGATTTTTGAAGGCCAATAAGCCAAGAGCTCTTTACAACCTATGATGGTATTTGCAAGGAATTATAAATCTATAGTCCCTGATCCCTCTATTCTACTGCACTCCACAGTGCCCTACCATTCACTGTGTATGTCCTTTCTTGGTTTGTCCTTCCAAAATGCAACACCTCACACTTTCTGCATTAAATTCCATCTGCCATTCAGCTGTTCCTGAACCTGGTAGCGCAAGTCTTGTGGCACCTACACCTCTTTCCTGATGGTAGCAGTGGGGACTGAGCTTGCGCTGTGTAGGGTGAATCCTTGATCGCAGCTACTCTCCAACGGCAGTGTTGCCTGTGGATGTTATCGGTGACGGGGAGGGTTTTACTCGCGATGTCCTGGGCTGTGTCTACTACCTCTTGCAGGGCTTTGCACTCAGTGTCATTGGTGAACCCACACCAGGCCGTGATGCTGCCCATCAGCACACTTTCCACCACAGATTTGTATAAATTCACCAGGGTTTCCAATGTCATGCCAAACCTTTGCAAACTTCTGAGGAAGTAGAGGCGCTGATGTGCTCTCTTCACGATGCCATTTGTGTGCTGGGTCCAGGAAAAATCCTGAGATAGTGACTCCAAAAAACCTAAATGTACCCACCCTCTCCACCTCTGATCCCCCAATGATCACTGCATCAAACACCTCTGGTTTCCCCTTCTTGAAGTTAACAATCAGCTCCTTGCTTTTGGTGAAATTGTTGGCGAGGTTGTTGCTTCTGCAACATTCAGCCAAGTTTTCATTCTTTGTCCTGTATTCACTGACTCATCGTCCTTTTTGTACAGCCCACTACCATGGTATCATCAGCGAATTTGTAGATGGTGTTTTTGCCACACTGTCATAGTTGTATAGCGAGTAGAGCAAGGGGCTAAGAACTCAGCCCTGTGGTGCTCTGGTACTGACTGTGCACTTTTTTTGATTGTTTTATTCTTCCTATATTGCACAGTTTGTTTACATTCGTCATCTTAGTTTTTTTTTTACATTTTACGCTGTGTACAGTTTGTTTCTTGCACTACCAATTAGTGGTAAATCTATGTCGCCTGCAGGAAAAAGGAATCTCAAGGCTATACGTGATGTCATGTATGTACTCTGACAGTAAATCTGAACTTGTCTATACTGACAAGTTGCCCATCCAAGTGCTTCCAATCCACATCTCTCTAAAGCATTGCCTTCCTAAATGCTGAAATTGTATCTGCTTCTAGCACTTTTTCTGTCAGCTTAATCACACACCTGTCCAAAAGTTGCTCCTCAAGTTCCTTCTAAATCATTTCTTTCTTTCATTAAATCTATACCCTCCAGTTTTAGAAAGACTTTCTATTTACCTTATCTCAGCTCCTCTACAATGACTCCACCTCAGCCTCCTATCCACCAAGGATAAATGTGCCAGTCTCTTTCTAACTTGACCAATATTTTAAAACCCAAAATCTCGGGGATACCGAAGGACGTTGCATTTTCAGTGATTGGTCACGAATGGGACATTTAAACCAGCAGCTCGTCTCAGATGGGCGCGTGAACGATCACATGGCCTAACTTCAGACAAGGGCAAGCTGTTCTCTCTGGATGCCTGGCCATTTATGTTTACTCAAACCATGTCACTTAATCAGATTAGCTGGCATTATCAGAATGCAGTTCTGCTCTTGGAAAACCAGCTGCTACATTTCCTTTGCGATATTGAAAAATAATTACATTTCAAAGGCACTTCATTAAATACAAGGCACTTTGAGAAATCTGGAGGCTATGAAAGAAGTTATCGGCAAGGAATTTTATTGATGAAATTTCCCCATATTTCACAATTCAAATTTTTTCAATTATATAATGTATATTAGATTTATAGTTGAACAAGGCCAGGGTCTTGGGGAAATTGAAGCATCCGAATGCCACAGCAAAGCATGTGCTTTTGATGCATTGGTCTTCACAATAACTGAATCTTCTTGGTTTCCATCGAAGCAGCAAGGAAAGAGGCGTTTATGTTGGAAAGTAAGTGGTGTCAAGTGACTTGGCATTTCTGGTGCCTGATTGAACTTATGCCATGGTTTCGCATCAAGGTCACTCCTTATTGCCTGAGATGACTTCTGTAAAGGTTAAAACCTTGTGTTTTGATTCTTAGTTAAGTTTGTGCCTGTCTCTTTAAAAGAACTATTGTTTGTAGTGTTACCATAGTAACTAGGATGTAATATTTCATAATATCTATTGAGGCTAACTGTTTTTATGAAGGCAGCGTGAGCACGCAAAATTGTTCTTTGAATCAAAATATAGACGACACTTTCCTCATTCTAATATATCCTAATTTCAAAGTATCATCTTCCAAAGCATGAGGTAGAATATTCTTTGAATTTTGTATCATTTTAAAGTTTGTGTATCTCTTTAAAAGCTCTTTATATACATTTTATATCTGTTATACAGTAAATACTTTGCTATGAAAGTTTTAATACAAAGCTATGCAAAATGTTTATCCATTTTATCAATGAATTAAAGCCACATAAAGTAACTGCCACAGAGTAGGATTTATTGGATTAAAGGGAGATAAAATGGGAATATTGTGGCTCATGCTTTGGAAGATGATACCTTGAAATTAGGATATATTAGAATAAGGAAAGTGTTCTCCATAGCCTCCTCTTATTAACCTTCATTCTCTCTGAAAAATAGACAATGCCACAAGGTGACTGTATCGTATATACTGTGAGACAGGGTGCAGAGGCAAGACTATTCAACCATAAACTTTCAATGGTTCAAGTTCACCGAGGAAACAGGATCCAATTTATCAAAGAACAGCAAGACTCAAGGTCCCCTGATTGTTGGGATACAGAGGAACTCAAGTGTTGGTCATGTTTATTTTGCTTATAAACATTCAGAGGAAATGACACAGAAGGAAGTACTCGATGACTTCCTCAAAGCCACTAGGATTTATTGCCTTATCGTTTAATTGTAGCAGAGTTTACACTAAAACTACCGTTTGTGATTAACAGATTATTAATGACCAACTATAGCAGCTGAATGTCATAACAATGTGCAGATAGTTCTGGAAATGCTTATCATACTGATTCTTTCCTTTCTCACAACATGAAAACCCTGCAACTCAGGTCATACAAATTTCCGATTCATTGCAAATCATGTGGCTCTGCTTATTTCTGTGTGGCACAGTTAAAAATGGATCTTTCCCCAATGGCAAGTCTAATAATGACTCTCCCTCCACAAGTCATTTTGTGTCACTGGAAATTTGACCGAGCACTTCCAATGTGAGTCAAACTTGTATATCTGGCAGAAGCTCTGCCCCAGAAGAGCTTCAAATGATGTCACGTGTTACAGTCTGGAGGGTGGGGGGGTGGGGGGGGGGGCGCCTTAGTCCAGACTTGAAAATAACATGCATCCTACAAGGCAAGGTCACTGGAGTGGAGCTGAAGGTTTATCAGTTCACCGCTTCACGTAGGAGCAATGTCTATAGGAAATTGACCAAGGTGAAAGGAAGAGAGCCAGGAACTACAGAAGAAAATGCACACAATCTGCAGTACACTGTCTAATGGGGTGGTGAATTGAGCACAGCAACAGCTGCATAACTGTGGAAGAGATGCATAATGTTATGGAACGTTACAGCACAGTACAGGCCCTTCTGTCCATGATGTTGTGCTGGCCTATGTAAACCTACTCCACAACAATCTAATCTTTCTTGACCTCAACACCCATAACCCTCTATTTTTTTTTCTCCTATTCATGTGCCCAAAATTTTATTAATTTTTAAAAACTTAATGGTACATGTTGAAAGCAGATTCTAGCCATCGAAAACAGTGCCACCCAATTAACCTACTGATCCCGCGAAGAGATGGCAAAGTAACGGAGGGAATGTGAGGCATGGCAAATATAGAAAGGGAGGACAAATGTGAGCTGAAGTAAGATGATCCCAGTTCGGTGGGTCAAGCAGGAACAAATGGGTTTACCAAGAAAATTGGGTTTGTGGATCTCAGGGAGGAGATTGAACCAGTCAGGGCACGATTGGGAAACAAGAGGTTAGAGACTGTGGGAGGGACCTGCTGTGTTTCTCCAGCACTTGTGTATAATCTACTGACCCTCCCCCCACCCCGTACATTTTCGGTGAGTGCGAAAAAGTTAGGGAAAACCCACGCCAATCAGGGGGAAAATGTAGAAACGCATTACAGGCAGCGCCGGATTCGAACAGAGGACACTGTAACAGCATTGTGCAATCTGCTAATGCTAACCACTTCCCTATTGCACCAGCCTCCACCACAACCCTCGGCAAAGTTTTCCCCGGCACCCAACACTCCAGAAAAAGAATTGCCTCTAATATTTAGAAGTTGTACCTGCTGATTCATATTTTCATCAGACTGATGAACGAAGTATTTGAGAGACCTCAGGTCCCTTTTAAATCTCTCCCTCCAACCCCCCCACCCCCCATCACCCTAAGCTCTCTAGTACGACAATCGCCTACCCTGAAAAAAACTGGAACACTCAATTTATCCCTGCCCTTCATGATTTTATGAACCTCTAAAGTAGCCCCTCAGCTTCCAAGTGGGAAGCATGGGGGAAAGAAGGAGCAAAAACAAAATCTGCTGGAGGAACAGCATCAGTGGGGGAAATAAAGGAATTGTCAACCTCTCTGGTTGTACACATTCAACGGAAGTAGGGCTGGTTTAGCCTATCCGGCCCTCATGTGGTTTTTACATGTTTCGATCAAATCTTCCTTCGCTCCCTTTGCTCCAAAGAAAACAGTTGAACCAAAGCAGTCTTTCCTCATCATTATAGCCTTCTATTTAAATCTCCAACCCCTCTCTGGTGCCATCATTTCCTTCCTGCAGTATAGTAATGGAACTGAACTAGCCCCCTCCAATTAGGGTGGCACTTGTTTCAGATTGTTTGTTGCCGTCTCATAGCTTCAATGATATTTGATGCCATCACAGTGCAGTCTCCATTGCAATGCAGAAGCAAGAGTCTGCCGCAAAGATGGGGAACTAAGCAGGGTTTAGGTCATTTGTCCATCGTTGTCGATGAAAACCGCAACACCATTAGTCACTTTACAACTGGACGCGGTGTGCCCGAAGATGAACGATCCATTCAGCCATGGAATGTCCTGGCACATATTGGGCAGATGGGTGTAGATACCAGCTCTGGGCTTGCGATTATGTTATACTTCAGCAGTGGAATTGAAGCACGGAAGTGCCCTATCGTTGCAACTAAATGGGATGGAGGTGTTCGAGACAAGCCTCTCACCTGCCCTGGTGCAACACGCCGTGGGCATTCCATCCAGTGCTACCAACGGCTGCCATCCAGAACCTATCACCGATTTGTGATTGGGCAAGCAGAACATTGGATATCTACTGGAAGTCCTTGCCAAATTGCTGATCAATCTGTAGGTCTTTAAAAATAAAGCAATGGAAGGTTGCACTTCAACTTCCCACCTCTCCTCTTTGAATTTGTGCACTTTAGAAAAGTGTTCATTTCACCTCGAGACATTGAAACAGGGGAGCCATGCAGTTTCAATTCTCCCAACTGTACCTTTCTTTATATCCTTCAATGTCTTTGGCTACTAAAAGTCCATCACCCATCAATGCCTTTTCCAAAATGGAGATCCAAATTTCAAACAGCCCCCACGTGTTGAAGCCTCTTCCAACTTCCTTCATCCTCAGCTTGGTTCTAATCTGTAGATCATCCTCTGCTCATAGAGTCAGATAGCAGGGCATGGCCTTTCTGCCCATCAGCTCCATGCTGACTACACTGGCATTCTGAGATAGTCCCACTTGCCTGCATTTGGTCCATATCCTTTGAAGCCCTTCCTGTCCTTATCAGTTGAAACATCTTTGAATGTTGTCATTATTCCCCCTTCCAAAGTTTCCTCTGGCAGCTTGTTCCAGATATGGACCACCCTTTGAGTGAAAATAATTTCCCCTCACGTCCTTCTTAACGCTCCCTGCTCACCTTAAACCAATGCCTGGTTCTAGAAGGGAAAACACTAGGCCTTCATTTTATCTGTACCTTTCATGATCTTGTGCACTGTTATAAGGTCACCCTTCAGCCTCATACACTCTGGGAGATAAAGACCCAATAGGGCAATCAGAACTGCACAGGGTTCTCCAACTGTGGGGGCTCCAACAATTTGTACAGCTGTATCAAGAGGTCCAAACTATTGCCGTCAACATCCCTCTCAAAGAAGACAAATGTGCTGACCTGATCCCACTGCCCCAACCAATAAATATAGCTGTCTCTGCATTTAAACATTTATATCTCCATAACAAGGGAGATCCTCTGTCAGCCTGAGATTACTGGTCACCTTACACCTGTTTCTTGGTAAGAGGTTAAACATGAAAGTCTTGCAGACACTGTTCTTGCGGTAAACACAATGCTGGAGAAACTCAAACCATGTCCTTTATGTAGCAAAGATAAAAATATACAACTGACATTTTGGGCTTGAGCCCTTCATCAAGGCACGGAAACATGTCGCAGGTGTCCGAATGAAAAGGTAAGGGGGGGAGGAGCACGGTCCCAAGGCAGGAGGTAATAGGTGGAGAAAAGAGGGAAGGCACTGCAACAAGCAAGGGGAGGAGAGATGGAAGGGTGAATAGAGAGGGAAGGGGTGGGGAGCTGATGGGGGAAGTGGAAAGGAAAACAGGATATCAGAAACCAGAGGAGTCTATGTTAATGCCATCCGGCTGAAGTGCCCAGAGGGAAATATCACGTGTTGTTCCTCCAATTTACAGGGGGTCTTAGTGGGATAGTATACGAGGCCATGGACAGACACGAGTATGGGAGTGGGATGCAGAACTGAAATAATTGGCCACTGGGAGGTCCCAGTCACTGGTGCGGACAGAGTAAAGGTGCTCATTGAAGCAATCTCCAGTCTGCGCCCAGTCTCTCCGACGTAGAGAAGAGAACACCTGTTTCTTGGTGTTGTCTAAACACAGTCTTTCCACCAGGAAGCCTGGTGTGGGTCAGAGTAGTGTAGGAACTAGCCTAGCCCAAGAGGTTAGGTGCTCTCACAGAACAGAAATGCTGGCATTCATTTCATAGCATACGAGGACGGGTGTAATGTTGAGATTCTATAAAGCACTGATGAGACCTCACTTGGAGTACTATGTAGTCTTGGGTGCCTGATTTGAGAAAGGACGTGCTGGAGTTGGAAAGCGTTCATGAGAAGCAATTGTCGGTGCTTGGACTAAACTCATTGGAGTACAGAAGGATGAGGTGGGGGACTCAAAGAGGCATTTTGAATGCTGAAAGGCCTGGACAGAGTAGAGTTGGCAAGGTTTCCCATGTTAGGGGAGTTTCAGACAACAGGCCATGACTTCAGGAAAAGGGCATTAATCTAAAACAGACACGGAAAACTTTTGTGAGCCAGAGGGTTGTGAATCTGTGGAACTTGTTGCTACAGGTGGCTGTGGAAGCGAGGTCATTGACAGGTATTTGCTCAGTCAGGACATCAAGGAGAAAATCGGGGAGTGGGGCTGAGTGGGAGGATGGATCAGCTCATGATTGGAGTGGAGGAGCAGACTTGGTGGGCCAATGGGCTTAGCTCTGCTTCCATATCTTGTGAACAGCATTAATAAATGATCACGCTGCAACGCCATCCCTCGCAGTGGTCAAGGTCCTCTTTAATTATCGTATCTCGACCGAGGGCTTGGGCACAAAATGTTTGCTACATCCCTTTGTTTCCTAGACCTTGCGCGATCCGCTGAGTTTTTGTGTGCTGCACTTGAAATTGAATATAGATGACATTTAGTAACATTGACAGGTCAGGTGGCATCGACTATAGGGAGACTTTATCAAATTAAATGACTAAGCACAAGCATTTAAAATTAAGAAACATTTAAATGAACATCAACTAAAATTAAACCAAATAAAATCACGTACTGGAGCATTCTCCTGAGAGCTTGGGAAATGGCACTGCTCCACGAGTGTGCAATGGTCTGTGGTATTGGTCTGGTATGGGCCTACCGGCAGATTTCTCAGTCGGGTAGCTGAGCAGAACTCTCTATTACAGCCTCTCCTCAGAATGAGCCCAGTTATTGGCATGTCTTCCAGGAGATCTGTGCTGAATTATTGCTTCAAACCTCTGGACAACTTTAGTCCAATCCGCAATTAACTTTACATACAGGGAAAGTTTATATTAAATTTGACACATGGGTATATTTACGTTTTACACTCAAGGAGCAGAGTTCATAATGAACATTTTCTTTAACTCGCTCAGCACAGCTACATCAGTCAAAGCCTCAATGTGTGCATGTACAGGTGGACATAAACAACTGACACCTTAGATAGGAAGTCCAGTCATTCGAACTGATTAATTGTCACTCACCAGCCAATGTTACGCCTGCCATTGCACTGGAACAGTCACTCATTGCCCAGCAATCACTCACTGGGCACCACTGAACCCGTCACTCTAATGAGAATGTCATTCACTGAGCGACATCCTACCTCCCATCAAATTAGGATCGTCAATTACCGACAGTGATTGTGGCAGGATCACCAATTAAGGTGGTAGATCTTCTAATTCAAGTCTTACAGTTGTTCAAGCAGCATTGAACAGCTGTTGAAATTTCTTGCCAAACTGCAGACCAATGTGAACGTCTGAAGATTATAAAGCAATGACAATTTTGAAAAAAAATGTGACTGATGAAGGCAGCATCTTGCTTTTGTACGTGAAGTGAGAAACAGTGCTGTTTAAGGGAGGAAGTGGTTGCTTGTTGGGATGAGGCAAGATCCCTCCGGGCTTTGGGGGAAAACTCAGAAATTGCACTGATTTATTTATTCATAAAATAGCAGCTTTAAACTTAAGGGAGAGGGAAAGATGCTGCTGGAATCTGGAGGCAAACAAAAAATCAATCTGCTGTTGGACCTCAGCAGGTCGAGCGGCACCTGTAGGGAAAACAAAATGGCTGACATTTCGGCTCATCAACCTTTGAGAATGGACCCAATGTATTTCCAGTTCTTTTTAGCCACTGATGCTGCTGAGCTACTCAGTCAGGTTGTTAGAGGAGGGGGTCAGATTATAAACATGAGATCAAGGTAGCATTACTTAACAGAGCAGGTGCTTCGAGGTGAACCTCAGAAATCTTCAAAACAAACAAAAAAAAATCACCAAGATAGCATATTTACATGAACTATGGAGGGAAGTGAAAACAGGTCAGCTCTTTCCTGCAACCGAGCTCACTCAAACTCTCGTGCTCTCTGCGCAGAGGTGGCATGTTCTCCCTGTGGCTTCTTCAGAGTCTTTTGGTTTCCCTCCCATGACTAGATGGTGTAATGATGGAAAGGTTAATGAGCCACTGTAAATTGCCGCTCGTGTGTAGGTATGTCGCCGGATCTGGGCAGAATGGATGAGAGCGTGGGACAGGTGTGATGTGATGTTTGATTGCTTGCACAGTCGCTTGAGGTGCCAGTTTTCCTAATATGCAAATTCATGACTGATGCAGAGGTTGTGTTTACTTAGTCTTTGGATTTGAAGTAGCACTAGAAGTGCCCAAAAAAATCTCACAATCAGGTAGCATCGTGGGTGCAGGGCTGCTTTAGCTCACCAGAATGCTGCTCCAGGCACCTCTTTGTCACCATTTTTGGTGATGTCTGCCACCTAAAAGATTAGTACCCATCCCTGGGTAGTATCGTTTGTCCCAGTGCAATATTCCATGACTTGGCTTGAACCTCCATCACAAATTGGAAATACAACATTTTAACAAGTTCCCCGCTACTTGTTTTCTACGGCGACCAAATTGAGGTTTGCAGTTTAATGGGATTTGGCGATTACCATTTGCGATGGTAATCGTCAAATGATGCTGGTTTAAAATCAGTTCAGGATTGCCGAGCCACGGATATGCATCTAATGAAGCACATCACAGGAACCAAAGTCTGCAGAGATTCCCACCACTCCTTAAAAGTTCAACGGTGACATCACCCTACTGTTCCCCCTGCTCCCCTGATTGAGGAGTTTGGACCCAGAACTCCAATAATTTTGGGTCTGCCATCTCAGCCTGATTACATTTGGGACCCAAGTCCACATCGCTGAGTAAATCCAGCCTCTGATTCAGGGGTACATATTGGCACACTACAAGATGACTACAGTGCTGGTGGTCAAAGCCTTAGCACTGTAGAAATCTAGGATACAACACTGGTAGATACTGGTCTGACAATATAACAGTTAAGGGATGATCCAGCACAGGTTTGCTCCCATAAACAATGCCTTCTTTTTCATTTACATACACTAAGATCACTTTAGAAAAGTGAGAGCAATACGATTGAAATGTAGATGACTCTGAGGGCTCTCGACAGACTGGATGTGAAGAGGATGTTCCCTCTCGTGGGAGAATTTAGAAGTAAAAGTAAGGACATGCCCATTTAAGACGAGGTGGCTTTCTTCATTCTTTGAGAGGTCCTAGGTCTCTAGAACATACTTCTTCATAGGCCAATGGAAGCAGAACTTTAAAGACAAAGAGGAATTGATACGAAAGGGAGTGATAAACAATTGCAGGAATGTAAAGCTGAGGCAACAAGCAGATCAGACATGAAATTAGAGAATGGTGGAGCAGGGTCAAGGGTCCCCTAATTTGTATGTTCATTTGGAACATGTACATATTTTAGGTTGTAAGTGTCAAATCTTGTAGTAAATCATTTATTCTGCATCATCCATTTAGACATTAAACAGAAGAGATTACAGCATCTATTCCTTTTGGTTCAGTTTATTCATCTGACAAAACTATTAGAGTGGTCCCATTCACTGACAAATCAGTGTATGTGATGTTCTTGATTATTTTGTAAACAACATTGTTATTCATTGAAATTCTTTTCACTGTCAAAAATTTTAGATTTTAAGCAACATAATTGAGATAATTAAAAATAAAAACTCATGATGAAGCAACATTCAAATTCCCAGAGGTAATTTTTAAAAAAAATTTAGACATACAGCACGGTAACAGGTCCAGGAGTCCATGCTGCTCAATCTACACCCTATTAACCTGCAACCCCCAGTACATTTTTGAATGGTGGGAGGAAACTGGAGCCCCCGGAGAAAACTCATGCAGACACAGGGAGAGCATACAAACTCCTTATGGACAGCATCAGGATTCGAACCCCGGTCCAGTCCCGACCGCTGGCGCTGTAAAAGCCTGGTGCTAACCACTAGGCCAACCGTGCCTCCAATTTTTTTTTAAAAGCAGCTTCAGGAAAAGTGTGGAGAGAAACAGATGCAGTTGGTTACGTTACTGCAATGGGTTCAAGGGCAGATTCTGCTTGGAAGTATCAATCATTTCTTAATTTGGAGCTAATTGGTAAGGGAAAAGAAGAGAATCCACGATATTCTGAAAGCAGAACATCTTTCAATATGGGGAATCCATGTCGTAATTCCACATGATTTCATGCCTGATTTGCAGACATTTTAATGCAGATCATCAAGGTTCATGCAGCAGGTTTTCTCTTTCTGTACTCAAAATTTCCTGGATCAGAAACAAGACTGCCTGCTGTTGGAAATGCCAAAAGCAGAGGTCTGGTGGCAGCTTATCCACTGAAATCACTGATCAACTGGAGCTTCAGTTTGTATCCAATTTGAGTAGCAAACAAGAACTTGATTGGGCATTGTAGAGGGTAGAATAATCCAAGTGTTTGGTGTGGTTTGCCTGGCAGCGCTTGAGAAACCTTAGCAAAGGAGCCTGACCTTCAAGTGCTCGAGGGGACAATGCAGAACAAGTATTACTCTGTATCCAACCCTGACCTGTGTGTTTAATAATGACTCTGGATATTTATATTAGGAATGTATTCTATTACGTGCGCTGACACAGTGACCTCCAGCCAAATAAAGATGCTTCATTTCACTTTTAACTTCAAAGTTGCTTTTGCAAATGAATTCTGAAATTAACCATCCAGTAAACTGATGAGCCCAGGTCGAGATGCTTTTAACTATGCAGGTGAAGAAAAAGAAAATTAATCTCCTGGTGCAAACGAAAAACACCAACAGCCAAAAAAAAAAGCAGGTGGGACAGGGAGAGGGAGTAGGGCATGAGAGAAGTCACAAATCTTTTTGGCAAAGCTCTTTCCCAGGCCACAACAGATAATAGTGTTGGAATGGCTAATTAATGGAGATCTACGATATCAACCGTATCACGTAACACAGAAGTCCACAGGCGACTGCTATGTGAAATCTGAGCAGAAGATGACTCAATAGGGTTCTGATTGACATACAATGCATGACCTGATGCCACATCTCAGCACAAAAAAAAATAAAGGTTAGACATGAAAACAGTGTCAAGGATGTTAATTAACCCTTTGGAGACCAAGATGTTTTGTTTTCATGTTCTTTTCATCTGGATGCTTTAAAAGAAAATTAAGTCAATTTTGAGAGAAGTCACATTCCACTTTAGTCAGGACAGAGACACGCATTACAAATGGTTCCAATCATGAGCCACGTTGCTTCAGGCTTGAAACAAATTCTTTTTTAAAATTTCTCACAAACTTCAAGCCATTTTATCCAACGATATTCGAAGTGGGTGAAGGCCTGCAAGCAACAGATGTTCAGCAGCTGTGCATGGAGGTTTTAGTATCTGTGCTGAACCTTTGAATCACTTTGTGGAGTCATGATTTCTTGGAAATCTTTGGTTGACCTCCCAATGATTCCCAGAAAATCAGTGCCATTCTTCCATGCCATAGGGAGGTGAATCTCTGATTGTGAACAGGAATTGGAATATTTCCACAACAAAACTCATGGATCAGTTAAATCCAACTTTGGAATTTAGAGGAGACTGCGTATATTTTTTTTTTAAAAAGGGGAAGTGGAGAAGAATTACCTCACCTTCCCTTCCCACTTTTGGCTCAAAGGGTCCCAACTCAAAACTGTCAACTGGCCATTTCTTTTCTCAGATGCTGACTGATACACTAAATTTGACCCACCCCACCACCAAACTCTTGGCTTTTCATCGCTCACTCAAAATTTCAACAGTTGCACGTATTTTTACTGCTCAAGGTCCAGGGTTTGCCAGTCCACAAGTTAGTCTCCTTCCCTGCATCATCACTGTGGACCAGTCACTGTGTTTATATCTTGTACATCCCGGTTCCAGAGGATTCTTTATGCTGGTGCATTCCAGTGGCAGCATTCTGTTACTTTTCATCCTCAATCTATATAGTTAACTAGGTTTGAAGTTAATCCACTATCTGTCATTTATCAAAACTCACAACAGAAAATCTATATAGAACACGCTCAGGTCATGTTAGTAAGCCAAATCCCAAATACAGAGACTGAATCGTGTTTTACTGTGCATATAGTTGTTTGGCCATAGTAATTGTTTACATGTAACAGAGTGGTTTCTTAGGTTTCTCACCTAATATGGTCGTCATTTCAGTTACTGAATTTGGTCATTCTGTGTCCCTTTGTAAGCACTGAAGTTTAACAAGGTAATTTCGTCATGGTGTGGTGCACAAGCTAAGGAAAGGGGATGTAGATCAGTCACCGTGTTCATATCCTGTATATCCGGGTTACCGGGGGATTCTTTATGCGAGCACACTCGAGTGGCTATGTTCTGTTACTTTGCTTCCTCGATGTGCATAGTTAACAAATTCTCTTCTTTGGCTTGGCTTCGCGGACGAAGATTTATGGAGGGGGTAAAAAGTCCACGTCAGCTGCAGGCTCGTTTGTGGCTGACCAGTCCGATGCGGGACAGGCAGACACGATTGCAGCGGTTGCAAGGGAAAATTGGTGGGTTGGGGTTGGGTGTTGGGTTTTTCCTCCTTTGCCTTTTGTCAGTGAGGTGGGCTCTGCGGTCTTCTTCAAAGGAGGCTGCTGCCCGCCAAACTGTGAGGCGCCAAGATGCACGGTTTGAGGCGTTATCAGCCCACTGGCGGTGGTCAATGTGGCAGGCACCAAGAGATTTCTTTAGGCAGTCCTTGTACCTTTTCTTTGGTGCACCTCTGTCACGGTGGCCAGTGGAGAGCTCGCCATATAACACGATCTTGGGAAGGCGATGGTCCTCCATTCTGGAGACGTGACCCATCCAGCGCAGCTGGATCTTCAGCAGCGTGGACTCGATGCTGTCGACCTCTGCCAAATTAGGTTCGAAGCTAATCCATTTGTCTAAACTCGCAACAATCACCCCACTCAATCTTGAATCTTTTCTGTTCCCCTGCAGTTTGGGCCTTTGCTTTAGTTTCTCTATTAAAGACTCCCTTTCTATGATATTTTAGCAGGCGTGTCACAGCGTGAAATGAAGAACTAGAAAGTGATCAGACGTAGTCGAGTTGAAGTTCAGTAAAAGCCTTTTAGTCAAACAGTCACACGCAGCCTTTTTTTTTTAAAAAAACCCCGCGCGTTCCAATCCCGTCATCGCATTGTGATGCCATGACGTCCAGTGAACCGCTACAATATACCTTTAAGTGCAAATGCCGAGGACCTCAAGTCTTCACTTGAATTGAGGGAAGTGGTGCTTCCTGTTCTTATTGCATGTTTCTTGGATGCTTTTTTTAAAAAAAGGGTCCATTTTTAAATGAATATTGGAAGGCGATTGCACTCACTAAACTACGCTGCCACTGAGGGGAAGAATGATTTGGAATTTCCCCAGGTTTATCATCGAAAGGGTTACACGATATGAAAATGAGACGAAGGATATTTTCAATGAAGCTGTCACCATTAAAAAGGCTGCTAATTAATCAAAAGCAGCCAAGATGGTCTGACAGATTGCATATTGATTGTGAGATAATGAGATTCACTGTGGGGGCTGCACCACCGGAATGATAATGCAAGATTCATGTGATCTACATAAAGGACAGTCCCAAAACAGTGACATTGGAATGCTCCCAAGAGCCAACAGTTGACCATTTATTCTAGAATCTGCTCTAGCTGTTAGGCATCCGCTTATCTTTACTGACATTTCTTTGGGGCGATTAGATTAATTAAAAGAGCATCAGTAGTTGTTGCAGTGCACGAGGCTGCATCGAAGGCACCTCAGTTCCTATCCAGGGTGGAAGTGGCAAGGTGTTGCCCATACTAATCACATCAGCAAAGTGAGCAAATGGAACTGAGTTTACAGGGATCATTTGCGTTATTTTACTTTTCTATATTTTACTGGAATAACAACATTTTTCACTGCTGTTTTCAGGAGAACGGTTTTGGTCACGAACTTGGAAACCCTTCCAATTAAAACTATCCCACTCACACTTTATGGTCAGATACAATGGTGCTAATATTAATTCTGTCCGTGGAAGAAGTTTATGCCGTTGCAGTGACCCACGCACTTAAAATTTAAAATGTGTGACTGCAAACCCACATCACATCTAACTGCCACTACGCAAAGCCAAAGCGCTCCCCGGGGACCGTCACAGTAATTATAATCTTTTCATTTCTGGTATATGGATCTTCAAAGTTCACGAGCCAGAACGGAGTCTCTCCCCTTCGAAAAGTCTTGGTGGCTCTGCAGTAGAGAGGAAATGAACAAACAGAACGCGCCTCATTAGGATGACAGGAAAACTGAAAACTGCAGCAAAACAAAAAAAGGTCCAACTCAAACAGCACAGGACAGCCTCTCAACACGAGCGCATTTGGATAATTTCAGCCACATGGGAAGAGAAGCAACAGATTCTGGGTTTCCCCATCATTGAGAGCAGCCATTAACTACTCTGGAGAGATCATTAGCCATCTTCTTGTCATCAGTTGTCACGCCACCTGCAGCGAGAGGCTCAATCCAACTGCTAAATTCAATCCACTTTAACATTCATTTCCATACAATTTGTGTAATCTGAAATCACAGCAGTCTCCGAATAAATTATTCGAATGTTAACTGTACAGCACTGAGGTACTTGCTATTATTTTGCAAGCTATATGAAGGAGAACCAATGAATGCTTAATGCATTTTATTAGAATTATTTTATGAAAAATGCAGATGAAATGAGGAAAAAGTGGAATGAGAAATATTAGATTAGACTTAAGTTGCCCTGCAGTACTATTCTGTCAAAGATGCCATTGTTTTGTAAAGTCACTGGACCTGCTTAATTTAGGAAGAGCACAGAATCAAAATTTATTGACATGAAGAAGTCGTGAAATTCGGTTCGCAGCAGCATCTTCTTGTAACCATCTTGCGCCACTACAGTAAAATAAAAGCAACTCGCTCTACTGAAGAGGTAGGTAGGTTTTCTTGGGAGCTGCCAAAATCTTTTCTAGTGCATCACAATAACCAAGTTCTATCGCAAATCCACGATTTGCATACTTTTTAAAAAGGAATTTTCCTTACATCTGAATTAACATTCATCTATCATTCATACCCAAACCAGGTGATGTGCTCAATTAATTTAGAGCTGTATGTGGAAGCCTCCTCATGGAAGACGCCTGCCATGTGGCCTGATAGAACAGAGGTAAAATCTCACTGGATGCAAAATACTCTGGGTGTAGTAGTGAAAGATGCTCTATAAAGATAATATTTTGCAACTGCAAGACAATCTAATTGTTAGTTTCAATCCGATTCCCTTCCTTCAGCAGCTTTGATGAGGCTTGGTATTTCCCCAATGATACAAGCTCCCCCTCCCCCCACCCCCAGAATTTTGACCCACTTATGCACAATTTCTACTCAGAAGCATGCCTGATCAACCTAGTGATCAGTTAGTGGCATGACAAATGTAATTGGCAGAAAATCATCCCAGCCAGTGACATCACTAGAGTTGGTGGTCAGATACATGAACCCTCATGAACCTCCTCCCCATACCAGACCATACAAAATCCTTAGTAATTTTTTTTATACTAAATGTTACTCCTAAATCACAAATACTAATTCCCACAATATTGTAGCTAAAACACCAGAAAATTTGACAAAAGCAGCGGCTATAAAAACACCAGCAACACCGAAAATAGAGCATGCTTGTAGCACATACAGATAAAACTAAAGCGTCATTGTAATTGGATAATAATGACAACTCTGAAGGACATTAGAAAGTAAATTCACTTGTTTTAGCCTTATGGCTATAAGCTGTGCTTATGAAAAATATTTTTGTTGTTATAATTAACTACAGGGATATTTTTATAAAAAATCATTTCTGCTGAAACACTGTACAAAAATTTTATAGACTGTAGAGGCCCGCACATGGAGATGTGGACAGGCCCACAAAATGGCCGACATACGCAGCAATCGCACAGACCTAGGGGTAATACCGGTTGTTTTCCAAGGTTGACCTCCCGCAAGGTGGGAAGACGGTCAACTGTGGCGGGAATGCCAACCAATCCCAGGCTGGCACTCCGATGACACGGGGCCCTGACATCAGCACCTGGGGCCCATATAAACGTGGCAGCTAGTGAAATAATCTTGACTATTTCAAGGCTTTGGTGTGCATGTCGTTCTTCCCCACGCCCACGTAGCTTGAACACTACAAGGCAGTAATTTTTGTGTCATCCCATCTGATGGTGTCACCGGGTGCAGTCCATACCCCTCTAGCAATGCCAGTGATCCCATCGACCCATGTGTTTGATCCCTCTCAACATGAAGAACTTGTCTGGGGCACTGAGGACAGAAGCAAGGAGGCCATGTTGCATCCCTACACAACTTTGATCAGATCACATGTGTGTAATTCTAGTGACTCGATTATAGAAAGGATGTGGAGGCTTTGGAAAAGATACAGAGAGAATATTGCCTGGATTAGAGGGTGCAGGTTATGAAGAGGTGGATAACCTTGGTTTGTTTTTTCTGGTGTGGAGGAGGCTGAGGGGCAAGGTGAGACGTTTATAAAATCATGAGACACACTGACGAAATTGGCCAGGGGCCCCAAAACCTTTTAAAGCATTGAACCTTGCATGGAATCCTTGATCTCTAATCGACCCTCAGGCACGGAATATCCCCCCCCCCAGCCATTCTTCATATTGGGGGTGTTTGCCTCCACCAACAGCAACCCCGTTTTTGACTGCAAAAATTCAATCGACCCCCAGGCATTTATCGATGGACAGTCCCATCTATACCCTAGGGGTAGGTATTGACTACTTTGGAGACCCCTGGAGTAGACAGTCAGGGCCTTTTTCCTGGGGTAAAACCATAACACGCCAATTTAGCTGTAAGAGTTGACTTAAATGGATTGCACACACGGCAAACGATCAGTATGGGTCGACAATAAACCTGAACTTTGAAGTTCTAAACAAGCGAGGTCATGTTGCCAACATTGGCTCACTGCTACTTCGAGATTTGGGAGCAGGCCTAGCACATATCATCAGGGTCAGGGAGGGACCCAGATGCACGAGAGAATGGCATCTCCCCACACCCCACCAACTCAGCACATTTTCACTCACCTGGTTGGCAGCTACTCCCGGGGATGCTGTGGGAAGAGTTCATCAAATGCCAACCCTCATCCCGGCACTCAGTGGCAGCATCGACACACCAACCGCAAGCTTTGCATAGGACTCTGCAGAGAACGGCACACCTCCTGCATTAGTGTGTCAGTAACTAAAACACCATGGTGCAGCTTTACACAGTATTGCCAAATTTTGCATTAAAAGAACATACAACACTGCAGCACAGTACAGGCCCTTCAGCCCTCAATGTTGTGCTGGCCCATATATTCCTAAAAAAAATACTAAACCCTCCCTACCCCATAACCCTCTCTTTTTCTTCCATCCATGTGCCTGTCTAGGATTTTCTTAAAATGTCCCCAGTGTTTCAGCCTCCACCACCATCCCTGGCAAGGCATTCCAGGCCCCCACAACACTGTGGGGAAAAAACTTACCCCTGATGTCTGCGCTAAACCTCTTTCCCTTCACTTTGTACAGATGCCCTCTAGTGTTTGCTGAACTTGCCCTGGTAAACAGGTGCTGGCTGTCTACCCTACCTATGCCTCTCAATCTTGTAGACCAATGGTTCTCAACCTTTTTCTTTCCACTCACATATTACATTACATCCAATTTTGGATGTAGGTGGAAAGCAAAAGTTTGAAAACCACTGCTTTAATCGTACCTCCTTGTTGGTGTCATACCTAATCGACTCATTATGTGCACGGTTTCATAACTCCAAAGGAAATGGGCCAATGACCATTTTTCTCAAGCAAAATATTTCAGTAAAAATTGGGTCTGCAGTGATTCTAAACCTTCCCTTCCCACTCACAACCCACCTTAAGCAATCCCTTACTAATCATAGAGCATCCATGGCACAGGGAATAATTGAAGTGGTATGTGAGTGGAAAGAAAAGGTAGAGAACCACTGTTGTAGACCTCTATTAAGTCTCCTCTCATCCTTCTATGCACCAGAGAGAAAAATCACACTCTGCTAACCTTGCCTCATGAGACATTTTCCAATCCAGGCAGCATCCTGGTAAATCTCCTCTGCACCCCCTCTATAGCTTCCACATCCTTCCTGTAATGAGGTGACCAGAACTGAACACAATACTCTTATGTATGGAAGTAAATCACGAATATCTGCAGACACTGGTTGAGGTAAAAAACACAAAATGTTGGAGAGCTAAGCCAGTCAAGCAATGTCCTTCATGCAAAAAAGGACAAGATACATAAAACGATGTTTCAGGATCAAGCCCTTCATCAAGGTATGGAAAAATATCGGTAGGCTTCCAAACAAAATGGGGGTGGTGGTCACAAACACAGGTGATATGTGAAGAAGGGAGGGAGGAGAACTGGACAGGAGGAAGAGAAGGGAGAGGGGGAGAAGAGGAGAGCAGGTTAGCAGAAACCAGAAAAGGCAATGTTAATGCCATCCAGCTGGAGAGTGTCCAGATGGAAAATCAGATGGTGTTCCTCCAATCTGCCAGTGGTCTTGATGGGACAGTACACAAGGCCAGGGACAGACATGTGAATATGGGAGTGTGACACACAACTGGGAGGTCTCTGTCACTGGTGTAGACAGAGCAAAGGTGGTCAGCAAAGCGATCTCCCAGTCTGCACCCAGTTTCTCGGATGAATAGATGGTCATAAAGGGAGCACCGGATGCAGTAAATCAGTTTTGCAGATACACGTTGCTTCACCTGAAAGGCCTTTTTGGGGCCCCGGCCTGTGGCGAGAGAGGAAGTGTGGGCATATGTGGCCATAGGGGAAGGTGCTGGGGGGTGGGAGGAGGGTGTGATTGGTGAGGAGGGATGAGCGCATGAGGGAATCATGGAGGGAACAGTCCCAACAGAAGGCAAAGAGGAGAGAGGAAGATGTGTCTGGTGGTGGGATCCTGTTGTAAGTTCCGGAAATTCTGAAGGATAATGTTTTGGATGCTTGTTGTGTCTGGGGACAGAGGGGGCTAGGGCAGATGGAAAGGAAATGGAGGAGATGCAGGTGAGGGCTGAGTTGATGGTGGAGGAGGGGAAGCCACAATTTTGGAAGGCAGCAGACATTTTGGAAGATATGGACTGGAAGACCTCATCTTGGGAGCAGATGCGGCAGACATGGAGAAATTGAGAAAAGGGAATGGAATCCTTGCAGGAAATAGGGTGTGAGGAGGTGTAGTCCAGGTAGTTGTGGGAGTTGAAGGGTTTTTAAACATACAACATGTTAGTGGAAAGCTAGTCTCCAGAGATTAAAATAGAGATTGAGAAAGGGGAGAGTGCTGCCAGAGATGAACCAGGTGAATTTGAAAATGGTTGGGGGGGGGGGGGGGGGGGGGGGGGGAAGGTGGCTGCGAAGTGAATGAAGTTGACAAGCTTTTCCTCCGGTATATCGATGACTACCTCAGGGCTGCCTCATGAACCTGCAATGAGCTTGTCAACTTCATCCACTTTCCTGCAAACTTCCACCTTGATCTCAAACTCACCCGGTCCATCTCTGACAACACTCTCCCCTTCCTGGATCTCTCGATCATCATCTTGGGAGAGAAATTTAACTACACTTCCTCACACCCTGTCGTCTGCAAGAATTCCATCCCTTTCTCTCAATTTCTCCATCGCCTCCGCACCACTCCCCTCCATCTGTTCCCAAAATGGGGTATTTCAGTCCAGAGCTTCCAAAATGTCTGTCTTCCTCCACAATCGTGGCTTCCCCTCCACCACCATCAACTCCGCCCTCAGCCGCATCTCCTCCATTTCCTACTCATCTGCCCTGGCCCCATCTGCCCTGGCCCCCTCTGCCCCCAGACACAACAAACATAGAATCCCCTTTATCCTCACCTACCACGCCACCAGCCTCCACATCCAACACATTATCCGCCAGAATTTCCAGCAGGATCTCACTAGTAGACACATCTTCCCCTTTCTGCCTTCCATAAGGACTGCTCCCTCCGTGAATCGCTCATGTGCTAATCCCTCCCCACCAATCGTTCCCCCCTCCCCCACCTTCCCCATGGCTGTAGGAGGTGCCATACTTGCGCCCACACCTCGCCCCAGGGCCCCAAAAAGGCCTTTGAAGTGAAGCAACACTTTACTTATGTGTCCAGAGGACTGATTTACTGCATCCAGTGCTCCCTTTGTGGCCTTCTCAACATCAGAGAGATTGGGCAGAGACTGGGGAAAAAAAAAAATTTTTTAATTGCTTCACTGGGCACCTTCGCTCTGTCCACACCAGTGACAGAGACCTCCCAGTAGTAAACCATTTTGGTTGTGTGTCACACTCCTATATCTGTCCATGGCCTTATGTACTGTCCTGCCAAGACCACCTGCAAATTGGAGGTGCACCTGATTTTCTGTCTAGACGCTCTCCAGCCACACGGCGCTAACATCGACTTTTCTGATTTCTGCTAACCTGCTCTTCCCCCTCCCCTCATCTCGGATATCCCTCTCTCCCTTCTCTACTGAAGGCCTCCAGCCTTTGCAACCACCCCTCCCTCAAACCCCCACCCTTCAGTTTGGATGCTTGCTGACATTTTTCATACCTTGAAGGGCTCAAGCCCGAAAGGCCGGTTCTTTGATACATAAAGGACATTGCCTGATCTGCTGAATTTCTCCAGCTTTATGTTTTTTCTCTAAGTGTCGTCTCACCAGAGATTTGTAGAGTTGCAACATGAAAGAGGGGGATCTCATTTCTTTTTAGCATTCAATACATTAGAGAGGAAGGAATTTGAGCAGAGAAGCTCTGTACATCCTAGCTCTGATGTCCAATGCCAGAGGTACTTCGCTTTGGCAAGCCAGCAAGTCTCTGAGCGAGGAGAGCAGGCGGGGGTGTTGCTAATTAATCAAAATGTGACTGGTTAACTTAAAGTGCTGGGCAATAGCTTTTGTTCTTTCAAGCCGCTTCATGAAATGCCTCCTTTGAGGGTTGTGTTGAATTGTTTCCTCTCTGTGGAGTTAATACAAAACGCCATTTGTTTATATAGGAAATTCCCCTCCCACATACCCAGTGGGTTTCTTTCTTTCTTGACAGGGCACAGCAGCGATTGTGTGCCCACAATCCAGAATCTGAAGAAAAGGTTCAAGCCTTTCCAGCCCAGAACAAGTTACAAGGCTTCTCCTTGTTTGTGCCTGGGCTGTCAGGAACAGAAGGTGCTTGTGTGGGACTGGGTGTGAGGTGTGTTTTACAATACCTCAAAGCCCATCTCCAGGCTATTCAGGCACCAGATTTGAATGACGGACAATTGTCGGACAGAATGAACTGGTCACACCCACCTCTCCAATGCAGAAAAGCATCAGAAGTGGGTCTGTACAACCCCTGGAGACCAGTCCATCATGCAATATAAAGGAATTGATTATAGGCAACACAATTAGTGTAGCGATTAGTGTAATGGGTAATACAGCGCCAGCGACCGGGGTTCAAATTCTGTGCCCTCTGTAAGGAGTTTGTATGTTCTCTCTGAGACCTGCATTGGTTTTCCCCAAGTTCCCTAGTTTCCTCCCACCCTCCAAAATGTTCAGGGTTGTAGATTGGTTGAGATCTCAATGGCGGGAGCCTGGTTATACTCTGTTGTAAATTTTTTTTTAATTTAAAACTTTGTTTTAAATAATGATGGTGGCCTTATCACCACCCTGCTCGGCCTACTCCCCACAACCTTTCATTCCCAAGAGTCGATCTTGGTCTCAGAAGGACAGAGTAAACCCATCCTCTTCTGATCACTGGGACACGCACAAGTCATAAAAATGAGAGGAGGAGCCCATCGGGTTCTTCAGCCATTATTCAATGTGGTCCTGGCCAACCTGCCCCAAGTCTCATCAGTTCTTCTGCAGTGGTTCCCCAGACCCCTCAACTCCTCATCCTTCAAATATTTATTACTTTTTCTTTAAATCACCAATTCAGGAGAAACACTAGCCAGCCATATCCTCTAAGGACCACAAGAATTTTCAACAGGCTGAACTCAGAACCAGCCTTCAAAATGGGGTTTAAATAAGCTGCCAGGTTCCAAATGCCATTGCAGAACTCTAGCTGAATTCTCCCCCTCGTTTTCTCACTGCTTGCAAAACCACATGACTTTCTTAGAACAGCAAACTGCAACCAGACAGATTATGGCACTGGACCTAATCTTCTGAGCCTGTTCATCTGTTGCTTAAAACAATAATTGATTTACACCTGCTTTTGAAATCCTTTAGCTAAGCAGTCTCCTTGTTTTATTGTCTTTGCAAAGGCTCTCAGTGCCTGCATGACTGGCTTCAGCCAAGCTCTTGAATTTTAAATTAGATTTATTTTGTGAAGCGACCTACACTCTGAACCTCACAATTTATCTCCTTTAAAAAAGTATGTATACAATATAAAATATATATCCATTTCAGTATTGTTCCTCAAGTTTACATTTGGCCTCAATCTGGCAATGGGCAAGAGGGTCCCGCTCCAAATTTGTGTTTAATGGAATGTGAAAGGTCTAACTAAACAGCTATGTGAGACGAGGTGTTCAGGAATGACTCACTACCTGCTGAAGTAGCACAGGACGTCAATACACTCAAATGTCAATTCAGTATGGTACAACGTTGGCTGGTCTAATTTTAAAAGAGGCATTTTACCTCAATTTAGTTCTTCACAGGGTATGGATATCACTTGAGAATTCAGCACACATGCAATATAATTGTCCAACTCTGTTAAGCCATTTCAATGAGATTTTAAACGTTGACCACATGAGGAGAGGTGAAGCCACACATAGACGATTAAAAACAAACATTTGAGGAACTCAGCAAGTCTCACAGCTTCTGTCGGAGGCAAAGATATGGAACCAATGTTTCGGGCCCAAACCCTTCTTCAAGGCATACCTTGAAGGGCTCAGGCCTGAAACATTGGTCATATATTTTTACCTCCTTCGGGCACTGCACGGCCAGCTAAGTTCCTCCTCCAGCATTTGTGTGTTTTGACTCCAATCACAGCTTCTACAGACTTTCATGCTTCATTCCATTCAGCTGTGGAATCTCTTTTAGGAATGCCTACCACAAAGAGCTTTCTCTCCTCATTTCAAAGGGAGTTCTGTGGGAATCTCTCTCACTCCTTCCCCTCTGCACACCTTCCTGCTCTCAAGCACTACAACTATGTGGCCACCCACACTCTCTTCCACAGCCACGTACCCTTCTTAGTACTCCTCTCTGGGACCCATCCTGCTGAGGAAACACGTGAGGGGTCATAAGACCAACCTATTGGTGGAAGAGGTGCAGCTCCTGCACGTTAACCCACAATATGCTTACATCATTACCCCGACGGCCATGAAGACACCGCCTGTCTGGGACCTGGTGCGCGCTGGAGACACCCACCTACCCCCGGCCACCACGCACACTGGCCCCTACAGGGATTTGGTGCAGGCTAGCGACGCCCTCTGGGCGCCCACGCCACATGGCCAGGACCCTCACCCAGCTGAGATGACCACCACGATCGCCCCCACAGACAACCAAACCCTACCCCCTATGGCGACAGCCTTGCCGCCCCACCCCCCCAAGACACCCACCCAGCAACGGAGCCGACCAGTACACCACTGGAGGAGCTGCGCAGGTCACAGAGGAAGCCACCTGACCAGCTGAACCTTTAGGACTGGGCTTTGTTTTTTTTAATAAAATAGGTGGGTGAATGTGGTGATATGTATATACTGCTGCGGCTCGGTGTACAAGTGGCTGGCCTGCCTACTGATGACTCTACCCCGGTAACCCCTCCCCCCGTGACCTGGCCATAAAGGTCGACCTCCCTGCCCCCTTCCATGCAGCACATGGAGTTAGGCTTTAATACACATTAGATTTCAGCTGGCCCATTGTTCCTCACTCAGTCTTTGGAGTCAACCCGAAAGCTCCAATACTCACATCTCATAAAGGAGACCTGAAATTTCCCCTAGAGTTGACAAACCAAATCTTTCAGTCTAATGCAGGCAAACGGAAGACTAGTCCTGCAGACTTCACTCAATGCTCATTTGTTTAACAATGTAATGATCCTTTGGACACAAATTCATTTTCTGTATTAGTTGAATTAAATTAAGCCCGAACTCCCCTAAACTTGTACCAGCATTCCAGCACCAAACTCAGTACCCAGGCCAGATTAATGTTTCAAATATACTTTGTACATCCTAATATTGAGAAAGTGTTGTGCAGGTCTATATAAACTCATTTTACTTTATAATAACAAGTACTAATTAGTTGCAATGCCTGTACAGAGACAGATGTTGCTGTAAAATCAAAGTACTGGATTCCAAGATAAAGGCAAACCATTTTGCTTGCCAAGAGTTCACTTGGCTAAGAACTGTGAACTCGTGACAAAAAAAAAATTGGTTGAGCTGCACCATGTTAATCAAACAATAGCTCGATCTGCAAGCATATTCAGATTACGGTCATTAGCACCCACCTTCACGCTCTACAATCTCCACTCTTTGAAAAAAAAACATAACATCAGGCGTAGCAAGCAAATCACACTTCAGCCTCCTCCTGAGATTCCCCCTCCCCCCACCGTCATCAGCCATTTTAATCACACCCTGATCTCTCAAACTGCACGGCCTTTGCTCCAGCGCTTGAACCACTATTTGCTTCAACTTTGATTCCGCTCATTTGCTACTGAAACTCTCATCCACATTTTGCCACCTGAGGAAATGTCACCTCCATTGCCCCCATGCCAGTTTCAACATCCTGCTGTCCTATTCCACAGGAAAGCCATTCATTCCTCATCCCATCCTGGATGATGTGCATCGATTAGTCCGCTCTCCTTCAGTGCCTGCTCACCACATGACAGCAAGAATCTAAGCACCTCTCAAAATCCCATAAGATGGCCATAGCCAACTTCATCCCAACTCCTATCATGTCATGCAGGCATAGAAAAGGTCACTGAAGGATGCCATTCACCTCATTATGTATGCACCAGTCAAAAAAAAGCTATCCAGTCTTATTCCACCCTCCAGCATTTGCTTCATAGCCCTGCAGATCCTGCCACTAAGTTAATGTCTCGATCTTTGAAGTACAATAAGGGTTTCTGCCTCTACTATCCATTTTGTCAGCAAAGAGTAGAGCCCAAGCATGCATTCACTTCCAAAAAATTAATCTTTATCCTTCTATTTATTTTAAATCGATGCCCCTCCTTTTCCTCTGCTATGGATAATAGTTTGCTGCTACTTGCACGTTCAGCAAAATTTTAAGCTGCTCAGTTAAATTTCCTTTCAATCTCCTCCTTCTCTGAGGGGAAAATAATTCCACCACATCCATACTTTCCTTGTAGCCAAAATTTTCCAGCCTTCACTATGTCTAATTTTTACATTTGTATGTACAGCACTGTAACAGGCCATTCCGTGCTACCCAATTTACACCCAACCGACTTACAACCCTGGTAAGTTTTGAAGGGTGGGAGGAAACTGGAAATTTGCAAAGGGCAGTTGAACTTAGACACTGGAGGTGGCCCTCCAGAACACAGAAGATTACTTGGCCACCACTATCCTGGGATGGGGCATCATCCTGCCCAATGAGTGATTGGTCCCCTACACCATCCCACTACTCTAGTAATCTGACTTCTGCCACCATTGTGGGAGATCTCTCCAAGTGCTACTTTTGCGGGCAGGGCCAGCATTGGAGGAAATGCTGCCCTGCCCTAGGTACTAAAAAAGGGTATCACACCAAAGTTTGCTAGTCCAAACCATCCACAAAATCCAGTAGTGCTGCGTGCGGACAGTTACCACTCCGGGCAGCGCGATCGACACCATCTTCCCTGCACTCCAGCAATGCCATGTGTGAATCATGCAGGCCACCATTTTGGACTGCATGCCATACACCATCTTCCCAGACACCGAGAGGTCTAGGCAGGTCATCTTTGGGCTGAAAGCAGCCATTGTGGAAGCGTGAGCACCCATTAGACTCAGACAATCAATCCATACTGGCCTCCATCATCCTGAAAAAGGAGGCCCTACACGAACTCACCAGGTCCGTAATGGACATCCAAGTAAACAGGCCTATTATAAACTGTTTATTTGATAGAGGGAGTACAGAAAGCTTATCCACCCCGATACCACTAAAGACTGTCCTTTAAAGTATTGCCTGTCAACCACAAGATCTCACTTGTGCCCAAATCATACACGGCAGCCACCCTCGGGTCCTGCTTGGTGATCCTCACTTTTGGAGGCATAGTGTACAAACACTTCAGAGTGCTCGTTATATCACAACTCTGTGCCCCCTTGCTACTGTGGCTGGATTTCCAGTGTCGGCTTCAGAAAGTCACTGTGCTTTGATGGGCCCATCCTCCCCCGCACCGTATGCAATGAATAGTTCAGACGGCCCCCTGCAGGCAACGTGTGATCTCTCAACCCTCGAGGTCAACCTCCCTCCACTGTTCACTAACCTCACCCCCGATTGTAAGCCTGCACTATGCGGCTGATAGGGTATTCATTAAGGCAGAAGTTCAGCGCCTATTGGGTGAGGGCATCAGAGGACAGCAACAGACTTTGAAGGGCTCAGGTGGTCTGGTAAAGATCAGAGATAAGCATAGGATTGTCATAGACTAGAGCCAGCCCATCAATCAGTATATGCAGCTCGATGGGAACCTCCTTCCACGCATATCTCAGATTGCAGAATATTGTGTTTTCTCCATGACGGACCAGAAATCGACACATCACCAGCTGCCAATCTGCCCAGAGGACCACCAGTATACTGCATTCGAGATGGATGGCCATCTCTACTACTTCCTCCAGCTCCCTTTCAGTGTCACGAACGGGGTCTCCGTCTTCCAGCGGTAGACGGGCCACATGGTGGACTGCTACAATCTACAGGCCACCTTCCCATATCTAGATAACGCAACTATTTGTGGCCACGACCTGAAGGATCGTGAATTGAACCTCCGCAAGATCCTCCGGGCAGCAAAATGCATGAACCTCACTTATAACCAGGATAAATGTGTGTTCCTGACAGCACGACAAACCATTCTTGGCTGCATGGTCAAGAACTGTGTCATTGGCTCTGACCCTGACCGCATGTATCTGCTGATGAAGCTACCCTTCCCACATACCCTTAAAGCACTGAAGAGATGTCTCGGCTTCTTCTCATACTACACTCAATGGGTCCCCAACTATGCGGGCAAAATTCATCCAGTATCAAAGATGACATTACTGAGGCAACCATGCATGTCACAGACAAATCCACACTGTTCCAAGTGGAGAGCGATGCGTCAGACTTTTCCTGTCTGCAAACTCAATCAAGCTGACAGATTTGTCATCGCCTTCTCACAAACCATCCAAGGCCCTGAAAATTCACCAATCCTCTGTTGAGAAGGAGCCCCAAGCCATCGTAGAGGCTGTACGCCACTGGAGGCACCATCTCATCGTGAAACTGTTCACCCTCCTCACAAATAGGAGAATGGTTGCATTTATGTTTAATAATAAGCAAAGGGGCAAAATCAAGAATGATAAGATCCTCAGGTGGAGAATCGAACTGTCCATCTACAACTATGACATTCTCTACAGTCCCAGCAAACTTAATAAGCCTCCGGATGATCTTTCCCAAGGAAGCTGTGGTAGTGTTCAAATGGACAGTCTCCAGGGTCTCCACAATAACCTTTGCCGTCCTGGACTTGCTTGGTTTTATGGAAGTCCAGACCATGACTAAAAACTGCCAGGTCTGTGACGAATGCAAACCTCAATTCTACCAGCCGGACAAAGCACATCTGATCAAGGCTACCTGCCCCTTCGAGCACCTCAGCATCGATTTCAAGGGACCTCTCCCCTCCTCCAATTGGAATGACTACTTCCTTAAAATATCAATGAATACTCCCATTTTCCCTTCACCATACCTTGCCCAGATATGACCACAGCCGCAGTTATCAAGACCCTCCGGAATATCTTCACACTCTTTGGGTACCCTGGCTTCATCCACACCAACTGCGATACACAATTCCTAAGTAATGAGCTGTGGCAGTACCTGCTGGCCAGGGGCATCTCCACTAGCAGGACCACCAGCTACCACCCTGGGGTAACTGGCAAGTGGAAAGGGTACCATAGTATAGAAGACCATCCTCCTGGCACTGAGATCAAACAAGGTCCTCCCAGATGCACTCCACTCTGTCCGGTCACTTATGTACAGCCACCAACAATATGCCTTATGAACGGATGCTTACTTTCCCTAGGAAGTCTGCATTAGGGACTATGGTGCCTACCTGGCTCACCTCCCCAGGACCAGCCCTGCTCCAGAAGCACAACAGGCAACTCAAGACTGACCCGTGGTTAAGAGGGTCCACCCTCTCCACGCTAACCCCCAGTAGGCCTACATTGCCTTCCCTGACGGGAATGAAGACATGGCCTCTTATCCAGGACCTTGCTCCATCAGGGGCCTCCCTGACCACCACTGACTTTCAACAGACACTCCCTCCCACTTTAGCCTTGGGGGTCCTGGAATCTGCAGCTGGCCACCCCCTACCCCTGGCCACTGCTGTCACCAACGATGTACCAGCTCCACTTTCCCCCACCACCCCACCTGTCCCCACCCCTCGACAAACGGTTAACAAGCCAACCTCACAAGCTGCTCAGGACACTGTGGCAGAGCCCCAACCACTGCCACGTTGCTCGCTGCAGCAGAGACCCTCTGATGTATGTTTAGTTGTTTCACCTTCTTCAAAAGGAGGGTGAATGTGGTAAACCACCGTCATGCTGCTGCCGACTGGACACGCCTCCAGAGATTGATCCTACCCATAACCCCTTGCACGTTCCCCTTTCTCTTTGCTTCGATCAGTCAATGAGGTTGATGGTAATTCCCATCTTTAGTTAATAAAAGCCTGATAGTTTCACATCAGCCTTTTGTGAATATTGTTGGTACATGAACCACGCAATGATGCAGACAGACAGGACCCTCTCAATTGTGCTCCTGCACAAGGTTGCCAAGATGGGGGCAAGTAGCCTTGCCCTCTTCATCCTTCTTGGGAAGAGTAGGTGCTGCTCTGCTTTCTTGCATTTATTCTGTTCTCTAGCCTTGGTGCACCAATGAATTGCTTGCAAATTAGATTCTATCCTTTGTCACATTTCTGAACAGACCACTTGCATCTCCTGCCATCCAAAGATTTCAATATAAACCATATGTGCAAATCTTTGTATATTCTGCAAATCTCTTTATCCCACTCTGTATATTTAAACCTACATTGTTAATACATATTACAAACAGCAAGGAACTTTTATCAGACAAGCAAAACCTTGGCTGTGTGCAGTGTCATTTTCACATGGTTGCTGTCGACGATGGAAAGATTGGATCATTTCATTCCGGCAACTCTTTGTCCGCTCACTATTTTCTGACACTGACCATTAACAGAGAATCTAACAGCAAAAAGATTTACATTTACTATTACAGCTCTTGACGGGAAGAAAAGTCCACAAACAGCTTTACATCCAATGAATCGTTTTGAGTGCAGTGACTCAGATTACGTTGGCCAGTTACACAATCACAAGGGCACACCAACCAACTTGTCCAGCACCTTGGTTACAAGCACCTTATTGGCCGAGCAACCCAGAAAATTTACAAGCTCCCTGCCTGAACTATAGCCTCGTCGACTCCAATCAATGACTTGGAAATTGGATACATCGTGAAAATAGATGAAAAGCTGCTGAATAAAAGACTGTGGGGGGGGGGGGGGGGGATTACCTTGGGATGTCCTCCTGAAGCCCAAGAGACTGCAGATGCTGGAATCTAAAGCCAAACTCTGCCAGAGGAACTCAACAGGTCAAGCAACATCAGTGCATGAAAAAGAATGGTAAATGCTGGTGCAAATCGTTGATAAATTTTTTGCTCCATTTGATGCTGCTTCACCTGTTGAGTTCCTCTGGCAGAATGTCCAACTCAGTGGTTCTCCAACTTTTTCTTCCACTCACATCCCACTTCAAGTAATTCCTAGGCCATCAGTGCTCTGTGATTAGTAAAAGATTGCTTAAGTTGGGATGCGAGTAGGAAGGGAAGGTTGAGAACCACTGCTCTAGACCCAGTTTCTGAAATATTTTGCTTGAGAAAAATTGTCATTGGCCAATTTCCTTTGGAGTTATGAAACCATGCACATAACGAGTCAATGAGGTATGATTAAAAGGAAGGTTTTCAAACTTTCTTTCCACCTACATCCCACCTTAAGTAATCCCTTACTCATCAGCACACCGACAGCATAAGGATTGCTTTAAGTGGGATGTTATTTGAGTGGAAAGAAATAGGTTGAGAACCACTGGTCTAACTCCTGCTGACAACCACTCATTCATTTCACACATGGTCAACAAATTTTAAATTTAGACATACAGCACAGTAACAGGCCATTTCGGCCCACGAGTCTGTGCCGCCCAATTAACCTACGATCCCTGGTACCTTTCAAAAAGTGGCAGGAAACCAGAGCTCCTGGGGAGAACCCTCGCAGACATGGGGAGAACGTTACCAACTCCTTGCAGTACTGGTGGGCCTCAGTGAATTAAATTGCGGCGTGTCACCTTTATTGAGATACAGTGAAAAGCTTTCTCTTGCATTCTATTCTGGCAAGTCAACTCATACTCCAGTCCAGCAGGTCATGCAAGAATAAAACTAAGGGCAGGGTGTAATGTTACAGCAAGTCAAAAGAGTGCAGGGTAGAGTGAAACAAAAGCTGCAAATGCTGGAATCTTGAGCAAGAGGAGCTGCTGGAGGAACTCAGAGGACCAGGCAGAAATAGTCAACCTAAAACATTGTGGTGGCCAGTGAAGATCATATCCATTGGCCTTCTGGATGGAATCGGCACTGCAATTCAAGGGCAGCTCTTCGAACATTGGGAGGAGGTAGACACTGGTAATGACCTTCCTAGTGAGTCAAGTTTGGCTCCTTTCTTAATACAGGAATGATTATGGTCTCTGACGTGCTCTGGCACTTCCTTCTTCTGGATGTGAGCGGACAGGTTTGGAATCCGTGAATGAAGTCTATCAGTTAAATTTTAGATGTTCAACTGGAAACCATCTGCTCCTGAGGCTTTTTCTTTCCCCCCCCCCACCCCCACCAAAAAAAACTATAGGTACCACAAATCTAAAATCAAAATAAATACTCAGCAGATCAGTCCACGGTGGAAAAAGATAGAATTAACACTTCAGCTCAGACTCAAAGGTGGAACTAAGTGTTGTTTTCCCATTGGCAATGTGGACTTGGTCATTTGAGATTACGGTAAGATTGGACAGGACAGCTTGCACTGATGGATCAAGGGTATGGCAATCGGTAGTCACAGTTGAGGGACGTACAATGTTTTCCCTCCCATTGACTGCTTCCCTTTCTTTGACATCCACCTTTGCTTTTGGCTCAGTGGGTTTTTAGGAACTGTATTGCCTTGCAGTGTCTGAACAAGGCTTGTACAATACATCTTGGATGCCAACAATTTGCTGGATATCCTTTGCCCTCAACACTTCACCACTTCAATTCATATACTTTCGATTGGACCTCAGCTACCTTTGAGGTGTGGGACAAGTGTTCTAGGGTCTCCTGGCTATTCTTATCAAACAAATCTTGATACTTTCTGGTGGAGAAACCACAAGTCTCTTCAAGGCTAAGAATTATGGAAATGTCAGAACAGACCAGAAACACTCTCTGGCTCCTATTGCCTGGAAGAGGTTAGGTCCATGGTGAGGCAGTTTCTGCTGCTGTTTAGAAGCCACGGTGGTGGAGGTAAGACCACAAGAGCAAAAATAGGTTATTCAGCTCATTGATCTGCCCCATGATTTAATCATGAGCTGATCCATTTTCCCCACTCAGCCCCACCGTCTACCCTTCTTCCCATAACCTTTAATGCCCTGGCTAAATACATCCAATGACCTGACCTCCACAACCGCCTATGGCAACAGTTTCCACAGATTTGCCCCTCTCTGAAGAAATTCCTACACATCAATGTTCTAAGTGGATGCCCTTCACTGCTGAAGTTTACCATCTTGTCCAAGACCAATAGTTTTCAAATGTTTTCTCTCCACACATCTACCACCTTAACTAAGTAATCCCTACCCAATAGGTGCTCTGTGATTACTTAAGGTGTTATGTGGATGGAAAGCGGTTTGAAAACCACTTTTAATTGTACCTCATTCATTCATTATGTGCACCGTTTCACAACTCCAAAGGAAAAGGGCCAATGACCATTTTTCCCAAGCAAAGAGCAGTGGTTCTCAATCTTTTTTCCAACTCACACCCCACCTTAAGCAATCCCAGAGTACTTGTGGCATAGGGATTACTTAATTAAGGTGGTATATGAGTGGAAAGAAAAAGGTTGAAAACTGATGCCCTGGACTCTCCCACCATGGGAAACATCTACTCTGTCCACACCTTTCAACATTCATAATGTTTCAATGAAATCCCCCTTCGTTCTCCTAAATTCCATTTTAGTGAACTTCTTTTGAACCTTCTTGAACTTCAGCATATTTTTTCTTCAACAAGGAGCCCAGAACTACTCACAATAGCACAATGATAATGACCAGCCAGTTATCAGTATCTGTCATGGAGAGGATAATGCAGTTGATATAGGCATCTTTGCTTCCACATTATCAGTCTAACCTGTGCCAATACACAGAACAGGAGTGCTGCCATGAGGTCTTTTGTTCGTCTCTAACGAAACAGGATATTGGTTTTGGCTAGACTGATCTACAACCATTTTATCAGGAAGAGGACCAAAGTGGAGTTGGATGCTCCCTCTTTGCCAGTGAAGCTGTTCCAGGGAATGCTTTTCTTTTCCAATGTTGGCAGTGAAGTTGTTCAGAAAAATCAGTTTGCCTCCCTCCAGTATATAGACCAATGGCTTTTAAAGGTCAGGTCAGAGATTGTCTTTGTGAACATCCACATCTTCAAGCATTGGAGCAACTGCGCAAGTTGCTCGTATACGTACATTTCTTAGTGAGCCCGTAAGCTTGGCGAGCTCCTCCTATCCCAGACATCAGCCTAGTTCACTCTCGAGGGCAAATGCTACAGGCCCTTCTTGTCTGTGCCAAACTGTTATTCTGCCTAGTTCTATTGGCCTACACATAGCCCTCCATACCTCTCCCATCCATATACCTGTCCAAATTTTTCTTAAATGTGAAAATTAACCACCCATTCACATTTCAGATCAAAGCTTGTTCCACACTCCCACCACTCTCTATGTAAAGAAGTTCCCCTTCAAGTTCCCTCAATATTTTTCACCTTTTTATCTTCCTTAACCCACATCCGCTGGTTTGTATCTCACCAACCCTCAGTAGAAAAAGTCCATCTACATTTGTTCTGTTCATACCCCTCAATTTAGTATATCTCTATCAAATCTCCCACCATTCTTCTATACTCTAGAGAATAAAGCCCTAACCTGTTTAACTTTGCCCTGAAACCCAGTTACTGAAGTCTTGACAACATCCTTGTAAATCTTCTCTGCACTCTTTCATCTTATTGATGTTTCCTATAGTTAGATAATCAAAACTGCACAAAATACTCCAAATTTGCATCACCACTATCTTACAACTCTACCATAACATCCCAACTCCTGTACTCAATGCAATGATTTATGAAGGCCATTATGCCAAAAGATCTCTTTACAGGAATGTGACACCAGTTTCATAATTATGAATCTGTATTCCCAGATCATTCCATTTGACTGCACTCAATGCCCAACCATTTACTGTGTAAGTCCTTTCTTGGTTTGTCTTTCCAAAATGCAACACCCCACACTTGTCTGCATTAAATTCCATCTGTCATTTTCCAGTCCATTTTTCCAGCTGTATAGCTTTGAAAGTCTTCCTTGTTGTCCACAACACCTCCAATCTTTGTGTCATCTGCAAACTTGCTGATCCAATTCATTACATTGTCATTTATATCAATGATCTGGATGATAAACAACTATGGTCCCATCAATGATCCCAGAGACACACCACGAGTCACAGGCCTCCTTGCTGAGACCACTACTCTGTCTTCTGTCCAGCCATTGTCAAATCCAGTTCACTACTTCACCATGAAAACCTGGAGTTTGAACCTTCTTGACTAACCTCCCACGTGGGAACTTGTAAAAGGCCTTTCTAAAGTCCACGCAGACAACATTCACAGCCTTTTCTTTGTCAACAATCCTGGTAACCTCCTCGAAAAACTATCAGATTAATTAAACATGACTTGCCCCTATCTGTAATCAGTCCCTGGCTATCCAATTAATTGTATACAAAATCTCTTAGAACACCTTCCAATAATTTACCTACTACTGACATTAGGCTCACTGGCCTACAATTTCCAGCATTACTTTTGGAGCCTTATTTAAACAATGGAACAACATCAGCTACTATCCAATCCTCTAGCACCTCACCCAAGACAAAGGACATTTTAAATATTTCTGCCAGGGACCTTGCAATTTCCACAGCAGCCTCACTCAAGGCCTGAGGAAATATCTTGTCAAGCCCTGGGGATTTGTCAACCCGTATTTGCTTTAAGGGAACAAGCCTCTCCTCCTCTTTAATCTGTATAGGTTCCATGATCTCACTGCTTGTTTTCCTTTTTTCCCAATGACTCTGTGCCCATTTCCTGAGTAAATACCAATGCAAAAAACATTTAAGATTTCTCCTGGCTCCATACATAGCTAATTTCTCTGATCTTCAAAGGGACCAATTTTGTCCCTTATTATCCTTTTCCTCTTAATCTACCTGTAGAAGCCCTTAGGCTTAAGAAGTGGGAGATATCTGTACGAGGAGTCTAAAAATACTTCACAAGAAACCAAGGCCTTACCTGCTCCATCCAATGGCCTTTAAATGAACTCAAGGCACTATTTTTGGAGTCAATGGCCCATCAACAATGTGATGAAATGGCCTCAATGCAAGACATTATTTCCATTTATCCACAGATGCTGCCTTACCAGCTAGCAGGTTCAGATTTTAAGCATCTGCAACATTTTATTTGAGAGCCATGCCCCAGCTGACACAGATCCCTTGACTGACAGCTCCAGACAGAATCTGAAGATGATCACATCGTGTATTAAGCCAGCAGTGTACACATCAACCAGGGCTTTCTCAAGCCTCACAAGCAAGTAGACTTCACAAGTATCTTAGCAGTTGAAAGTCCATCAAGACATCCTTAAAGTAACTTAAAATGTGTTAGTCTATGTCAAAATAACATGGAACAGGCCCTTCAGCCCAACTCATCCATGCTGACCACGCTGGCCTTCTGGGCTAGCATCATTGCCTGCATTCGGTCTATATCCTTTCAAGATCTTCCTACACCTTCTGGCTTATTCAACCCTGTGACATTGGCAATATCTTTGCCTCCTATAGACACTGAAAAGACCAGCTGAGTTCCTCCATTATTTCAGTGTGCTTTTACTGCAATCGCAGCACCTGCAGACTGTTGTGTTTCACTCAATCCATAGATCTGTCCAAATATTCTGTACGATTGAAAGCCTTTCTTTTCCTCAAAGGAATGGGAGGTTAGCTCGTTGGGAGTGACAGTAACATTAAGTGAGGTTTGGGAAGGCAGAGAATATTACCGAGGCGATCCAGTCTAGGTTCAGACCTGTAACCTGGCCCACATTCCTGTGCAACAGACAGTACAGAAATCACCATCAGAACACCAGCCAAGATAAGTGAGCTGGAACCAGCTGGACTCCGTGATCGAGCATTCAAACACCAAATAAAAGCAACAATCTCACAAATAGTGAGAAATTAGACCCAAAATACAGAAAGCATACAGCTGGTTTAACAGCCATTGGCAAAACTGCAGGGTTTACATCATGAGATAGTCATGTCTACAGTAGGTGAAAGGTGAATCCTTCTGCACTGAGAGTCGGTGCCACACTTTCTCCTGCTGAACATAAATTAGACCCAAATGTCCTCTGGCAACTTTAATGCCCAAATTTGGCAAGCTATTCAAAAAGGTCTGGAGAGTCTGGGGATGAGAGTGACTGACCGGTTTGGTGGGGGATGGGGAAAGAGAGGGGGGGCGTTGACAGTGGCAACTGACTGGGGTAAGTTTAAGCACCCTGGAGTTGCCAGATATGGTAGCACCTTGCAAAGCTACTCAGGAGCCCTTGGCCACAGGGTAGTGGGTGACCATGGTGAAATTCCACATAGGTGGGTTGATTGAATGAAAGCTTTGGGTTCTAATTAGAAACAGTGTGAGGAACAGTGGTGTTATTAAATTAGACATACAGCACCAACAGACCAATTTGGTCCTACAAGTCCATGCCACCCATTTTATACCCCATTAACCTTTTGAAGGGTGGGAAGAAACCAGAACCCCCCCGAGAAAATTCACACAGAAGAACATACAAACTCCTTACAGGCAGTGTGGGATTTGAACCTAGGTTTGGTCCCAATTGCTGGTGGGCTAAAGGCATTGCGCAAATCACCTCACCAACCATGCCGCCCTGATATCAATTGATTCATTGAGCCTTGCTAACTTCTACTTCTTGTCACAATGAACTGCAAACTTTTGGAAGCTGCAATTCAAACTTACTGGTCCCAGCAACATTCTTGTGAATTTTTTTGTACCCTTTCCAGCTTAACGATATCCCTCCTATAGAAGGGTGACGATAACGGAGCACAAAACTCCATGTTGGTTTCCTTCCAATGGTCAGCATGATGCTATTCCAGTACTAGGAATTGTAATGGGTAGCCACTGGGAGACCCACACTATTGCGCTGGACAGAACTGAAGAGCTCAACAAAGCGATCTCCTAGACTGCACCCAGTCTCTCTGACACAGAGGAGACCATAACTGGAGCAGCGGATGCAGTAGATGACCCCTGTAGATTCATGTGAAGTGTTCCTTCACTTGGATGAATTTGGCTGAAGGATCATTTGGGGCCCCAAATAGTGGTGAGGGAGGTGTTGTGGGTGCAAGCAGAGCATCTCCTGCACTCCTGCAGTCACAGGGGTAGGGAGCATTGGTGGGGCAGGAGGAATGGACAAGAGAGTCACAGGGAGAGCAGTCCTGTGGAAGACAGAGGGGAGTAAAAGGGGAATATGTGTCTAGTGGTGGGATCACATAGAAGGTGGCAGAGGACGACGTACTGAATGCGGAGGCTGGTGGGGTGGTTGGTGAGGATGAGAGGAATCCTGTCCTTGTGGCATGTGGGGATGGAGGGAACCAGGGCAGATGTACGGCAATGGAGGATAATTCAGGTGAGGGCCGAGTACATGGTGGTAGAGGGGAAGCCACGGTGTTTGGGTCAGCATGATTTTTAAGCAAACACAAGCACAACAGATAACTTGCAACAATAATTCCGCAAACTAAAAAATGGTAACATCAGCTCAGTGGAAAAAAAAAAATCAGCATGTGGCTAGATAATGTCTCCAGCTTAGGAGAAGAGGTTAAGGTCAAAGACATTGATGATAAAGTGAGCTCAATATTTAACAAAAAAAGGTAGAGAAACGTTGCTGCACATGACCTGCATTTGCACAATTGTGTTAAATGTTTCAGACTTGGCAATAGCTTACAGGGTAATGCGACAATTCTCAGGGTTGTATCACAGGAACATTCTTCCTTGAGAAACCTCTAGCCACAGCAGGAGTTCTTCCACCATATTAATATACTAAATATTAAAATTAAGTCACCTACTTTTTTATATTTCATCTCTTTTTTCTGACTTGGCCCATTGCGGTAATGAGGGGAGAATGAGGAAAGGATTGCTGTAGAATGAATTTTAATGGGAGCTTGATGGTCACCATGAACTTGATTGACTGAATTTCCTGCATGATTTGGTCATTTCATCTTAGAGACACCACACGATAACCAGCCCTTCTGGCTCACAAGCCCAGTTACACTCATGTGATCAACCAACCTACTAGCCCCGTGGTTTTTTGGAAAGTGGGAGGAAACCGCGGTTCCAGTCATGTCCAGAACGTATGAACAGCAGCCTATTCAAACCCAGGTCGCTGGTGCTATCATAGTGTTGCGCTTAAGTGCTACATTAACCATGCCGAATTGTTGGCTGTGGGATTCACACAGTGTGGTGATAGGTTTCCTCCATTGTATATAGTTATCATTGTCCATTGTATACAAGGAGCTGGCCCGCCCATACCCTATGACTCCTCCCCCATGGTCCTGGGCCATAAAGATCAAGACTCCTTTCCCTTGCCGCCATTCCTATCCTGGGATCCGGGCCAGCAAGGTTCTTCTGTGTATTAAAGCCTATAGTTTCCTCAGCTTGTCTCTGTGGTTACTGGTAGTGCCCTACAGTTAGCCGTCACTTCTGCCCCAGGTATGGGATCATTTATAGGAGTCCTTCTGTTGAGTAAGTTCTGATCCCACCTGACAGCATCAAATTGTCTCTGTAGCACTGATCTCCAGAATAGTTGGAGTTAGTCCTGAGGGGTATACAAACGTCAATGGTCAATTATAACTAGTTTCATTTAGAATTTTTACAAATGTGTACCATTCCCATCAACAGCAATAACTTTCATCAATATAATGAGTTTCTGAGCTTGCATGCTGCATAGAAGATCTTCCAGCAATGTAATTAAGTTTTACATATATACCAGCATTTCTTTCCCTCCCAAACCACTTTTGCCAACATCAAGAGTAGAAAAATAAATGTGGGCTGGATACATTTTGCATCTTTCACCATATTAATGTTCTTTCTGAAAGCTCATTTGTACTTTTCCAACTATGTTTTAATGTGGTATTGTGTCGTTTCAATTACATTACTGGTTCTAAAACAGATGGCATTTATTTTTATATTTAATTAAATAAAGCTATAATTGTAATGTTTCCATAATTTTTATTTGATGTGGTTTTGCTCTTGGCCGGTTGAGGAAAATATCTGGAGAGCTAAACATAAACTTTACAATAAAAAAATGATTATGGTTTTGCTGCCGTTCAGAATTGAAGCAGCACGCTGAACAAAGAAAACAACTTTCCGGGACCCCCAGTGGAGTTTCACTGGTCCAGAACCCACTTTGAAAATTCATTGCATGGCCGTGCGAGGAGCACAACGTCGTTACAGCTCCAGCGACCGGGGCTCCAATCAAGCACTGTCTGTAAGGAGTTTGTACGTTCTCCCCATGTCTGCGTGGGTGTCCCCGGGGGCTCCAGTTTCCTTCCAGGTTCCAAAGACATACTGGATTGATAGGTCATTAGGCGTATTTGGGCAGCGCAGGCTCATGGGCAAGAAGGGTTTGTTACCATGTTGTATCTTTTTTTTTAAATTTTTTTATTTTTCACACCATAAATCACAATAGCCATGATATACACTTTTTCTTTTTCACACATTTACAGTGACTTTTTCTCCCCCCTCCCCTCCCTCCTCCCAAGCCACCCCCCACCCCCCCCTCTCATCCATTTTAGGTATACAATCTAGGTTGCATTAATTCAGTCAGACAATGTTGTCATTCAACAAAAATACACCAGAAATTCTACTGAGTCCATTCTTTTCTTTTCTTCTCCTTCCATCAACTTAGGTAATGTTTGTTCCCGGTAGGTTTTCGCTATTGTATTTAATGTAAGGCTCCCATACTTGTTCGAATATTTCAATATTATTTCTTAAACTATATGTTATTTTTTCTAATGGAATACATTTATTCATTTCTATATACCATTGTTGTATTTTCAAATTATCTTCCAATTTCCAGGTTGACATAATACATTTTTTTGCTACGGCTAGGGCTATCTTAACAAATCTTTTTTGTGCATCTTCCAAGTCAATTCCAAATTCTTTATTTTTTATGTTACTTAGGAGAAAGATCTCTGGATTCTTTGGTATATTGTTTTCTGTTATTTTATTTAATATCTGATTGAGATCATCCCAAAATTTTTCTACTCTCTCACATGTCCAGATTGCATGAATTGTTGTTCCCCTTTCTTTTTTACATCGAAAACATCTATCAGATACTGTTGGGTCCCATTTATTTAACTTTTGCGGCGTAATGTATAGTCTGTGTAACCAATTATATTGTATCATACGCAGTCTCATATTTATTGTATTTCTCATCGTTCCAGAACATAATTTCTCCCATGTTTCCTTTTTTATCTTTATATTTAAATCTTGTTCCCATTTTTGTTTAGTTTTACCATTTGTTTCCTCATTCTCCTTTTCTTGCAGTTTAATATACATATTTGTTATAAATCTTTTGATTAACATTGTATCTGTAATCACATATTCAAGGTTACTTCCCTCTGGTAAACTCAAATTGCTTCCTAATTTATCTTTCAAGTAGGATCTCAGTTGGTAATATGCCAGCGCTGTATCTCCAGTTATATTGTACTTATCTCTCATTTGTTCAAAGGATAAGAATCTACTTCCTGAAAAACAATTTTCTATTCTTTTAATCCCTTTTTTTTCCCATTTTCTAAAGGAAAGGTTGTCTATTGTAAAAGGGAGTAGCTTATTTTGCGTCAATATTAGTTTTGGTATTTGATCATTTGTTTTATTTCTTTCTACATGAATCTTCTTCCATATATTGAGGAGATGGTGTAATACTGGAGAAGTTCTATGTTGTACCAATTTTTCGTCCCATTTATATAATATGTGTTCAGGTATCTTTTCCCCTATTTTATCTAATTCTAGTCTCGTCCAGTCTGGTTTTTCCCTTGTTTGATAAAAATCTGATAGGTACCTTAATTGTGCAGCTCTATAATAATTTTTGAAGTTTGGCAATTGTAAGCCTCCTTGTTCATACCATTCTGTTAATTTATCTAGTGCTATCCTCGGTTTCCCCCCCTCTCCATAAAAATCTCCTTATTATTTTCTTTAACTCTTTGAAGAATTTTTCTGTCAGTTGTATTGGCAATGCCTGAAATAAGTATAGTATCCTTGGAAAAATGTTCATTTTAATACAGTTTATCCTTCCTATCAGTGTTAGCTCTTTCCAATGCTCTAAATCGTCCTGTAATTTTTTCATTAGTGGATTGTAATTGAGTTTATATAATTGGCCTAGATTTTTGTTTATTTGCACACCTAGGTATCTTATTGCCTGCATTTGCCATCTGAATGGGGATTCCTCCTTAAATTTTGAGAAATCCGCGTTATTCATAGGCATTGCTTCACTTTTATTTACGTTTATCTTGTATCCCGACACTTCTCCATATTCCTTCAATTTCTTATATAGTTCTTTTATTGATAGTTCTGGTTCTGTTAAGTACACTATCACATCATCCGCAAATAGACTGATTTTATATTCCCTGTCTTTTATTTTTATTCCTTTTATATTATTATCTATTCTTATCGATTCTGCTAGTGGTTCTATAGCTAGCGCAAACAATAATGGTGATAGTGGGCATCCCTGCTGCGTTGACCTGCTTAAGTTAAGTTGCTTTGATACATGTCCATTTACTGTTACTTTCGCTAACGGTCCCTTATATAATGCTTTAATCCAATTAATATACTTCTCCGGTAAACTGAATTTTTGCAATACTTTGAACAAGGAATTCCATTCTACTCTGTCGAAGGCCTTCTCTGCGTCTAAAGCAACTGCTACTGCCAGTGCTTTATTTCCTTCTACTGCATGAATTAAGTTAATAAATTTACAAATATTGTCTGTTGTGCGTCTTTTTTTGATAAATCCAGTTTGGTCTAAATTTACCATTTTCGGTACCTGTTCTGCTAATCTGTTTGCTAATAGTTTAGCTATTATCTTATAATCTGTGTTTAGCAGAGATATTGGTCTATATGACGCTGGTGAGAGTGGATCTTTCCCTTGTTTTAGTATCACTGTAATTATTGCTGTTTTACATGAATCTGGTAAGTTTTGTGTCTCATCAATCTGGTTGATTACATCCAGGAGGGGCGGTATTATTAGATCTTTAAATGTTTTGTAGAATTCTATTGGGAGTCCATCCTCTCCTGGTGTCTTATTATTTGGTAAATTTTTTATTATCTCTTGTATTTCTACTGTTCCAAATGGTTCTGTTAATTTATTTTGTTCCTCTATTTGTAGTTTTGGTAGTTCATTTTTAGTCAAAAATTCATCTATTTTCCCTTCTTTCCCTTCGTTTTCAGTTCGGTATAATTGTTCATAGAATTCTCTGAAGTTTTCCTTAATTTCTTTTGGATTATATGTAATTTGTTTGTCTTTTTTCCTTGTTGCCAATACCATTTTCTTAGTTTGCTCTGTCTTAAGCTGCCATGCTAAGATTTTGTGTGTTTTTTCACCTAGTTCATAATATTTCTGTTTTGTCTTCATTACATTCTTCTCCACCTTATATGTTTGTAATGTTTCATATTTTATTTTTTTATCCGCCAATTCTCTTCTTTTGGTTGTATCTTCCTTTATTGCTAATTTTTTTTCTATGTTTATTATTTCCCTTTCCAACTGCTCTGTTTCCTGATTATAGTCCTTCTTCATCTAGGTTGCATAACTTATTATTTGTCCTCTAATGAATGCTTTCATTGCGTCCCATAGTATAAACTTATCTTCCACTGATTCCGTATTTACTTCAAAGTACATTTTTAATTGTTTTTCAATAAATTCTCTAAAATCCTGTCTTTTTAGTAGCATGGGGTTTAATCTCCATCTATACATTCTTGGAGGGATGTCCTCTAGCTTTACTGTCAGTATTAAGGGTGAATGGTCCGATAGCATTCTCGCTTTATATTCTGTTTTTCTTACTCTATCCTGCATACTAGCTGATAACAAAAATAGGTCTATTCTTGAGTATGTTTTATGTCTAGTCGAGTAGTATGAGTATTCCTTTTCTTTTGGGTTTTGTTTCCTCCATATGTCCACAAGTTTCATTTCTTGCATTGATTTAATTATACATTTGGTTACTTTGTTCTTCCTGTTAATTTTTTTCCCCGTTTTATCCATATTTGGATCCAAACTCAGATTGAAATCCCCTCCTATTAGTATGTTCCCTTGCGTATTAGCTACCTTCAAAAAGATATCTTGCATAAACTTTCGATCTTCTTCGTTAGGTGAATATATATTAAGTAGATTCCAAAGCTCTGAATATATCTGACATTTTATCATAACATATCTCCCTGCTGGATCTATTATTTCCTCTTCTACTTTAAATGGCACATTTTTGCTAATTAATATAGCCACTCCTCTTGCTTTTGAATTATACGATGCTGCTGTTACATGTCCTACCCAATCTCTCTTTAATTTCTTGTGCACCAATTCAGTTAAGTGTGTTTCTTGGACAAATGCTATATCTATTTTTTCCTTTTTCAGTAAATTTAGTAGTTTCTTCCTTTTAATTTGGTTATGTATTCCATTAATATTTAAAGTCATATAGTTCAGCGTAGCCATTTTATATTTTGTTTATCTTCTCTTTCCGTTTTTCCATCATTACCTTTCCTCCTTTTCCATTTCTGTTTTCTTATTTTCAACTCTTTACCAGACAACATTCCTACAACATCGAACATTTTCCTTATTCTCCTATTTCTATCTTCTTTATCCCCAATCTCCCCTTCCCCTCCTGAGTTGTCCTTTATCCCTTGTCGGACAACCACATCTCCCCTCTCCATTTGGATTTGCGAATCCACTCGCAAGCGTCAACTGATTTTGCAGTGACCGCTCTTTTCCCCCACCCAGCCCCCCCCAGAAAAGATTTCACTTTTCATATGTCACAAAGGTCACTCTTTTAATTCCCTCCTTATTCTCTCTATTCCATTACCTTCCCTTATTAATTCTTGTCTATACTATCTATGTTTTCCTCTAATTACAGATACTTTCACGTATGCCCATTGTCTCTATTCACTCTTATACCTCTTTACCCGCATACATATCAATCGTGGTCATTTTTACCCTCATTACCCGCCTTCATCCCTCAGTCTATTTTTGTCTTTACCCACATACATATCAATCGTGATCATTTTTACTCTCATTACCCGTCTTCATCCCTCAGTCTACTTTTGTAATTGTTCTGCAAATTTTCGTGCTTCTTCTGGATCCGAGAATAGTCTGTTTTGTTGTCCTGGAATAAATATTTTCAATACCGCAGGATGCTTCAGTGTAAATTTATATCCTTTCTTCCATAAAATCGCTTTTGCTGTATTGAACTCTTTTCTCTTCTTTAGGAGTTCAAAGCTTATATCTGGATAAATGAAGATTTTTTGCCCTTTATACTCCAGTGGTTTGTGGCCCTCTCTTACTTTTTCCATTGTCTTCTCCAGTACTTTTTCTCTTGTAGTATATCTTAGAAATTTTACTACAATAGATCTTGGTTTTTGTTGTGGTTGTGGTTTAGGGGCCAATGCTCTATGTGCCCTTTCTACTTCCATTTCTTGCTGTAGTTCTGGACATCCTAGGGCCTTAGGGATCCATTCTTTTATAAACTCCCTCATATTCTTGCCTTCTTCATCTTCCTTAAGGCCCACTATCTTTGTTATTTCTTCTGTTATAATTTTCCATTATATCTATTTTTTGGGCTAGTAATTCTTGTGTCTCTTTAGTTTTTTTATTAGATTCCTCCAATTTCTTTTTTAAGTCTTCTACCTCCATTTCTGCTGCTATTGCCCGTTCTTCCATCTTGTCCATTTTTTTCCCCATTTCTGTTAAGGTCATATCCATTTTATTTATTTTCTTTTCTGTGTTGTTTATTCTTCTTCTTAAATCATTGAATTCCTGTGTTTGCCATTCTTTAAATGACTCCATGTATCCTCTAACAAGAGCAAGTATATCCTTTACCTTGCCTTTCCCTTTATCTATTTCACTGTATTCTTCCTCTTCTTCTTTCTCTGGGTTGGCCATCTGTTGTTTCTTTGATGCCCTTTCCTCCTCATCTTTCTTGTTTCCATTGTCTTCTGTGGTCTCTTCTTGCTGCAGGTGTTCTGCAGCTGTCGTTGCCGGCTGTGGAGATCGACTCCCCAGCTGGTCCCCCCTCCCGTCGGTGTGTTTTTTTTCATGCGCGGTTGCGCACTTTTACTCGGCTCTGTGAGCCATTGATGTAGTTCTTTTTCCACCGACCTGAGGTAGTGGGCTCCTCTCTCCACAGCAGGCCTCTTCGGACAGGTAAGGCCTTCACCTTTTTCCTCCGTTGTCTTCTCTTCCTCTCTTCTTTCCGTTGATTTTGATTTTTCTCCTTTTATCTCCATCTTCTTTCCACCTTTATACTCACTTTTCTTTAACTTGTATTTCTGTGCCTTTGTATTTTCTCTTGTTTTTCCCGACTTTTCTGGAGAGGGCTGGAGTTCACCGTCCGGCCACTACTCCATCACGTGACTCCTACCATGTTGTATCTTTGAATTGAAAAAAAAATTAAAGTTTCCAATTTCAGATTTCTTGTCAGAGAACATACATGACATCACATACAACCCTGAGATTCCTTTTCCTGCGGGCGAGGCAGAATTACCACTTATTGGTAGTGCAAAAAAAATATGCAAATAGAACTGTAAACAGATAACAAATGCAAACAAAATGACTGTGCAATACAAAGATAACAAAAATTAATAAAGTGCACGAGTAAGTGTCCTTAGGTGAGTCCCCGATTGAGTTTGTCATTGACGAGTCTGATGGTGGAGGGGTAGCAGCTGTTCCTCAACCTGGTGAGAGTGAGGAGTCATGTGATGGAGTAGTGGCCAGTTGGAGAATACCAGCCCTCTCCAGAAAAGAAATAAAGTGAAGAAAATACAAAGTTCAAGAAACACAAAACAAACTAAAATATAAAATTGTGGAGAAAAGAAAGAAAATGGCACCTAAGGAAAAAGTAAAAACAACAGGAAAAAAAGAAGCCGCAAGAGAAAGGAGAAGGCCTTACCTGCATGAAGAAACGGAGAGTCGTCGTGGAGAAAAGAGCCCGCTCCCCAAGGTTGATGATGACCCTACAGAGTCGTGACCTCCCGACCGCTGGACTGCAAAAATGGCTCTCTGAGCCAAACAGAAGTGCACCACTGCACATGCGTGAGGAGTCATGCATGCACAATGCGCACACTAAGGAAAAAGAAACCACCAATGGGAGTGGGGCCCAGCAGAGGAGCGAACTAACACAGCGCGACCAGCTGAGGGATGCCCAACATCCGGGCTCTCAGCTGGAAGAGGAAAGCAACAGGAAAGGAAGTGATAGGAAAGAAGAACAGCAACAGGAGGCCCAACAGATGATTAGCCCAAAAGAAGACCACCAGCAAAAAGCCATGCAAGAAGACACCCAGAAAAGTGAGGCAAGCAACTCAACAAGAAAGTCAGAAGAGAGACAGATACAAGGAAGAGAAGTAGAAGACATAAACACAGGGGCAGACACAGATAAAGAGGAAGAAGACGACCAAGCTCTGCACAGAGAAATAGAAGGTAAAATAGATGGACAGTATATAGATGAAATTTCAAGAACAAATGAGAGCATTAAAAGAATGGCTGACACTAGAATTTAGTGAAATTAAAAGAAAAATGAAAAGTACAGAAGAAAAAGTGAATAGAATGGAGCTGGTCATGACAGAAATAAGGAAGAGATTAGAAAATGTGGAAGAATGAGAAACAGCTGTAGAAATGGAAGTGAATGATTTAAGAAGAAAATTGGAAGAAAGTGACAAAAAAGTTAAAGAGTCACAAGAGTTGTTAGCTCAGAAGATGGATATAATGGAAAATTATAGTAGGCAAAACAATATAAAGATAGGAAGATGGAGAAGGCACAAATATGAAAGAATTTATAAAAATGGATCTCGCAGGTCCTGGGAATAACAGAAATACAGGAAGGAATGGAAATAGAAAGGGCACACAGAATACTAGCCCCGAAACCACAGACACAACAAAAACCAAGATCCATTTTAGTAAAATTTCTGAGATACACGACAAGAGAAAATATACTGGAGGGGGCAAGGAATAAAATTAGAGAAGAGTCAAAAAATATTTTTTTACCTAGACATAAGTTTTGAACTCCTAAAGAAAAGGAGTTTAACACAGCAAAATCGATCCTATGGAAAAAAGGTTATAAATTTATGTTAAGATATCCAGCTGTGCTTAAAATATTTATCCCGAGGGAGCAAAACAGACTGTTCTCGGATCCGGAGAAAGCACGAGAATTTGCAGAATGCCTGCAGGACAGAAGGAGAGATGAAGAGATTTAGCAAGAATGAAGAACGACGACAACCTACATATAAAGATGTAAAAATAATGTACAAGTAAGAACTAAAGGGAAAGAAAAGGGAAGAAAGGAAGTAAGGAGGTGGGTAAAAAGAGGGTGAGCTTTGTTATTTGTGAAGATAAAAGTCTTTTCTGGAGGAGATTGGGTGGGAGAGAATAACAGTCACTGCGAAATCAGTTGACGCTTGCGAGCAGGCTCGCAATCCAAATGGAGAGGGGAGTTGTGGTTGCCCGACAAGGGACAAGGGACAACTCAGAGGGAGGGACATTTGAGGTTAAAGGAATTTTGGATGTGGGAGTTGTTGAAGTATTTTATGTTTTAAAAGTGTTGTCACACATTGAGTTGAAAAAGGGAAAACAGATGAAAATGGGGAAAAGGGGGAAAGTGGTGGTGAGGAAGTGGAAATGAGGTGTAAACAGGGTATGAGATGGCCATGTTGAACTATATGACTATAAATATTAATGGAATACATAACCAAATTAAAAGGAAGAGGCTATTAAATTTCCTGAAAAAAGATAAAATAGACATAGCATTTGTGCAGGAAATGCATCTAACTGAAGTGGAACATAATAAATTAAGGAGAGACTGGGTAGGACACGTAGCTGCAGCATCATATAATTCAAAAGCCAGAGGTGTAGCTATATTAATCAATAAAAATGTACCAATCAAAATAGAGGAGGAAATAATAGATCCAGTAGGTAGGTATGTAATGATAAAGTGTCAGATATATTCAGAATTCTGGAATTTGCTCAATATATATATATATATATGCACCTAATGAAGAGGATCAAAAGTTTATGCAAGATATTTTTTTGAAGATTGTAGATACGCAGAGATACGCAGGGGAATATATTGATAGGAAGGGACTTTAACCTTAATTTGGACCCAATGTTGGATAAAACTGGACAAAAGACTAGCAAAAAGAATAAAGTGGCCAAATTTATGGTTACATCAATGCAGGAAATGAAATATATGGATATATGGAGGCAGCACTCAAGGGAGAAGGAATACTCATATTATTTGAGTAGGCATAAAACATACTCAAGGATTGATATATTTTTGTTGTCGGCCCATATTCAAGGGAGAGTTAGAAAAACTGAATATAAAGCTAGGCTACTATCTGATCATTCACCCCTGTTATTAGCAGTAGAACTGGAGGACATCCCACCAAGAACATATAGATGGAGGTTAAACTCCATGATACTTAAAAGGCAGGAATTTAGAGAATTTATTGAACGCCAAATTAAAATGTACTTTGAAATAAATAGGAATCAGTGAAAGACAAATTTATATTATGGGATGCAATGAAAGCCTTCATTAGAGGGCAGATAATAAGTTATGTAACTAAGATGAAAAAGGACTACAAAAGGAAAATAAAACAGTTGGAAAGGGAGATAGTAAGTACAGAAAAGGAACTAGCAACAAGGGATGATATAACAAAAAGAATTGGCTGAAAAAAAATACGAAACGTTACAAATGTATAAGGTGGAGAAGAACATAATGAAAATAAGGCAAAAGTATTATGAGCTAGGAGAAAAAAAACCAAACTATTAGCCTGGCAACTTAAAACAGAACAAGCCAAAAAAATTGCATTGGCATCAAGGAAAAAGGACAAATAAATTACATATAATCCAATGAATGAAAACTTTAAGGAATTTTATGAACAATTATACCAAACTGAGATAGAGGGGAAAGAAGACAAAATAGAAGAGTTTTTAGCTAAAATTGAACTGCCAAAATTGCAATAAGAGGAGCAAAACAAGCTGATAAAACCATTTGAAATAGAGAAAATACAGGATATATTAAAGCTGCGGAACAATAAAACGCCTGGAGAGGATGGATTCCCAATAGAATTCTAGAAAACATTTAAAGAGTTATTAATTCCTCTTCTCCTGGAAGTAATGAACCAGATAGAAGAAACACAAAACTTGTCAGATTCATGCAAGACAGCAATAATTACAGTAATACCAAAGACGGGGAAAGATCCACTAACACCAGCATCATATAGACCAATATATCTTCTTAATTCAGATTATAAGATAATAGCAAAACTATTAGCAAACAGATTGGCCGACTGTGTACCAAAAATAGTAAAACAAGATCAAACTGGATTTATTAAGAAAAGACGAACAGTGGATAATGTCTGTAAATTTATTAATTTAATTCATGCAGTTCAAGGAAATAAGATGCCAACAGTGGCTGTTGCTTTAGATGCAGAAAAAGCCTTCGACAGGGTAGAATAGAATTATTTATTCAAATTATTAGAGGTTCAATCTACCAGAAAAATATATTAATTGGATTAAAGCATTATACAAGGGTCCATTGGCGAAGGTGACAGTAAATGGATATGTAGCAAACCAATTTAAATAAAGTAGGTCAACTCGGCAGGGATGTCCACCATCTCCTTCACTGTTGACTTTAGCAATAGAACCATTGGCAGAACTGATAAGAACAGAAAATAAAATAAAAGGGATAAAAATAAATGAGAAGGAGTATAAAATCAATTTATTTGCAGATGACATCATAGTATACTTAACAGAACCAGAAATATCAATAAACGAACTACACAAGAAATTGAATAAATATGGAGAAATATCAGGGTACAAGATCAACGCAAATAAGAGTGAAGTGATGCCAATGAGTAATGCGGGTTATACAGAATTTTAAAAAGAATCACCGTTTAAATGGCAAACACAAGCAATCTGATACCTAGGTATTAGATTAGATAATAATTTAAGCCACCTGTACAAATTAAATTATCAGCAATTAATGAAGAAATTGCAGGAAGACTTAGAACATTGGAAAGAATTACCATTAACATTGATAGGGAGGGTAAATTACATTAAAATTAATGTCTTCCTAAGAATACAATACTTATTTCAATCATTACCAATTCCCTCAACAGAGAAATTCTTCAATGAACTAAAGAGAATAATAAGGAAATTTTTATGGAAAGGAGGGAAACCGAGGATAGCGTTAGATAAATTAACAGAGTGGTACAAACAAGGTGGTTTGCAGTTACCAAACTTTAAAAATTATTATAGAGCAGCACAATTAAGATATTTATCAGATTTTTAAATCAGACAAGGGAAAAACCAGATTGGACTAAGAGCTAGATAAAATAGGGGAGAAGATACCGGAACATATACTTTAAATGTGGGATGAAAAGCTGGTGCAATATAAAAGCTCACCAGTACTGCATCATTTACTCAATATATGGAAGAAGATTCACGTAGAAAGGAAAATAAACAAATTAGCAACTACCAAAATTATTATTGATCAGCTAATCCCTTTTACAATAGATAACTTTTCCTTTAGAGAATGGGAGAGAAAAGGAATTAAAAGAATAGAAAATTGTTTTGTGGGAAATAATTTACTAACATTTGAACAAATGAAGTACAAATATGGAATAACTCATGGTACAATGTTTGCATACCATCAACTGAAAACCTACTTAAAGGATAAATTGGGAAACAGACTGAGATTACCAGAAGGAAGCAACTTTGAATATGTGATTACAGACACAATGATAATTAAAAGATTTATAACGAACATGTACATCAAGCTGCAAGAGAAGGAAAATGATGAAATAAGCTATAAACCCAAAAAGTGAGAAAAAAAAGATTTAAACATAAAGATTAAAAAATGAAACACGAGAAAAGTTAGGTTCTGGAACTATGAAGAATATAATAAACACAAGGTTACGCATGATACAGTATAATTGGTTACACAGGTTATATATCACTCCCCAAAAGTTTAAATAAATGGGATCCAACATTATCAGATAGATGTTTTCACTGCAAGAAGGAAATGGGAACAACAGTACATGCAATTTGGGCATGTGAAAAAGTGAAAAAGTTTATTTAATACCTGATTTAGATCTTCCCAAAAATCACAAAAAGCAACATACCAAAAAATCCAGAGATCTTTCTTCTAATACAAGAATTAGGCCTCAAACTGGATGAAGCGCAAAAAAGATTTATTATGATAGCCTTAGCTGTAGCAAAAAAAATGTACAATGTCAACTTGGAAATCGGAAGAGAGCCTGAGAGTGCAGCAATGGTACATGGAAATGAATAAATGTATTCCATTGGAAAAAATAACAATTTAAAAAATAAAGTCACATTATTTGAACAAATTTGGGAACCGAACATGGAACATAACAGAGAGGGCTTGCCTCGGACCTCCACCCCCTAAAATGATAAGACAAAATGACTTGATCCAGTGTGCAAAAGTAGAACACAATTTTCTTGTTTATTTTCATTGTGTGATGACATTGTTTAATGGTTTTATTGTATGACGAATATTTAATGGGTTTGGAGGGGGGTGGGAAGGGGGGAGGGAAGGTAGGGGGGAAAAATGGGGAGAAAATGCCACTGTGTATATTTAAGAGGGAAATGTTTATATGTATTTTGATTGATATGGTTCAGTGTGAAAAATTTTAAAATAAAATAACCTGGTGAAAGTCTCGTGGCACCTATTCCCCTTTCTTGATGGCAGCAGCGAGAACATGTGCTGGGTGGTGTGGATTCTTGATTGCTGCTGCTCTCCGATGGCAGCGTTCCCTGTAGATGTTCTCGATGGTGGGAAGAAGTTTTCCTGTAAAATTCACTACTTTTTGAGGGCTCTACACTCAGACCATGTTGTAGCCAAGTCAGTCCACTTTCGACCACACCTCTGGAAATTTGCCAGCATTTCTGATGTCATACCAAACCTTCCCAAACTCCTGAGGAAGTGGAGGTGCTGATGTGCTTTCTTCCTGATGCCATTAATACATTGGGCCCAGGAAAGATCCTCTGAGATGGTAACTCCCAAGAACTTAAATTTGCTCATCCTCTCCACTGCTGATTCCCCAATGATCACTGGATTGTACACCTCTGGCTTTCCCTTTCTGAAGTCAACAATCAGCTCTGTTTATTTGGTGACATTGAGTGCAAGGTGCAACATTCAGCCAAGTTTTCAATCTCCCTCCTGTAGGCTGACTTTTTTTTAAAGAGCATCCCACTACAGATATCATAACAAATTTGTAGATGGTATTATTGTCATACCGAGCCATACAGTTGTCAGTGCAAAGTGAGTAGAGCAGCGGTCTAAGAATACAGCCCTGTGGTGCTCTGGTACTAATGGAGATTGTGGAGAAGTTCTTACCAATCTTCACTGATTGTGGTCTGGAGGTGAGGAAATCCAGGATCCAATTACACAGTGGGGTGTTGAGTCCCAGGTTTTGGAATTTGACATGATGATGGTGTTAATTGTCAAACTGTAGTCAACAAAGAGCATCCTGATGAATGTACCTTTGCTGTCCTGGTGAACCAAATGGCATGCTATGATCGGTGAATGGATCCATGTCACCATTTAGACAGGACCTGATATGCTTCAATACCAGCCTTTCAAAACATTTCAAGTGCTTCTGGTCAATTGGCAGGTTACTATGCACTTTTTGGGCACCAGTATGATCGACGTCTGTTTGAAACAGGTGGGTACCACTCCTTGCTGGACTGAAATGTTGAAGGTATTCATGAATATATTGATATTGGTCTGCACATATTTTTAATACTCAGCAGGGTACTCCGTCCAGACTGGATGCTTTCCTCAGATTCACTCTCCTGAAGGCCGGCTGCATGTTATCCTCTGATACAGAGGGTGCAGAGGGGTGGTTCTTCCCTGTTATTGTGGTCACATCAGGCATAAAATGTATAGGGTTCCTTTGGGAGTGAAGCCTTGCCATCTGCTTCTGCACAAGATTTGTTTTAGTAGCAGGTTACGTCATTTCAGTCATGTCATGTGTCCCTTGTTATTTCCATTTTCATATGGAATTTCCACTTCACCAGGGAGATGGGTTTCTGCAGGTCATGCCTGCTCCTGCTGTATGGAACTGGATCTCAGGACTTAAATGCCTGTGATCTGGCTCTCAGCAGGTTCCAGATTTCATTGCTCATCCAGGGCTTCTGGTTGGGGGAAACCCTGAACAATTTGATGGGGACACCCTCATCCACAGCTGTTTTAAGAAGGTCAAATTAACTTGTGGCTTCATTTTAATTGAAGCATTGTCCTGTCAGTTTTCTGCAAATAGCAAATGCAATCTGTTCATCAGTAACTCAAGATATACAAAGCCCCATAAAGGGTGAACTTATTGAACATGATGAGGACAACCTCTTCTCATGATGGCTCTCCAACCAGAAACAAATTCTTTCGCCTTCCACAAACATTGCCTGACTTGCTCGTGTTTCACTTGCTGGAAATGCCTGGCATCTGCAAACACTGATTGTAGTAAAAAACACACCAAAATGCTGGAGAAACTCAGTGTCCATAAGAGACAAAAATATATCGTCGATGTTTCAGGCCTTGAGCCCTTCTTCAAGGAAGAAGCAGAAATTTCCAGCATTTTTTCTACTTTTGATTCGTTACCCAATTCTACATTGGTTGGCTGCAATTGGAGTTTAGTGGGCCATTCCGGTCGTTCCCATTATAGGAAGGACATGGAGGCTTTTGAGGGTGCAGAGGAGAGTCACCAGAATGTTGACTGGATTCAAGGGTTGGAGCTCCAAAGAGAGGCTGATTCCACCACCACCCCCCCCCCCCCCTGAGGTCAAGTGGAGATCTTCTGAATGTTCATGAAACTGCGAGATGAGTAGACAATCAAAAACCTTCCCCCAGGATAAATATGTCAAACGTTAAAGGACATATTTGAGTGGAGAGGGGGGAAAAGTGTGGAATAATTTTTTTTAATCTCTTGTACATAGAGTGGCAGCTGCTGCAGAGATTGGTTCAAGCGATAGAATCATAACATTTAAGAGGCTTTCAGACAGACAGCAGGAGGATGTGGGTCACATGCAGGCAGAAGACATTTGGCACCATATTCAGTGCAGACATGGTGGGCTGACGGTCCGTTACCATGCTACAAGTTTTATTTCAGATTTCCACATCTGCTTTTTGTTTGGTTTGCATCTTCCAGCATTTCTTCATTTTGTTAAAAAACCTCAACTTTCTTTTTAAAAAGCCAACTAGCTGAATAGCACCTGTTCTAGACAATCTTCCCAGGTTTCCATTCTGAAGTCTGTATGGATACAATGATGGAAAACAGATCTTTCCAAGATAATGAACAGAGCACATTTTTGACTGTGTTGAATCAGAATTTATTGCCACGAACAAGTCACAAAAATGTTTGATTTGCGGCAGTATCACAGTGCAAACGTTCACGTAAACCGCCCTACAAAAATAACAGTGCACAGAAAGTCAAACTAAGGCAAGGTCTTTGGTTCATTGATCATTCAGGAATCTGGGAAAGAAGCTGTCTTCATACTGCTGAGTGCTCATCTCTAGGCTCCTTTATCTTTTACCCAATAGTAGCAGAGTGAAGAGGGTATGGCCTCAAGGATAGAAGCTAGTTTCTTAAGACACCGCCCTCCTTAGATGTCCTCAATGGAGTGAAGTCTGGTACCTATGATGTCACAGGCTTAGTTAACAACCCTCTGGAATTTCTCCCTTGTCCTGAAAGTTGACACCTCTGTACCAGCCAGTGATGAAACCAGCGAGAATGCACTCCACTGTACACCTATAGAAGTTTGAGAGTCTTCAGTGACATACCAAACACCTCACAAAGTACAGCAACTGGCAAGCCTTCTTTGTGATTTAATTGACAGATCCTTAGAGATGTTGACACCCCAGGAATTTGAAGTTCATGACCTTCTCCACCACTGAGCTCTCAAGGAGGGGTGGATTGTGTTCTTCTGGTCCATAATCATAATTCCTTGGTTTTGCTAATGCTGAGTGCAAGATAATTGGTGTGACACCACTCAATGAGCTGACCCATCTCCCTCCTGTACACTTCCTCATTGACACGTGATTCTGCCGACAACCGTGATGTCTTCAGCAAATTTGGCCTTGACCAGCCTCTCAGAGCATTTCATCATAGATGTTAGTGCTACTGGGTGGTAGTCATTGAGGCAGCTCACACTACTCTTCTTAGACACTGGGACAAATGATGCCCTGACTGCAGCAATGAGTGGTTGAAAATATCTGAACACTCCGGCTAGTTGGTTGGCACAGATTTTCAGTATCCTGACAGTTTCACCATCAGGGCCTGACACCTTACAAGAGTTCACCCACTTGAATGATGTTCTGATGTCACCCTCAGGGACCCACAGCCTTTTCATTGATTCTAGAAGCACTGTTTGGTTCTCCTTCTCAAAGCAGGCATAGAAGGTGTTCAGCTCATCAGGTAATGAAGCATCACAGCCACCTATAATGTTCACCCTCACTTTGTAGGCTGTAAAGTCCTTCACTCCCTGTCTCTAGTTTCCTCTGGAATTGCCACTTTACTTCAGACCTTCTGCAGGCCTGGTCGTGTAGTCATAAAAACCCTAGTTCTCACCCTCAGCAGGTTGCAAATTCTTTGATTCATCCAAGGGTTTCGGTTGGGGAACACTGGGCATGTGCGTGTGGGCACACACTCATTCTCACAGGTTTTGATGAAGTCAGTGATACCTGTTGCACCTTCATGATACTGCCGCAAATCAAACTGTTGCACCTTGTCCAAGGACGAGTTATTGAATACGGTCCAGTCCACCAATTCAAAGTAGCCCTGCTGACACTCCTCTGCCTCCCTCAACCACACTTTTGTGTCTTCCTTGCTTGTGCTGCAGTCCTCAGTCTCTGCTTGGAAGCAGGCAGTAGAAATACAGCCAGGTGATCAGACCTGAAATGCGTACATGGTATGGCTCGATAGGCATTCTTCATGGTGGTGTAGCAGTGGTCGGGTGTGTTGGTTCCTCTGGTCTCACATCTGACGGGCTGGTGGTAGTTTGTTAGAGTCTTCTTCAGGTGGGCCTGCAGTGATCAGAAAGGCATCAGAATGCACTCTCTCATGGTTGCTAATCACAGTTCTCGGCCCCTTCAGTGGCAGCCTGATGTTAGGCTGGAGCGGAATTTACACTGACCAGGATGATGGTGGTGAACACCCTCGGCAGGGAGAATGGGCAGCACTTGATCTCCAGATGTTCCAGATCGGGAGAGCAGGACTGGGACTATGATGTGCCCCATGATGAATCGATGACACAAATGCCACTGCCCCTGGTTTTTCCTGTCCAGTCAGCACAGTGGATAGTGTAGTCCTCAGGCAGTAAGAATGTCCTTGTTCAACCATGTTACTGAGCAGCACATCACAGGAAGCTAACAAATTTCTGATTTCTCATCTTTTCTCAAATCCAGCACACAATATGACACCCCAATTTTTAAAAGTTAATAAATTGCAAGAAAGCATTTAGGCTTAAAACAAAACATTTAACACAATTATTTTCCCGAATTCTCTTTGCAGAAATAATAGCCAACATGAAATACAGAAACATGACATTTTTTGCTGTCAAAAAAATATTCATCAGCTCTTAAATGTATAACTTCCTCCTCAAGGATTGCCTTCCTGGCTTCCTACACATTAAAGTAGTTGCACTTTGAAAGTGCACAGCATGGCCTCACTTTATAGGGAGAGGCTGGGTAATGAATTGCTCTGTTACCCATAGAGCCAGAAATGCATTCAGCCTCAATGTGTTTATCGTGTTGCCATAAGCAGTAATCTTAGAATCATGGGATCAAAATGCCAAGTGATTTTAAATCCCTTTTAACATCGGCAGCTTCCATTAATCTCATGCCCTCTGCTTTCAAACTTTTGTTTTATTCGAATGAGGCAACTCTGTGGCTGATGGGGATGCAAATCCAGCATTGGAATCTACACAACTCTGATGCCAAAGTGAAATACTGGAAGCCGAGTGGGCCACAGTAATCACACCAAGGTCCTACCCGAGCTTAAATCCAGTTTGGACTGGAGCAGTGGGTCTCAACCTTTTCCCACTCACATCCCACTTTAAGTCATCCCAATGCCATCAGTGCTCTGTGATTAGTCAGGGATTATTAAGGTGGGATGGGAAGGTTGAGAATCACTGCTCTAGACCCAATTTTTATTGAAATATTTTGCTTGAGAAAGATTGACATTGGCCCATTCCCTTTGGAGTTATGAAAGCAGACACATAACAAGTCAATAGGGAAGATTAAAACAGTGGTTTTCAAACTTTTTCTTTCCACCCACATACCACCTTAAGCAATCCCTGACTAATCCCAGGGCACCTATGGTATAGGGACTACTTAAAGTGGAATGTGAGTAGAAAGAAAAAGATGAGAAGCACTGGTTTAGAGGAGAGATTGTGGTGGGGGGGGGGGGGGGGGGGGGGGAGAAAGAGAACTTCTTCAGAGAGTGGTGGGAATGTGGAATGAGCTGCCAGCTGAAGTGGTGAATGCGGGCTCCATTTTAATTGTTAAGAAGAATTTGAACAGGTACATGGAGTGCAGGGGTATGGAAGGATATGGTCAGGTTGCGGGTCAGTGGGGCTGGGGAGAATAATAGTTTGGCAGAGACTAGAAGGCCTGAAGAACCTGTTTCTGTCCTGTAACGTTCTATTCTCCAGTCCTCCTTGACCCATTAGCAGTTGTCCGAAATCCTACCTGAACATTCAATGATTCAGGCATCACAGTTGTCACACAAAGGTTGGCATCGTGTAGAGAAGATGCTCTTCTTCTTCTCCTCCATTTTAAGTGAGCAGCCCCTTTACTTTGAAAGTATGTTCTCTGATTCTGAACTTTGTCCTACAAAGGGGGGTGGGGTGGGGGGGGCAGGTGAAAAACATCATCCCAGCATCTTGCCTGGGTGTGTTACTGCCACAAAATTGTTAACGTACAATTTTAGCCAAAAGCTCATTTATCAGAAGCAGTAAAGAGCCAGAGGCAAGTAGGCCCTGCAGCCCACTGTCGATGCTAATCATCATGTATTTATTCATACATGTCCTCATTTGCAGCCTCCAATGCCAAACTCACTCTGGATTCCACCTCCACACCAATACCTTACAGCAGCCAATTCAATGGCCAGCCCTCTTGTACTTCAATGAGGTGTGTGAGACAGAGCAAAACTACACTTTGCATAACCCAATACCTTTTTTTAAATTTAAATTGTTAAATTTAAACATGCAACAGGAACAGGCCCTTCCAGCCCATGAACCAGTGCTGTCCAAATACCCCAATTAACCTCAAACCACCTTACGTTTTGAAGGGTGGGAGGAAACTGGAGCACCCAGAGGTGGGGGGGGAAAGAACACCAAACTGCTTACAGACAGCGCAAGATTCGAACCCTTCTGAGAGGAAGCAAAATTCAAAGCAATTTTTTTTTCATAAATCAATCCATAGAAAGGTGCAGAATTGAAATTAAAATAACATTTCATCTCAACTCCTTAACAGGGAGAGCATCAAAGTTTGCACTAAATTGATGATGGATTTCTTCTTCCAAGAACTTGAGCAGGATTGAACCCAGCAACAGAATCTATGCTGAATTGCAGGGTCTTCTAAATCAGTCTGACAGAAAATCACCAAAATTCATGCACTAAGACACATGGAGTTAACAATGAAGGGAGTGAAACACAGAAGTCTGCAGTCACTGATTGTACTGAAAGCACACAGAAATGCTGAAGGAACTCAGGCAGTCTCGCAGCATCCATAGGAGGTCATATCTGGAAGAAAGGCTCAGGCCGGAAACATCAGTAATATAGCTTTGCCTCCTATGGACGCTATGAGACTGTCGGAGTTCCTCCAGCATTTACGGTGTCCATCACATAAACAAACAGCCTTTAGCTACTGCAATTGCAAGTGTAGGACAACAACATTACATTAGAGGTAATCTTAAGCATGTCTCTTAAGGTAACGAAGATGCATTAACCTTGAGGTAACTCTTTCCTTAAAGCATGATGGACAATCACCACATCATTTGAATTGGGGAGATGGGGATTGGAGTTGGTTGGGAAGTCGCAAGTGTTGAAGTTGGGAAAGAGGATGGGGCCCGGGGGGGAGGGGAGGAAAAAAATTGGTTGGGGAAAAATTCAGTAATGAGCAAGAAAGGAAAACTATCACAACTCTGAAGACCCAGGAAGAAAGCATTACCCCCAAGCTCAGGTCACAGTCTGAGGATGGACAGCCTCTGGAAGCCTTGACTGAGATGAGTTTTGAGGCTCTATCTGCCTTCTTAGTCCCATATGGCACATCTATTTTCTTGATCAGAAACGCTACACAGCTAGGTCCCATGACCATCACCTGCCCTTTTCCAATGGGGGATGAGTAGGGGGAGAGGTACACAACAATAGGAAACACCAGTAAAAGTCCTCACTTATATCCAAGAGCAGGACAAACGCCCCTTTGAGTAGCCTGCAGGACCAATCAGGGGCTCTAATGTAGAACAGCTGTGAATGCAATCCAAAAGCCAATTAGCAGCTGGGGTGTTGAAGTGGGGTATTACTGTCAAGATAGTTAGTGTTTGTTGAGACTAATCATGGTTAGAGCTGTCAGACCTTTTGTAAACACACTGGTCTCCCAGAGTCAAATTAACAATCACAAAGAATTAGCTCAGTATTTATATCCAAGTCAATTTGGATTTCATCCTAAAATCAAACAGAAAAATTAATATATGGAGTACATACAGTATACTTTAGGTATAAACTGTATATATATATATATATATATATATAGGGTCTATGCATGTATGTATGTGCGTGTGGGTGTATATATTATATACAGTACATATATTATATACAGTACATAATCTCTCTCTCCCTCCTTACTTCTCTCACTCTCCTGTTCTTTCTCTCCCTCTTTCCCTCCCTCCCTCTCCTGCTCTTTCTCTCACTCACCATCCCTCTCTCTCCCCCCTCTCCCTTCCTTCCCCCCCCCTCTCTCTCTCTCTCTCTTTCATGCACGCAGTCAGTTTAAATTTTACATTTAATTTTAGTTGTCATAAAATAGCGAGTGGAGAAAGAGCATTTCTTCTCTGAGCAGTTCTGACGAGTTATCTCATTCAGACAGCTGTGTAAGAGCGTGATTACAGAGTATAGAATCACAATGAAAAGGACCAAGGAAGGGCAGCATATAGTAGGACTGTTGCAGGGTTCATTCAGGAGTCTGCCAAGAAGAAACTGTTTTTAAGACTGTGGGCGCGCACTTCCACAATCCTGAGCCTTTTCCCCGAATGGGTCTGGCGTGTCCTTCAGTACATTGGCTGCTTTTCCTCGGCAATGGGAGATGTAAACAGAGTCAGGTTCTCAGGACTGGGGATTCCTTGCATCCATGCCAGTGTCTGGAGCTCAGAGGTGGCTGATAAAGCAGATATGGGATCCATGAAATAATGCATTGATGGGACAAGGATGACTGACAGGGCTGGTGGTGGGTAGCTGTGAGGTGGTATGTTCCCTCTGATACCTACATGATGTCGCTGGGTGCTCCCAATGGCCAGGTTTGAGGCTCTTAAGGCCCAAGTGTTCCTTCTGAGCACAGGCCATAAATTCGCAGGAGTCAATGGAGAGTGCTGCATTTTTTTAAGAGAGCTTTGTGCACGTTCTTAGATCTCTTTCTCCATCTGTCTAGCAATGTCTTTCTGTGATGGAGCTAGAAATAGAGTAAGGTGGTGTCAGACACGTGATCAATGTCAGCTCCTCAGTGAAGCTCACCGAATGTGGCCTCAAAGCTGGGAGAGGACATTAGTTTCTTTGCTTATCCTTCCAATAAATTGACAGGACAGTGTTGTGATATATTTTTTGAGGTATCTGTTGCGGCTACTCCAGATATCAGAAGCCTATGGAAGGGCAAGGATCACTCTCACCCTGTGCACCATGATCCTCCTTCAGATGCAAAATAAAACTGCTGGGGCTACTTTAATGGCAGCACAGCCACTGGTGCCAGACCAGGGAGAGCGGAGGCACAGTAAAACACATACAAAGCTGGAGAAGCTCCTCAGGTCAGGCAGAGTCCTTTATGTAACTTGAGCCCTTCATCCAGGTGAGCACGAATGTCAGCAGGCGCCTGAACAAAAGAGCCGAGGGGAAGGGTGGTCACAAGGCAGGAGGTGATAGGTAGAGAAGGGAGGGAAGGGGGCAGCAACGATCGGGGGAGGAAGGAAGGCTGGGTGAAGGGAGGGGGGAAAGGGAAGGAGGAGAACTGGAAAGGGGAAGAGAAGTGGGGAGGGGGAGGGGGAAGAGGGGAGCAGGTTAGCAGAAACCGGAAAAGACAATCTTAATGCCATCTGGCTGGAGAGTATATAAGGCAATGAGTGTGAGAGTGTGGGAGTGTGACACAGTGCTGCACTGCAAGGTCCGACTGCCCGGTTCTAAAACCAATTGCTCTGTTCAGGCTTTAAATGGCCTGCTAAAGGAGCTGATTTTTTTTTATATCCTGAAACCACAAGGTCTGTGACTAAATTGGTGGCAGCTCTACTCAGCAGCATTCCATGAGGGGTTGCAGACTCTGGGGGCAGCAGCAGACCGACATAGGGTGCCAGAAGCAGGCGGACCATCCTCTGTTGAGAAGGAGAAGTACAGGATGGTGACCACAGTTGTGAACTAATGAGGGACTCAGCAGCTGGAGAACCCACACAGGCTGCGGGCACTTGGTGGCTTGTGATCAAGAGGCACACACAGGGTGAGGGCTGCTGGAGACTGGCTCATGGGAACCAGGATTCGAGATGGTGCTGAGGCTAAGAAGAGCTCCCAGAGCGCCTTGGGCACTGAAGGCTTCCCGATCATATCAGAGGTTTGTGTCTGAAGCCCGGGCTGCCAATGGTTTGAACTAGAGCCTGTGCGGCTGCAGAGGCAGTGGGAGTGCTGGAGGTGAATCCACGGACACTCGGTGATTCAGAAGAGACTCCCTTTTGCTTCTCCTTCTCTTTTTGTTAGGAGTGCCAGGCAATACAAATGGCTACTCTTTGTTTGCCTGTAGTGATATGGCTGTATGCACTGGCTGGCCTGCCCTCCAGGTGTCTCCCTGCCATCTACTCCTTTGATTCTACCCATGTGACCCCGGGCCATAAAGGTCAAGGCCCTTCTCCTTCTCACTCATTTTCCTAGCCTGGACCTGGGCCAGCAATCTCTTGCTCAATAAATTGTTGGGCATTATTGGTAGCCCCAATAATGACACAGACAGAAGACTGAGGGGAACGATAGGACCTTTTTTGAGCAAGAGAAGAACCATTCGCTAACCTCCTAGGAAAAGCAAAGAGGCGTTCATGCGGGGTGCCGTTACTAACGGTGTTTCTGCTTTCCAAAGAATAATGAACCAGATGGTGGAGGAACACGGGCTGACGGCAATGTTCCCCTACCTCGACAATATCACCATCTGCGGCCATGATCAGCAGGACCACGATGCAAACCTCACAAATTTCTTGCATATGACCAAGTTACTTAACTTGACGTACAACAAGGAAAGTGCGTGTTCAACACGGAGTGACTGGCCCTTCTTGGATGCGTTGTGGCACATGGTGTCATTGTTCCCGACCCTGAACGCATCCGACCACTTCTGGAACTCCCGGTCCCGAACACCTTGAAGGCGCTGAAATGGTGTCTAGGACTGTTCTCATAACCTGAAGTGGGTGCCCAACTGCGCTGATCCCCTAATTCGGTCAACCACTTTTCCACTATCGGGGGAGGCCCAAGCTGCTTTCATCAGATTCGAGGAGACATCGCTAAGGCCACGATGCATGCTATGGATGAGTCTGTCCCCTTCCAGGTGGAAAGCAATCCCTCTGACTTCGCACTGGCCACCACATTAAACCAAGCAGGTAGGCCAGTAACAATTTTTTCCCGCACCTTCACAGTCCGAATCTTGGCACTCCTCTGTCAAGAAGGAGGCACAAGCGATCGTTGAGGCAGTGCGCCACTGGTGGGACTACCTAGCTGGTAAAAGGTTTACCCTGTTGACTGACCAGAGGGCAGTGGCCTTCATGTTCAGTGCCAAACAATGGGGTAAAATCAAAAATGACAAGATTCTGAGGTGGAGAATTGAGTTAACCACCTACAACTATGACATCTTGTACCGGCCAGGTAAGCTCAACGATCCCCCTGATGCCCTATCCCAAAGGATGTGCGCCAGTGCGCATCTCGACCGTCTCCAGGTCCTGCACGGCAGTCTGTGCCACCCTGGAGTCACAAGGCTCTATCACTTTATTAGGTCAACGAACCTCCCCTACTCCATCGAGGATGTCCGGTCAACAAGCAGATGCTGCCAAATCTGCTCCGAGTGTAAGCCTCAGTTCGACCAGCCAGAAAAGGCACACCTCACTCACCCTTTTGAACAACTCAGTGTCAATTTCAAGGGCTCCCTCCTGAACGCAAATTGGAATGCCTACTTCCTGACAGTGGTGGACAAATTTTCTAGATTCCCCTTTGCAATTCCCTGCCCGGATATGACCTCAGCCACGGACATCAAGGCCCTCAGCAGTATCTTCACTCTGTTTGGGTACCCCGACTACATTCACAGTGATCGGGGGGCTTAATGAGTGAGGAGCTGCGTCAGTACTTCCTGACCAGAGGCATAGCCACCAGCAGGACCACCAGCTATCTTTGGCTTGGCTTCGCGGACAAAGATTTATGGAGGGGGTAAAAGTCCACGTCAGCTGCAGGCTCGTTTGTGGCTGACAAGTCCGATGCGGGACAGGCAGACACGGTTGCAGCGGTTGCAGGGGAAAATTGGTTGGTTGGGGTTGGGTGTTGGGTTTTTCATCCTTTGCCTTTTGTCAGTGAGGTGGGCTCTGCAGTCTTCTTCAAAGTAGGTTGCTGCCCGCCAAACTGTGAGGCGCCAAGATGCACAGTTTGAGGCGTTATCAGCCCACTGGCGGTGGTCAATGTGGCAGGCACCAAGAGATTTCTTTAGGCAGTCCTTGTACCTTTTCTTTGGTGCACCTCTGTCACGGTGGCCAGTGGAGAGCTCGCCATATAACACGATCTTGGGAAGGCGATGGTCCTCCATTCTGGATATGTGACCCATCCAGCGCAGCTGGATCTTCAGCAGCGTGGACTCGATGCTGTCGACCTCTGCCATCTCGAGTACTTCGACGTTAGGGATGAAAGCGCTCCAATGGATGTTGAGGATGGAGCGGAGACAACGCTGGTGGAAGCGTTCTAGGAGCCGTAGGTGGTGCCGGTAGAGGACCCATGATTCGGAGCCGAGCAGGAGTGTGGGTATGACAATGGCTCTGTATACGCTTATCTTTGTGAGGTTTTTCAGTTGGTTGTTTTTCCAGACTCTTTTGTGTAGTCTTCCAAAGGCGCTATTTGCCTTGGCGAGTCTGTTGTCTATCTCATTGTCGATCCTTGCATCTGATGAAATGGTGCAGCCGAGATAGGTAAACTGGTTGACCGTTTTGAGTTTTGTGTGCCCGATGGAGATGTGGGGGGGCTGGTAGTCATGGTGGGGAGCTGGCTGATGGAGGACCTCAGTTTTCTTCAGGCTGACTTCCAGGCCAAACATTTTGGCAGTTTCTGCAAAGCAGGACGTCAAGCGCTGAAGAGCTGGCTCTGAATGGGCAACTAAAACCACCAGCTATAACCCCAGAGGTAATGGCGAGGTGGAAAGGGAGAATGGCAATATTTGGAAGGCGGTGCTCCTGGCCCTTAGGTCCAAAGATTTCCCAGTGTCCTGTTGGCAGGATGTTTTGCCTGAAGCCCTCCATGCTATCTGGACCATCTACTAACACCACCCTGCATAAACGCCTCTTTGCTTTCCCCAGGAGGTCAGCGAATGGTTCTTCCATCCCTCCCTGCTGACAGCCCCAGGGCCGGTTCTCCTTCGGAGGCACGTCAGAGGCCATAAGACAGATCCACTGGTTGAAGCGGTACACCTCATACATGCCAACCCCCAGTACGCATTTGTGAAGTACCCGGACGGCCACGAGGATACTGTGCCCATTTGAGACCTAGCAAGGGCCGGAGACCCCGAGACTGCCTTGCTGGCTGCTGGCCACACCGTGGACCCGATGGTGTCACATCCAAGTACGGCCCTGGAGTCCGAGCCGCCTGCCCTACCTCTCCTGCAGCTGCTGAGGACCTCCCAGTAATCCAGGAGTCCACCGCCAGCACCCCACCCCCACAGTTCTTGCAGCGGACACTCCCCCATTGGCCCCCTCTCTGGAGGAATGCCGAACTGACACGCCAGTTTCCCAGCAGTCTGGCAGACAGAGGAGGCCGCCTGTGCGGCTCAACCTTTAGCTGGTGGGGAGGGTCTGCCAGTTTGTTTGATAATTGTTAAGAGTTACTGTATTTCTGTTGTATTGCCTCTGGGTTTTGTTGTTACCTGTGGGGTTTTTTTAAAGGGGGGAGAATGTAGTGATATGGCTGTATGCACTGGCTGGCCCACCCTCCAGGAGTATCCCTGCCTGAGCTCCTCCGTTGATCCTACCCATGTGACCCCAGGCCATAAAGGTCGAGTCCCCTCTCCTTCCCATTCATTTTCCTAGCCTGAACCGGGGCCAGCAGTCTCTAGCTCAATAAAGCCTATTGTTCCCCTCAGTCTTTTGCCTGCATCATTATTGGGGTTACTGATAGTGCCCTTACAGGTAGGGTGTGATCTACATCTCCTGGTGCCTCTCCATGATCGTCCATTGCGTTATAGAACAGGAGCAGGTGCTGTATATAAGGCCCACCCTCAGAGTTTGCATGCTTTCAAGTACATAAGATGAAGCACATAAACAATCCCCCCCCCCCCCCCAATCCCCACAAATGCTGCTGAGTTGCTCCAGCAGAGTGTTAATTACTCAGGTGTCTATCAACAATCCCACCCCCCCCCCCCCCCCCGATCCCCACAGATGCTGCTGCGTTGCTCCAGCAGAGTGTTAATTACTCAGGTGTCTATAAACAATCCCCCCCCTTCATCCCCACAGATGCTGCCGAGTTGCTCCAGCAGAGTGTTAATTACTCGGGTGTCTATCAACAATCCCCCTCCACCCCCCCCATCCCCACAGATGCTGTCGAGTTGCTCCAGCAGAGTGTTAATTACTCAGGTGTCTTTGTTTTGCCTTCACACTTGACATTAAATCCTTAACCTATCATCACATTCTCACTGCCTCCTCCCAGGGTAGTCATGCCCCACGCTAATCACTCTTCAGTTCGGATCTTGTGTCCCTCCCTGACCAAGGACTGACATTAGGATGCCCTTTTCTGCTCCCATCAGTCATGGGCTGGTATGGTAGCAAAGAAGGCAGGCTCTGCAAAAACGGCTCGTTTTAGCTTGCTTGCAGAAACGTGGCCTGAAAGTGAAGGTGGGGTTCCTGCTGCCACTGTCTTTTCAAAGAGAAAGAAAAGCATCAACTTAATTAAATTTGTAATGGCTCTCCCAGATAGCCACATGGCCTGATATTGATTAGGCCACATGGTCTAATCATGATTGCTTTGTATCTATATATCAACCTGAACTACGGTTAAAAATCTGGTAAACAGACCCCCGAGGGGATCACTTTAAGGGATACTTACAGATCTTTAGCCTGCCAATGACACCAGCTAATAGCAAGGCAGCATGTTATATGACAGGAAACTCCTGCGACAAGTGGGGAAAGAATTTATTCACTCCTTCCAGGCCCAGAAAGCTTTGAGGGTGTCAATGCTTCATATATAATAGGAGGTATGAGCACTGATGATAAAACCCTGGCTAGACTCAGTGGGAACTGACGTAATATCCAATAAACCAACACATAAACTCAAGGGCTACACTTCTCAGATATAACACCTCATTAAAGCACCTGCAAACCACTTGAAAATGTTATTTTATTTTAACGGATGCTGTAGCATTTTTTTTAAAATATTTTATTTAAGAATTTTAAAACCGCATCTACAATTATTAAATGAATAAATTGGGGAAAAAAAATACGTGGTATTGTTGTAGCATTGTTGTTCAATTGCTAAACTCATAATGGATAAATGTGCTGGAGATCATCTGCCAATCTACCACCTGGAAATTTTAAATTCATTTAAATAGAGTATTATTGTCCAGATTGAAAAGGCAGCTCACAAATGTACCCACTGGATTGTCATAAAGTGCATTTAGTTTAGTGATGTCCTTTAAGAAGATAAATATGAATGCCGAGAGATTGGATCCATTTATGTAATTTATTATGTGCCACACCTATGCCTAAGTGGATTTCTGCTCATTTGCTTGTGTTGGTGAACATTTGGGACAAAGACACTTTTTTCCTTTGTTGGCCCCCGTGCTCCACAATTTTAAATTTGTAATCAAAACAATTCACCCGTGATTAAAGTGCACTTTCCAGATTTTAGTTGATGTTATTTGCATATGTTTTGGTTTGACTGGGTAGAAGTTTCACCACTTTTTATACATAGTTCCCCCATTTCAGGGCACCATCATGTTCGGGACATTTGGCTTCACAGGTGTGTGAGGACTCAGGTATGTTTAATTGCATCATTGGTGCAAGTATAAGAGAGCTAGGCATTCTATTAAGCTTTTGATCACGTTTTGAGTCTGTAGTTGCCACTTTCAACATGAGGACCAGGGTTGTGCCCAATGAAAGTCAAAGAAGCCATTATGAGGTTGAAAAACATGAACAGAACTGTAAGAGACATTGTCCAAACCTTAGGATTACCAAAACCATACCTCTGATATCGGAAGCCACACAGAACTGTCCATCATGCCTTAGGCACTGCCCAGCCTCTCCAACCTGCCAATCAGGTGTGCACCTGCTCGCACTGTCATTGGCTGGCCCCGTACATTGCAGCCCCTGCTCAGCAGAGTGGGATATTTAAACCTGAGCACACCATTGTTCACTCTCTTTGCCATATGGTCAAGTCCTGCGCTCGTTCTGGGTCATTGCCGCCACAGTGGACGCCATCCGGAGGGGAATGCAGATAAGGGGCTAGCAACCCTTAGGCCGACCAGGGTATCACTGGCAACCCAGTAGATACCAGCTTTGTAGCCACAATCCTCCATTTACTTGGAGTTAGAGTCTGTGTTTCTTCCCCTTAGGTAGCTAGTTAGGGCACCTCATCAGGAATCAGAACCCTCTGCCCGGAGGTTATTACTCCCGAACTGGGTGAGGGTTTGTGCACACTCCTTTGTCATTTAGCCCCTTCACCCGGTTGGGATTTCAAGGTTAGGTACGAGCCAGTAACCTCAACCTGTATGTGTGTGAAGCCGCTTGTATTTGAACTTGTTTAGCTTAACTTGTATGTAGGCATTGGAGCCCATTAACTGTGTTTGCTCTGGGACTGTACCAGAGCCCTTTTTACTGTGTACTGTTTTAATAAAGCATGTGTCTGGACTCGCTTGCCCGTTGTACCCAAAAAAGAACCCTTTCCACACAGTACACCAACCATTTCAAATTTGCACTCCACTCCCATGCTCACATGTCTGTCCATGGCCTCATGTACTATACCACCAAGACCACCCATAAACTGGAGCAACAACATTTGATTTTCCGTTTCGGCCCTCTCCAACCGGATGGCATTACCATCTGCTTCTTCGGTCTCTGCTAGACTACTTTCCATTCTCCCTCCCTTCCCTTTCCCTGCGTCTTCTTTCCTCCTGCTCTCCACCCACTTCCCTCATTCCAGAACCATTCCTCTTCCACCTGTTTGCTGGTGTGCCTTCCCTCCCTTATCCACCTATTACCTCCTGTCTTTGGAACTGTGCGCTCCCCCCCCCCCAACATTTTGTGCAGGCGCCTGCCGACATTTTTCCATACCTTAATGAAGGGCTCAAGCCTGAAACATTGGTTATGCATCTTTATCTTTGCTCTATAAAATGCACTGTTTGATCTGTTGAGTTTCTCCAGCATTGTGTTTTGCCAAGAAGTATTTAAAAGAGCCTGCAGAATTCTGGAGAAAGGTCTTGTGGACAGTTGAGACCAAGATTAACCCGAATCAGAGTGATGGCAAGAGCAAAGTGTGGAGGTGTAAAGGAACTGCCCAAGATCCAAAGCAGTCCACCTCATCTGTAAAACATGGTGATGGGGGTGTTATGGCCTGGGCATATACGGCTGCCACAGGTACTGGCGAATTTATCTTCATTGATGATGTAACAGCTGATGGCAGTAGCAAAATAAATTCTGAGATGTATAGAAACATCTCATCTGCTCAAGTTGGAGCAAATGCCTTCAAACTCATTGGACGGCGTTTCATCCCACAGCAAGACAATGATCCTAAACAGGCTGCTAAAGCAATATAGGAGTTTTTCAAAACTAAAAACTGGAAATTCCTTAAATGACCAAGTCAGTCACCTGATCTAAATCCAAATGAGCATCCCATCCATTTGCTGAAGAGAAGGCTTAAGGGGACAATCCCCCACAACAAGCAAGAGCTGGAGATGGGTGCAGTAGAGGCCTGGCAGAGCATCACCAGAGAAGATACTCAGCACCTGGTGATGTCTCTGAATCACAGACTTCAAGCAGTCATTGGATGTAAGAGATATACAACAAAGTACTAATCATAACTACTTTAATATAAATACCATTGCTATGTTCCAAATGTTATGGTGCCCTGAAATGAGGGGAGTATGTATAAAAAGTGCTGTAATTTCTACATGGTCAAATCAGAATATACACAAAAAGTTGAATAAAATCTGGAATGTGCAGTTTAATCACATGTGGAGCACATGGACAAATGAAGGAAAAAAGTGTCTTTGTCCCAAATATTATGAACTCCACTGTATCTGGTTCATTCCCCATCAGGAAGTTGGCCTGGGTATTTCAATGTGCAATTCCCTTCAATGGAGCTTTTACATGACTAGAATCAGCCTCACAGCTAATTGTAAGGCATATGACGGAGTGTCAATTGAGTCCACTGCCTGGCGATCTTGGAGGTTTTGGAGAAGAAGCCTACAAACTTTCCTGTTCACTCAGAAGAAAACCAGATGCACATTGTGAAGGGCACAAAAATAACACCACAAGGATTGACCGGTCATATCAATGCCTTGCACACAAAATTCAACGTGTAGCGGCTCACCCGCACGACTAGCAAACCGGCACCAGCAGCTGTGGGTAAGTACGCAGCCAACAGCAACTATGGAGATGCTCAGAGTGGGGCAAAGCTGCAGCCCAGAAGTTGAAGTCACTTCCGCCCTGCTGGTGCACTGAGGACTCTGGGCCGGGGTGGGGGCTCTTTTAAGCGCGTGATTTGAAACCCGTAAACCAATTACTCTGGGGGTCTGCAGTCACAGCGTGGTTCTTTCGATTTAGCGGTTTAACAGCCACAAACATTCAAATTTATTGTCAGAGTGCAGACATGTCATCACATATAACCCTGAGATACTATTTTCTGCGGGCTAGGCAGAAATTCTAATGTGTGTGTTTGGATTTTCAAAAGGCCTTCGATAAGGTGCCACATAAGAGGCTGTTTAATAAGATGAGACCTCATGGAATTACTGGAAAGATATTAGATTGGGTGGAGCATTGACTGATTGGCAGAAAGCAAAGGGTGGAATAAGGGATCCTGTTCTGGTTGGTTGCCAGCTACTCATGGTGTTCTGCATGGGTCAGTGTTGGGGCCGCTTCTTTTTACAATGTATATTGATGATTTAGATTATGGAGTGAATGGTTTTGTGGCAAAGTTTGCAGATGACACCAAGATGGTGGAGTAGGAAGTGTTGAAGGAACTGAAAGGTTGCAGAGGGACTGCGACAGGTTAGGAGAGTGGGCAGAGAAATGGCAGATGAGATTAGGTGTTGAGAAATGAACGGTTGTACATTTTGGAAGAGGGAATAAACAGGCAGATTATTATTTGGAAGGGGAGAAAGTGCAAAGGGGCTCAGGGTCCTCGTGCGGGATAACCTAAAGGCTAACCACCAGGTTGGGTCAGCAGTAAAGAAAGAAAATGCTATGTTGGCATTTGTTTCAAGAGGAATAGTGTATAAGAGTAAAGAGGTGTTGATGAGGCTCGATGGAGCACTGGGGCATTTGGAGAAATGTGTGCAGTTTTGGGCCCCTTATCTTAGAAGGGATGTAATAATTTTGGAGAGAGTACAGAGAGGATTTACCAGGATGATTCCAGGAATGCAAGGGTTAACATATGAGGAATGTTTAGCAGTTCTTGGACTGTATTCATTGGAGTATAGAAGAATGAGAGGGGATCCCATAGAAATATTTTGAAGATGTAAATAAGTTGTTTCCCTTGGTGAGTGAATCCAGGACAAGAGGGCACGGTCTTAGAATTAGAAGGTACCCATTGAAACTGAGATGAGAAGAAATTTCTTTAGCCAGAGGATCGTGGATTTGTGGAATTTATTGCTGTGGAGGCTCAATCATTGGTGGAGTTTAAGGGGGAGATTAATAGGTATCTAATTAGTCAGGGTACCAAGGGGAAAAGGCTTGAATTTGGAACTAGGTGTGAGAACGACTTAGCTCAGGGTGGATTTGCAGAGCAGACTTGATGGGCTGAATGGCCTACTTCTGCTCCTTTATCTTGTGATCTTGTAATTAGGTTGAACCCTTGTATAACCTGAACTTATGGTTGTGCTGAGCTGGATGTGAATTGAGAAAGTGTGTGGTTAATTTGCACTCTTCGAGGGGGTTCCAATCCTCATCCAAACCTTGTTATCCCTCATTGTCACCAAGGTCTCTTGCAAATTTCTACAGGTGTACCATGGGGAGATCATTCTGCATAACTGTTGGAGGTACCAACGCACAGGACAGGAAAAGAAAACAGGAAATTATGACCTCAGCCAGTGACATCATGGGTATCAGTCTTTACTCCATTGAGGACATCGACAGGAGGTGGTGTCTTAAGCAAGCAGCCTCTATCCTCAAAGACACCCCTCCCCCCCCACCCGCCAACACCACCACCCAGGCCATGCCCTCTTCACTCTGTAACCATCAGGAAGGAGGTACAGGAGCCTGAGGACGAACAACCAGCAGCACATGGACAGTTTCTTCCCCTCCGCCATCAGATTTCTGAACAGACAGCGAATCCCAGACATCACCGCACTTTATCCACTTTTGCACTAATTTATTTAATTTTTTAAATGTAATTTATACCAATATTTGCCCCCGTGATGCTGCATCAAAACAACAAATTTTGTGATATGTTCATGACAATAAATTCTGATTCTGAGTGCATGCTGACACACTCACACCTCAGGAATTTCTCCCACAAATTATTACTCCATGCTGGACCGAGGGACTCAAGGACTTAGTTAATTTCCATTGCACTAGATGTCTTAAATTCATCCAAAACCTTCAGCCAAATTTAGAGAATAAGCCAATGTTTAGATGCCAGCATGAGAAAAATCCTCCTATTTATTGCTGCAAACCATCGAGTTTTTAAAGATTTGGCTACCCATACAGTCCTCTCACTCAATCACCATGTATCTCTCACGTTGTACGCGGTCCTCAACCCAATCCTGCACATGGAAAAGTTACCTCAGTGCCAGGAGTTAGAATGCAGGAACACCGTTAAGTATTTTACGGAGTAGCTGCAAAAAAAAAACTTGAATGAATAAAAGTTACGAGGGAACGAAGTTTGTCGTCTTTCTTGGTGGGCCAACCAATGACGGATCAGTCATATGTTCACATCCCGCCAGCACAATTTGACGAGGTGATCGCAGCGAGTTTCTCAGCCACACTTTTTGCTTGCGTGCTCGGGGCAGTGAACACCGTTCTTGCGAAAAAGATGTGGAAAAGACCTTTGGCTCTGCTATAGCAGCAGGGAGATGATCTCATTACAGTGTAGTTTCAGCCAAGCTGAGAATTGGTTCTTTTTTCCTTCCATGTTGTCTGATGGTGATATATCTGTTGCAAAGCAAGTTTCTGAGACATTAATTTTATTACAACTTTAATCATCATTAGGAAAATTACTACCAGCATGTGAAGTAAGCACATCCTATACACAGCCCTAATCAGTCGCACATTGCGTTTTCCTGCTTCTTCCACAACCACATGTTGCTCATGGTAACTTTGTTTGTGCCACATGCATTGACAGGACATGACTCCAACATCCCCCACATCACTGCACTGCCTCAGCATTGTCCATCCACTCTTCGGCCAGCCCTGGGGTGAGCCCTAATTTTCTCTACCTAATGTCGAGAGAGGCAGATACCAATCTCTTTGATAGTTTCCACAAACTCTAATGTTTCTCTCTCACCCTGGCCATTATCCAAAGGTCAGACCGCAGGTTGGGTGCCTTAATAGCGGAACACCCTTCCCCATGTTCCTCTCCACTGCAACGGATGGCTGGTATTGCGCTGTAATATGACCATCTCTCCCTCTGCTTATCTGCTCCTTTGAAACTCATTCATAGCTTCTTGTTCCCAATGCAGGGTCTTGACCTGAAAACCCCTCAATTTCTTTCCCTCCGCAGATGCTGCTCGGCCTGCTGGTCCCCTCATGCAGGCTGCTCTTTTTGCTCCAGGTCTCTCATGACCTCATTCACTACTTTGCCACTTCAATTCTATTCTCATGCCTTTCTGTCTACCACTTTTCCCACACCTGCACCCATAAATTCATCCCCAACTGCCCTAAGTATGCCAAATCCCACACCAAGACCCTCTGAACCATCATTGCATTTAAATCTCGGTCCAGTTGTGGCCTCCCTGAATTGATCCATGAGAGCGGCTCTGAGTCTACATCCCTTCAAGGTTGTTCAATTTCCATTGGTTCTGGTCTACTATGCACCCCTCGATATCTCTCTTGCCCTCTCCTCACCACTCTCTTCGACACCCATCACAACCTGACCTCCCCAATCCTCCTTGCCGTTGAGGATTACATGCTTTGCCATCCAGTCCTAAACATTGACACTTCCACCTCCCTAAAAATATTTCTCAAAACATACCTTTCTGAACACCAGAAAGCTCATGCTTAGCAATACTTTCGATCAGATCCCACTTCAGCTTATTGCACTTTTATTAATGTTAAAGGTTTGTTATTAAGCAGTTACCAGAGTAAAGTTTGTGAGCTATGGGAGCTGATAACAGATCTTGCCAGGAGTGCCCTGGTGAATGCCACAATGCATGGGAAGGGATGTGCACTTCCTGGGCATTTCCTGGGCTTCTAGACCAGTCTGTTCCATGACATGCAATGAATTAAGTTGAATTGTCTTTTTTTCGTCATGTGTACCGAGAGAGCAAAGCACAAACTTTGTTTAGTGTGTCACGCAGGCAAGTCAACCCATACAACCGCCCATGCAACAATAAATCAAAGTGCAGTTTCTAGTGATACAGAAGCAACATACAAGCTGTAGAGAGAAATACATTTAAGATAGTGCCAATGTTACCGATGAGATCTCCATTTGGCAGTCTGATAATAGCAGGAAAGAAAGGAGAAGAGAGTGTGGCTGGGGTGGGATGGGCAAGTGGATCCAAGTTTGGAAAAGGTAGATGTCTGGAAGGAAGCTCATTACTTTTGATGTTGATTTCAAGCTCAGAGATTAGAACCAAAAATTCAATGATCATTTCACAGGTCCATCATCTCCTTTGAAGCAAGCAGCTTCCCAGGCCACTTCAGAAGATTGTTAAAGGTCATCTATATTGCTGTGGGCCCCGTAAGAATGAATGGGGGGGTCACAGGCTTCCGCTCCCAGAACTGGAAGACGTGGGTGAAGGGTGAGAGGTGGGATGTTTAAAGGTAACATGAGGGGGACCTCTTCATGCAGAGTGTAGTGGGGGTGTGGAACGAAGGGGTGAATGTGGGCTTGGTTTCGACATTAGAGGAACATTTGGTCAGGCGCATGGAAGGGGAGGGGTATGGAGGGCTGAATACCCTTCCCCACAATCCTCTCCGCTAAAAAGAATGGCTGGTGACGACCATCTCTCCCCCTGCTCCTTTGAAACTCATTCATTATTTCTCGTCCCAAGGGAAAGTCTTGACCTGAAAGCCCTGCAATTCCGTTCCCTCCCCTGAAGCCTGCTCAAGCCCATGAGTCCCCCTTGGATGGGACTAGATTTGGCAGGGGCTAGATTGGCTGAAGGGCCTGTTTGTGTGCTGCAGAGTTCTGTGGTTCTATATCAACAAGTCAGATGTTTTCAATTTATGACAATCCTATTGTATCATGGTCACCATTACCAAGACTAGCTATTCGTTCCATATTTATTTAATTAACTACATTTGAATTTAAACTAAAGGGTTCAGTGTCATATCCATCTCTGAACTCACAGATCTTTGCTCCACATCGCTGAACCATGGGGCAGATTTGTCATCACTGTGGTACCTCGCCTGTGATGGACAGGGAGATGAATTGGATTGTTTATGGGAATAGTTCGACCAAAAGGTCCGTTTCCTTGATGCTTTTTTTAATATTTAGCTAAAGATACTGTTGTTGGGGATTAGGGATGACATCAGCTTGCTTCGTTCTCCGCCAGAGGATGTAAGAAGTTTGAGAATATCCAGAATTGTGACCCAATCTCTTGAACGATGACTTGGAAGGTTCCTGTAATGTAGTACGGGTTAAACTGTACAAATTACTTTTCCTGTTGGAAGGCGATTGAGGGAATGCTTATCTGTGCAGCTGTCTCTTTCCAAATCCTCAAGTGAGATTCTGTGCACTGCCCTCATTGGGTTTTACTTAGTTATTACTTTTACATCTCAAGCTCCCGGGGCACTTTACGGCCATCCGTGAATTTTTCATAACTAATTCCAGGCTCTTGCCTTCGATGGCCCGTGGGGCTTTCCGCTGAGACCCACTCAGAATGGCTGAAATCAGAGCTGAATATCTCAGTAATAGCTGGCTGCTGTCCCAGTTCATTTCCTCCTATGTTATACGTTGCAAACATTCTTTCTATATTCGTGTGCTTAGTCGCCATCTTTCACAGACCTCCCCAGACCCTGCCAGCGCAGCACAATAGATGGATTCTCATTTTCCGCAGCTGGCTTGGACGGGCGAGATGGAGGAAGAGGCATTTGGAATGGAGGACTCCTTGCATCTTAGGTTGATCACGCAGCACAGAACAGGACCTTCAGCCCAACTTGCCCATTCTGACTGGTTTGTCATTCCGGGCAAGTTCAATTTTAAAGTCAAGTTTATGGTCCTCTCATTGTACAAGTTCAAACCAACAGAACAGCTTTCTCCAGTCCACGGTGTAAATCACGCAGACACACAACCAGACGTCACACGCATACAGAGAACTAATACTTATGCACGACAAGTAAATAAATAAATATTGCTTTGTAAGTATGAGGGTCTCGGATAGTTCATGTGAGTAGTTTCTTCGGTCGTTCAGCATTCTCACTGCCTTTGCGAATTTTCCTGCATTTGGTCCATATCCTTCCAAGCCCTTCAGCTTGTCCAAATGTCTTTTGAATGTTGGAATTGTCCCTGCTTCTATAGTTCCCTCTGGCAACTTGTTCCCAATGCAGACCCTCCCTCAGAGTGAAAAAGTTGCCCTGAGGAACCCTTTAAGTCTCTCCCCTCTCACCTTAAATCTCTGCCCCCTACTTGTGGAATCATCTACCTGGGAAAAAAGCATTCACTTTATGCCTGCCCCTCATGATTTTATAAAGCTTTATTAGGTCACCCTTCAGCCCCCGACACCCTCGGGAATAAGGACTGTGGTGATATGTTTCCTCCATTGTTTATAGTTATTGTTGTATATATGGAGCTGGCCCGCCCACTGATGACTCATACCCTATGACTTCTCCCCCATGGTCCTGGGCCATAAAGGTTGAGCCACCTCTCCCTTCCCTCCAGTCCTGTACCTGGATCCGTGCCAGCATGGTTCTTGTGTTTATTAAAGCCTTTCGTTCCCTCAGCTTAGTCTTGGAGGCTACTGGTAGTGCACCTCAAGGACCCAGCCTATCAAACCCTCCCTTTAACTCAAGCCCTCCAGAGCTGGATAACGTACAGATGAATCTCCTATGCACCCCTTCCAATTTATTGATGTCTCACAGACTACTCATCCCTTCTCCACATGCTGATCTGAGGGGCAATTCTCCAAGGGAATATTTGGAATCTTCCTCACCACTTTAATGGTGAATTCTGGTTAAGTTATTGGCCTGAAATTCAGAGAACTGAAACTGGGTTACAGAGCAAGGGGTACGAGTCAAAAGTTGTCATGGCAACAGGAGTTATTAGAATTCGAGTTCATTTGCAATTAAAAATCTGCTAGCAACAGTCTGACCCCCCGATTGTCACAAAGCCCACCTGGTTCACCAAAATTCACGAGGAAAGGAAATCTCCTAGCCTCACTTGAACAGGGCCTCGTTGAGGCTGTAGGCCCACACAAGGCAGCTGCTTATGGGTGAATTGGGTTCAGGAACCCCCTCCCCCAACCACCACCGTTGCCTGACAACATGCTGGTACAACAGTAGGAAGCAACAGTGACAGTGGCTACATGCTATGGTGGTATTAAGTTCAAGGAGACGGCCTGATCCTCCATCAGTCACTGCCACTCAAAGGCACATTCTTTCCTTGCCTTTCTTTATAGGGCAGCATGGTTAGCGCATTACAGTACCAGTGACCAGGGTTCAAATCCGGCGCTGACTGTAAGGTGCTTGTAAGTTTTCCTCGTGACCTGCATAGGTTTCCTCCCGTTTTCCAGAGACGTATGGGATCAAAAGGTTAATTGGTCACATGGGTGTATTTGGGTGGCGTGGATTTGTGGGCCACTCATACTAAAAAAAATTAAATCTTTCTTTCTTTCTTTCTTTCTTTCTTTCTTTCTTTCTTTCTTTCTTTCTTTCTTTCTTTCTTTCCTTCTTTCTTACTTTCTTTCTTTCTTTCTTATCTTTTATTTGCAAGATGATGCCAGAAAGTGGTGATTCTTTGCCAGCCATTGAAAACTTCTCACTATCTCTCAATACACATGACAATAATAAGAAATAAATGTAATCTTCATCACATCTTCAGGAAAGGGAACTGTGCAAGGGATTAAGGGTGAGGGGGCAAAAATTTAGAAGTAACATGAGGGGAAACTTCTTCACTCAGAGTGGTGGCTGAGTGGAATAACCTTCCGGAAGGGGTGGTTGCAGTAGGGTCATTTTTGTCATTTAAGAGAAGGTTGGATAAGTGCATGGATGTGAGGGGGTTGGAGGGATATGGGCAGGGAGCAGGTAGGTGGGACTAGAGGAGGTCACTTAAATCGGTGCGGACTAGAGGGGCTGAGATGGCCTGTTTCCATACTGTAATTGTTATATGATTATATATATATGATTATATGAAATAGGTTTGCTAGCTGCATGTGCATCCTTCAAACAAATAAACGTTCAGAATATGCCAGTAATTCTACAGTTGCAAGAGAAGGCTACAGATCTCCAACTATCTTACACACCTTGTGCACTGCCGTGGTAGTGTATCCAGTGGGAACCCACTCTCCATCAAGCCTTAGTTTCAGATTTACTGTCAGAGTACATACATGACATCACATATAGCCCTGAGATTCTTTTATCCTGCGGGTGACACAGATTTACCACTAATTGGTCATGCAAAAAATAAACTGTACATAGCGTAAAACATAAAATAAAAACTGTAAACAGATGACGAATGTAAACAAATTGCAAGATGGGAAAAATTTTAAAAATCAAAAAAAGTGCACATGTAAGAGTCCTTAAATGAGTCCCTGATTGAGTTTGTCGTTAAAGATTCTGATGATGGAGGGGTAGCAGCTGTCCCTGAATGTGTTGGTGCGAGTCTCGTGGCACCGATACCTCTTTCCTGATGGCAGCAGTGAGAACAGAGCATGATCTGAGTGGTGTGGGTCTTTGATGATTGCTACTGTTCTCTGACAGAAGCCTTCCCTGTAGATGTTCTCGATGGTGGGAAGGGTTTTGCCTGCGATGTCCTGGGCTCTGTCCACTACCTTTTGAAGGGCTTTATCCTCAAAGGTATTGATGTTCCCATAACAGACCATGATACAGCTGGTCAGCACACTTTTCATTACAACTCTGTAGAATTTTGCCAGGGTTTCTGGTGTCATACAAAACTTCTGCAAACTCCTGAGGAAATAGAGGCACTGACGTGCTTTCTTCACAATACCATTGGCGTGTTGGGTCCAGAAAAGATCCTGTCAAGTCAGCTTGGAAGCACAGAAGGTGCTGTAGATGAGATTCCGAAGCGATGCCAAATTGTCTTCTTGCTTTGCCTTGAACCCAGTAGTGTGACTGCAAAAGACATATAGTCCTGCTCTGTTGAGGGGAAAAATGCACTTTGTATCTGGCCCCTCACCTTCGAGCCCGCCAGAGTTGGTACATCTGCTGCAGGCCCATTGACTAACATCGCCAACTTCACTGGAGAATGCAGTGAGACATATTTTCCCCTTCAGTTAGTTAATATTACATTAGTGACAGAACATTTCGGCACCGAAGCAGGCTTATGGTAGGGCATGATCTAGTACATTTTTAAAACTACTTTGAGCGTTCGTCTACTCATTAGTCATAGAATCATATAACACAGAAAGAACTCTGTCCACCATTTCCAATTCCATTTCCATTTGTTCTAGAATTTGATCCATAGCCAATAAATCATTAAAAAAATGCAGCACCAAAAAAATAGACCCATCTAGTCTGTGCCAAACTATTATTCTCTGCCTCATCCCATTGGCCTGCATTTGGACCATAGCCTCCACACCCCTCCCACCCAAATTTTTCTTCAATGTCAAAATTGAGCCTGCATTCGTCATTGCACCTGGCAGCTTGATCCACACCCCGCCACTCTACATGACTCTAATCTCCCAAGCAACTCACCTTTTGCCCTTAAACAATATCTTCCAGTTCTTGTCTCCCCTAACCTCAGTGGAAAAAGAGTTCTTGTCTCCCCTAACATCAGTTGAATGTGTTGTGAAGTAATTTTATGACTTCGAACTTAACTAAATCATTAGTGACCATGATGAACTGCAGTTAGATTGTCAGGGCAGGCAGGCTGGAGCAATCGCAGGAGCTCAGCGTTCACTGCCTGGTACCTAGGTGCTGCTGCGGATGTCTTTGCTTCACAGGTAGGGTGAGGCAGTGGGAACATGGGCCCAAGTGGTGGCACGGTTAGCGTAATGTTTAGCGCAATGCTGTTACCATGCCACAGATTGGGGTTCGAATCCAGCGCTCTCTGTAAGGAGTTGGCACGTTCTCCCCTTGTCTGCATAGGTTTCCTCCGGTGGCTGCAGTTTCCTCCCATCTTTCAAAATCTACCAGAGGTTGTAGGCCAATTGGAAGTTTTTGGGTGGCATGGGCCGAAAGGGCCTGTTACCGTCCTGTATGACTAAATTTACTAAATTAAATAAAATGGCCTCACAGGTTCTATGTAAAGCTCTGTGAAAGGCCATGGAGATCACATGGAGTGTGTTGAGGGGAAGGGGAGAATTTTAATGCAACCGCCCCCCCTAGTTGGCCAATCCCAGAACTGATCTCAATGACATCAAAACTAGAATTGGGGGAGCAGTGTGGAATGCAGAGCAAGGCTCCACATTAATGGGATGGAGAACCTACAGCAAAATCTCCATCTGCAACTATTTAAGCCATCAAGTCCCTTAGGCAAGAGGAAGATGTACAATTGTGTAGCACGGCAAGAATCCACACTCCACAAATACTGCCTGACCCAGTTTACAATGTCTTCAAGAGGACACAAACATGGAAGCCCTTAATTACAAACGTACGAAAGCAGCTCACTCCTTTTTCCAGATGTCCCTCTCTGCATTTACACAGTTCAGATGCAAGTTGAACTCTGAATAACTAGTCTTTGAATGAGAAATTCAAATCTTGCAGCCCTCAGACCTTTCTCCATGAAGTATTTATCCAATTTGCTTTTGAAATGTTCTGTTTCCTCCACTTTTTCAGGCTCTGTTCCAGATAAGAGCTGTTGGCTGTCATGAAAAGCAAAACCTCATCTACCTCTCCACCCCTCGCTGCCGTATTTTTGCCAATGATCTTAAGTACCAGGTATGCACCGCTTAACGCCCACGATATGTTCTGTGAAACTGGGCGCTAATGCTACAAGGACATTTTGTGAACATTGTATGTACTTAGCAAAATTATATGGGATACTGAACTTACGATAAATTAAACTGTTTAATATCTTTCACTTTTTAAACTTTTATGTAAACACTTTATTCGACTATATCGCACACAAAGAGGATCAGGATTATCCACATCTCTGTCCTCAACTCCCTCATAGTGTTCCACTGGTAGGGTTTCAGGTCGAATAACCTCCATTGATGAACTGTCACTCTGTGATGCCTGAAGGACCTGGCTGAGGTTCTTTTTGGGGAGGTGTTGGCCTCTTCTGGAATATGTCTGGTGTTGTTTGCCTCGTTTGCTTTGTCTTTTTTTCATAAACTTCTTTATATGCAGCAAACTCTGCATGAGCCTTCCTCTCGATCAGTGAAAAGTGTTCAGTGTTTGGGTCCATCTCTTCAGCAAGCTGGTAAAAGAATATGGCTGACCCCTTAACAGTGAACATCTTCTGCACCTGTTCTCCTCCTGCAGTTTCCTATTCCCTCGCCTCTTCTTCAGTTCCCATTACATCCGCTGCGTCACGCTCTCGCCTTTGCCGATCAGGATTTATGACTGAATTCCATTATAACCTTATCACACTGTGGACAACGGGCATATATGTGGTCAGATATTGCCCAATCAGACATTAGGCGGCGCACACCTGCATCTGTCCTCTGGTGACTTCGCCCTGCCGATGGAAACAATCTTTCCCTTTTCATTTGATCACAAAACCTCTTTGGAATTCAAACACCTCTATTAAAATTGTCCCCAGGTTCTGTCCACTAAGGAGAACAACCCCAGGTTCTCTCCAATCAGTACACCTGGTCTCAGTGGATGTTTTACTGCTGTGATGTAGTTGAAGGCAACTTTTAAAGAAGAGACCCATTGGTAATTGTACCACCTACTTCAGAGCCTCCAGCCAGATAGCCTAGTTGGTTGTTCTGTAAGTTCACTGTCTGCACTGAATTGTCTCTGCTCAGCGGGAGAGGTGGTAGGAGTGTACAACTGAACTCAGACCTAGATACCTCCAGAGCATCAAATTTGTCACAGACGCCATTACTACTCAGTAATCCAAATAATTCCAAAGTGTTTGTGCGTCTGCGTGTGTTGTGAAGACAGGATTGGTTCAGCTGTGATGTTCTCCACAGAATAGGCATCCTTTTTCACATAGAAGATGGCCACTCAGATGAGGTACTCAGTTGAACAAAACCACAGAGGAGAGGAACAGAGAATGCAGGGGTTTCTCTCTTGTGGCCAGCGCAATGCCTTTTGTGGTGCGCTATTGAACAGAAGCAAGCACACAAAACATAAAGTCTGTCCTCCAGGCTTTATTCAACATAAACTTCCAGAGCTGGCTGTGAGAATGCCGTCGCAAGCTCTGAGACTGGCTTCGAAGGGCCAGATCTAGCTTTTATCCTGGAGGGTGATTGACAGCCGAACGTGTAGGGCTTGGTCCATTCAGGTCAGCTAATTGACAGCCAGCCAGGTGTTGCCTTGTCCTCCCGTGCTCTTCTGCAAGTACAGATGTTGCACCCTGCAGTAAACTAGTGGTGTATCACCACACCTTTACAACACCAGCAATCGGGACTGGGGTTCGAATCCTGCACTGTGTGTAAGGAGTTTGTACATTCCCCCAGTGCTTTTGTGGGTTTTCCCCGGGGACTCCGCTTTCCTCCCACCATTCAAAACGTACCGAGGGTGTAGATTAATTGGGTGTAAATTGGGCAAAACAAACTCATGGGCCGAAATGGCCTGTTACAGTGCGGTATTTCTTTTAAAAGAACAGAAAACACTGGGTGGATTTTTAAAAGGAGGAATTTGAAATCATTGGTGGGTCATTATTATAAAAGAGAGTGAAACAAGATAAATATTCCCATTGTTTTCCAGAGGGAACACATTTAAATTCATCAGATAAGGTAAAAATGGATGGGGTGGGGGAATGAGAAAGAGAGAGGAAGAGAAGAGAGAGTAAGTGGGACAGGAGAGAGAGAGAAAGGAAGAGAGAGGGAGAGAGAGAGAGAGAGAGAGAGAGATGAAGAGAGGAAGAGAAGAGAGAGAGAGAAAGAGGGAGAGGGAGAGGGGGGAGAGAGAGAGAGAGAGGGAGAGAGAGAGAGAGAGAGAGAGAGTGAGAGAGAGAGAGAGAGAGAGAGAGAGAGAGAGAGAGAGAGAGAGAGAGAGTGCCAGATGAAAATGAGCTTATTGAAACGGTGAGCTGTTATAACCTGCACACACTGCAGGGTTTTCATCACACTCAGGAGTGGAGACTGGACAGTGATTCAAATTGACTGCTCTCCTCCAAAGGACCACTAGCCAAGCCAATTACCTGGTATAGCCGCAGGAGTGATGCAGGAGCCTCCAGTATGTAAGAATTGTTCATACACTTAATGGGTTACAATGTTACACTCCATAGTTTGTTTCAATGGTCTTTGACCTTCAAATCTGGCTTGAATCCAGTTTAAGATGGCAGGAAGTTGTTTGCCTTTCTTCACCGTCTGGGTTCTGAGTAAAGTAAATTTGGGTAGCCTTAAACATTCCACAGCATGAACGTCTGCCTTGCAGATGAGAACCAAGGCATTGCGAACAATCTAGCCAGATGTGAAGGTGGGTGATTAAGCCTACAGTTGTTTCTCCAGAGTTTTCTTCCCCATAACTGTTGGCTAAATCTATAAAATTTTAAGCATTGATTTTTTTTTAACTTCAGGGTACCTTGAGTGAAATGATCAGAATTCAATCAGTTGTCCATGCAGCCGATCGCATTTGTTTCAACTTTGGTCTGCTCAAGGGTGCAGCTGTGGGGGGGAGGGAGGTGACCACTCCCCCCGAGCGCATCCTTCAAAAGTGGCACCTCTTTGAACTGCATGCTCACTGCTCAGTCTCCTGTGATGCCACCCCCTCACGCCCCCCCCTCCCCCGGGTCTGACGCCACCGAAAAATCAATTTGCCATTCACCATCTGGTATGTGTCGTGGCACCATTTTTATGCTCTCGCTCCCCCTAACATTAGAACGTGGCTATGTCCCTGGGTGCTGGCTCATTTAAGGGAGCCCCTCTTTATCACTCCAAGATAGAGTCTTTTTCACTCCAAGATAGAGTCCAAGGAACTCTGCTGGAAGTTGGTTTGGAATGGATGTGGGATGAGAACAAAACAGGAATTCATTACTTTTGGTAATAACCAGCTGAGCGAGAAGGAACAAGCAAAAAAAATCAGGGGTGGAAGTGGTAAAACCTTATCCCTGATATTTTCAAAATCATTCCAACAAATAGTTAAAAAAAAGTTTTATCTCCTAATACTCAAAAGTACTGGAGAAAATCAGCAGGTACCACAGTGTGTAGAGGAGGCAATATATATTTATATACCCCAACAATGAAGACGCTGTTTACATCCGGTACCGCACGGATGGCAGTCTCTTCAATCTGAGGCGCCTGCAAGCTCACACCAAGACACAAGAGAAACTTGTCCGTGAACTACTCTTTGCAGATGATGCCGCTTTAGTTGCCCATTCAGAGCCAGCTCTTCAGCGCTTGACGTCCTGCTTTGCGGAAACTGCCAAAATGTTTGGCCTGGAAGTCAGCCTGAAGAAAACTGAGGTCCTCCATCAGCCAGCTCCCCACCATGACTACCAGCCCCCCCACATCTCCATCGGGCACACAAAACTCAAAACGGTCAACCAGTTTACCTATCTCGGCTGCACCATTTCATCAGATGCAAGGATCGACAATGAGATAGACAACAGACTCGCCAAGGCAAATAGCGCCTTTGGAAGACTACACAAAAGAGTCTGGAAAAACAACCAACTGAAAAACCTCACAAAGATAAGCGTATACAGAGCCGTTGTCATACCCACACTCCTGTTCGGCTCCGAATCATGGGTCCTCTACCGGCACCACCTACGGCTCCTAGAACGCTTCCACCAGCGTTGTCTCCGCTCCATCCTCAACATCCATTGGAGCGCTCACACCCCTAACGTCGAGGTACTCGAGATGGCAGAGGTCGACAGCATCGAGTCCACGCTGCTGAAGATCCAGCTGCGCTGGATGGGTCACGTCTCCAGAATGGAGGACCATCGCCTTCCCAAGATCGTATTATATGGCGAGCTCTCCACTGGCCACCGTGACAGAGGTGCACCAAAGAAAAGGTACAAGGACTGCCTAAAGAAATCTCTTGGTGCCTGCCACATTGACCACCGCCAGTGGGCTGATAACGCCTCAAACCGTGCATCTTGGCGCCTCACAGTTTGGCGGGCAGCAGCCTCCTTTGAAGAAGACCGCAGAGCCCACCTCACTGACAAAAGGCAAAGGAGGAAAAACCCAACACCCAACCCCAACCAACCAATTTTCCCTTGCAACCGCTGCAATCGTGTCTGCCTGTCCCGCATCGGACTGGTCAGCCACAAACGAGCCTGCAGCTGACGTGGACTTTTTACCCCCTCCATAAATCTTCGTCCGCGAAGCCAAGCCAAAGAAAGATATATATATATATATATATATATATATATACATAATATACATACATACATACATAATCTACATACATACATACATATATATATATATATATATATATATATATATATTTATGTATGTTTCAGGCCTGAGACCTTGATGAAGGGTTCAGGCCTGAAAGGTTGGTGATAGATTTTTGCTTTCTCTGAACGCTGTGTGACCTGCTGAGTTTCTCCAGCACTTTTGTGTATTTACTACAATCACAGCGTCTGCAGACTTTTGTGGCTCACCAGGTTCATCTGTTCACAGCTGCCAAACTGAAGGATGGGTTTTCCCTCAGTAAGATCTATTTTTGCTTCGGTTCACCTTGAACTTAAGAAGTTGAAGCAGGAGAAGGTCATGAGCCCCTTAAAACTGCTTGGCATTCAGTAAGTACTTGATGACGGGCTCAAGCCCAAAACGTCAGTTATGTATCTTTGCTATATAAAGGACACTGTTTGACCTGCTGAGTTTCTCCAGCATTGTGGTTTTGCTTCAGCCATGATGTCTGCAGACACTTCAATCAGTCCTTGCGTCTTGACTGCAATTTCCACCTGATCTCTTCAACCCCGTGCTCCCCAAAATCAAGAGAAGCTCAAGAACCGCTGGTTCAGCGATCTTCGGCAAACAGGGTGTGGCTGGAGGGTTTCAGCTGGCCAGGCAGTGTCCATGGAGAGAAATGGACAGTCGATGGTTTGAGTCAGAGACTTGTCTTTAAACAGGGACCCAACCCTTTTCTCCCCATGGATGCTGCCTGTCTCTATATCTATCCTTCCTTCAATCTATTCCCAGTCTACAACACCAAAAGTGGCCAACAGTTTCTCTGTAATATAATATGGTCAGAATCCCCTGGTCCTTTGCTCATTTCCTCCGCTCTCTCTGGATAAATATTGCATTCCACCCTTTTGTTCATTCTCCTCATTTAGACCAAGGAATATAGAACTCCAATAACTATTTATGTTCATGAGTTGTATCCCTGGAGAAGGGGCAGAAGATGACCTTTCTCCTCCTCATTTGCTTTCCATTCAAAATGCCTGTTGATGCCTGAGTTAACTTACACCTTGACAAGTCATTGAATGTTAATGATGAGCCACTGTGCACCTTGGAACTGAAGGTAAATTACTGCATTGAAGGTGGAGGCTAAGGAAGCCCTCATCTGTGGTGATACAACCACTACACTGGCCGCACTCCCACCAGCCTACTGCAGGGGGAAACCACTGTACCTGCAGGTAGGCAGCCCGGGAGGCTGGCCCCAACTACCTGCTGTCAATCACCAGCCCGTATAAAGACCCGTGTCAACCCCTTTGATGGTCAGTCGAGCACGTGGAGCCAGGAAGGTACAGAGACTTTGTGTGTATAGGAGCTTAAGCTGATTAAGGCCTGTTGTACAGTCTATGAACTTTGTGTCTGAATTCTTCGCACAATAGTGTTCACTTCATCATGTAACACCCCATTTCCATCATCCAGCAGACAAGTCATCTGACAGCTGATGGGAGTGAAAACACAAAGCTGGAGAAACTCAGCAGGTCAAACAGCATCCTTTATATAGCAAAGATTTTAAAAAATACAGAACCAACGTTTCAGGCTCGAGCCCTTCATCAAGGTATGGGAAAATGATGGCAGGACCCCATCACAGCACATGAAGCCTCTGTCTCCAACAACATCTCCAATCTCATCACCTCTGGTCACCTCCCTCCCACGGCCTCCAACCTCATTGTTTCACATCCCTGTACTGCCTGGTTCTACCTCTGACCCAAGATAGATAAACCCAACCATCTGGTTAACCCATTTACCCACTTGCTCTTGTCCCACCAAACTAGTTTCATCTTACCTTGACTCTATCTTTTCCCCCCTGGTCCAGACCATCCCCCCACCTACATCTGTGATACCTTGTATGCCCTCCATTTCTTCAATGACTTCATACTCCATGAACTGAACCACCTCATTTTTACTATGGACGTGCAATACCTTTACACCTCCATCCCCATACAGAAGGTCTCAAAGCACCTTGCTTCTTTCTGGACCAGATACCCAACCAGACCCCCTCCACTACCACCCTCCTCACCTGGCAGAACTTATTCTCACTCTTAATAACTTTTCCTTTGACACATCTCAATTCCTTCAAATCAAAGGAGTAGCCATTGGTCCCCGTATAGGTCCCAGCTTTGCCTGTTTGTGGAACAATCCATGCTGCAAGCCAGCACAGGCAAAGCCTCCCAACTCTTCCTCTGCTATATTGATGACTACATCAGGGCTGCCCTCATGCACCTGTGATGAGCTCATCAACTTTACTGGGCGACAGTTGGTGTAGCAATTTACGCAACACGTTTACAGTGCCAGCGATCAGGATCAGAGTTTAAATCCCATGCAGTTTGTAAGGAGTTTGTTCGTTCTCCCCAAATCTGTTTTCCCTACAGACTCTGGTTTGTCCCACCATTCAAAATGTTAATTGGATGTAAATTGGGCAGCACGGATTTGTAGGCTGAAATGGCCTGTTATCGTGCTGTATGTCTAAATTTTTTGAAAAAGGTAACTTCATTCACTTTGCTGCCAATTTCTACCCGATCTCAAACTCACCTGGTCCATCACCAACAACAGTGTCCCCTTTCTGGATTTCTGTTTCCATCTTGGGAGATAAGCTTTGCACCAATATATTTTACAAACCCACCAACTCCCACAACCACCTCGACCACATTTCCTCACACCCAGTCCTCTGCAAGGATTTTATTCCCTTCTCGCAATTTCTCCATCTCCACCGTATCTGTTCCCAAAATAAAGTCTTTTAGATCTTCTGAAATGTCTGCCTTCACCCACAAATGTGACTTCCCCTCCACCACCATCAACTCAGCCCTCACCCGCATCTCCTCCATTTCCCACTCTTCTGCCCCCAGACACAACAAACACAGGATTCCCCTCCTCCTTACCTACCACCCCACCAGCCTCCGCATCCAACACATTATTCTTTAGAGTTTCTGGCACCTACAACACGATCCCACTACCAGTCACATCTTTCCTGCCCTCTCTGCCTTCCATAAGAACCACTCCATCTATGCCTCCCTCGTGCACTCAACCCTCCCCACCAATCGTTCCCCCATCACCTCCCCTTGTCACTGCAGGAGGTGCCATACTTGCGCCCACACATCCTCCCTCACCACAGTTTGATGCCTTAAATAGGCCTTCCATGTGAACCAACACTTCACTTGTGCATCCGTGGAAATGATCTACTGCACCTGGAGCTCCCTTTGTGGCCTTCTCTACATTGGAGAGACTGGGCGCAGACTGGGAGAACACTTCGCTGAGCACCTTCACTCCATTTGTACCAGTGGCAGGAATCTCCTGGTGGTCAACCATTTCAATTATGTGTCCCCACCCCCATACTCAGATGGCCACATGTACTATCCCACCAAGATCACCCATAAATTTGAGGAACAACACCTGATTTTCCTTCTGGGCCACTCTCCAGCCAGATAGCATTAATGTTGACTTCTCTAGTTTCTTCATACTTACTCTTCATTCTCCCTCCCTTCCTTTCCCTTTGTCTTCTTTCCTCCAGCTCTCCACCCACTCCATTCATAGAGCCATTCCCACCTTCCGTGCTTGCTGTTGTGTCCTCCCTCCTTCTCCACCTATTACCTCCTGCCTTTGGGACTGTGCTCCTCCCCCAGCTCATCCCCTTCCTACCTTCTGTTTGGAAGCATGCCGACCTCCTAGCTGAAGGGCTCAATCCCGAAACATTGGTTATGAGGTTTATCTTTGCTATATAGAGAGCACTGTTTGACCTGCTGAGTTTCAACAGCATTGTGTTTTTACTTCAACCACGGTGTCTCCAGGCCTTCATGTTTTATTTCTGACAGTTGATGGGAGCTGACAAGGGTGATTTGCATAAATCTCAACCTTGATCTGCAGACTGTACCTCCATGGACAAAAGTGCAGGAGAAATTCAGCAGGTCACACAGTGTCCATAGGAAGCAGAGATATACCCAACATTTCAGGCCTGAGTCCTTCGTCAAGCTACGAGCAAAAAGCAGGCTGGCACCTGAATACAAAGGTGGGAGGTGAGGGAAAGAAGGGGCAAGAGGAGGTGTACAGACTAACAAGAAAGACATCATAGGTGGGTATGGGTGGGAGGGCAGAAGTGAAAAAAACATGAGAAGTGATGGGTGGAAGGGATAGCTCTCTATATGGAGAGGGAAAGAGTTGGGGAGCTGGACCTGAGACAGAACATAAAACATTACAACATAGTCCAGCCCCTTCAGCCCTCGATGTTGTGCCAACCTATATATCCCTACCAAGAAAAACGTACTAAACCTTCCTACCTTGTAACCCTCTATTTTTCTTTCATCCATGTGCTTGTTTAAGAGTCTCTTAAATTCCCCTAATGTTTTACCTCTGCCACCATTCCTGGCAAACCATTCCAGGCACCCACAACTCTTTGTGTAACAAACTTACCCCTAATAGCTTCCCTAAAATTTGCACCCTTCACTTTGTACAGATGTCCCCTCATGTTTGCTGCTCCTGTCCTGGTTAAAAGGTGCTGGTTGCCTCCTTAACTATGCCTCTCAGAATCTCTATTAAGTCTCCTCGCATCCATCTTCACTCCAAAGAGAAAAGTCCCAGCTCTGCTAACTTTGCCCCATAAGACATTTTCCAATCCAGGCAACATCCTGGCAATTCTTCTCTGCCTCCTTTCCACAGCTTCCACATCCTTCCTATAATGAGGTGACCAGAACTGTACACAATACTCTGAGTGTGGTCTCACCAGAGATTTTGGAGTTGCAACATGACCTCTTGACTCTTGAACTCAATCCCCCTATTAACGAAGCCCAACATCTCATAGGCCTCCTTAACTGTCCTATCAACCTGCACAGCAACCTTGAGAATGTATGGATTTAGACCCCAAGGTCTCTCTGTTTCTCCACACTGTTAAGTAACTGACCATTTACCCTGTACTCAGTTCTCTGCATTGACCTTCCAAGATCTATCACTTCATGCCTGTCCAGATTGAACTCCATCTGCCATTTTCCACCTAACTGCATCCTGTCTATATCCTTTTGTGACCTATGATAACCTTCAGTACTCTCCACAACTCCTCCAACCTTCGTATCATCTGTAAACTAACCAATCCAGCCTTCCGCTTCTACATCTAGGTCATTTATAAAAATCACAAAGAGCAGGGGTCCCAGATCAGGGGTCCCAGAACAGCTCCCTACAGAGCCTCACTAGTCATTGACTGCCATCCAGAATTCTTTCCGTCCATTTTTACTCTCTGCTTTCTACATGCAGGCCAATTTTTAATCCACGTACCCAAGGTTCCCATGCCTCTTGGACGAGTCTCTCATGGAGGACCCTATCAAATGCATTACTAAAATCTATATCGACCACATCTACCACCCTACCCTCATCAATTTCTTTTGGTACCTCCTCAAAAAATCTCAATTAGACCCGTGAGACACGACCTTCCCTTCACAAAGCCGTGCTGACTATCCTTGAGCAGACTATACTTCTCCAAATGCTCATAGATCCTATCCTTAAGAATCCTCTCCAATAGTTTGCACACCATGATGCAAGACTCACCAGTCTATAATTCCCAGGATTCTTCCTATTACCTTTTTTAAACAAGGGGACAACATTTGACATTCTCCAATCCTCTGAGACTTTCCCTGTGGCCAAGGAGGACTTAAAGATTATAGCCAATGCCCCAGCTATCTCTTCCCTCCTTTCCCACACCCACCTGGGGTATATCACATCCAGCCCCGGGGACATCAATCTTAATGTTTTTAACAAGATCCAACCCTTAATCTCAACATCTTCCAGCATACAAACCTGTTCTATTCTGACCTCACCCTGTTCTCTTTGAATGCTGAAGTAAAATATTCATCTAGGACTTCCCCAACCTCCTTCACCTCCAGGAATATGTGGCTTCCTTTATCCTTTAGCGGTGTCATCTTCATTCTTATCAACCTTCTGTTCTTCACATACACATAGAACACCTTAATCCTACATTCCTTGGCCTCATGCAACTTCAACCTCCCCTAATTCCTTTCTTATGTTCCTTCCTGGCTACCATATCATTCTCACGAGCCCTTCCTGTTTCCTAAATCTAATGTATGCTTCCTTCTTTCTCTTAGCAAGATGCCTCACCTGTTTTGTCAACCATCTTTTCCCCATCCCAGTTATATACACCTATCCTAAATGTAGTGCAAGTGGTCCCTAAACTTCCTCCATTTTCTCCCATTAACATCTGTTTCCAACTTACTCTCACTCGTTCCTGCCTCATCCCATTGTAATTAGCCCTTCCCCAGTTAAACACTCCCCCATTTTGTCTGCTTTATCCTTGTCCACAGCTTCTCTGAACTGTTTGCTTATTTAGACATCCGATTGGACTTCTACTTTTAATTACTACATTCTGGTAGAGGTCCAGAAGCTGAATTATACCAACAAAGCAAAAATCATTAATATTCCCACCATGGCAGGTAGGGAATTTAAGCTCAACTAAATTAAATCTGGGATGGAAAGAATTGATCTTGCTAACAGTATTAGAAGCATGCAGTCACTGGATTCTTCTTAAACCCTATTGAATTCACTCATGTCCTACAGGGGTGGAAATCAAACGTTGTTATCCAGTCTGTGACGATACGCACTTATGTGTTTGAATCCCAAATGTTACCTCCCAGTTCAGGGCCAAAACACCATACAAAATAAGATGAAATGTGAGTGATATCCACATCCTGCATAGAAATACATTTAAATAAAGGTGGTGTTTTAGGATGCGAATAAGATATTAAAGCATTCAAAACTTACCAGATTGTGCAGGGGGAGGGTGGGGGGGTGTTGTAGATCAATTGGGTGTAATGGGCAGCATGGGCTCATGGGCTGTAAGGACTTGTCACCGTGCTGTTTGTCTAAATATAAAAATCCAGTAATGGATCTCCTATTAGGCAACGAGATTGCTCAGGTGACAAAGGGTTGTGTTGGGGAATACTTTGGGTTAGTGATTACAATACTATTAGTTTTAGGCTAGTAATGGAAAAGATAAGAGTTGGGCCAAAGGGTGAGATTCTTGATTGGAAGAAAGTAAATTTTGAGGGGATGAGAAAAGATTTGGAGGGTGTGGATTGAAATAAGATATTTTCAGGGAACGATGTAGCAAATAAATAGAGGATTATCAAAGGAAACATTTTGATAGCACAAAGTCGGTATGTTCCCATGAGGATTAAAGGAAATGGTAGAAATTAAAGAGAGCCTTGGTTTTCAAAAGATATTGGGAAATTGGTTTGGTGGAAGAGGGATATGTACAATAGATATAAACAGCAGGGAATAGGCGAATCGCTTGAGAAATATAAGGAGTGTGAAAGGCTAAAAATAGATATGAAGCTGCTTTGGTAGGCAAAGTACAAATAAATCCAAAGGTACAATAAAAGTAAAAGGAGAGTAGGGATAAAATTGGGCCCCTTGAAGATCGGGAGGTAGGCTCCGTGAGAAGTCAGAGGAGACGGGAGAAATCTTAAATGATTTTTTTTCTTCAGTGTTCACGAAGGAAAAGAATATTGAGCCAGATGAAGTGAAGAAATATGGTGGGGAGCTCATGGATAATATAAGAATTAATAAGGAGGTAGTGTTGGCTATATTGAAAAAAATCAAGGTGGATAAATCTCCAGGTCCTGACAAATATTCCCTAGGATCCTGAGGGAGGTGAGGTAACAAATAGTGGGGGGTGTTGACAGAAATATTTAAAATGTCACTGGCCACGAGGGAGGTGCCAGAGGACTGGAGGGTGTTTCATGGTGTTCCGCTGGTCAAAAAAGGATCCAAATGTTAACCTGGTAATTATAGGCCTGTAAGTCTGACATCAGTGGTGGGTAAATTAATGGAAAGTGTAAGGATAGGGATTAATTTGGAGTGTTCAGATCATGTTTAACAAATCCTATAGAATTTTTTGAGGAGGTTACTAAAAAGGTTGATGAGGGGAAGGCTGTGGATGTTGTCTATTTGGACTTTAGTAAGGCTTTTGACAAGGATCCCCATAAGAGGTTAGTAAGGAAGGTGGAAGCATTAGGTATTAATGATGAAGTTGTGAAATAGATTCAACAATGGTTGGATGGGAGATGCCAGAGTGTAGCGGGGGAAAATGGTTTGTCAATTGGAGGCCGGTGACTAGTGGAGTACTGGTCCACTGTTGTTTGTCATATATATTAATGATCTAGATGATAGGGTGGCAAATTGGCTTAGTAAATTTGCAGATGATAAAGGTTGATGGAGTTGTGGACAGTGAGAAAGATTATCAAAGCTTACTGGGTGATATAGGACAGTAAGAAGAGTGGGCTGGAAGATGGCAGATGGAGTTTAATACTGATAAAGGTGAGGTGTTACATTTTGTTAGGACTAATCAAAACAGGTCATACATGTTAAATGGTAGACAATTGAGGAGTGCAGTGGAACAAAGGGATTTAGGAGTCTTGGTACATCACTCCCTGAAAGTTGAATCACATGTAGATAGGGGGTTGAAGAAAACATTTGGTATGTTGACTTTCATAAATCTTGCATTGAATACAAGAGTTGGGATGTTATGTTGAAGTTGTATAAGGCATTGGTGAGGCCAAATTTGGAATACTGTTTGCAGTTTTGGTCACCGAATTACAGGAAGGATATAAACAACATAGAGAGCGTGAAGAGGAGGTTTACGAGAATGTTGCCGGGGTTTTAGGGGTTGAGTTATAGGGGAAGGTTGAGCAGGCTTTGCCTTTATTCGCTGGAGCATAGACGATTGAGGGGTGATTTGACAGAGATATTTAAAATTATAAGGGTTCAGATAGAGTCAATGTGGACAGGCTTTTTCCACTGAGAGTGGGGGAGATTCAAACAAGAGGGCATGGATTGAGAGTAAAAGGGGAAAGGTTTAGTGGAAACATGAGGGTGAATTTCTTCATGCAGAGGGTGGTGGGGATGTGGAATGAACTTCTAGCAGTGGTGGTAGAAGTGAGATCGATGTTAATATTTAAGGAAAGGTTATGTAGATATATGGGCGGGAGAGGTGTGGAGGGTTATGGGCCAAATGTGGGCCAATGGGACTAGGTGGGAGAAATTGCTCAGTAAGGACTAGAAGGGCCAAACTGGCCTATTTCTGTGCAGAAAATGGTTATATGGTTATAAACAGGGACATTCACAATGTATGAATGACACCAAGAAGAAAGAAATCCTGAGTTGGTTTTCATCCCATCTTTTCAACAGAAGAAGTAAAAAAACTTACAGATGCACTACTTATAATTTTCTAAAGCTAAGTTCAGGAACTGTTCACTTAATGAGGAAAACGGCCCATTCGTTCTGCGATTTGAGAAAGATGAAACAGCAACCTGGCAGCCAAACATCTGTTTTCTGCGAGGCATATGAATCTACATTTAACAACATGGCATCTGAACACATGGGCATTTTGTTTGGATCAGACAGAAGCTGCATGGATTTGTCGAGCATTAACTTTAAATATACGATCACATTTTTTTGACTGGCTGACTATGGTCAGGAGCGGGGATCTGACTGTTGCAGATTTTCATAAAGTATTTCAATGAATTCTCTCGTAGACGCTTTCTTTTTAAGAAGGTCATGAAATTAAAGGCAAAAATATTGACCCTGTTAGAAAACTGGTTGAGCAGCAGGTGTCAGAGAGCAGGGATAATGAGCTGGCCGTCAAACCGGCAAGATGTGATAAATTTGACGAGTGGGGTCACAAATCCTCATTGCATCTATTAACGTCTCAGATAATGGGAGAGCAAGTTAGGGATGCACAATTGTTAATGATGCACAGATCGACAAAAGCTGTCGAGATAGATGCATTAAATGTAAAGTAACACTAAATGAGAAAATGGGCAAACTTTGAACAAAATACACAGAACTTTTTAGATGCTAAAAAGCCAAGAGCGAAGATTCTAAAGGCTGGCTCTTTGTATGTAGACCTTTGTCATGAATAGATACAGAAAATGATTGCGAAGTTTGATAAATTGTTGTCCTTTATCATGAGCTGATTGCTATACTGAGGGATTAAAGCAGAGATGAGGAGCTGACTTTTTTAACATGGTGTGACATCTCCTGAACTTTCTTCCTCAAAGAACAGTGGAAGCAGAGTCGATAAGTATTTCTAAGGTAGGGATGGAGAGATGAGACGTGAGCAAGGGAATGGACATTGCGGATGGGAATGCAGAGTTGAAATTATGTGGATAAGTAATGAAGAGGAATAGGAATGCTAGCAGACTTTTTCCATGTGAGGGTAGGTGAGATACAAACCAGAGGACATGGGTTCAGGGTGAAAGGTATAACGTTTAAGGGGAAGATTGGGGGGAACACACAGAGAGAGGTTGGAGTGTGGGACGAGCTACCAGCTGAAGTGGTGAAGGCGGGCTCAATTTAATAAAAATTTGGACAGGCACATGGATGGGAGGGGTATGGAGAGATATGGTCTGGGTGCAGGTTAATGGAACGAGGCAGAATAATAGTTCAGCACTGACTAGATGGGCTGAAGAGGCCTGTTTCTGTGCTGTGATGTTCTATGGTTTTATGGTGCGAAGTGTTATTAAATGGCATAGGTGGCTCTAGGTGCTGAGTGCCCTGCTCCTCTCCTAATTTGTAGGCTTGTATCATAATTGGAACATTTCCCCATTCAGAGACTACACTCTCTGGCAACCTGGTAGCTTGAATACAGCCTCAGACATAAAGAACCTGACTTGTGCTGTACTGTCCTTCTCCAGTCACTCAAGCCCCCTCTATCCACAGGACCATCATTCACCCACGAGTTCAGATACGCCATACAACCCTTCAGTTCTTGTACAAATATGTTAAAATAGACATACTTTGCATTTTACATGATATAGTGATTTAATATAAAAAACAAGATGAACACTACCTACCTTAAATGAGACTTTTGAGTCTGTTTTGATTTTGCCTAGCTTTCAATGCTTAGAGTTTAAATTAGTTACTGAGAGCAGCGACTTCACTCTGTGCCATTTCTAATCATCCAATGCACCACTTTTGGCACATGTACCCATAGGTTGGCCACCCCCACCTCCACCCCAGGTTAGTGATTAGCTTTAAACCTGACTGACATATTTTGTATAAGCAGAGGGCAGTTCCTAAAATGAGGTCACGGATCCACCTCAATAGCACTGTGCATGGGAACCCATTTGTCTGGAATCCCTTTCACCATCGTATAAAATGTGCTGCAGTGACTTGCCTATGAGAGTAGCCCCTCAAATCCAGGACCCACCAAGAAGAACAAAGGCGGCAGGTGCATGTGAACATCATCATGGCTCGCTCTCGAAGTCGCACCTCGACATAAATATGTTGCCATTTCATCATTGTCACTGGGTCTAAATCCAGCAGCAATTTCCCTCACACAGCAGTGGGAATACCCCCACCTGAAAGACCGTAGGCTTTCAAGAAAGTGACCCACCGCCAATTTCTCAGGGGGAATTAGGATGAGAAGTAAATGTTGACCTTATCAGTGAGGCTCAAAACCAGTATGTGGTATAAAGAAAGGTGATGAGGAGGGAGATTGAAAACATGGCTGAATGGTGCACCAACAACAATCTCGCACTCAATGGCACCAAAAGTAAGGAGCTAATTGTTGACTTCAAGAAGGGAAAACCAGAGGTGTACAATCCAGTGATCATTGGGGAATCAGGTGTGAAGAGGTTGAGCAAATTTAAGTTCATGGAAGTTACTATCTCAGAGGATCTTTCCTGGATCCTCAACACAATGGCATTGTGAAGAAAGCACGTCAGTCCCTCTACTTCCACAGCAGCTTGTGGACGTTTGGCATGACACCAGAAACCCTGGCAAATTTTTACAGACGTGGTGGAAAGTGTGCTGACCAGTGGCATCACAGTCTGGGGTGGGGACAACAATACCCCTGAGTGTAAAGCCCTCTAAAAAGTAGTAGACACAGCCCAGGACATGACAGGCAAAACTCTCCCCACCATCAAGAACATCTACAGGCAACGCTGTCATCGGAGAGCAGCAGCAATCATCAAGGACCCTCACCACCAGCACACGCTCTGTTCTTGCTGCTGCCATCAGGAAAGAGGTATAGGTGCCACAAAACTCGCACCACCATGTTCAGGAACAGCTGCTACCCCTGTACCATCAGACTCCTCAATGAAAAACTCAATCAGTGACTCATTTAAGGACTCTTGTGCATTTTATTTGGTATTTTTTACTCTCTGTATTGCACAGTGAGTTTATTTACATTTGTTATTTGTTTACAGTATTTGTTTACATGTACAGATTTTTTTGCACTACCAACAAGTGGTAATTCTACCTTGTCCGCAGAAAAAAGAATCTCAGGGTTGTATGTGATATCATGTACAGTATGTACTCTGACAATAAATCTGAAATCAAATGGTTGCAGAACTCAGGAGAATCATTGCTGTACCCTAATCCTATATTCCTGTGACATTGGTAACTTATAAAAAATTTAGACACACAGCACTGTAACAGGTCATTTCGGCCCACGAGTCCGTGCCGCCCAATGTACACCCCATTAACCTACATCCCAGTTTCTTTCAAACAGTGGGAGGAAACCGGAGCCCCCAGGGAAAACCCACACAGACACGGGCAGGACGTACAAACTCCTTACAGACAGCGCGGAATTCAAACCCCGGTACTGATTGCTGGCGCTGTAAAGGTGTTACGCTCACCGCTGGGAAGTGTGGTATTAATCAAAAGGCATGTCTGTGTGGGTAACATGATAAAGGTAAGGGATTATGTGCATTCCAATTATATCCCATGTACATTGTGCTTTTCATTCCAATTATATTGCTGCCTTTTTATATAAATAGAGTATCGGGGTGACTTTAATGCTCTCACCTCTCAGCAAGAATGCCAGTGTCAACAATCATGGAATGTCCCCATATCATTATTTCGAAACAACAGGAAAGAATGTTTCTGGTAAAACTTTGCAGCATAATATATTTCCTGCCAAATGTGGGATTGATTGACATCGTGGTCCCTTTAACTCAGATTGCTTGATTGCAGTTGGATAACCAGGTATGAGTTGAGTTTGATCTAATTTCTCGACAGGGCCGGTTCTCAAGTTCAGACAAAGTTCAAAACCGAGCCAAATGTGCATTACTGATCAGTGAGATTGGAGTGCTTGCAAGGAACAAGAACAGGCCTTTGTCCAGGCCTTTGAGTTGATTGCCCTGCCTGCTATCCACTGGAACGCTGACTGGTATTATACTGATAATTTCCCCTGCTTATCCTCCCATTCCACAGCATACAGCTGCTACTGTGGTTAGGAAACTCAATTTCCTGATCTCTTAAGTCCCCCTTAACTGCAATGCCTGCATACTTACTGATTTCAATTTACTGTGGTTTCTCTTAGTATAATGACGAGCTGTGTGCAGGCTGACCTATTCCATTACTGAGGCTGAAAGGAGACTGGATAAAAATATAGATGATTAGGAGTGGTCTAGAGAGAATAACTGGAAGCTGTTCCCTTTAGCAGATGGTTCAAAATCTGGAGGTTACTGGGTTTAAGGTGAAGGGCAAGAGGTACGGGGAGGAAGGGAGAGTGGCAGTGTGCAATGAAAACAGATTTATAAGGGAATTGGTTAGGTGCTTGAGAGAGTATAATTTACAGAGCTACAATGTTTTGTTCTATGGGCAGACTCAATGGGCTGAATGGTCATCCTAAAAGGACTGTTCTCTGCCACAATATTAATTGGGGACAGGTTAGATTGTTGTGGAGTAGGTTTATATAGGTCAGCACAACATTGTGAGTCAAAGGGCCTGTTCTGTGGTGTGGTTTTCTATCATATATTATATACATTTGTGGGCAGCACGGTTGGCACAGCAGTTGAGTGCAATGCCTTTACAGCGCCAGCGAACGGGACTGGGGTTCGAAAACTCACTACTGTCTGTAGTGAATTTGTATGTTCTCCCCGTGTCCATGTGGATTTTCCCCGGGGGGCTCCAGTTTCTTTCCACTGTTCAAAAAATTGGGCGGCACGGGCTCGTGGGCTGGGATGGCTTGTTACCCAGCTGTATGTCTGATTTTTTTTTAAATAACAGTTTTGCAATTCTATGGTGACCTCAACCCTACAGGAAACTGAATTTGACTTCTCTCCAAGACCCTCAGTACAAAGCTTACCTTCATTGCATGCTCCCAACTGAAGTAAGGTGAGGGGTAAGGAATGAAAATGAATGAGGACACCTGACTCACTGAGCAAACAGATAGATTGGAAAGGAGGGCTAAACATCCAAACTTTCCACTGACATATATTACAAACCATCTAATTCCCACAACTACCTGGACCCTGTCTCCTGCAAGGGTTCCATCCCCTTCTCTCAATTTCTCCGTCTCCAACGCATCTGTTCCCAAGATGAGGTCTTCCAGTCCAGATCATCTGAAATGTCTGCCATTTTCCACAAACGTGGCTTCCCCTCCACCATCATCAACTCAGCCCTCACCCTCATCTCCTCCATTTCCCTCCCATCTGCTCTGGCCCACAGACGCAACAAACATAGAATCCCCCTCGTCCTCACCTACCACCCCTCCAGCCTCCGCATCCAACACATCATCCACTGGAATTTCCGGCACTTATTACAAGATTTCACTATTTTCCATTTTCCTCCCCTCTCTGCCTTCCATAATTCCTTCATGCACTCATCCCTCCCCACCTATTGCCCCCCTCCCCACTCCCCCCTGACCCTTCCACTGTGATCACAGGAGGTGCAACACTTGCACCCACATCTCCTCCCTCACCACGGCCCATGGCCCCAAACAGGCCTTCTAAGTGAATCAACACTTCACTTGCAGGACAGGTTTACTGCATCTGGTGCTCCCTGGAGAGACCGGGCACAGACTAGGAGATCACTTTGCTGAGCGCCTCCACTCCCTCTGCCACAATAGAGACCTCCCAGTAGCCAACCGTTTAAATTCTGAGTCACACTGCCATACTCACATGTCTGTCCATGGCCTTGTGTACTATCCAACTGGACCACCTGCAGATTTGAGGAACAACACCTTATTTTCCATCTGGGCACACTCCAGCCAGATGGCATTAACATCAGCTTCTCTGCTTTCTGCTAACTTGGACGCCTTTTTATTTCCCTCCCCCTTTCCAGGTTTTTCCCAGTTCTCCCCCTTCCCTTTCCCCTCCACCCACCCAGTCATCCCTCCTCCCCCTGATCTCTGCTGTCCCCTCCCTCCCTTCTCTGTCTATTATCTCCTGCCTTTGCCCCGCCCCCACCCTTCCTTTTGTTCGGACATCTGCCGACATTCTTCCATATCTTGGTGAAGGGCTCAAGCCCGAAATGTCGGTTCTGTATTTTTACATAAGAGGCTCTGATAACTTAGCTTCAATGGCTCAGTAAAGCTCCAATAGCTTAATGGTTAGAGCACTGGTTCTTGTAAACCAAGGGTGGTGAGTTTGTCATTTCTGTGAGGGGCACTGGACAAAGTGGCGACTCTGTCTTCCTTACGGTAGACAAAGTTAAAGAATTTCATGTCTATTAAATTCTAAACGTGTCAATAATGGAAACTTTACCTTTGCTACATAAAGGACACTGTTTGACCAGCTGAGTTTCTCCAGCATTTTGTGTTTGTACTTCCACCACGGTGTCTACAGATTTTTGTGATTTACTTAAACATCCGCCAAGTCTGCTCAGAATATCACCGCGTGTGGAAGCGGGAAAGAGGACAGATAACCCAGGCTGATGACACACAGTTCATCCTCCTCCTGTCCTGACATGAGACACGTGCAGCCTGTTTGAAAATAAAAATTGGTTTTGATCAGATTACTGGTGCCAGCCTCACCCATGTCTCTCGCGTTGCTGTTTGTTCCACTTGATTGACTTGATTTGACCAATCAACAGTTACAAAGCACTAGAGATAATTTTTGATTACTTTTTTGTTTGTAAATTTTATTTTTCATTTGCATCAATACAAGTACAGTATTTATCTGTATCATACAGAATAATTAAAAAACAATACAGAAAGAATTTTCATATTTTCACCCCTCTTCCTCACCCAAAATGTAGGAAAGATAGAAGAAAAGAAAGCCTGCCTGATAATCATATAACCTTCATTGATTAGTTAAATTTCAAATTGACATAATGATCTTGAACCTTGAATTAATGAGTTGGAGCGAGAGTAGCGAACGCAGTAGATGAAGTCATAGCAATAAAATCCATTTAAAGTTTCCAAATCTTATCATTTTTTTTTTGATTGATTCCATAAATTATACATTATTTTCTCTGATAGTCTACAGTTTAGTAGTTCTGTTTGCCATTTATTCAACCCCACATTATTGTCTAATTTCCACTTTACAGCTATACATTTCTTTGCTATTGCTACACATAAACTTCTTCTCGTAAATATCTAACTTCAAATCAAAAATATCTCCTAATAAAAATATTTTGGGAACTTTTAAAACTTGCACCTTCATAACTCGTCCCAATAAAATACTTATATCTTCCTGAAATTGTCCTACTTTTTCACATTGCCAAACTGCATGGAAAAAGGTTCCTGCTTCTTTATTACATCTAAAGCATTGGTCAGAACAATTTGAATTAATTTCCTGTAATTTATATGGAGTATAATATAAACGATGTTTATATTTCCACCAGCGTTGTCTCCGCTCCATCCTCAACATCCATTGGAGCGCTCACACCCCTAACGTCGAGGTACTCGAGATGGCAGAGGTCGACAGCATCGAGTCCACGCTGCTGAAGATCCAGCTGCGCTGGATGGGTCACGTCTCCAGAATGGAGGACCATCGCCTTCCCAAGATCGTATTATATGGCGAGCTCTCCACTGGCCACCGTGACAGAGGTGCACCAAAGAAAAGGTACAAGGACTGCCTAAAGAAATCTCTTGGTGCCTGCCACATTGACCACCGCCAGTGGGCTGATAACGCCTCAAACCGTGCATCTTGGCGCCTCACAGTTTGGCGGGCAGCAGCCTCCTTTGAAGAAGACCGCAGAGCCCACCTCACTGACAAAAGGCAAAGGAGGAAAAACCCAACACCCAACCCCAACCAACCAATTTTCCCTTGCAACCGCTGCAATCGTGTCTGCCTGTCCCGCATCGGACTGGTCAGCCACAAACGAGCCTGCAGCTGACGTGGACTTTTTACCCCCTCCATAAATCTTCGTCCGCGAAGCCAAGCCAAAGAAGACAAAAAGAAGAATATAAACGATGTAAAAAATTTAATTTTACCATTTGGTATCTGACATTAATTGTATTAGTTAATTTTGACCATACTTCTTCTTGAATTTGTACATTGAAATCTCTTTCCCTTCTCATTTAGATTTAAATAGATCCTTTTCCTGCATAGTCTCTTGCAATTTTATATACATATTAGTAATAAATCTTTCGATAAACATATCTGCTATTAAATATTCAAATTGACTTTGTTCAGGTAATCTAAAATTTGTCCCTAACTTTCTTTTTAAATGTGATTTAAACTGATAATAAGAAAAAAAATGTTATTATTGGTATATTATACTTATCTTTCAATTGGTCAAAAGTCAAAAAGACAGAACCCAAAAGAAACAATCTTTTATCCTTTTTATTCAACAGTTATACCAAATGTCAAAAAAGAATTAACTGTAAAGGGAATTAAAGGATTTTGCTTTAATAACATTCAAGCCTCATTCCTCTTGCCACATGTATTCCATTCCATTCCTTAAGTATATGTTTCAAAATTGGTGTATCATTTTGCCCTCTCAACAGTTCTTCATGCCATTTATACAAAATATTCTTATTTTACTCATTTCATTTTGTACCCTCACTGTTCTTTCATCAGTCTGATAACAAGAGGACAAAAACCGAAGTTGAGCAGCTTTATAGTAGTTTTTTAAATTAGGAATTTGTAGTCCCCGCTGGTTATATTTCCATATTAAATATTTCCAGTGCCATTCTGGACATTCTGTCTCACCAAATAAACCTTTTATTTATATCTTGAAAAAACATTGTTGGTACAAAACTTGGTCATGATTGAAATAGGATTTTTATTCAAGGAAAAATATTCAACTTCACACAATTTATCCTTCCTATTAAAAAAATTGCCCAATCCTTCCATCTTATTAAATCTTTAATTTTCTTCAATAGAGGTATGTAATTTAATTTAAATAAATTACTTAAATTCTTATCAATATTAATTACTCGATAACTGACCGCCTCCTTCTGCCATTTAAAAGTTGCCATTCTCTTAATTTGAGTGTAATCTGTCTCTGTCATTGGCATCAATTCACTTTTATCAATATTTACCTTATAACCTGATACTAACCCATATTCCGCCAATCGAACATTTTTTAATGAACTTTCAGGATTTGTAAGATCATTCTTGATTACTTTTGAATACTGAGTTGATATCATCCATTTGCCTCCTTTTGAATGTTCATTAAACACTTGTCACTAAATGTTTAATTTTTTAATATAATTTAGACTTACAGCACGGTAACAGGCCATTTCAGCCCACCAGTCCATGCCACCCAATTTACACCGATTAACCTACAACCGCTGGTTGAAAATTGATAAGATATACAGGATAATCGTTTTGAAGTAGAGAATGGATAAAATGGAAGGATCTTTCAAGGCTTGGGAAGTTCAAACATTGGGAGGAAATTGGAGTCCCTGGCAGCACAGAATTCAAACTCCCGCCCCGGAGGGGGTGTGGAGTGATGGCGTAGGTTGGAGATGTGGAAATACGCCTCTCCTGGCAGAATTCATTAAAACCCAAATTGAATTTTTTTTAAAATACAACATTGAGACTTGTTCTGAACTGAAATACAATGGCTACAAGGAAAGCAAAGACTCAAACAGCAAAGAAAATGACTATTAAAGAGGTTAGTATGAATGAAGAAACTGGGTCTACCTTAACAACGGAGCCTCCGGCCTTGCCTTCTCTCCGCCCGAGATCGACTAGTGCTAAAGTTAATATGACTCCAGCGCCGTTTCTCCAGGAACCCAGCAAGAATGGCGCTGGAGTTCAGAGGAAGGTGGTCGAACTACACCCGTCACAAGAACAACCACACGTGCGTGAGAGTTTGCGCATGCGCACAACTGAATCGACGTCGTTGCAGGGAACGATTGAACCAGCTAAGCACAGGTCTGCTAGCCACACCAGGGCTAACCAATTGGCTCATAAACAGGCAAGATTAATTTAATCATCGAGTGAAGAGGAAGAAGGAAGAGATGAAGAAGTAGAAATGTATGAAGAACTGGAGGGAGTAGAAACACTATATTGTGGAGAAGAGCCCCAGTTTATTCAAGGTATGGAAGAAGCAAAGTTTGAATATTCTGAAGTTAAACTTCAAGGTACGGATTCTTCAATTTAGACTTTAATTATGAATCGAATGGATAAAATGATTAAACATATGGATGCACAATTTATGTCTGTTAAATCTGATGCCAGTACACAATTTCATTATCTTAAAGGTGAAATGAATTTTATTAAATTAGAAATGGCAAAGTACGCTGAGGCTATGGATAAGGTTAAAGTCCAGAAAATTGATAAGATATACAGGATAATCGTTTTGAAGTGGAGCAATGTAAAGATAGGATGGATAAAATGGAAGGTTCTTTCAAGGCTTGGGAAGTTCAACGGAAAGAACTTTTACAAAAAATTGAAGTGTTAGAGAATCAGAGCCGAAAAAACAATGTTAAGATTGTTGCACTGCCCGAAGATTTTGAAGTTCCCAATTCAGTACAATTCTTTCAAAAATGGATTCTGGAGATTATGGGCCCCGAAAATATTCCAATTAGATTAGAATTGGATAGAGCATATAGAGCTAATAGAAAAAAACTATTCCCGGCACAAGCACCTCACTCAATTCTGATTCGATGCTTACGATATCAAGATAAAGAAATGATATTAAGATTGGCATCCAAAATGCCAGAAAATGTCTTTAATAGTCAGAAACAATGCAGATTTGAGTAGGTCATTTGCTAAAAGAAGAAAATAATTTAATCCTGTGAAATCGGTTCTTTGGAAAAAAGGGGCATAAATTCTCTTTTTGATACTCAGCCATACTTAAGTTTTTTCTGGAGAAAATCTGTCGCAATTTTTTTTTTATTGATGAAGATGAAGCTTTGGAATTTGCTAATTCCTTGCCTAATATTAGGCAAGGTCAAATTCAAAGTCAACATGTTCAAAAGAGGAAATTGAGTCAAGCTGAGAAGATGCAAGATAAACGTCAGATGTTAGAACGTCGAGAATCGACCAAGAGAACAAGGATCTCGAAGGAGCTCTTTATACTTGAATGAATGGTATAACTGGATTTATGTGTATTCTGTCCGTGGGGGGGGGGGGGGGGGCAGACCTTTTTGTCTTCTCTTCCCACAGCCGTGTGCCACATTGTGGTGAGGGCCAATTCGCGTACAATAGGGGAAATAGTACTGACTCTTTATAATTAGGGCAGCAGGGGGAGGTTTCTTCTAAAGGGTTTCTTTTTCTTTTTTTTTCCTGCATATGTCAGTTTTTAAAAAACCTGGACCCGATCGCTGACGCTGCAATAGCGCTGCGCAAACTACTCCCACCAACCATGCCACCTTCGGTCATCTGGTTCTGTGCTTCAGAAGATGCAGAAGCTACTCTGACTGTGCTCAGTTTCCATGGGGTGGGAGATGGTGACTTTGGTTTACTTTACCCTCCGGTTTGTCCCATTTGCTTGGGCAAGTTTCCAGATATGATTACATCTAGTCACCAAACTTACTTCAGCCCAGTTGCTGACAGGAAAATTGATCCACTCTCCCAAGTGCTGCGGACAGCAACTTCGATTTCTAAATCACCTTTAAACTTCCCAAGGTACTTGCCAAATGTGCTGCCTGATTGCATTAGGCAATATTTTGGCAGATGTCAGACAACTTGGTCAAACTTAGCCATTACAAGTCGAATAACCAAAAAAGATGGACTAGAAAATGGGAAACCTGACTCAAATCCCACCACTGATGCTGCGGGATTTAAATTCAGCTAATAATCTAAATTTAAAAATAAGTCATTGATGGTCACAGAACTATTGGATTGATATAAAAATGCATCTGGCTCCGGGGGAAGGAAATCTGTTCCATGTATGCCGTCAATCTCATGACAATCTTTGATTCCCTTTCTAATCAAGAACTTATTCAGCTCTGTTTTTAATAGAGCCAATTACTTAACTTCCACAGCTGCATCTCAATCAGTAACCTGGCCTGGCATGTCCCTCACTCTCCCTGTACTGTTAAACCTTGATGAATGAAGTGTGCAGAAGAGCATTCTGGGAGCAAAATCAGCCGCATCAAAATCGATGGCGCGCCTCCCGAGTAAAGCTTTGCATGGACCTCTGCACAACGCAGGGGTTCGCAAAGAACTTAAAGGAGGAATATGGGATATGGACAGGTTAAGGCAAAGATTCCTGAATTTTATGCCCTGCAACTAAAAATATGTCTGCCAGTGGTCAAGTATTAAATTTGGGAGTGACTGGTAGCTCAAAATTGTCTCCGAGTGATGAAGACCTTCAGTTTGCCAGCGTTTTCTTCAATTGGCAACTGTGGACCTTCTTTCACTCTTACTATTTCTCCATTTGGCCAGATCAAGCTCACCCTGGACATATCACCCATGGAGCACACATGCCAACACCTACCACCTATCTTGTCTGGACATGGGGGGCAAAATGGCCCCATGTTTTGCACCTCTGAACTAACTTCAGATGCTTTTCAAATCTTTACAACAATTTTTAAATGTTTCTGATAGAAACCCTTCACATAGATTCAATAAATAAAGTTCAAAAGCTTTAAAGTAAAAACACAATGCTGGAGAAACTCAGCAGGTCAAACCATTTCCTTTATGTAGCAAAAATAAAGATGTGAGCAGCACGCAGTTAGCGCAACGCCTTTACAGCACCAGCGATCAGGACCGGGGTTCAAATCCCTCGCTGTCTATAAGGAGTTTGTACGTTCTTCCCGTGTCTGTGTGGGTTTTCTCCAGGGGCTCTGGTTTCCTCCCACCATTTGAAATGTACCAGGGGTGTAGGTTAATTGGGTGGCATGGACTTGTGGGCCGAAATGTCCTGTTACCCTGCTGTATGCCGACATTTAAAATTTACATAACCAACGTTTCTGGCTTGAGCCCTTCATCATGGTATGAAAAAATGTAGTCAGGTGCCCGACAAAATGGTGGGAATGGGAGGGAGGGGCAAAGGGAGGAGCACGGTCCCAAAGGCAGGTGGTAATAGATGGATAAGGGAGGGAGGGCATACCAGCAAACAGGAGGAAGAGGGGTGGCTCTTGTAAGGTAAAAACATCATGAGATGGGACCGGAGAAGGAGTCACCCAGTACTAAGGAGTAACAGAATGCAGATGTGACCTTGTCCACTCAAGATAAGCTTTGCACTAACAAGAATGATGTGCAGCAGACTAACAGAGAAGGATAGCAACAGTTTATTCATTGGACAATGTCATGGTATGATAATTTACTAAGTACGTATCCTGAGGTATAAAAAAAACACCACTTGCTGATAATGGCAGAATGCGCCTTCTCCAACTAACACTGTTAGTTGCAAGTGTTACAATCCGGTAATAAAGAACAAAGAACCTTGATTTCGACTCAGTCTGGTTTTTGACTCACTCATTCATGAACAAAGCAGACCTAACACTCTGTGAGTGGAGACAGAAAGGGGTGGAGAGCTCGAGAAAAGAAGGCAAGAGAAGGGAAAGGAGGGAGAAAGGAAAGCAGGTTAGCAGAAACCGGAGAAGTCGATGTTAATGCTATCTGGCTGGAGAGTGCCCAGATGGAAAATCAGGGGCTGTTCCTCCAATTTACAGGTGGTCTTGGTGGGGTAGTACATGAGGCCATCATCAGACATGTGGGCATGGGAGTGGGGTGCCACTGGAAGATCCCTGTCACTGATCCACACAGAGCGAAGGTACTTGGCGAAGTGATCTCCCAGTCTGTGTCCAGTCCTTCTGATGTAGAGAAGGGCACAAAGGGAGTGCCAGATGAAGTAGATCACTCCCACAGATACATAGTGAGGTGTTGCTTCACTTGAAAGGACTGTTTGGGGCCCAAAATAGTGGTGTTAGAGGAGATGTGGGCACAAGTGTGGCACTTCCTAAGTACTTGAGGGAGCTGTCCCTACAGAAGGCGGAGAGGGGAGGAGAGGGGAAGATGTGTCTGGTAGTGTGATCATATTGTAGGTGGTGGAAATTATGGAGGATAATGTATTGGATGCAGAGACTGGTGGGGTGGTAGGTAAGGACAAGGGGAATCCTGTGTTTGTTACGTCTGGTGGCAGAGGGGGCCAGGGCAGATAAGTGGGAAATGAGGGGGATGTAGGTGAGGGCTGAGTTGATCGTGGTGGATGGGAAGTCACATTTGTGGAAGAAGGTGATCTGCGCCGCAAGATCAGAAACAGATGCGGCGGAGAGAGAGAAATTGCGAGAAGGGAATTAAATCCTTGCAGGGGACCAGATGTGAAGAAGAGGTAGTTGAGGGAGTATAAAATATTGTTAAAATTATTTAATGAAAATTAAATAATCAAAGTTCAATACCAAAGCAAAGTTATTCAGACATTTCAATGCACTTATCTTTTTATTTCCGCCCCCCCCCCCCCCCCCCCCACACTGGAACATTGACCCGCCCCCTTCCTGGCTTAAAGCTGAGGGCGTTCATAAGCAAACTGTACCTGGCCTTTTGCCTCCAACTCAGCAGTGTTCTACTCCTAAATGCAACCCGGCCAATGGGAGGTCAGCGGTGTGGCCTCAGATCTCAAGCTCCTGAGCACTGAAGTTGGACCAAACCAATAATGACTGAGAGCCAGAATGGATTGTCAATGTCAAATTCTCTCTGACATACTCTTTCTTGTTCCTACTTGCTCAGCACTTTCTCAAGAACAATGACTAAAGGGAATAACATGCCGGCCTGGAAAACATCCCCCATGATTAAATTAAAAGTAAGTATCGTGATTATTGATTCTAAAGGCATCAAACTACCATCAGCGAATAAATCTACAAAAGAGATCATTCCTTTAATCTTCCAAATAAGGAAGGTTCGGTCAAGATTAGATGGTGTAAGAAAATAATTAAGATATATTTTAATCAAGGCAAAAAACTTTAGTCCAAAAAGCCTTCAAAATTGAAATCAAATATATAATGAATATTTAATAATTGGATTGGAAATATAATTAGTGATCATAGATAGACTAAAATGCTGCTCCTAAAAAAGAAGATAAGGAATAATTTTGGATAGATTTCAATTCCAAACCTATCCAGAGTGGACGATCAAATTTATTAAACAGATAAACTCCCCCACACCAAAACAAAAATTATACAGCGAATATTAACTACCCAATAGTAAAATCTCAAATTCGGTAAGGCCATCCCTCTTAGGTTTCTATAAATGAAACTTGTTCGATCTGGCCCCCTTATCATTCCAAATATACGATGAAATTTTAGAATCAATATTATCAAAATAAGATTTCAGAATGAAAATTGGGACAGCTTGAAATAGGTTTAAAAATTTAGGTCATATTATCATCTTAACAACCTGAATACGACCAACCAAAGACAAAGTCATTGGGGGCCGTCCTAGTAAAAGATTGTTTCACAAAAACTAATAAAGGGGAGAAGTTTAATTTAAACAAATCTTTAAATGTCCGAGTGATTTTAACACGTAAATAAGTAAAATACTCTTTAACAATCTTAAATGGCATATTATCATGAATAGGATTTTGTGAGTTTATTGGGAATAATCACTTCTATGAAAATTTAGTTTATATCCAGATAAACTCCCAAAATCATATAGTAAAGAGAGGATCACAGGGATAGAAAGAGTAGGATCTGAAATAGAGACTAAAAGATCATCTACATATAGAGAGATGATGTACTTCATCTCCACTACTAATACCTTGAATCTCATTTGAATTACAGAATGTAATTGCAAAGGGTTCTAACGCCAGATTAAAGGGCTGAGGTGCTGCTTTGTCTAGTACCTTGAAACAATTTGAGTGAGGAAGATTTTTGATTATGAGTAAATAACTATTGCAGTTGGTTTCAAATAAAGTAACTTAATCCAGAACCAAAATTCAACCTTGCCAAAATTTCAAACAAGAATCTCCATTCTACTCCATTGGTGGTTTGATGTCTTTTGAACAACTTTCTACCAAATATAATTTAGCATGCACACACTTTTTTAGATACCTACAGATTAGAAATTTCCTAAATATTGTAATGTAATCTTACATTACAACAACCAGATTTACTTGACACTTTATTCTGGTTAAACCCCTTCCAGAAAGGTTTAATCCAATGGTTCTCAACCTTTTTCTTTCCACTCACATCCCACTTTGAGTAATCCCTGTGCCATCAGTGCTCTGTGATTAGTAAGGGATTGCTTAAGCTGGGATGCAAGTAGGAAGGGAAGGTTGAGAATTACGGCTCTAAACCCAATTGTTACTGAAATACTTTGCTTGAGAAAAATTGTCATTGGCCCATTTCCTTTGGAGTTCTGAAACCGTGCACAGTACAAGTCAATTACGGACGATTAAAACAGTGGTTTTCAAACTTTTTCTTTCCACTCACATACCACTTTAAGCAATCCCTTACTGATCACAGATCACCTATGGCATAGGGAATACTTAAAGTGGTATGTGAGTGGGGAGAAAAAGATTGAGAACCACTGCTTTAATTGGTACTATTTATGCTCTTATATTAAATTTGAGATCTGTCCCCATGGATAAGATTCAACAAACATGGGAATTGGAACTTCAACTAACATTATCTCCTAAAGCATGGGGAAGAATTACTAGACTAGTTAATACTTCTTCACTTTGTGCATGACATTCTTTAATACAGTTTAAAATGGTTCATAGATCCTGTATGTCTAAAGAAAAACTAGCAGGAGCTCCACTTGTGATAGATGGAGGACTGAGGTGGCTTCATTGACTCATATGTTTGATCATGTCCTGTGTTAGAAAAATGTTGGAAAGATATTTTTAAAACTCTATCAATGATACTGGTTATTCAATTACAACCTCACACCTTAACTGCTGCTTTTGGTATTAGAGATGTAGGTTGTTTACCTCCTTCTGCATATCAAGTTTCAGCTTAGCTAGAAGAACCACTTAAATGGAAATACTCGGATTCTCCAACATTATTTCAATGGCTTTCTCATGTTAAGTCTTTCTCAAATCTAGAAAAAAATCAGAAGTCGGATTTCAGGTACACCGACTAAATTTGAAGAAGCATAGAAACCATTTATTGATTTCTTTCATGGTACATAACCGGCATTTCCAGACATAATATAATTCTTGCCATTTTTATTATCTGTAGGTGTTCACTGGAGCTATGGTTTAAACTATTTGATGGATCCTTGGGATAGGCCGCTCAGTTGTTTTTTGTTGTTGATTTTTGTTATTTTTTAAATTAGATTACTTAGTTTTTTATTTAATATAATAATTATTTCTTAATCTCTGTTTTCTCTGTTAGGAGAATTATTTCTAATATGCCACATTTTCACTCTGTGGAATTTATGTATGACACCTATACGATGTAGACTTGGACAGAGCATTTTAATTGTGTTATTTCTATTCTCCTTATGCTGCGTATATAATGAAATGTTAATAAAGATTGAAAAGAAAAGAGATTATCGGTTCTTCTCAGTTTTCCTGACCTGATCCAACCAAGCTTCATTCTTCAAGCCTTTCCACTTTCCTCAACCAATCAAATTCAAATCAAGGTCCCTTATGCCTCTTTGGACATGGGCTTGGGCCCTGGAAGCAAGACTTAATTGGCTTGCTCAAGGAGAACCATCTCTGTAAGTCTACCAATTGAGGAGGTGACGAGGCATGTTGCTCTGGGGAGTCAGATGAATGCTCCACTTGCAGAGGCCATGGAATCCCTGGAATTCTCTTGCCCAGGGGGCTGTGAAGGCTGGATCTCTGGAGACGCTGGAAGAGCAAATAGATACATTTTTGAAAGACCGAAGATGGAGAACTGAGACAGAAAAATGAGCCCTGGGGCAGAGCATCCATAATTATAATGAGGGCCTAATAACCTATTCCTAATGCTAGTTTCTTACAGGCTTATGCTCCCTCCTGTCTCTCAGATTTCATCAGTACTCAGTGCAGTTTGATATTTTTTAAGGTTAGCATAGTGGATACCTGATATTTCATAGTTAAATGTGTCTCATTTTAATTCAAAAATAGGTGTAATCCAGATTTAGATTTGCTGTACTTATTTATTATTATCACGAGTACCAAGGTACAGTGAAAGCCTTTCCTTTGTGTGCAAAAGGGTGCCAAAGAGTCCCCATTCTTTGATGCCATCTTGCAAAGAAGGAGGGAGAGAAAGGAAGTCCGTTCAGAGAAGCAAGTGGCTAAGGAACACTCAGCCTTGTCTGATGCCGCTGCCTCTACCACCTCCATAACCAGTTTCTTTGATCCCCTGGCCCCGATTCTCCAAAGCCTTCAGCGACTGCTGGTACCTGCAACTTTGACGTTTCAACCAATTTTTAACCATTTATTTTAATCATTGCTGTTTGCAGAGGTGGACGATCCCATGAAGATGAGCAAGGAAATTATTGCCATTGGCTTGAACTTTTATACCTGACTAATTTCACTAAAATAGACGTTCCCTCATTCCCACATTGCCGGCAGTGAGATCTTGCCATGGCTGCTGGTTTTCCCACATTCCAACAAAGACTACATCTCATGGCCTACTTCTCTGACAGCAAAGTATGTTGGGTATTTGTGAGATTGTGGAAGATGCGATGCAAGCACAAGTCTTACATATTTATTAGCATTGGGTCTCCTGCCCAATGACTAATTCCGTTTGCTCCTGAGGAAAGCAGGCCATAAAATGGGACTTGGGCCAGGTTGGGGGTTGATGTGGGAATTAAAATGTGGGCAAGAGAGGTATAAGTATATCTCCCCCACCAAAAAAAAGGTGTGGAAACCACTATCCTAATCTCTAAGTACAAAACTACTTTGTCTGGCGTGCAGACAATTGTACATTGACAGATGGGTTTGGATATCCCCAGCTAAGCCGCACGTACAACATTCAACAAATCTCTAAAGTCTCGCACCAAGATGTGAAACTAGAAAACAATGAAAAACCTTGTCAACTGCTGGCTATAGAAAGTCAAGTCAGATATGTTTGGAAGATGGCAATCACTGCCAAATTATTTTGTAAGTTAAAATGTATATTCAGGGTACAGACAACTTCCTCAAATAAGTCCTCATTCAAAATTATGACTTTATTACTCTGAAATTTCTAGCAGGGCTATTTTTAATGCTTCCTAGAACCCAGGATGGTGCAATAAATTCTAAAGAGATCTGTCAAGGATTAATCCCCAGGGAGAGAGGCCAAGGGCAATGTCCATCAGCAGGTCTCCTTTCCTGTAAACAGCTAAAGGTCATGCCCTTCCTCCCAAAGGTCAGGGGTCAAGCTAGGTGTGCAGGCAAAGGGAATTTGACTGGCAGGGTGAGCTGGAGGATTAGCGACCTCCGAGCTGTAGGTTACTTCACGGAAGGTTTCTGGAATTGGGGAAGGGCAAAAGGTAGAAGACGACAGAATGAAAAGGTTGGAAAGACAAAAATTAGTTGCGTCTTCAGGGATGTGGCACTCACACCTCTGCAGCAGGGTTATAGGTTTAAGAGGCACTCCAAAGTCTTCAGTGTATCACCTAGCCTGACATATTAGATTCATAAATTTTATAGACTATAAAGATGGGCCCAATCTATAGTGATTGATTAATTCCTGCCTAAGATCCTCTTATTTTATAAATCACAATAAGATCACCCCAAAGCCTCCTTCGCTCTAGAGCAAACTATCCCAAATCTCTCCCAGAATCCTCTGTTGGTCAAAATCATGGCGAGATCTTGCTGTGCAGACTGGCTATCCCTACCTTAGGTTACAACATGGGCATTTAAGTGGTTCAGTATGTTCTGAGATACTATTTTAGAAGCATTTAAGATAATGAGTCCTTCATACTTAATGGGATTTGTGGTGGCCCGCTGCCATGGAGATCAAGCCGGTGCTCCAGGCGGCGAGCACAACCAAAGGACAGCAGCCCGCACAGCAGCACTGGCCCTAACAGATAAACTGGTGGGTGAATGGCAAGGGCAGCTTAAAGACCAGCGATCCCAAAATGGCACTGGCCTTGCTGCCCAGCCAACAGACAAGGACAGCATGAGGAAAAAGGGCATTGTTATACAGGAAAGTACCCACGCACAGGAAACCCACTTTTGTTATGCATGTTGTGATGTCAGCCATGGTGGGAAGTGGGGGGGCTATGGCAGGAACAATGCAAGTATAAAATTTGAGCCTGAGCCCTAATAAAACTCAGAGCTTATCCTGACTACACTACATGTCTGTGTCTTCCTTCAAGTAGTGCAGAGCTACAGTTTCATATTCTAGGGAGTCGCTATTGAATTTTAATTTTCATGGTGAATTTATTTCATATAATAGACATTTTATCTGCCCATTGCTCGTTGTCTCATTTTGTTAGCACAAGTATACATGAAAAGAAATATCTCCATCTGTTACTCTTTTCCATTCAGCAGCCAGTGATTTACCGAATGCATATAATATAATTGGATATGTCATGTAAAGGCACAATCCATCTGACTCAGGGAGAAAAGAGTGAAAGGGAAGTCAGGAGGAAAGTACGTATTGGTGGAAACATTGTGATAAAGGATTACAAACAGACATCTTGTCATTGTTGAATGGCAGGTAAAATCTCCCACTGGTAGCAAGAATACAAGGTCAAACCTGCTGCACTGGAAAACGGGATTAAACCATGCTTTTTTTAAATAGACTTAACCCTTGAGGAAGGATCAGAACCCTCTCGAGATTAGTTTGCCTCTCCTATTTCTAGAGAAAGGTGATCCCCAAAGTTTCGGACGCCAGATTGTCCTCCAGATCAAGGACAGCCCCTTGATGTCTGGAGCATCTGCCAGGGCTCACAGGAAGGTTCAGGTTTAGGTCCACCTGTGCAGGGCTGAGTTTTTGGGGTCAAATGCAGGCTCAAGTTTGGCTCATGTAAGCTCAAGGTGGGAAGGCACACCAGCCAACAGGGGGACAGGGGATGGATAGGGAAGGGGGTGGAAAGCTGGAGGATTGAAGACACAGAGAAAGAGAAGGGAGGGAGAATGGGAAGTGGTCTAGCAGAAACCGGAGAAGTTGATGCTAATGCCATCCAGTTGAAGAGTGCCTGTAGTGGGTGGGAGCAGGGGCAGTGGAGGAATACGGTCCCAAAGGCAGGAGGGAGGGAGTGCACACCAGATTTGTTATCCTTGAAGCAGAGGAGCCGAGGTGAGAGGTGACCATGAAGGTGCTGGGGTGTGGGGGGGTGGTGTTGGTGGGGATGAGCAGTGCTGATGGAGTATCTAAAATTATGAGACATATGGTTCATAATAGAAAGCTTTTCCCCACAGCATATGTAACAAGATTTAGAATAAAGAATAACAGTTTTTGAGGGGATTTGAGAAGAATTATTTTTCTCCCAAAGGGGATTTGCAATCTGCCTGCATGGGTGATTGAAGTAGGTACACTTCCATTATGTAAGCATTATCTAGACAAACAATTGAAGACTATGGATCAAGTACTGGTACATCTGATGGCTATGAATGGGTGTCTGGTTGTTGGAACAGAAAGGGTAGACCATTGGTTCTCGACCTTTTTCTTCCCACTCACATCCCACTTTAAGGAATCCCTATGCCATCAGTTTTACCACATTTGTATTACTTTGATTTCTTTTGAGCTGCTTTCTACTTGTTAGAGCAATAGAATCATATAATGTAGAAATAATTCACTCAGTCTACACCAGTGGTTCTCAACCTTTTTCTTTCCACTCGCATCCCACTTTAAGTAATCCCTGTGCCATTGGTGCTCTGTGATCAATAAGGGATTGCTTAAGGTGGGATGTGAGTGGGAAGGGAAGATTGAGAATCACTGCTCTAGACCAAGTTGTTACTGAAATGTTTTGCTTGAGAAAAATTGTCATTGGCCTATTTCCTTTGGAGTTATTAAACCGTGCACATAACAAGTCAATTAGGTACGATTAAAACAGTGGTTTTCAAACTTTTTCTTTCCACCCACATCCACTTTAAGTCATCCCTGTGCCATCAGTGCTCTGTGATTAGTAAGGGATTGCTTAAGGTGGGATGTGGGTGGAAGGAAAAACTTTGACTCGTTATGTGCATGGTTTCATAACTCCAAAGGAAATGGGCCGAACTCATTCCCACTGGAAACATTGTTAAAATGGCAGTAAATACAGATAACTCATTGAGATAAAATACACAGATATAGAAATTATTAAAATATTTTTGACTCTGTTACACACCTGGAAACCCTCTAATATCCCTGAAGACCCCGTCATTTTAATTTGAACAACCCTCCTGGACCAACCAACACCAGCCCTTCCTTCTCCCCATGGAACACTGATGTCCAAACTCCAGGCAAAGGATAAACTGCTCATATAATTTAAAAGAAAGGCAGCCATGGGAGAGAGGAAGTGAGGAGATGGAGGAGGATCTGAAGTGCCCTTGGTGTACAAGGGGTCAGCCAGCCTTTAGAGTAGATGATTCCAAAAGCAGAGAGATTACAAAGGGTTGATGCAAACTTGAGTGAAGGAGGAAAGGAGAGGGCGGGGCTGACTGACCATTCCCTCGACACATGAGACCTTTATTATTACATGTGTTTTGTACAATCCACCTGGGAGCATAAATCACCCAGATATCGGAAGGGCTGACACCGGGGGAAGCGCAATTGGCTCAGTCCCATGCTGTGTTCCCCTTCTTTGCTCATTGAGGAATGCCTATTGTGCTAGGCAATGTTGCTGAGTGTGCAAACGAAAGGTCTTTCACTGTGTTAATTATTTAAGGCCTGGTCTATAGTGCATACCCACGTGTTGTGGTGGTGGCTGGTTCAATTGAAATATTTCAAAGGGAGCCAGATGAGCTGAAAGAAAATAATTTTGTGTCGGAACAGAGCAAGGGTGAGAGAGGAGATTGGCCAGATTGTCCTTACATGCTCAGCTTATTCCTGCCCCGTTTCTATTCTGTAAGGGTTTGAGCCTTATCCGTCTGTCGGGTTAGTCCTTGCAATAAGTGTTCAATGACTGTCTATGCCATGAGCCTGGCATTATCTAATTTTAATTTAATTTAGACATACAGCACAGTGTCAGGTCCTTTCAGCCCATGAGCTCGTGCTGCCCAATTATACCCGATTGACATCAGATGCGTGGGAGGAAACCAGAGCATCTGGAAGAAGCTCATGCGGACACAGGGAGAACGTGCGTGCTTCTTACAAGCAGTGCTGATTTCGAGCACCGATCACTGGTGCTGTAACGCCGCACCACCCTTACATCAGTTGTCCAGGGGATAGAAGAGGAAAGGAAGAAAGAGAGAGTGAGAGATGCAGACAGGGAGAGGACAAGCACTGAAAGAAAACAGAAAGATCAACAGTGCTGCAGAGTTTGTTTTGCAAAAATAGACTTTATTCACATAAATTATTACTTCAACCATGCTGTCAGCTGACCGTGTTTTACTTTCGACAATGTAATCCCTGCACTCCAATGAATTCAATGATCTCAGTCAGGGCTGCAGAGAAGGCTGGGATTCGTCCATATGCCCTCCATGGAGAGAGAAGAAAACAAAACAATCCCATCAAAAATTCCCTCTCCCTCCCCATACTATTGGACCATGCACCTGTGCTCCGGACGATGGCACGATGGGGCCTGGAGGCAGAAGTGAAATCCACACTCTATGAGCATCCAATTGCAGAAGGGTACAATGAATAAATCTTGCATGTGCGGGCACCAAATGAGTATGGCAGAGGAGACTGATTGTAAGAGCAGTTGGGTGTTCTGCATTTAGTTTTCCAAACTCTTGCATCGACCAGAGGACTGTATATTTGAACACAAAGCCATTGTTGACCTGAGGGTCTTGTTGCCTGAAGTGAGTGAGGTGCAACATGCTTCCCCACATGCGGTCTAGAGCCCCTGTGTAGATAATCTCCTTACCAGGCTGAGTCAGGAGGGAAGGGACACTCCACGGCTATTAAAAGGGGACGGGCTCTCTGCAGGTAATTGCTCTGCATGTCAAGTGCTTCCCCCAACACATGCTCCAGGTGCTGGTGTTTTTTCTCCATTTGTCTAACAGTCATTAGCTAGAGGTGAGGGGGGTGGTTTACTTTTGACAGGGCCTCTTTCTCTCCAAGCCCATGAGACGTCCATTTCCTGCAGGAAGGATTCGAGAGGATGCGCTTGGATGGAAGTGGCTTCTAGGACACCTGCAGAGTGGGTCTGGTTCCCAACAATGAAGGCACTTTATGATGGTCCATTTCCAGAGTAAATACAAATGATCATTTTCCTTCACTCTCACTCTCTCCTCTCTCTCTCTCTCTCTCTCTCTCACTCTCTCTCTCTCCCTCTGTTCCTGTCTCTCTTTCTCTCTCACTCCACTCATCTCTGTCTCTCTGCCTCTGTCTGTCTCTCTCTCTCGTTCGCTTATTTTGTGATATTTTAATTTATATTTATCATCATTTGTGAATGTATTTTATACATTTGTGTGGCTGAAGGAGGCAAGAATTGAAATGCATCCGTACATTGTACTTATTGACATGGCACTAAGTAATTATTCCTTTATTCTCTTCCTGTTAACAGAGCTCGCTGACGGTTTACCATCAAAACCTACAGTGCTTGGAACAGAAATATCTGATGCAATCCATTGTGAGTCTTGAATTCATATCGTACAACCACCCAAAGTTTTAAAATGCATTTAATTAGAGAGGCCAATGCCAAATGGTTGTACGGCAAGATCTTACATATTTACTGAGAGGAAAGTTGATGAGAAAGGACTGCTCAAATGCACCATGTCAGACCCTGCCATGTGCTCATTCTGGGAGATTTTATATGTGGTTAATATTCATTATGAAGGACAATATGTTCCACACCTAGCCCCTCCCCTCACCAGATTAAGATATTAAATATTTTGTAACTCTTCCTAATTCTTCCACCTGTCACTGTAAATCATTGCCCTCAAGTTATTGTTTGTTCTGCTAAAGGAAGCTGTTTTTTCCTGCTCACCTACTCAGACATCTCATCATTACGTTACCTTAATCTCCCCTCACAAATTCTGCAGTGATGGACAGGTTGAACCCCAAGGGGCTTTGGCTAAAGCCTTTTTCCTGAACGCTGACTCATCTCCCTCTACATTGTTGTTCCCCCTCTCCAGTGATGTCAGGCTTATTAAACAAAGCTGTTCCAAAGATCAACAGGAAATAAATGTTCATTTTATTTCTTGAATGTTTCACTTATTCAGCATCGTTTAATGATTTTGCCAGAAATTCCTGTGAAATTGTACGTGCTTGATTCACGAGGAGCTAACAGAGGGCCTTTCAGAACTGGCATTTCACAAAACTGCATGATGTCGAGTCTTTCGAAATGGAAATAGAAACTCAGGGCCACTCTCAGCTGATCAAGCCAATGATAATCTAACTGGAATCATTTTGTAATCTGTCCCTTTCAATTTGATGACAAAGTGGAGAAACCCCCATTTTATTCCTCTGAGCTTATCAGTGTGAGAGATGAGGGCAGAATAATGGAACATTCTCCAAAGGTTTTACTCCTCTTTTCAAGGACATATATTCTCAGTCCCCAGAGTTCAGAGCAGTGGTTTTCAACCTTTTTCTTTCCACTCACATCCCACTTTAAGGAATCCCTATGCCATCAATGCTCTGTGATTAGTAAGGGATTCCTTAAGGTGGGATGTGAGTGAGAAGGGAAGGTTGAGAATCACTGCTCTAGACCCAATTGTTACTTAAGTATTTTGCTTGAGAAAAATGGTTATTGGCCCATTTCCTTTGGGGTTAGGAAACCGTGCACAGAACGAGTCAATGGGGTACGATTAAAGCAGAGGTTTTCAAATTTTTCTTTCCACTCACATCCCACCTTAAACAATCCCTCACTAATCACAAAGCACCAATGGTACAGGGATTGCTTAAGGTGAGATGTGAGTGGAAAAAAAAAGGTTGAAGTTTAGATGAACAGTAAAGTCATTACATTTTGTGGACTGCAGTCACTGAGATTTCACCCTTACCTCTGAGTTAGGTAGGTTATGGGTTCAGGTCCCATTGAGTTTAAGTCTTGATTGCTGTGTATGAAATTTGAATATGGTGGACAAAATTATGACAGTCTTAGGTAAAGTAAGAATTTATGGTGTATGTTAAGATTACAGGGTAGCCAAAGAAAATCTTCACTTTCACTGGAAAGCATTGCCTAAAAGAGTGGCAGAGAGACAAAACCTCAGCACACTTGAAAAGTCTTTGGATTTCCACTTGAAGAAAAATAAACTTCAGGGCAAATACCTGGAGCAGGTTGGGATTAGGCTGACCTGTGCTGATAGGATGGGCCAAATCAATGACAAATAATATATTATGAAGGTTCAGACACGAGTTAAATCCCATCAGAATAGCCGAGTTTAAATTAATTAGATAAAATTGGAATGAAAACATTGGTGTGAAACACAAATGTGTGCAGACGCAGCAACTGAAGTAAAATGACAACACTGGAGAAACTCGGCAGGTCATGCAGCAGACGATATATAGCAAAGATAAAGATGCACAACCAATGTTTCGGGCCTGAGCCCTTCATCAAGGCATGAGCAAAAAGTGCCTGAATAAAATGGTGGGAGAGAGGGGCAGGGGGAAGGGCACAGGCCGCAGGCAAGAGGTAACAATGGGTGGATAAGGGAGGTTAAGGATGGAAAATGTTGGTATCAACATTAATAAGCATAAAATGTCAGGCTGCTGTTAAAGCTTGTCGGGTTTTACTCGGGGAAGGACAGCGCTAATTATTGGGATATCTGAGATCATACACCATCGAGCATCATATGTTCCTATTAACCTTATCTTGCAATAATGAATCTTAATAACATTTCTAAATGTTACACCCTCTTTCACACAGAAGATGGTGGGTATATGGAATGAGCTGGCAGAGGAAGTGGTAGGGACATGCATCAATACATTTAGACAGGTACATAATCAGGGAAGGTTTGCAGGGATGCAAGAAAATGGGATTAGCTCTGGTAAACAGGTTGGTCGAGTTGGCCAGAAGAGACCGTTTTCGCTTTAAGTGTAACTAAATGTGATTTCAGCTTTCTTTTGATGGGTTCATTTAGCCGACTTCCCTGGAAGTACTTTCATTTCTGTAATGGGTCTCCTGGAAGATCAGTGATTGATCCCCATAGAACTATTTGATTAGTATTAGAGGCAGGGGTATTACCCTCAGAGAAGGAAGGGGAATAACTCATTGATCTAAATGGGTCCCCTCTGAATATCTTTTGCAATAGAATGCTGGGTAAAAATATAATCTTGATAATGCCTTCTGGGCAATTTTTGAACACTAATAAAAGAATAAAGATGTGGATTTACCTTTTTAATTAGGTCCTAAATATAGGAAATCAGAATTTGCCGATTGACTGGTAAAAGTCAGACATAAAGTTGTATTCAAGAAATCCGAACCAGCATCATTTCATCAAATCGCAGCTCACAGTACTTAACAAATTTTGCACTGGTTCTCAACCTTTTTCTTTCCACTCACACTCCACTTTAAGTAATCCCTGTGCCATCAGTGCTTTGATATTTGTAAGGGATTGCATAAGGTGGGATGTGGGTGGAAAGAAAAAGGTTGAGAGCTACTGCAAAATTGTACTTCATTGATTCATTATGTGCATGGTTTCATAACTCCAAAGGAAATGGGACAATGACAATTTTTCTCAAGCAAAATATTTCAGTAACAATTGGGTCTAGAGCAGTGATTCTCAACCTTCCCTTCCCACTCACATTCCACCTTAAGCAATCCCTTACTGATCACAGAGCACCAATGGCACAGGGATTGCTTAAAGTGGTATGTGAGTGGAAAGAAAAAGGTTGGGAACCACTGAAACTCACGATAGCTCTCTTGTACCCCTTTTACACAGAGATCCCACTTAATTGGCGTGTGAGCGACCTGTGTTTAAAGTCAGATCAGGTCGTTCACACTGAACCAAGTAAAGCTGGATCAGGAGCCGATGTGTTTCGCATCAGCTCTGATTCTACCTATCTTGCTGGGTAACTACCAGGATGAAAATGAACCCCCCCCCCCCCTTCCGCACTCATTGCGATCACACAGGTAAGTGAAGCGGTTAAAAGGTGATTAATTAATGTCTTTCAATGGCAGTGTAAAAGGGGTATTGGTCTGCAGGAACAGGATCTTGGCACCCCAGCATGTCCTGAGATAGGCAACAAGGAAGCAAGGAACAGAAAAAGAGATGGTAAGAAAAATAGATATATAAAGGAAAAGCAAGAAGTACAGGAAAGCAATAAAGAAGTCAAAATGTTAGAAAAAGGAGACAATTAATCAGAAGGTGTGGATAAGGCACAAACTGTTATCTGACCAGACAGTTTCACCATCCATAGACTGGATCGGAACTCGGATGCTGGAAAAGGGAGAGGGGGCTGTATGTGCTTTTTTGTTAATACTTGGTGGTGCACAGACATTAGGGTTATGTCAACTTCCTGCTCTACTGCCTTAGAGCAAATCTCGATTAAATGCTGATCTTTCTACCTACCCCGAGAGTTCTCATCAGTGATTCTCACCGAGGTTTATATCCCTCCCGATGCCGATTACAAACAGGTACTTGAATGATGTGATCACTAAACAAGAAACGGCCCAGCCTGACACACTACAAATCTTAGTCGGTGACTTTAAGCAGGCCTATGTCAGAAAAATCCTGCCCAATTACCTGATGTACCAGAGGTCATAGCAACCTCGATCACCACTACAATAAGATAAGAAAGGCCTACCGTTCTTTCCTGAGACCACACTTTAGCAAGTAGGATCACCTGGCTGTCCTTCTTCCACCTTCAGGCAGACAGAGCCTAAAAAGAGATGCTCCGGTGGTCAGGACAGCTAGAAGGTGGTTGCTGAGGACTGAAGAACAGTTGCAGGACTTCCTCAATTCAGTGGACTGGGCGGTGTTCAATGATTCAGCTGAGGGTCAGAACAATTACACTGGAGCTGTCACAGATTTTATCAAATCAACTGTGGATGAGTGTGTCCTCACCAAATTGTTCAGGCTTTTCCCCAACCAGAGACCCTGGATGAACAATGAAACCCGGAACCTGCTGAGAGCCAGATCGCAGGCATTTAACTCCGGTGGTCCAGATCAGTACAGCAGGAACAAGCATGACCTATGGAAACCCATCTCCCAGGCGAAGTGGAGATTCCGGATGAAAATCGAAACCATGAAGGACACCCGACAGCTGTGGCAGGGCCTAAATGACATAACGTGCCACAAAACAAAGTCCGATGCAGTAGAAGATGGCAAAGCTTCATCCCAGATGAACTCAATGCCTTCTATACCCGATTTGACCACAAGGCTAAGAAAGAACCAGCACTGTGGACCCCCATGTCCACTGATGATCTACTCCTGTCCATATCTGAGGATGGTGTGCATGCTGCCTTCATAGGGTGAATCCGAGGAAAGCATCCGGCCCGGACAGAGTACCCAGTCGAGTATTAAAAGTCTGTGCTGACCAACTTACCAATGTATTCACAGATATATTCAACATCTCATTCCAGCAGGGCATGGTACCCACCTGTTTAAAACAGGGCTCAATCATACCGGTAGCCAAGAAAAGTGTGGTAACCTGCCTAAATGACTATTGGCCAGTGGCCCTCACAGTGATGAAGTGCTGGTGTTGAAACCTACTAGCTCCTGTCTGAACAGTGACATGGATCCATTCCATTTTACCTTTTGTAGCAACAGGTCAACAGCAAATGCCATCTCACTGGCTGTACACAAAGCCCTGGAGCACCTGGACAGCAAAGATCCATACATCAGGATGCTCTTTATCGACTACAGTTCAGCATTTAACGCCATCATCCCCCTCAAAACTGATCAGCAAACTCCAAGACCTGGGACTCAACACCCCACTGTGTAATTGGATCCTGGATTTCCTCACCAGTGGTCTCGGCCGCCAGGTTTTACTGGCGTCACATTTCCGCCCCCCCCTCCCCCGCTCAGCGCCATCACCACCTCCCACTAGCTGACACTAACCCAGCTCAGCGCAGACACTACGCCCTCCCTCTGCTCAGTGCTACCACCACTAAACCCCACACCCCAGCACCATTGTATGGAGGTGGCACTCAGATGTAGCCTGCAGGCCAAGGGAGCAGCAGCCCAAAAAAGTTTGGGAACCACTGCTTTACACCTACAACTGTGTGTCTTGGTACCACAATAACACCATCTACAAATTTGCCGATGATCCCATGGTTGTATAAAAAGGGGCTTTCGTGCAGTTGGATAATCATGTTGAGGAACTTTGGGGGACATCCGATGCGCTCTAGTATTTGCCAAAGCCCTTTCCTGCTCACTGCACACTGCCAACTGCACGAAAACCAACAAGGTCGGGTCAGATACAGCAATGAGCTCTCTGAACCCTTCTCCATTAACAATGGCGTGAAGCAAGGCTGTGTTCTGGCACCAACCCTCTTTTCAATCTTCTTCAGCATGATGCTGAACCAAGCCATGAAAGACCCCAACAATGAAGATGCTGTTTACATCCGGTACCGCACGGATGGCAGTCTCTTCAATCTGAGGCGCCTGCAAGCTCACACCAAGACACAAGAGAAACTTGTCCGTGAACTACTCTTTGCAGATGATGCCGCTTTAGTTGCCCATTCAGAGCCAGCTCTTCAGCGCTTGACGTCCTGCTTTGCGGAAACTGCCAAAATGTTTGGCCTGGAAGTCAGCCTGAAGAAAACTGAGGTCCTCCATCAGCCAGCTCCCCACCATGACTACCAGCCCCCCTACATCTCCATCGGGCACACAAAACTCAAAACGGTCAACCAGTTTACCTATCTCGGCTGCAGCATTTCATCAGATGCAAGGATCGACAATGAGATAGACAACAGACTCGCCAAGGCAAATAGCGCCTTTGGAAGACTACACAAAAGAGTCTGGAAAAACAACCAACTGAAAAACCTCACAAAGATAAGCGTATACAGAGCCGTTGTCATACCCACACTCCTGTTCGGCTCCGAATCATGGGTCCTCTACCGGCACCACCTACGGCTCCTAGAACGCTTCCACCAGCGTTGTCTCCGCTCCATCCTCAACATCCATTGGAGCGCTTACACCCCTAACGTCGAAGTACTCGAGATGGCAGAGGTCGACAGCATCGAGTCCACGCTTATGAAGATCCAGCTGCGCTGGATGGGTCACGTCTCCAGAATGGAGGACCATCGCCTTCCCAAGATCGTATTATATGGCGAGCTCTCCACTGGCCACCGTGACAGAGGTGCACCAAAGAAAAGGTACAAGGACTGCCTAAAGAAAACTCTTGGTGCCTGCCACATTGACCACCACCAGTGGGCTGATAACGCCTCAAACCGTGCATCTTGGCGCCTCACAGTTTGGCGGGCAGCAACCTCCTTTGAAGAAGACCGCAGAGCCCACCTCACTGACAAAAGGCAAAGGAGGAAAAACCCAACACCCAACCCCAACCAACCAATTTTCCCTTGCAACCGCTGCAATCGTGTCTGCCTGTCCCGCATCGGACTTGTCAGCCACAAACGAGCCTGCAGCTGACGTGGACTTTTTACCCCCTCCATAAATCTTCGTCCGCGAAGCCAAGCCAAAGAAAAGAATAGAAAGGGGCAATGAGTCCGCATACAGGGAGATTGAAAACTTGGCTAAATGCTGCAGCAACAACAACCATGCACTCAGTGTCACCAATGTTGGCCTCAGGAAGGGATATGTGTGATCCAGTGATCATTGGGGGATCCGAGGTGGAGAGGGTGAGAAAATTTAAGTTCTTGGGAGTCACTATCTCGAAGGATCTTTCCTGGTCCCAACACATTAATGGAATCGTGAAGAAAGCACGTCAGCGCCTCTACTTCCTCAGGAGTTTGCGGAGGTTTGGTGTGACACCAGAAACCCTGGCAAATTCCGACAGAGGTGTGATGGAAAGTGTGCTGACCGGCTGCATTGCGGTCTGGTGTGGGGTCACCAATAGCCCTGAGCATAAAGCCCTCCAAAAGGTAGTGGACACAGCCCAGGGTATCACAGGCAAGCCCATTCCCACCATCGTGAGCACCTACGGGGCACGCTGCCGTCAGAGAAGACCAACAATCGTCAAGGATCCACACCACCCAGCACACGCTCTGTTCTTGCTGCTGCCGTCAGGAAAGAAGTGTAGGTGCCACAAGACTCGCACCACCAGGTTCAGCTGCTACCCCTCCATCCTCAGACTCCTCAATGACCAACTCAATGCAGGACTCGTTTCAGGGCCTCATGCACTTTATTGTTTGTTTTTTTTTCTCCTCTCTGCAATGCACAATTGTTTATTTGTTCATTTGTTTAAATGTGTCCATTTTTTTTGTGCACTACCAATAATTCTGCCTGGCCCACGGGGAAAAAGAATCTCAGGGTTGTATGTGGTGTCCGTATGTACTCTGAAATCTGAAGTCAGGAATTTGAAGTCATACGTTTAAACAGCACTTTTCACATGGCTTTTATAGGAGAACACTAACACCAGAGTATTTGAAGCATTGATATAATCTAGCAAATGCACCGCTAGCCACATATAGCAGGGAAATAATGATCAGATAATGTCTTTGATTGATGTTGACTTTGCAATAAATATAGACCAGGATGCTAACAATAACTCCATTGCTCAAGAGTTCTGTGATGTCTTTAAGACGACAGCTGGGGCTCTATAACTAAAGAGCTGGTTATAGAATTCCAGAGGAAGGATGAGCTCATTCCCTGGTCCACATCAACTGTGCTGGGGTGAATGGTAGGCAGCTTTTAAATTCCTAAGAATAAAAATGTTCATGATTCACCCACGTCAACACAATGGCCAAGACAGCACACAGGTACCTCGACTTCACTGGAAGACTGAGGAAATTTGGCACGTCACAACTTCGACGGGTGCATTAGCGAAAGCATCCTGCCAGGGTGCATCACTAGGTGGGACGGGAAATGCTCTGCCCAAGGCCACAGGTAACTGCGGAGGGTTGGGAGTGTGGGTCAGGCTCCTACTCACACTCTTCCCCCCACCTCCCCATCCCATCCCCTGCTTTTCCATCTACAACTCCCACTGTCTTGGAAAGCAGCCAACCGATTTGTTGCATCCTGCCACGGTCTCTTCACCACCCCTCCTCCCCCAGTCAGGAAGTAAATCACGTGAATGAGATTACACACCACCAGATTCAAGGACAGTTTTTTTTCCCACTGCCAGACTGAACAAACCTCAAAATAGTGAAATTATGCTGCTTTTGCTCCATACCAACTGATCTCTCTCCATCACTTTTTGTATTTTTGCACGGGGTCTAAATTGTTGTATTATATGATCAAGGTGCCTTCTGTCTGTTCCAAAACAATATCTATCTCTGCATCTTGGTATATGTGACTGCTATATAGTCAGGATCATGTGAACTATTTTGTAACCATGTAAGAATACGCCATTCTCCTCTGCTGTTATATTTTTAAAATAGCTTTTGAATGCTAAATTGCACTTCTGCCTAAACTTTTAAAATGATTCAATAAGGTCTTCAGCCTCCCCATCCATCACTAGTTAAACTGCTGCTGCTCCAGCTATTTTTACTTCTGCAATTTTTTTTCCTTCTTCCCCTTCATATTTTAGTGATTTACAATCAATTATATGCCTTTATTCCCGTTCTCCTATACCGCAGTCACCATGTTACGTCTCTGGAGTTACTTGAGAGGCTTCTTAAATAACTTAGAGATTCAAGATTCAAATAACAAAAGAGACTTTACTTACTGATGGCTTCCACCATCTCAGGAAACTGTTCACACACACTTATATACATATACATGCGCTCCACCCCCCCCCCACCCACCCCAGTCCTGCACTACAGTTACTACAGTGAGAAGGGTGTACTCTTACGCAGTTACAAAATAGTTCACATTATCCTGACTCAATAGATATATATATTAACTTGACGAGTTTTAGTTTAACATCCCCTCTGGAAAGTGGTTCTGCTGACCACGAAACATTCCTGTTGCTTATGAGTGTAATGCCAGTCATGGGAGTTCACGTTTCTGGAAAGGCACCAGAACTTAAAACCTTCTGGCCCTGACACAAGTATATCTCAAGCAGTGGTTCTCAACCTTTCTCTTTCCACTCACATACCACTTTAAGTATTCCCTATGCCATTGGTGCTCTTTGATGAGTAAGGGATTGCTTAAGGTGGTATGTGTTTGGAACAAAAAAGTTCGAAAAGCACAGTTTTATTCATCCCTAATTGACTCGTTATGTGCATGGTTTCATAACTCCAAAGAAATTGGGCCAATTATCATTTTTCTCAAGCAAAATATTTCAGTAACAATTGGGTGATTCTCAACCTTCCCTTCCCACTCACATCCCACCTTAAGCAGTCCCTTACTCATCACAGAGCACCGATGACCTAGGGATTACTTATGTGGGATGTGAGTGGAAAGAAGAGTTGAGAACTATTGATCTAAAAGTTACTTAAAGTCAAAAGAATTGAAAAAAAAATGCAATTCTGTTTGACCTGATTTTGAGGTAGAAGGTAAGAGGGACAAGGCTTACTTTAAATTGAGACATAAAGCATGGTAACAGGCCATTTTGGCCCATGTGTCCATGCCACCCAACATACATGACATCAAACTACAGATGCCAGTATTTTTTTTGAACAGTGGGAGGAAACTGGAGCCCCCAGAGGAAACCCACACAGACTCAAGGAGAGCGTACAAACTCCTTACAGACAACATGGGATTTGAAACTCAGGTCCAGTCCCAATTACTGGTGCTGTAAAGGCATTGCATTAACCACTACACCAACCATGCCCCCATTATATTGATTAATATTGAAGGAACACATGAAATACAGATAATCCAGGCAGCCATCTTAAACATACATTAGGCCCCTTGCATGGGTAAATCTTCTTCTTCTTTGGCTTGGCTTCGCGGACGAAGATTTATGGAGGGGGTAAAAAGTCCACGTCAGCTGCAGGCTCGTTTGTGGCTGACCAGTCCGATGCGGGACAGGCAGACACGATTGCAGCGGTTGCAAGGGAAAATTGGTTGGTTGGGGTTGGGTGTTGGGTTTTTCCTCCTTTGCCTTTTGTCAGTGAGGTGGGCTCTGCGGTCTTCTTCAAAGGAGGCTGCTGCCCGCCAAACTGTGAGGCGCCAAGATGCACGGTTTGAGGCGTTATCAGCCCACTGGCGGTGGTCAATGTGGCAGGCACCAAGAGATTTCTTTAGGCAGTCCTTGTACCTTTTCTTTGGTGCACCTCTGTCACGGTGGCCAGTGGAGAGCTCGCCATATAATACGATCTTGGGAAGGCGATGGTCCTCCATTCTGGAGACGTGACCCATCCAGCGCAGCTGGATCTTCAGCAGCGTGGACTCGATGCTGTCGACCTCTGCCATCTCGAGTACCTCGACGTTAGGGGTGTGAGCGCTCCAATGGATGTTGAGGATGGAGCGGAGACAACGCTGGTGGAAGCGTTCTAGGAGCCGTAGGTGGTGCCGGTAGAGGACCCATGATTCGGAGCCGAACAGGAGTGTGGGTATGACAACGGCTCTTTATACGCTTATCTTTGTGAGGTTTTTCAGTTGGTTGTTTTTCCAGACTCTTTTGTGTAGTCTTCCAAAGGCGCTATTTGCCTTGGCGAGTCTGTTGTCTATCTCATTGTCGATCCTTGCATCTGATGAAATGGTGCAGCCGAGATAGGTAAACTGGTTGACCGTTTTGAGTTTTGTGTGCCCGATGGAGATGTGGGGGGGCTGGTAGTCATGGTGGGGAGCTGGCTGATGGAGGACCTCAGTTTTCTTCAGGCTGACTTCCAGGCCAAACATTTTGGCAGTTTCCGCAAAGCAGGACGTCAAGCGCTGAAGAGCTGGCTCTGAATGGGCAACTAAAGCGGCATCATCTGCAAAGAGTAGTTCACGGGTAAATAGAGATTATTGAAATGTGAGCGTCTGCAGACGCTGTGATTGAGGAACTCAGCTGGTCTTTTCAGCCAATCTATAGGAGACAAGATATATTGGTGACCTTTCGGGCCTGAGCCCCTCTTCAAGGATAAATTAGAAAAGACAGAAGCAGGATATATCAGGAGGTCTAAAATTCAAACAATGGGAGAGGAATCCAGACCACGAAAAGGGGTTAATTGGATGTGACAAAGGACTAGGTAAAATTTATCATGTCTATGCAAAAGGAGACAGGGAATGGAGAAGTGGGAAGAAGTGGGTGGGGTCGTTTTAATAAAAGCCAGAGAATTCAATATTAATGCCATCCTGTTGGAGGGGTCCTAGTTGGAAGATTAAGTGCTGTTCCTCCAATTTATGGGTGGTCTCAGTCTGGCAGTGCATGAGACCATGGACAGGCATGTCAGCAAGGGAATGGGATGGAGCACTGAAATTAGTGGCCACTGGGAGATCCACACTATTGCGGCGGACAGAGCCAAGTTGCTCAACAACAGAAATGATTAGTTAGGAACCACCCAGTCCCGTGCAGAAATCAGATGGCTCCAAGGGAAGAGGTGGAGCCTTTCTTGTTTAATTTTTTTAATGTAGACATACAGCACGGTAACAAGCCCTTTCGGCCTATGAACCCGCGCCACCCAATTACAGCCCATTGACCTACAATCCCCAGTACGTTATGAAGGATGGGAGGAAACTGGAAATCCTGGGGGAAACCCACAAAGACACGGGGAGAACGTACAAACTCCTTACAGACAGTGTGGGATTTGAACCCCGGTCCAGATCACTGGCGCTGTAAAGGTGCTGCACTAACCGCAACGCCAACCTTGCCGCCCACTGTTAGCAAGGCCTTCCAGCCATTCAGCATGAGAGAGAGAAAAGATCCAAGAAAATACAGGATCATTTAAAGGCTGGGATTGAAGTGGAGTGAAATATCTTGATTCTACAGTAGAATGCAGACGCTGGAATCTAAAACCAAACACAACCTGCTGGAGGAACTCAGCAGGGTGTGAGCTTCTACACTAGGAGACATTTCAAGTGGCAACTCTTCCTCTGGACTGATTTTTAATCAGGATTTTGGTTCTGAAACGCTGTGCGTAAGAGCCACAAGTTAACCAAAGTGATTGTGGAGTGAAGACATCAGACAGATTTTCCACTCTCCAGCTCTGAAAACTCTCATGTTAAATTTTGAGGCCGTATAAGGAAATCAAAATGATCTTTTGTTTCCAGCAGAGTTAAGGGAATTTGGCAGAAAAGCCTGCATTACTTATTCCGAGATCTATAAGTGGAAGAAACACATTGCTGCATACTTGACTATAAATATTTTATTTCACTCAACTTTAATAAAAGAAAACTAAGATTAAAACACTAAAATCAACATGAGCTCTAGCTCCAACTTAGCATCACTGGAGCAGAATTCTCAGAGCAGGTTATTCTTGGGCAGCCTTGTTGAGTGGAAAGTTAAAGGTTAGGCTCATTCCCATCAGAAAGCAAAGAGAACTATTTTTTGCCTCAGACTCCTGCAGTGGCTCCTCAAGTTTATTCCACCCTTGGAAGAGATAAGTAGGCAACAGGGGCATATCTATGGAATGGTAGGCATGACACGTGCCCTGGGTACCAGTTGAAGAGGGGCGCCACTTGATGCTGGGGGGTGGGGGGGGTAGAGGTGTCACTGAGAGCCAGCACCACCCCCATCAGTACCGCCACCAACCTCCACCCCCGTACTCCCTTCCTCGTCCTACCATTCGCTCTCAATGCCAAATGCAGGAAGGCGGCCGCCAAGGCCAGCTCTCGCAAGACCTCCTTGTTGCCGTTTATTTTGACGCATTGGCCACCCCTGCCATAGGTGCCATTTTGATTAGATACACCCCTGGCAGGCCATGGTCCAATCACCCAGTGCAAGATGAATTTGTGGGCCTGGTCTCCATCTGCCTTGGCTATGGATGGAAAAGCACACATGGCCCTGTGCCTCCTGTTGGAAAGTCTGCATGACTCGTGTGTGCAGAAAGTTGATCCCACTGTGATCAGACTGCTGCCAAGTAAATTATGTAAATGAGGAGGGTGGGTGGTGGGGGGGGGGGGGGGAGAAATGCTGTACTTTTGGAAGCGCCATCTTTCAGATGAGACTGAGGCATGGTTAGCATAGCAGTTAGCATAACGCTGTTACAGCACCAGTGAGTGGGCCCACTCTGTCAGCATGGATTTCCCTGGGGGCTCCAGTTCCCTTGTACTAACTTAGCAGTTAGTGCAACACGGTTACATTGTCAGTGATCGGGCCTGTTCTGTCTGTTAGGAGTTTGTACCTTCTCCCCATGCCTGCATGGATTTTCCCTGGGGATTCTGGTTTCCTTCCACTGTCCGAAACGTACTAACTTGGCAGTTACAGCGCCGGTGATCAGGCCCACTCTGTTTGCGTGGATTTTCCCTGGGCTCTCTGGTTTCTTCCCACCATTTGAAACGTACCAAGAGTGTAGGTATAATTGGGTGGCACGGGTTCATGGGCCAAAATGGCCTTTTACCATGCTGTTATGTCTAAATTTTAAAATTTTAAAGGTCACATGGTGAACTTTCTGTGATCTCCTGGTGTCTCAGACAATACTTATCTATAAACCATTGTGCTGCTTGTGGGATCTTGCTATGTGGTAGTGATGACCATTACAACAGTGGGTACATGTTAATTGCTTTTCATTGGCTATAAAAAGTGAGGGCCTGATATGAATGAAGCTTCTTTTCCTTCTTACTGCACCACCTCCCTTGACAAATTATCTGTGTTTATCTTCCCTGTGGTCAGACCTGAGCTGACTTCCCTTTCTGCCATTTCATCGAAGCAGACACCAGGGATGGATAAATTGTGTCACCTGGCGAAACCGGCTTCTTCTGTTCTCTGTAACTTGGCAGAACAAAGTGCTGTGAATCGGCTGCCAAAAGAGCCAACTCTCAAGGTGTGAAGTTGGCACCGAGCGAACAAGAGCGCCTCATGTAAGGAGAAACCAAAGACATCCAGTGGCCCGAACCAACCTAGTGCTCATTAAGACCCTCCACTGCTTAAATCAACCCTTACCGCAAATTCACCGATCTGCTGGCCTAACTCAACCCGGCATGGAACTAATCCACATGCACACTTTGGTTCGGACTGCAGGTATCCTGCACTTACATTGTTTTCAAATACTAACTAACGAAAAACATATGAAAGCTTTCCAAGACTGAACTCACTGCTGGATCAGATTTCAACAATTCCAGCAAAGTATTTTAGATTTGTCCTTTTATAATGAAACCTTCGGAGCAAATAATAAATTATGAGAAACATTTATTTATTTCTTCTGGAAAATACGTTTCTTGAGGATTGCCACTACGTTTATTTCCCAAGTGTTTCCAGTAAAAGTCTTCTTCTCATCTTCATCTCCATTTTTGGCCAGAGGTTGCGTTTTTTTGTATGACTCAAGCCGGAAATGATTTCGCCAGTCCACTCTAATCAAAACAATGCCGGTTCAAAGAATAGTACTATTCCCCGCTAATTTTCCCATTGTCCCCACGTCCCCAGAGTTCTACCTGCTTTCTACACCAAGGACGTTTATCTTTGGCTTGGCTTCGCGGATGAAGATTTATGGAGGGGGTAAATGTCCACGTCAGCTGCAGGCTCGTTTGTGGCTGACAAGAACGATGCGGGCCAGGCAGACATGGTTGCAGCAGTTGCAGGGGAAAATTGGTTGGTTGGGGTTGAGTGTTGGGTTTTTCCTCCTTTGCCTTTTGTTAGTGAGGTGGGCTCTGCGGTCTTCTTCAAAGGAGGTTGCTGCCCGCCAAGGACGTTTATATCAGCCAAAGAACCTCCCAATCCACATCTTTAGTGTGTGAGAGGAAGCTGTGGTGTGGAAATAAGTTGGAAGGGTTCAAAACGTGGCACATACATATATAAACATACACGCGCACACACACACACACACACACACACACATGTACACCCACATGTACACCCACACACAAACCCACACACACACACACACGCAAATCCACATGCACATTTGCTCAATCAGAGTTGCTTGCACACACACACACCCACACACAAGCACATACATACACACACACACACACACACACACACACACACACACACACACACACACGCACACACATATGCAAAGCAGTAATGCCTAAATCATACCCATCAGATACAAATGAATTACTAATGATCACAACACAGTAATTAGCAGATAAATACAAATCTAGCATTGAGTGAGGCATGAGTGTATGCCATGTGTAAACTAGCTCATGTGCTGTGATAGATACCTTGGCCATACAGGAGCTAGCCCAGGTAGGCCCAAGTGACCTTAGATGATGAGTGGGACCAATTGGAAGGTGTCTTTATCTGTGGGTAGGTCTAATCCTGATTGACATTTGGAAATGATATTCAACCTGCATCCTGCCTGGGTGGTCAGGTGACCCTCCAGATGCAACCACATGTCTGACCTGATGGTCACATGTCTAACCCTCCAGGTAACAGAAGCCCTTAGAGACACCTGGAGAATGGGGCAAGTCCACAGAGAATACAGACAATGGCAGAGGGAAGGATTGAACCTGGTTCTACCAGCTGTGCCACAGTGTATCCTGAAAACTTTTCCCTTTCCTCCTTTAAGAAGGTGACCATGTGAAGATGGAGAGAAACAAGGAGACAGCAGAGGTGGAGATCGAGAAGAATTCACTGAAGTGCTGGAGAAACTCAGCATCCATGGAAAGCAATAGGCAGTTGTCTTTTCGTACCTTCCATGAAGGGTGCAGGCTCCAAATGTCAACTCCCTATTGCTTTCCATGGATGCTGTATGATCTGCTGAGTTTCTCCAGCTCTTTTGTGTACTGGGGGAAGATTGATCCTCATAAGGAGATCAACTACCACTTTCTCCAGATACAAATATTTGAGTAAATCAGTCCTCCAGGGATGAATTTTCATGAATTTTCACTTTAAATGCTTTGTGCAAAACATGCAGTATAATAGCAGTTTATACACACATAGAATCATAGAAAATTCCAACACAGAAATCAGGCCTTTTGGCCCTTCTAGTCTATGCCAAACAATTATTTTGTCTAGTTCCACAGTCCATACATTTCCCATCCATGTACCTGTCCTAATTTTTCTTAAATGTTAAAATTTCCCCACGTTCACCACTTTGGCTGGCAACTCATTCCATACTCCCATGACTCTCTGTGTGAAGAAATTCCCTAATGTAGCCCCCAAACCTCCGCTTTTACCCTTAACCCATGTCCTCTGGCTTGTATCTCACCTACCCTCAGTGGAAAAAGCCTATCTACATTTACTCTGTCTATTCCCTCACAATTTTAAATACTTCTATCAAATCTCCCTTCATTCTTCTATGCTCCAGGAAATATAGTCCTAACCTGCTTAACCTCTCCCTGTAACTCAGTTCCTGAAGTCCAGGCAACATCCTAATAAATCTTCTCTGTACTCTTTCAATCTTATTTATATCTTTCCTGTAGTTAGGTGACCAAAACTGCACACAATACTCCAAATTTGGCCTCACTATCTTATACAACTTTACCATAACATCCCAACCCCTATACTCAATACTTTGATTTATGAAGGTCTTTACACACTCTATCCACGTGTGATGCCACTTTTGGGGAATTTTGTACATGCATCTGTGTTCCCAGTTCCCTCTGTTCTACCACACTCCTCAGTGTTCTACCAGTCACCATGTATGTTCTCCCTTAGTTTGTCCTTCCCAAATGCAACACCTCACACTTGTCTGGATTTTCTAGCCCATTTTTCCAGCTGGTCCAGATCCCTCTGCAAGCTTTGAAAACCTTCTTTGCCATCCACAACACCTCCAATCTTTGTGTCATCTCCAAACTTCCTGATCCAATTTACCACATTATCATCCAGATCATTAATATAGATGACAAACAACAATGGTCCCAGCACCGAGCCTTGAAGCACACTACTGGTCACAGGCCTCCAATCAGAGAGGCATTCATCCACCACTACTCTCTGGCTTCTCCAAAAAAAACAATGATAAATCCATCTTACTACCACTCCATGACTGAATAATGAATGACTGAACCTTCCTGACTAACCTCCTGTGTAAGACCTTGTCAAAGGCCTTACTAGAATCCATGTAGGCAGCCTCTCCTTCATCAATGTTCCTGGTTATCTTCATGAAAACTCTATATAAGATTTGTTAAACACAACCCTGGGGATTTATCCATCTGTTTTGCTGTAAGAAAGCAAGCATCTCCTCCTCTTTAATCTGCAGACCTCATTGCTTGTTTTCACCCCCTTTCCAAATGCATTTCCACTGAAGCCAATTTCCCAAATTGAACAGATGGGGCACAATCCACAGCGTTTTATGATGTTACTGCAAGTAAACAAAGTAACTGTCTTTCTCCTAGTGTCCAGGAGCCACACTGCAAAGAAAGCAACCTCCTGCCTTCACTACTGAACAATCTTATGGGGCATTTAACATATCCCTGCACCACCCAATTAAGCCAATTGCTCTCAAGATACGCACATGATTTTAACAGAGAATTTACACTTGATGGGGCCTGGGTATTAAATTCCCAAACATATTTCATCTTTAATTGAGTAAGATGAACCTGTGTTCTCTGGGGTTCAAAAAAAAGAGCGCTAATCTCTCGGTAAGTTGTTACGTTCTCAAAGGGGTTTTCAGAGACAAGTTTGGTATGCCATTTCTCCCAGCTTCACAAACTAGATCACAGTGACAGGGCAGCGCAGTGACCTGGGCTCAGTGCTGTCATCTACTTGTGTGGAGTTCACCAGTTTTCTCAATGGTCGTGTGAGTTTTCCCCAAGTGCTCCCCAGTTTCATTCCATATCCCAAAGACGTGAAAGTTGTTAGTCACTGGAATTACTCCCTGGCCAGGGGAGGTGGTAGGGCCATTGGGCACGTGAGGGATTTCTCTGAGAGTCAGCAGAAAACAGCTTCCTTCCATGTCATAGGGAAAATAAGAAAGATAATGTAAGGAGAAGGGTTGTAAATCTTTTGACTTCTCAACACTTCGGTTCCTATACCATCATGATAGACCTGAGAACATTTAAGGGATTAATATTGTATTAGAAATTAACTTTGGAGGAGAATATATGTCTGCCATCAATATATTCTGAATCCCTTTTTGAGATCATTTTGAGGAGGGGCAATATTTACATGGCACCCCATCCTCGGCCCTAATACAGAACGATATGGGAATAGTGTGGAGTAGTCAGATGGGATTGATTAGCCTTGATTTGACTGATGGCGGAGTGGTCTACACAGGCTCCTGGATATTACAAGTGTTTTCAGTTCACAATAAAATCAAAAGTCGTTTCATTTCAGAATTCGATTTGATTTATCCGTGACTGCCAGGCTGGGAAATAACTTCTTTCTGCAGATTGTGACATTAATGAATAGCATCCTGTAACTGAGTAAATCATTCCAAAATATTCACATATATATTTATTTTAAGATGTAACATATCTTACACTTATAACCTGCATAAAGATGCATGTGATTATTTTGTGCTCTGTATTGTATGTGCATGGAGAAATCCTGAATCTGGTTGTATATGTACAGTCAGACAACAGAAAAGGGCAACTTTTAACTATGTCTTTTTCACTCACATTCAAAAACACAGTGAATTTTGAAATGTTTTAATAGTAACTCCTGCTGCATAATTTTTTAAAATATTATATTTTTAAATTAATTTTTTAAATACATTTTGGCCCACAAGCCCTTGCCACCCAATTAACCTACATCCCTGGTACGTTTCGAATGGTGGGAGGAAACCGGAGCCCCTGGGGAAAACCCAGGCAGACACAAGGAGAACGTACAAACTCCTTACAGAGAGTGCAGGATTCGAACCCCGCTCCCGATCGCTGGTGCTGTAACAGCGTTGTGCTAACTGCTACGCCAATCATGAAGCCCGCTATAAATCCAAAACTAGATCACATCTCTTCAGTAGAGGCTCCTATCATATAATCGGACTTGACTGGTTTCACACTGAGCTGCTATTTATAAATACATTTTACCAAAGCTCCACCTTCAATGAGGAAAATTATTGGAGCTGTTTTGCTTAATTAGGGCAAGGAAATGCAGTTTTGAACTGATAAAAACTTCAAGTAAATGTTCAACAGAAGATGAAGTGTTTTGACATGAAACCTCAACATTTCCTCAGAATCAGAATTTATAGTCATGAACAAGTCATGAAATTTGTAGTTTAGCAGCAGCGTCACAGAGTAAACGTTCATATAAACCACCTCATAAAAATAGGGCACAAAAAGTTCAAAGTGAGACAGGGTCTATGGTTTATTGTCAATTCAGGAATCTGATGGCAGCGGGGAAGAAGCTGTCCTTGTGCAGCTGTGTGCTTGTCTTTAGGCTCCTGTACCTTTTTTCTGATGGTAGCAGAGTGAAGGGCATGGCCTGGGTGATGGGGATCTTTGAGGACATAGGCTGCTTTCTTAAGATACTACCTCTTGTAGATGTCCTCAATAGAGTGAAGTCTCGTGCCCATGTGCCGCAAGCTAAGTTAACCACCCTCTGGAGTTTTTTTCTTGTCCTGAGAGTTGGCATTTCTGTACCAGAGGCTGATGCAACCAGACAGGATGCTCTCCATGGTACATCTCTGGAAATTTTCGAGCTCCTCAACTGCCTCACCAAGTATAGCCACTGGTGACACTCTTTCCCCACACAGATGCTACTCGAGCTACTGAGTTCCTCCATCAGATTGCTTTTCACTCCGGGTCCCAGCAGTTTTTTTTTTAAGACCACTATAGTATGGTAACTGGCCCTTGCAGCCCACTTGCCCACGCCATGTGACCAATTAACCTACTAACCCTGAATGCCTTTGGAATGTGGGAGGAAACCGGAGCACCCAGAGAAAACCCACGCAGGTCATGGGGAGAAGGTACAAACTCCTCACAGACAGCGCCGAATTTTAGCCCAGGTCGCTGGCGCTATATTAGTGTTGGGCTAACCACTGCACTAACTGCACCATACTGATCTGTGGTCCCTTATGACTTTAGCATACGTGATGGGCTGCTATAAATGGGAGCTCTGACAAGCTAACACATCTCAGGTTTGTTCAGGGCTGGACTGGTTTATCCAGGACTTGAGTGGAGAGGCCATAGGTCTCCAATGAGAATCCCATCAGATCTTCCTGTAGGCCACAGACCATCCCCATCTGGGTGTACAATTGGTGAGTCGACGTCCTCGAAATCACCACCAAAGAGCACCTTCATCACACAGGCAGGAGCCGCTCAGGAAGGCAAATTCAGCAGCATGCTTTTGGGATGGTTGGGAATCAATGTTAGATTAGATTAGATTCAACTTTATTGCCATTGAGTCAAGTAAAATGCAAAGCCAATGAAATACAATTAGTATCCAACTAGAAGTTAGAAAAAATAGCACCATATACAAATAATTACATGCAAGTAAAAACAAGCGCATTCAGCAAGCAAACAATTTTAAAAGTACTGACAGTACAATGTGAGAGCAGGACCACTCAGTGCTGGGATTTAAGGTTCAGCAGGGTCACAGCCTTGGGGCAAAAAAGTTCTTCTTAAGCCCGCTGGTTCAAGAGCGAAGGCTCCTGCAGCGACTACCGGATGAGAGAAGAACAAAAAGTCCATAGCTTGGTTGAGATGCATCCTTGATGATGCTCTTTGTCCTGCCCAGATAGATAGTGGGCAATTAAATGATGATAATCTGCTTGGCAGTTTTCACTGCCAAGTGCTTTACTGGACAATTGTCCGATACTGGACAATTGCCGTACCTCACTGAGATGCCATAAGTCAGTATGGTCTCAGCGGTAAAAATCCATCAGTATTCTGGGACAAAGGTCTACTTTCTTCAGGCTCCACAAGAAATAAAGGCGCTGTTGTACCTTTTCGATCAGGATGGAGGAGTTCAGACACCAGGTGAGATCATCGGAAATGTGAACACTGAGGAATTTGAAGCTTGATACACGTTCTACCACAGCTCCGCTGATGTAAATTGGGGCATGAGTGTGGCTTCCAGCATGCCTGAAGTCCACAATGATCTCCTTGGTCTTCTGAGTGTTAAATGCGAAGTTATTGCCGGCACACCTTGCAGCAAGTGCTGGACCTCATGCTTTGCCAGTGATGCCTACATCCAATAATTGAATAATGCAAACGAATGGTGACCTGCATAAATCTAATATAATCTGCAGCAATCTTTCTGATCAAATTCCATCTAATGTTGGCTCAAGGAAGACTGAACATAAGAGCATTATAGCCCACTACAGGCCCTTCAGCCCACAATATTGTAAACCCTACTCCACAACAAGGGTTGGCGTAGTGGTTAGCGCAATGCTGTTACAGAACTAGCGATCAAGACCAGGGTTCAAATCCCTTGCTCTCTGTAAGGCATTTGTACATCCTCCCCATACTTACATACCCCTGGTGCTCCAAGACGTACTGGGTGTTGTAGGCAAATTGGGTGTGATTGGGCAACATGGGCTTGATGGGCTGAAATGGCCTGTTACTGTGCAGTAATTCTAAATTAAAACAGTCTAATCCTTCCCCACCTCACACCCATAGCCCTCTATTTTTCTTACAAACGTGTGCCTATCTTAGTTCCTTTTGAATTGTACCAACCTCCACCACCATGCAGCTCTTGAACGCAGGAAGTTCACAGAGGGAAGCACAGTGACCCGACTATTAGAGTAGCCTCCTTGAAGAGCCAGAAACCCAGGTTCAGCCCTGTCAGTGCATTCTCACTGTGAAGGATTTGGTTTCCATCTGGATCTCAGGACTCCTTCCACATCCCAAAGGGGTGCCGGTTGCCAGACTAATGGGTCGCCATCAATTTCCCCTTGTGCAGAGGTGAGTGCTAGAATTTGGGACAGGTTGATGAGATTGTGGGGGAAGTAAAAATGGATGTAGTGTCAGAATAGTGTAAATGTGTGCGTGAGCGCTGCTGGGCGAATGATTCTGACGCAAAGTGCACAGACTGTACAACAGGCTTTAATTAGCTTAAACTTGTATACATCAGTCTTGGTATCTTTGTTGGGTCCAGATGTCTGACTGCCCCCGAAGGGGTCAGCTCGAGTCTTTATATGGGCCGGTGATTGACAGCTGGCAGGTGGGGCCAGCCTCCCTGGTTGCCAACCTGCAGGTACAGTGGTTGCCCCCTGCAGTAGGCCGGTGGGAGCACGGCCAGTGTAGTGGTTGCATCACCACAGTGTGGGTTAATGGTTGATAGAGTGGATCCGAGAGCCTACTTCATGCTCTGTGCCTCCATTACTCTATATGAGTCTCAGTAAAATTTCTTGGCATAATGCTTCATGTGGTATAGTAATGGAATGGAGAGCTTTGTGCTAGTTCAGCCTCATCATAAGCTAGTAATATATTTACTGAACGAAATAATGAAAATTATAATCAGTTAGCTATGGACTGGGGAATAAGGCTGTCACAATCTCAAACCTCTTGAGGTGAAACATGCAAGTTTCCAGAGGTTGTGATTGTAATAAAAGCACAAAAATGCTGGAAGGAACTCAGCAGGACTCCCAGTGTCCATGGGAGGGAAAGATACCTCGACAAAAGGGCCTGAAACGTCAGTTATGCAGGTGGTGATGGAACACGGTAATGCGGGCATATCCAGGCATGTCCTCACTGGGATGGGCAGGCTGGCCCGCCTTCCATACCTGTAGCCCCTCCCCAAAAGATCCCCTAATAAAGGCTGAGAGCCCTCGTCTCCTCCCTCATACCTGCCTTGGACGTGAGCCAGCAGCATGTAGAGGTATGTCTGGGTCTTCCGATCAATAAAGCCTTTGACTCTTGCTTGTGGTCATTGATCGCGCCACACAGCTATACCCCATTTTACGAATTGTTGGCTTTATGAATATTTACTTTTATGAAGAAACCTGTGTTCGCTTTACGAAAGGATTCGAATGGTTTTTCACTTTTACGAAAATAACCATCAATAGTAGTGTTTGGGTCTTCGCTTTACGCTATTTCAGCTTTCATAGGAATGCTCTAGTTTCTTAAAGCAGGGTATATCTGTATATCTTTACCTCCTGTGGACGCTGCGAGATCTGCTGAGATCCTCCAGCATTTCTGAGTTTTCACTCTAACCCCTTGCAGTTGATTCTCAGTTTCTTGGCGTAATGAAGTCCGCCGTCTGTCGTCCAGCTATCATTCTCTCATTCCGAGATAAAGAATGGCAGCTCACTCTGATAGCTGCCTGTGCTTGGGCAGAACGGCTCTGGGAGGTTGGCAGCTTACTTTGAATGCAATCCACGCACTCAGACTGCCTGTCATTAAAGGGCTCTGCAACAAAGAGGAGAGGGAATTGCACACTGTCATCCCAGTTTAATGAACATATTCATTCACGCCCGAATAACCAAATGCTGAATGTGCCCAACGGCTGGGAATTGATGAGGTGGGACAGATCTCATTAACTGCTGGGGGAAACAGCCTCCACAATACAGAGAGGGACAGCCATTGCCAGTAACCAGCACTAATTGCCTGAAATCAGCTGTGACTTGACTTCATTTAAAAGCTTCTTTATGACTAGGGTTTGATACAAGCTACTCAAGCACATCCTATTTGGTGGAAGGAGAATGGATAGAGCACTGCTGAGTACAGTGGCCATGACACCAGCATTTGAGAAGGGAAATATATTGACAAGTGCCACAGAGCACCCACTAGGAGCACCAGCGGAGAGACAGCTTATCAACTATGCTGTCTTCAATAGGATCTGCTCTTAACGGTGCATCAGTTCATTCTGTTTACACGGAGCTCGCTTTGGCCTTGATGAAATGAGTGTTGCCTCCCATCGACATTCCACCAGTGCACACAAATGCAGTCAAATACCAACACACACACGCACACACACACACACACACACACACACACACACACACACACACACACACACACAGGTACACGCAGACATGTGCACGCGTACATGTACACACACTCACACAATCATAATCCCACACACACATCACATACACCAACACGTATACACAGACTCTCTCACAAACCCTCCGTCTCTCTCACACACACAAATTCACACTCATATGTACACCCACATGCTTACACACACACACACCCACACACACACCTCACAAACAGCCACAGATAAACAAAACACACACACATCCACACACACATACACACAAACACACACCTCACAAACACCCACAGATAAACAAAACACCCACAGATAAACAAAACACACACAAACACACACACACCCACAAATACACACCTCACAAACACCAACAGATAAACAAGACACCCACAGATAAATAAAACACACACAAACACACACACACCCACACACACACCTCACAAACAACCACAGATAAACAAAACACGCACAAACACAAACCTCACAAACACCCACAGATAAACAAAACACACACGCACCCACACACACACACCCACACACACCCACACACACACACCCACACACACACACACAACCACACACACACACACACACACTAACATGCATATCTACACATACACACACCCACACACACCTCACAAACACCCACAGATAAACAAAACACACACACACACACACACACACACACACACACATTTTTTTGGATTTACTTCACCTCACCTCTTTGCAATAACACACCAGAACACCGCGATGATGTCTGTCAGTCCAACTTTGCCTTTTGCCCCAGAGGGATGTATGTGTGAACTGATTTCACTGTGTTTACCCCATAATGCTCTTTTATACTTTTCCACTGCTTTTGGTAAGCCTTTGTGACTTGGAGCAGGTTAGAGTTGCTCTTGCTGTTTCCTTCATGGAGTTGAAATGAATAAATGGCATAGTCACAGGACCCAACATCAATATCTCACTCACCGTCTTATGGTGGCACTTAGTTTCACATCCAAAACCCCTAAATCAAACTGAATAAACGTTTTAGAGAGCTCATCGTAACCTGCAACAGTGTAATAGCTGTCTTACATGAATACCATCCTAGAATGTCATCAGTTGTTTCTCTTGGAATCCGTGTCATTAATTTTCCTCAATAATCTCCCTTGTGATGTTCAATTCCACTTTACTTTTTACCCCATCCTCCCATTTCTTAAAACTAGAAATAGCAACTTCATGCTTCATTTTTTTAAAATTTATTTTAATTTAGACATACAGCATGGTAACAGGCCATTTCAGCCCATGAGAACGTGCCACCCAATCTATACCCCATTAACCTACACTCCAGTATGTTTCAAACGGTGGGAGGAAACCGGAGCCCCCAGAGAAAACCCACATACACACGGGGAGAACATACAAACTCCTTACAGACAGCTTGGGATTCGAACCCCCATCCGGTCCTGATTACTGGCGCTGTAAAGACGTGGCGTTAACCACCACACTTCTTGCTTCTTCATTGAAGACTCCATCACCACTGGGAGTTGAGGGTCACAATTTGGAACATGAACACAATGCACTCAGTCCATGAACACCGTCAGCACCCAACATAAACCAAGGGGGCAGAGACCAATGCAAGTCATCAAAATGTGAAAGATACAGCTTTCTCCAGCCATCTGCTCAGAGCTAATGAGGTAAGCATCCATAGTGTTGGCTAGGACTCAAGGGAATATAAAGTGTACAGAGCATTGTAATTCCATACACAGGCAGTGATGTTGGAATGAAAGCTTTCTAAAACCAAATGCAATCATCGTCTGATTAGATCCCAATAACAAGAAAGAGGATCAGTTGAAAAGGAGGATTTGGATGTGTTCTGTAGTGAAAGAGCCACAAAAATAAAGGAGACAGACAAATGTATGGAGGAATCTGAATGCATCCAGAAAGGGAATGTACTTGTCAACATTTAATTATTTGGAATAATGGGATTATAGAGGGCAGTGGAGATATAGGGCATTTCCCCATGTGTAGTTAGGCAACTGGACTCTATATTAATATACTGTAAAATTGCATCAAAGTACTTTCTAACTGTGGGGTTTATCAAAAGAGAATAATTATGGGATTGGCTGTCTGCATCCAATTTTAATGGCTTATCAATTTTATCAGAGAGAAAGTGTGTGTACATCTTGTACCCCCATGTATTAACTTGAGATATATTAAGACATGGGCTATATCATAGCGGAGTAGATGAGCTTGCCACTGCTAGGGTGGGGATTATCTGTCATAAGCAGGAGATGTATCAGTCAGTGTATTCCACCTGACACATACATCAGACTGAGCACTACCTTTCACCAGTTAAACTCTGAAAAGGAGCAACCATCATCTTTGACCCTCAGCACAATTGCTATCTGGCATCCCTCAGCCATTGTCTTTAGATGGGTTTGATAAATCATGGTGCATCTTGCCAAACTTTTCCAAAATCTTCAAGCCCCCACTCTTTGAAATTCCCTCTCTAAACTTCTCTACACTAACCCCTTCTTCCTTTCAAGACCTTTCCTAGACATTCTTTTGCATGTAAACCTCACCTGCTCATCTTTACATTATTCTTCTGCCCCATCTTGCTACCTGTATCTGAAGATTTAAAGCTGAGGGTTCAGGCTCATATCACAGTGAGGAGAGTGAATCCGAGGAAAGCACCCGCCCCAGGTAAAGTACCTGGCCAAGTCTTTGCTGACCAACTTACCAATGTATTCACGGATATCTTCAAAATCTCACTCCGGCAGGATGTGGAGCCCACCTGTTACAAACAGGTGCCCAAGAAAAGTGTAGTAACCTGCCTTAATGACTATTGACCAATAGCACTTATATTAACAGTGATGAAGAGTTTTGAAAGGCTGGTATTGAAACATATCAACTTCTGTCTGAGCAGTGACATGGATACATTCCATTTCGCCTATTGTAGCAGCAGGTCTATGGCGAATGCCATCTCACTGGCTCTATACAAAGCCCTGAAAGACCTGGACAGTAAAAATGCATTCAACAGGATGCTCTTTGTCAGCTACAGTTTGGCATTAACACCATCACCCCCTCAAAACTGATCAGCAAACTCCAAGACCTGGGAGTTAACACTTCACTGTGTAATTGGATCAGGGGTTTCCTCACCTCTAGACATCAATCAGTGAGGATTGGTAAGATCTTCTCCTCCACAATCTCCATCAGTACCAGAGCACCACAGGGCTGGGTTTTAGCCCCCGTTCTACTCACTTTACACCTACGACTGTGTGGATCAGTACGACAGTAACATCATCTACAAATATGCCGACAATACCACAGTAGAGGGTTGTATAAAGGAAGGGATGAGTCTACATACAGGATGGAGATTGAAAACCTGGCTGAATGGTGAATGTCACCAAAACAAAGGAGCTGATTATTGACTTCAGAAACGAAAATTCAGAGGTTTTCAATGCAATGATCATTGGGAGATCAGAGGTGGAGAGGGTGAGCAAATTTAAGTTCTTGGAAGTCACTATCTCAGAGGATCTTTCCTGGGCCCAATACACCAATGGCATCATGAAGGAAGTATCTCAGCACATCTACTTCCTCAGGAGTTTGCAGTGGTTTGGTATGACAGCAGAAACCCTGCCAAATTACTACAGCTATGTGGTGGAAAGTGTGCTGACGGGCTGCATCAGGGTCTGGTATGGAAGCACCAATACCCTTGAGTGTAAAGTCTTCCAAAACGTAGTGGACAGAGCCCAGGCAAAATCCTCCCCACTATCGAGAACAACTACAGGGAACGCTGCTGTCAGAGAGCCGCAGCAATCATCGAGGATCCACTCCACCCAGCACAAGCTCTGTTCTCACTGCTGCCATCAGGAAAGAGATGTAGGTGCCACAAGACTCGTACCATCAGGTTCAGGAACAGCTGCTACCCCTCCACCATCAGACTCCTCAATGTCAAACTCAATCTGGGACTCATGTAAGGACTCTTTCTTGTGCACTTCATTAATTATTTTTACTCTGTCTGTATTGCAGTCAGTTTGTTTACGTTCATTATCTCTTTACAGATCTTTATTTGTTTACACGTTTATGCTGTGTACAATTTATTTTTGCATGACCGGTAAGTGATCATTCTGCCTCGCCTGCAGCAAAAAGGAATCTCAGGGTTGTATATGCTGTCATGTATGTTCTCTGACGAGAAATTAGAAATCTGGATGTGGGATGTGTAGGACAAAAAAGAAAGTTGATTGAAATAAAATATAACACTTCGGCGCAGCACGGTTGGTGTAGTGGTTAGTGCAACGCCTTTACAGTGCCAGAGATCGGGATTGGTGTTCGAATTGGTGTAAGGAGTTTGTATGTTCTCCCCATGTCTACGTGGGTTTTCCCCGGGGGCTCCGGTTTCTTCCCACCCTTCGAAACATACAAGTTGTAGGCGGAACGGACTCATGGGCTGAAATAGTCTGCTACTGTGCTGTATGACTAAATTTAATAAATGAATCCCAGGAAAACTCTGAACATTTCACAAATGGTGAAGAATTTTTGAAGTCAAAAGAAAAATACTGCAGATGCAGGAAACACAAGATAAAATTCAAATTCCAGAAACACACAGCAGGTCAGCCAGCATCAACTCAAAATGCTAACCATTTCACCCTGCGCGGTTGCTGCCCAAGCAGCTGAACATTTCCATCATCTCCTGTTTGAAGTTGCTTCAAAATGAAGCTGTTGTGTTTAAGCAGGAAACCAAGCAGCCAAAAGCACATTCGAGGCATCCAATAATCAATGCTGTTGATTAGAGGATAGATATTGGCCAAGGCAATGGGGGAAAGGGTCCTGCTCTCCACTGCAATCATGTGGGACTTTTGTGATGACCAACAGAGAGAAAGATGATTGTAAGCACCAGAAAGGAGAAGATCGACCACTCTCCATTATATATCAATGGTTCCGTCATGGAAGGAGTGGAGAGCACAAAGTTCCGTAGCGTTGATTTAAAGAACAACTTATCCTGGACCCACAATACCTCCTCATTCATCAGGAAGGTGCAGCAGTGCCTCCATTTCCTAAGGAGATTGAATGCAAGGCTACTGGTCCCCATCTTGACAACCTTTTACAGGAGAACAGTTGAGAGGGTCCTGTCAGTCAGCGTCATTGTGTGGTATGGTAACTGTAGGGCATCGGATGAGAAGTCAGCGCAGAGGATCATAAAAACGGCCAAGAAGGTCACTGAGATCTCCCTTTCCTCCACTGACGACATTCACCAGGAGCATTGCTTAAATAGGGCTCAAAGAATTATTGAGGATCACATGGTATCTTTGGCCAACTATCATCAGGAAGGAGGTACAGAAGCATCAAAATCAGTACTGCCAGGCTGGGAAATCGCTTGTTCCTGTAGGCTGTGAGATTGTTGAACAGCTTCCCATAACTGAGTAAATTAAATCTTTATGTATATCTCTGATTACAGAAAAACCCCTGTTATCCAGAATTCAAGGAATCAGCAAAATAAAATCGTGGAAAATTAATAAGTAAAGAATATGCAAGTTTAAATTCGGCGCGCCTTGCCATTAGTTTGGCAATAGTGCAACACACAATTTTTGTGTGTGTATACGTATGTGCATTGTGGTCTGGAGGAACACTGACTTCTGGTTGTTCATGTGCAGTCAGAAGATCATCATGGCTTGGCTTTGTGGATGAAGATTTAGGAGGGATCGCAGACATGGGCACGTCCTTTGAGTCCACGCAGTGGATCTTTAAGATGGAGTGCAGTGTGTGCAGTACTGACCCCTCCCTTCACGTCCGGGGTTTATCTGCATCAGCCTAGCAAGCTGGGATGGTGACAGCCAGGTCCTCAGGCCATAGGTGTTATGTCGGAGTGTCCTTTTCCCAGGTGGACGGCCTGACGTGGCTAATGAGCCCCATCTGCCCAGGTTTGAAATTAGAGATTTCCTTCTCCTCGGCTGGCTCCCAACCAAGGCTAATGAGCTCAGCCTTACCCGTCCAGTTATACCACCAGACACTCGGCCGCGCCACGCCGTAGCAAACTCAGTGAAAACAGGAGACACCGACGAGAAGGTGTTGCTGCGGACACAGTAATGTAGGAGAGGCCAGACAGCGGCTACCGCAGCGATCACTACCCCAAGAAAGGAGAGGTGATGTAATACGTGTGCATTTTACCTGGGTGAGTGGGACATCAGGGCCAGACCTCACCTGCCACCCCACCCCCCATCAGAAGATAATAACTGAATCTTTGACTATGTAGAAAACCCACTGTACATCTTCAATGTCATCAGCATAGATCATTGCATTCCACATGGGTCTCAAGCCCACAAATCCTGATCAAGTGAGTCAGTACATCACCAAGACAGGTAAAAGTGTGGTGTTTATAAAGCAATAATAGCAAGCAATGCTTTGTGGTTTCACTTAATCCCTGATCCTGATTACAAAAGTGCATAAACAGATTGTGGAAAATGTCTGCTTGGTAATTAGAAGTACAGGAAGTCTCAAAGAGTTTAACAGTGAGAGGCGAACTGCAACAGATCATGAAGCAGGTATATCAGTGCCATGTTTGGAGGTACAGTGCACATAAAATTGTGTTATGACAGAAATTATTTGCAGAAGAGAGAAAAACAGATGGTGGTAAAGGAGGAAATGACACTTGCCTTTGCCAAACATGAGGAACACATCCAGCAAGATGGAGGCACATCACCTGAAATCCATTTTCTCTCTGGCAAAGCTTGAAAAGGAGAAGTAAACTTCCTTTGTCATCCCCTGAGCCACATTTGAAGACGTCAACAAGGAGCTGCGGTGGTTTTTTTAATATATATATATAAATCTCGTCATTATAAAACGATCCTAAAAGATACATTGCTACAGTGATTTGTCATCAAGAAAAGAACATAGAGGAAGCATCTTAACAGAAGAAAATCCTAATTAAGATGTTTGCCCTCAAGCCAAATGATTTTGAACACTTTTACTGCAGGCCTGTAATTCCATTCATATTGCCCAGCATGGCAACAATGTAAAGATAGATATTTACTAATGGCCAACATTATCCCTGTCGTTCACGTGGAATTGTTATTCACTAAAATAGATAACTCTCCTTATAAGGAAGGATCTTGCTGAGAGTCGGATAAGAATATGCTTATTAGACCCCACTGATCTCACAGACAGGAATTAAAGATCGCACTGTAACATTTGAAATTCTCCCCAGCTGACATTTTCCCCCAATCACCTGAACTAGAAAAAGTGCTGCATTTCTATTTGTGGGAGCTTGCTGTGCACAAATGAATTATTGCATTTCCTGTAATGCAACAGACACTATATTTTAAAAATATTTTTAAAATCTTTTATAGGTGGCCTGGTTAGTGTAGAGGTTAGCGCAACGCTATTCAGGTTTTAATCCCACGCTGTCTGCAAGGAACTTGTACGTTCTTCCCGTTTCTTCTGGGCACTCTGGTTTCCTCCCCCCCTTCAAAACGTACTGGGCTTGTGGGTCGCATGGGCTGGTGGGGCAGAAGGGCCTGTTTCCTTGCTGTATGGCTACATCTTGTCTTAATTTTAATTTAAAAAATGTATTTCACTGGTTGCAAATCACTTTCGGATATTGTATACACATGCAAACCTTTGCTTTGATTCACTAGTCTTTGCCAAATTGGCTACCTTCATTAATATGCTGGCTGTTTAGTAGTCATTTAATAAGTCACACCCCGGGGATTTTTTGGATATGTAATGTCTGTGGATTCATTGCAGGATTTTGCTGTGATTAATCTCTCAACTTCACTCGAATTAATTTGTCATTTACTTTTCATTGATTGACATAATTATGAGAAGCCACACACAAGCCTATGAGCTTAAAGAAGCTCATGTTAAATTGTACAATCTTCTTTCCAGCTGTGTTAACTCAGCACAGAGATAGCATAAATTCCTCTCACACTTCTTGCTCCTCACCTTTGCAGCAGGCAGGCAGCCACATGAAGACAGACTTTCTCCCATCACGCTCGATTCATAAGGCCAGGAAATGTGGGAGATGGAACAGAAACACAGTTTAAAGACGGCTTTACATCCGTCTGGTTCCTGTTGAAGATGAGCAATCAAAAGGTACCTGGCCCCATATAACCAGCAGGAAACTACAAGGCAAGTGGTGCATCTGTGATTCTCCTTGCCCTTATTCCTCACACTTCACTAGCCTCCCAATCCGGTGAGTCGCATGGCTCAGAGAACTCTACGGCATGAAACAGGAGGTGGTTTTAGTCTCCTGCCCTCTTCAATCAGCCACACTCAAAAGGTCACGCATTCTGGCAGAATCCATGGCAGAATGGATGCAGAGAAGACCATTAGATGATTTCCCAGCCCTTTTCCCCTTCACATTTCCTTGAGAGTATGCATTCTACTGGCTCTACAGGTAGCCCTTACCAAACAAGGTACATGCTGAGTTTCCCCTGGCTAGTGCCCGTCTTCAAGTAAATTCAAAACAGATCTGGGAGAGAACAAAAATTCTTTACTCAAAAGAGATAAATACTTGGAATGATCTAATATGAAAGATGAATGACTCAAATGCGCAAAGAAAGTTTGCAATGTTGCCGGATGTTGGGATTGATGAGAGGCAATGCTGAAAGCATAAGCCTAATTCACCAAATTGACTTATCTCTTCCTTGACATTTTCTTGCATTTGGTAACTTTTAAGGAAATAAATGGCTTCATTCCATTTGGACAGCTTGAGGTAGAATGTCATCTACATTAGTGGTGATGTTGGCTTCTAGGTATAGAACCTCACTACTGAAGAACTTTGGAACAGAAATAAAATTACGTTACCCTCAGGTTTTCTCACAGAACCAGTGTGATGACTAAGGCTTTGGCCTGAGAACAGACTTTCCCGTTGAGTATTTCAGGGTGGGGGGAGTTGTGTGTGTGTGTGTGTGTGTGTGTGTGTGTGTGTGTGTGTGTGTGTGTGTGTGTGTGTGTGTGTGTGTGTGTGTGTGTGTGTGTGTGTGTGTGTGTGTGTGTGTGTGTGTGTGTGAGAGAGAGAGATGGGGAGAGAGAGAGATGGGAAAGGGAGGGGGAAAGGGGAAGAGACAGGGAGAGAGAGAGAGAAAGAAAGGGGGAGAGAGGGGAGAGAGAGAGGGGGGGGGGAATAGAGAGATGGGGAGAGAGAGAGGGGAGAGAGGGGGAGAGAGAAGGGGAGAGAGGGGGACTAGAGAGATGGGGAGAGAGGGGGAGAGAGGGGGAGAGACAGGGGGAGAGACAAAGAGACTGACATTATTCAATGATTGCTTGTAGGAAATGTTTTGTGTATGAGATGGTGGAGGGGGAGGAAGAAATTAGATCAGGGAGGAGTCATGTCTAAATAACTGATGCCTTATCAAACTCAGAAACAAGTAATCATAACTATGGAATACGATCATGCCTGTTACAATGGGGATAACGATCTCATTGCACCAAGCAAACGAAGATATTGTGGATGAGTTAACAGCCTCCATCTGAAGATACAGTGATGGATGTGATCAGAGAGTGCTAGGAGGGGTAAAAACATATCGAGCAATATAAAATGAGCTGGCTTACAAACAGCCCCACAGCTGCTTTGGATTTGAGTGGGCCAGCCAGTCAGTGAAAACACATAAAACCTGTCACTTTGTGTTCTTTATATTCTCTCTGTTGAGATTATCTATTTCCCCCTGTTCAATCTCATGTTACAGAGGAATGATGGGGGCTTTAATACTGGGATCCCATCCAACCAGCGTACGGTTACAAGTCAGACAGTGCGCACTTCAGCACGAGTTATATAAATCCCCAAGGCCTGGCTATATTTATCACTGTACATGTTAATTTTGAAACAAAGCTTCCCTAATATTTGTCTGATACAGCGTCTCAAGAGAGGCATTTTAAAAATTAACACATTAAAACAATGGCCATCCATGCCAGTAATTATCTCTCGCTGAAAACTACAAACAATCATACAAGCTGGTTTGATGGATTATTTTACCCACATTCTCAACTTATTAACTTTATCAGGATTAGTCCTAACCAAGTTTCTGCTTTCCCCATTTAGGGAAAGGAAAATAGATCAATATTCCTTTCTGTGAGCTTTTTCATTGATCTGTCCTGAAGATGATCAATCATGCCACACCTGTAGAGACCATCGGTCTTTGGTTTGATTGTGTGGTCTACCACTGCCCATTTGGATGCAGGACTGGAAGACAATTAAAACCTTTGGAGCCATAACCTGGAATTTGAAGAGATATCAGATGAGGATTTAAGTATACAGTAAACGTAGCGGTCACCGCCAGCGATCGGGACCAGGGTTCGAATCCCGTGCTGTCGGTAAGGAGTTTGTATGTTCTCCCCATGTCTGCGTGGGTTTTCCCTGGGTGCTCCGGTTTCCTCCCACCATTCAAAACCAACGGTTGTGGGATCATTAAGTGCAATTGGCCTGTTACCATGGTGTATGTCTAAATTTAAATTTAAAAATTTAAATTTAAAATTTAAACAAATTGGGTGGCATAATTAAGCAACTAGTAGAGTTCTTGTTTCACAGCTCTGGTGACCAGGATTCAATCCAGGTCTCTGGTGGTCTCTGTGTGGAGTTTGCATGTTCTCACGGAGGTCGTGTGGGTTTCCTTCTGGGCATTTTCCCCACCCACCCACCCTCCCCCCCCGCCCCCGTATCCCAAAGATGAGTATGTTCGTGAGTTAATCTGCTCCTGTAGGTAGCCCCTGGTGCATTACAGAAGTTGATGGGAATGTGGAGAGAATAAAATGAGCTCTGTACAGGACGAGTGCAAATGGTTGCTTGATGGATGGTGTGGGCTCAGTGGATCTGTTTCTGTGCCCGTCGCTTGATGACTCCAAACTGATTGTGGTGTTTCTAAACTACGTTCCAATGGATTTGATGGCCAAAGCAGGAGATAACACAATCTTTCATTGTTACTAGAATGCGTAAGCTAGTAAGACTATCAGTGATGTGGTTGGATGCACACAAGAGCATTATATAGAGAAGCCATTAATTTTGTCAAAGCTTTTTCATGGGAAACTCCAATTGCTGATGCCAAGCAACGTAGGAGATCAACCTCATTTCCCCACCTCAGCAGAGAGGCCCATTTAATTACCTTTTTAATCTCAGCCTGTATACTAAAAGACATAAGTAAGAGGCCACCCACTGGCAAAGACCACCCAAAATCGCCCCCAAAGGTGGTCATATGTGCAGACTGATTTGTGTTTGACCTTCATAAAAAGTACCGGGGGCTTGGAAGGTGATTCAAATGTTCTCCTTTCAGCAATTTAAACCAAAAAACATCAGAGTGCATACAAAGTATGGTTGTTCATTTTGCTTTGATGTCCAAGCTAATATTAAATGTATGAGGAGAAATTCCATACAGCATGTTTGAAGTTTAACTATTCAGTACACTGTTGGGATAACAATCATTCTGCAAATCTGCCAGTAGGGTATTCTGCTCCAGAAGATCGTGGGTTCAAGTCTCACAACAGAGCTCAGAAGCCTGTATTAATTCATCAGTGCCATGTTAGGGGAGTGCTACACTATCACAGGAGCGGTCTCCCTGATGGAAGCGCCAAGTCGAGCAGGAGCCCCATGCACCCTCTCACAACCTATTTCAAAGACCAGCAGGTAATCCCAGAGTTATAGCGTGTTTCACAACTAATGTTCCTTAAAAAAAAAACAAGCCATTGTCCTATCCCCACTTGCTGGAAATTAGAATGGGCAAATTGGCTCCTGCGTTTGACACAATGTAATAAAGTCTACAATTCGTAAGTGCTTAATAGACTGTCAAATGCTTTGGGACTGCATGAGACTGTGATAGGCAGTATATAAAGGCACATTTTCCAATGTTGATTGGCCTGCTGTGAGTGCTATTTAACAGTTCCTGTATCTGCCTCATTTTATTTTGCCTTACTGGAGAGGCATAATATGAGCAGATGTTGTGGGAGTTTGTAGAGAGGAGTAAACCATCTAGTGCTAAAATATATTTTTCCTACTTTGAACGAATTACCCGGGAAACCAGTCTCTAAGCCACAACAGATCTGCTTTTGCAACCCACATCACAATGGTTGGCTTCACTGGGGAGTTTTAATGCATTTCATTCATCTTAAGCTCACAAGCACAGGGGATAGATGATGGTGCAAGAAACTCTCATCTCCTCACTAAGTAAAATTTTTCCAACCCCCCCCCCCACCACCCCCCCCAACTCCAGCTGAATGTTTACAAGCTCCGTTCACTCTGCCTCACCAGCGGTTGTAAGCTGGAAATGTGCTTTTGGTTAGAGAATGACTTCATGGTGAATATTTTAAAATTAACCCTTTAGGGCAGAACAACAAGCCCTGTCTGTGATATCGATCACTTGGAAACACAAAATCCAGCTGCGAAGCAGGGGGGCTTTTCACATCTACAGTTTCCGATGCTCGTGGGGAAGAACGTACATCACAGAAAGGCAGGGGGTGTTTCAGCCCATTGTTCTTGTGCTTGCTCTTTGACCAATTCATCAATGGAGCCCCAAGATCTAACCACATTATCCATTCCATATACAGTAAAAAAACAGTATTCAGCACCGATGGGAATTGATAGATGCCGGATTAGTGAATTTGCCGGTTGCTTGAGATTGCATGCTGCGTGGATTGGTGCACTGACCGCTGGGGCCGCTGATTTTAAATTTTTGTATTTCTTACCTATTTATTTTCCGCAATTTTTTCCCGGTTGCTTGGAGCTGCTGGTTGTCTGAATTCTAGATAACGGGAATTTTACTATATAAGCTGCAAATTACAATTACATTTGCTTTCACCATTTTTGCAGTGTATTCCAGACAAGAGTATGACTGGCATTTACACGGGGCGTGTGTCCTTAACATCATATGAGCAATATGTCCCTCTGGCTGTCCAAGAGCATATTTCTGAATGATAATTTGAGGGGGGGGGTGTAAATCTGTTCTCTTGTCTGCAGCCCACCCCACCCTGTGAACATCACTGACTCCACATCACAGTATTCCCACCTGCCATCTGCAGTCCAAGCCTTCCATCACAGTTTCCTCTCATCAGGTGTAAAAAAAGACATAGGAACGCTTTAATCCTCCCCAGCTTCAAGGTAAATTATAAGAAGGGCATATTTGGCTTTGCAGAAAGATTGATAATTGGGAAGAATAATTGGACGGATTAGAGGGGAGTTGAGGAGACATCATTTCACCTACATCCACAATGCGATGAAGGGTTTGGGAGTTATTGCCTAAACCCCAACCACATTTAAAAGGTGTAAATGTGACTACCCAATAGACACCAGGTTGATGCAGCTGGGAGAGCACCAACTGCAAGGGTTGAGTACAACTTGTTTGGAGTTTGCACGTTCTTTAAATTAAACCCACTTTCTGGTGTTCTTGTGGAGGATTTGAGACCAGTGACTTTGGAGAAGCCAACAATTTGTGGATCTCTTGGCCCGAACCTCCGCTTATGAAGATAAAGTTGCAGCTTTACACCCTGCTTGCCTTCAAGGGATCTTCATGAAGGGAAGGGAAGCACCAAACACAGTGTTAGACACTTGACCCATGAAACTCTCTGCTGAACGGTGCCAGCTCCCTGGCCTTTTTTTAGGATGGAGTAGTGGGGCAGCATTACAAGATTCAGGTTGAGAATTTGTACTTATCCTTCCTCCCTACCTGAAGCTGGCCATCAAGCAGAAGCTATTGTCTGGACCAAATGCCTGACTGTATTGGCTGCATCATAACACTGAGCAGAATCCAGGTGGGTTTGACAGGACAGGTGGAAGTGGCAGGGACTGGTTCCCAGAGGACGGCAACACTAGTTGAGTTTTTAACTACATTTAACCAAATAGTTTTCACACTCAATGCTTTTTTTTTATAAATGCCAGATGGATGCTTACATCTGTATTACGTTTCCCTCACATACTCCGTGGGGATTCCATAGGCAGCTTCAAAATGCCAGGCATGCCCATGGCTCAGGAGGAATCCATTTAACCCATGACATATCTAATGGAGAAAGTATATTCTCTCTCTCTCTCTCTCTCTCTCTCTCTCTCACTCTGGGTGGCAAAGCCCTGCACCCCTATAAAGACCAGGTCTTTTGCATGATACCAGAGTTGCTCTTCCCAAAAATGAAATAATGACCTTCCCAATCTGTACTGAAGCACCTTCTTGCATTTGTATTCTTCTTGGGATTCATTCGTAAGACCAGGTAGGAGCAGATTTAAGCCATATAAATAAAATATATATATTTTATTGCTCTAAAGTGATACCTATAAACATTTAATATGGATATCAAAATCCCAAAGCATTGAAATAAAAGTGAAAAACTGCTTTGAGAAATATCTTAGAAGAGAATAAGGGAATGGAAATGTGGAAAGGATGGAGGGTGAAGGAGCAGGCCCTCAATGATACAATGGAGAGAAACAAGGATGAATCAGAAGAGTAGTTTAAGGTAGGATTTAAAGGTAAGGGGGCAAATTTTAAGTTGTCAGTATTGGACCAATGGGAGTGTAATTCAGGAAAGGTGGGATGGCTATTGAAAGGGATTCGCTTCAGGATAGGTTATCTACTGTGTCTGGTGGTGGCCTCCTCTGCATCAGAGAGACGGTGCAGACTGGATTCATTGAGTACCTTCACTCTCTCCACAGCAATGGAGGGGATTTCCCAGTGGCCAGCCATTTCAATTCCACACTCCACTCCCTCGCCGACAAGTCGGTCCATGGCCTCACGCATTGCCCATAAATCGGGGGGAGCAACAACTAATCTTCCATCTCGGCACTCTCCACCCGGATGGCATTACAGTGAGTTTGTTGCAGTCTCATCCCAACGTGGGCTTAGAGTAGAGCTGGTTGCCACTGGTGATGTAATGCGCATGCGCCAGCTGGTCACGAGTGATCACTCATCTGGGGTGATACGTGAGAAATGCAATGTGCACAGGTGGGCCGGAACAGAGAGTTCAAACAGCATAGAGTTTACACGCATCTGCAGGGTCTAGAGAAGAAGGAGGCGGTTGTGAAGGGAATAATAAAATGTTTATGGCACTTTTTTGTACTGAGGAATGGGTGACTGTGCTCTTTTAATGGTTTGCGTAATGTCTCTCTGGCAGCCACTACAAATTCTCCGGTTTCCATTAGGCCATTTCCCCTGTTTCCCTCTCTTCCCCATCCCTCTGTCTTCTTTCTTCCAGCTCCCCACCCCCTTTCCCACTCCATTCATAGAACCATCTCCTCTCCCTATCACCTCAGGTTTCTTCTCTTGTGCCCTCCCACCCATATTCACCTATGACCTCTTGCCTGTGGGCCTGACCCTTCCCTCACCCCCCCCAGCACTTTATTTGGGCGCCTGGCTGTTTCTTGCTCATATCTTCGCGAAGGGTTCAGGCCCAAAGCGTTGGTTATGTATCTTTATCTTCGCTACATAAAGAATGCTGCGGGTGACTTGTTGAGTTTCTCCAGCGTTTTAGCGTAAACTAAAATCAGTGCATCTGTCAATTTTCTTGTGTAACCATATATATGGTAATACTTTGGAACTGATTATATACATGTTAGCAAGCTTGGTGTTCATTATAGCATTGTCACTCACACTCTTGTTTGGGTTGAGGCACGAGCTGAGTCGGAGGTCAGTCTTAGGGCAGCGCACCTTGCAGAAGTTTCTCGAGAAGAAACTATAGCTGAAACTGATGTGCATGAGCACAACTTCTATTTATCTGGTCCCATTCATGCAGCAAAGTGTCATAAAGCACCTCACAAGAGAATTAATCTGTGACTAAGGCCATTCCAAACAAGGGCACTTTTAAAGAATGCCTTTAAAAATGAAGGAATCTGAAGGCAGCGGGGAAGAAGCAGTCCCTGTGCCGCTGAGTGCTCGTCTTTAGGCTCCTGTACCTTTTTCTTGATGGTAGCAGAGTGAACAGGGCGTTGCCTGGGTGGTGAGGGGTCCTGGAGGATAGAGCCTCATGTAGATTTCCTCGATGGAGTGAAGTCTGGGGCCCGTGATGCCTCAGGCCGAGTTAACAACCCTCTGGAGTTTTTTTCTTTTCTTGAGCGTTGGCACTTCCGTACCGGAGAGTGAAGCAATCAGCCAGAATGCTCTCCTTCGTACACCTGTAGAAGTTTTCGAGAATCTTCGGTAAAGTACAGAATCTCCTCAAACACCTCACAAAGTATCGCCGCTGGTAAGTCTTCTTCAAGATCACTCCATGTTCTCACACCTTCTTGAGAAAATGCAACATCCTCACTAACTTCTGGGAATCTCTTTCCCATGCAAAATGGGAAACAACATTTGGGATGGTGCCGAGAATCTCAAGTTAATTTATCACGAGACAAGGAAGCCCAGCATGACTGGTGCAAAGAGTCCACTGGAGAACAATCTATTGCCTGGCCTTTCTTTGGAAGACTCTTTCTTTGGTCCAGCATCAGCCTCATCATTAGTCCTAGTACCCACAAAAACAAGTCATTTTCAATCTTAATGGACTGGCTAAGACTGAAGGTGAGAAGACAGAAGATGGAAGAGGATCAGACCCTTGGAAGGAATGGGCAAGAAAGATGACTGAGAGCTAATATAAGCCAGTGAGTGAAAAGCTGGTAGATGCACGGGAATTGGTATCAATTGGGATGCAGCCCGCAGAGTTATGGAAAAGGAGAAGAGGAGGAAGTGTGGAAAAGGGAATGCTGGGATGACACCAAGGGGTGCATGGGAATATTCAGGTCTCAAAGTTACAAGGAGCAAGGAGAGTTTCAGCCACCAAGAAGCATTCTAACACTGCAGGTGGAACTGGTTGATCAAAACTGGTAGGGAGAAGGTAATGTCAACATCAACAGGAAAACTGTATCCAGCACCACAGATTATAGGGAGGCACGGTCAGTGTAGAGGGTGGCACAGTTATCAAAGCAGTTAGTGTGACACTATATTATAGTGGCAGAGACCCGTGGTTTTTGAATCCTGTGCCATCTCTAAGGACTTTGTATGTTTTCCCCGTGTCTGCGTGGATTTCCTCCATGAGCTCCGGATTCCTCCAAATTTACAGGAGAGGGTTGTTGGTTAATTGGTGTATTTGGCCGGCACAGGCTCATGCACCAGAAGGCCCTGCTACTGTGCTGGGTGCCTAAATTTTAAAATTCTCACATTTATAAATATGTGGAAGCCCGTAGATCCCAGATCGGTGACACGGCTTTCGTGTAACTTTTTTGTCATGCAATCCAATCTTGTACTGGTCTAAATCTTAAACATGCTCAGTGATTAAGTATCCACGCCTCTCCACAGTGAAGGGTATCAATGATTCACTGAAACCTCAGTGAAGATCCTCTTCTCTCAATTCTAAATGGTCTACACTTCTCCTGAATCAACCACTTACTATCCAAGGAAGGAAGGAAAGAAGAGAGAAAGAAAGAAAAAGAAAACAAAAAAGAGAGAAAGAAAAAGGAAATGAGAAAGGAAGAGAAAAAGGAAACAAGAAAAAGAGAAAGAAAGAAAACAAGAAAGTAAAAGAAAGAAAGAAAGAAAGAAAAAGAAAACAAAAAAGAGAGAAAGAAAAAGGAAATGAGAAAGGAAGAGAAAAAGGAAACAAGAAAAAGAGAAAGAAAGAAAACAAGAAAGTAAAAGAAAGAAAGAAAGAAAGAAAGAAATAGAGAAAGAAAGAAAGAGAAAGAAAGAAAGGGAGAAAGGGAGAAAAAGAAAGGGAATATGAAACAAGAAAGAAAACAAGAAAGAAAACAAGAAATAAGGAGAGAAAGAAAGAAAGCAATGGAGATAGTTGTGTGAGAGAGAGGTGAGTTAGGAAAGCAGCTCCGTTATAAATGTTTTGAATGAGTTCTGTGCTGCTTTAACAAATTTATGTCTAACTCCCACGGGACATGCAATAAAATAAATTAGAAGTCTATAAAATGCAACTCAGTGTGAAGAACAGCTCAGAATGCACTGGATAAGAGAGTGGAAAATCACAAGTATGTGTAGAACACAAACATCATGGAGCAAACCCAGGGGAAATTGCTCTTTTACAATTTGACATCCAGATGATGATGAAGTGAAGGTTTGGACTCCATTGACTGCACTATCCAATATCCAGGAAAGCTCTCCCTTTTTCTCACTGAGGGAGAATTGTGCAAAAGCCCAGCATCTGAAAGACCATCTCACAGTGATGGGTATGAAGAAAAAGACAGCTGGCTAATCAATAAGGCGATCAATTTTTTGGCATAAATAAATGGGAAAAGAATGATCCATTTATCCAAACTCTCCATTTTCGGTATAACCAGGTTCAATTTCAAGTTCAAGTTTATTTATCATCTGATTGTACCGGTACAACCCGATGAAACAGCATTCTTCAGTCCCCAGTGCTAACACATATACAGACAAGTACAGAACAAACTGTATATACATACATTTAAAATAAATATTATTAATAAATCGTGGGGTCTCAGAGAGTTGTTTTAACAGTTCATCAGTCATTTAGCAGGTCTCACTGCCCGTGGGAAGAAAAGGTTTCTGTGGATTGACCTCCAATACAATTCTCTATAGCAACCGTATCACTCTGGAATGCAGCCGGCCAGGACGCTTCATTATAGAGCTCCTGTAGAAAGCTGATCGAATAGTGGCTGGTAGCCTTGCCCGTCTTAGCCTTCTAAGGAAGTGCAGCCACTGTTGTTCCTTCCTAACAAATGAGATTATTTTTGGAGACTTTATTTTGACTTTTTACAGACTCATAAAAGTAATCCCATCAATACAATCTTTTTCAACCTCCATTGGACGTACGGAGTCTGTGTTTTGTCTCTGCCCCCTTCCCTCTCACACCACTTTACCCCCAAGCACATAGCCAGACGGATTATACATTGTAGAAATGCAAATAAATACAAGTGGGGTTCAGAGCCCCCACCAAAAACTAATGAACCAAATAACACAAGTAAAGAATAAAAGGAAAACTAGAATAAAATTAACTGAAAAAGGGCTAAAAAGAAAGTGCACCTGTCACCTGTTCCCAGTTCCATTGCATTAACTCCACTCCTTTCCCCACTGGGACAGGTTTTTATTATATCCACATTTCACTGGGAAAGGGGAGTGAGTCAATCTGCATGCCCATGTATTTCAGATAGGGCTGCCACACTTTAACGAATGTGTCATGTTTCCTCCTTAGATTCTAAGTGATTTTCTCCAAGGGGAATGCAATTCTGCATTTCCATATTCCATCGTGTTGTGACAGCCCGCGATCCGCCTCGTGACCCAGCTCACGAAAGTGGCCGGCGAGCACACCCGACCACGAGAGCCCTGCAGGGACCAACAGCCATTGTCCCGCATGGCAGGAAACAGTGGAGAACAGCAGGAGCACCAGCCAGTTGGAGGTCGGCGCTCTGGTGACATCACTCCTGCCGTTAGAGGCGGGGAGTGAATATATACAGAGCTGGCGGAGCAATAAACTGGTCTTTGAGCTCGACTTGACTGTGTGTGTGTCATTCTTACTCCACACTTCGAGTAGCGCCCACACTAAAGTTTGGTATTTAATTGGGAGTCGGACTTCCTTGTAACTGTTATATACTTCCTGGCTACTGACAAGGTGACCTTCACAAATTGAATTTGATATTTGAACAGTCTAAAACTCACATCCCCAATATCTCCCAGAAGGTACAACTCCAGATCCTGTGGAAAATCCACCTTGGTAATTGTTTTTCAGAATGTCCCCCCAGTTCTTCCCAGAAGGATTTTACCCTTGTACAGCGCCAGGCAAAGGTTCCAATTCCCACACCACACCTAAAGCACATTTCCCAAATTTCTGGCTTTGATTTATGTAATTTGTATGGTGTGAAGTATAACTGCTGTTAGACGTTGTACTGCACCAACCTGTATCTGGCACTAATGACCCCAGTCACACTGTCCATATGAAGGTTCTACCACCATTCTTCATTGATTGTGGTGCCTAAGTCCGACTCCCATCTCTCCCTCGACATGTGTAAGCCCAGCTTCAGGTCCTCACTTTGGAATACGTAATACAATTTACACACATTCCCCTGGCAAATTAGAATCTCCACATTACTAGGCCTAGGCAGGGTCATAGACAGTCCTAATTTTTCCCTTAAAAAAGATCTAATTTGCAGATAGCAGAAGAATGTTCTATCGCAGACCATATTTGTTTCTCAACTGCTCGAATGACATGAGATACTTTTGTTTGTAATGGTCCTCGATACACCAGATGTCCAAGTTCTTTTTATCCAGAGTCAAGGGTATCAGCTTGTTCTGGGTCAAAAGCATTTTAGGAGATATCCCCACCATCCATCCAATACATTGATTTATTTTTTGCCATATCTGAAGAATATGCTCCCCCTCCCTCTTGGCTCTGGTCACCCTACCTCGAGTCTCCGAGATTCCAGTCCTCGCCACCACCACGCGTAGATCTGTTGCTGTCCTCTCCATCCCGGTCCGACCTTCTCCTTCCTGCGCTGCCGACACTCCCACGCCTGACAACGCTCCCCGTTCCTTGATTGACATCCTCACTGAGCGCCTTCCTGGGCTAGCCTCCCGCAGGCTGCCCTTGCTCACCTCCTCCCGTGTGCTCTCCTCCCAGCGGGAAGGTCCCTATTCAGGTGCCGGCATTGCGGCTGTTGCCATCCTTAGACTCTGGGTAGGTCCCTCCTCAGTTTCACTCTCTCTGCCACGAGGTAAGCTTTTTTCAGTTTTTCCTCTCGATGCCTTTGCTTTTTTTCCCCATTTTTAATCTCTTTACTGTTCTCTAAACTATCCTGCCCCTCTTTGGTGGGTTCCTACAGGGGATTTGTACAACTTAACCTCTTTTTTCTAATTTTTCCATGAGGAGCTCTCCAACCTCACTTCACCTCTACTGCTGCCATTTTGTTCCTCCCCACAAATGAGAAGATGTGTATCCAGGAAAGATCACTTCTTGTGGACTTTGAGGAACTCGGTGCTCCCTACTTTCTTTATGTCTCTTGAGTTACTTAGGAGGTTTCTTGAATAACTTAGAGATGCAAGATTCAAATAACATTAAAGAGTTTACTTTCTGATGTCTTTTACCATCTCAGGAAAACTGTTCACACACATTCATAGACATATACTTACACCCTACAGTGGTGCACTACATTGAGAAGGGTGTATTCTTACACGGTTACAAAATAGTTCACATTTTCCTGACTATATGACATCCCTCCTTCTCAAGAGAAAGAAAAATTTAGTGTTCTTTCCAGTGCAACTTAAGTAACTGAACGTGTACACTAGTTTACTTACAAAACTATTTTTAAATAGTTCTTATCGATATCGCACTGGCAGCCGTATGTTGCTTCACCATCTTGTGGACCGTTGGGCTGTGTTGCAGCTACATGTGTAGGTGATGTAGCTTGTTGTGCTTCACCTGACAACTGCTGTTGATGTTTCAGTATCAGTGGTTGTGATCTCTTCACTTGATACTAGTGTTGCAGGCTTTGCTGGTGTTAAAACCTTTTGCTTCACCACATCTTGTGTCGGCCGGATGTGAATTCTTTTCCTCCTCAGTTGATTGCCAGAGTCTGTCTCGACAATGTATGATCTTGGTGTCTCAGCTTCTCTGATGACCTTTGCTGGGGTCCACGTTTTCAATATCGGCTCGGCTCTTGAATATGCACATGCTGCCCTCTGAAGAGTTCTGGCAATGCTTGTACATGTTTGTTATAATGCTGGCATCCTTGTTCTTGCGTGTCAGCCAGTCTTCTTCTGGTTTCCTCCTGGTCTACTGGAGGGTGTATTTTGCTTGGCAGAGTTGTTTTATATCTCCTGCCATTCAGAAGTTCTGTCGGGGACTTCATGTCAGCCCTTAAAGGTATTACTTGTAATGATCGAAGAGTTAGGTCTGGGTCTTCTTTTGTTTCGCGGCACTTAACTAGTGTGCATTTCACAGTTTGCACTTATCTTTCAATGAACCCATGACCTCTGGGGCAGTATGTGGATGATATAGTGATAACAAACCCATACTCTGCAGCCAGCTTTCTGAATTCTTGTGACGTGAACTGTGTTCCATTGTGACATATTACTTGCTCGGGTATTCCTTGTTCAGTAAGGAGCGCTCTCATTTCTGAGCTGATAGTTGATGACCTCAGGTCTTTCACCTTTTGATGAATGGAAACTTAGAGTTGTAACAGGCTACTATTAAATACCGCTCGAGATTCTCGGTGAAAATCATTTCCTCTTTTTAATTGTGTGTTTCTGTACTTTTGGCATATTAGACATGTCTCTTCTTCTCTTTGGCTTGGCTTCGCGGACGAAGATTTATGGAGGGGGTAAAAAGTCCACGTCAGCTGCAGGCTCGTTTGTGGCTGACAAGTCCGATGCGGGACAGGCAGACACGATTGCAGCGGTTGCAAGGGAAAATTGGTTGGTTGGGGTTGGGTGTTGGGTTTTTCCTCCTTTGCCTTTTGTCAGTGAGGTGGGTTCTGCGGTCTTCTTCAAAGGAGGTTGCTGCCCGCCAAACTGTGAGGCGCCAAGATGCACGGTTTGAGGCGTTATCAGCCCACTGGCGGTGGTCAATGTGGCAGGCACCAAGAGATTTCTTTAGGCAGTCCTTGTACCTTTTCTTTGGTGCACCTCTGTCACGGTGGCCAGTGGAGAGCTCGCCATATAACACGATCTTGGGAAGGCGATGGTCCTCCATTCTGGAGACGTGACCCACCCAGCGCAGCTGGATCTTCAGCAGCGTGGACTCGATGCTGTCGACCTCTGCCATCTCGAGTACTCGAGATTAGACATGTAACCACCATATTTTCAACGTCTTTATATATTGTAATCCAGAACATGGCTGACTTCGCTCTGAGTTTGCATTTTTCCATTCCCATGTGACCTTCATGTATTTTCTGGAGAATCTCTTTCTGCATTGTTTCAGGTATATTCAGTCTTGATCCAGCCAGCAGAACACCATTCTCCAGCGATATGTCGTCTCTGTTAGACCAATCCTCCCACTGCTGTCTCTGAGTTACTTGGGAGTCTTCGTAAATAACACAGAGGCAAGATTCAAATAAAATAAGAGATTTTACTTACTGTTGTCTTGTACCATCTCAGGAAAACTGGTCACACACTTACATAAACATATGTATATACCCCACAGTGGTGTACTACAGTTACTAGTGAGTAGGCTGTATTCTTATGCAGTTACAAAATAGTTCACATTAACCTGACTATATAACAACCGCTATACAACTATTAATGTATGGAGGAGGGTAAACATCCATGGGCCCCCTGAAGTCCACCATCATCTCCTCATGCACGTTGAGACTCAGGTTGTTAATCTCACACCATTTCACAAGATTTTCCACCTCTTCTCTGTAGTGCGACTCATCGTCCTTGCTGATGAGGCCGACAGCTGTCGTGTCATCTACAAACCTGATGACCCTGTTGGAGCTGGATCTGGCACTGCAGTCGTGGGTCAGTAGCGTGAACAGGAGTGGGCTGAGCACACAGCTCTGAGGTGAGCCAGTGACGGTGCTCGAGATTCTGCTGCCAACCAAGAGAGACTGTCCCTATCCATGCCAAAAATTTACCCAAACTCCAACCTCACTTCTGCAATAACATTCGACACAAAACCTTTGTGAATACCTTCTGAAAATCCAAATACAGTATGTTTCTTTTCCCCTTATCAACACTGTTTGCTGTATCCTCAAAGAATTCTGACAAATTAGAATTCTTTTTTATAATGTATGTTGACACTGCTTGATTTTCTACTAAATCTCTCACTGTGACCTCCTTTATAAAGGATTCCAGTATTTTACCAATGGCAGAAGTCTTGGTATGACATGTCCTTCACCTCATTTGTTTGCCCAGCAGTTTTCCACCAGTTATGGTTTTTAGACTGCAGACATGTAATGGCACAATCAACGACATTTGCCATTGCACGGCAGTCTAAAAAAGGAAAATGCAGGAATTTCGAGTCAATTCCTGCCCCGCAATTTATCCTGTAGGATTCCCTACTATTTTTCGAGGGAAGCCTGCGGTCTAAATCGCACCACAAAACTCAGCTCATGAATTCGAGGTCAGGCTGATGACTCAGGCCATGTAAAAGCACTGGGAGTAATGCACACAGGGACTGTGAACAACACGAGGTAAGTAATTATATTATTTCATGTTCAAATTTTCACAGAATTTTCCAACAAAAAAACACTAATGAGAGAAATTAAGGAAATCTTTCCCCTGAAACCTCCATTTATTATATCTTTCCATCACCAGTAGTTTCTACTAAACTTCATAGGAAAACCTCGTTCGATATTTAGAGAGGAAAATTATACATATTTCTGACAACCTAAAACATAAGTAACAGTCACCAATTTGCACAAAGAAAGTTTCTACAAACGGCTATATAATGTGAATTAGGTGAAATAATTAATAGTTAAGTGAAGGATAAATATTGGCGATATTGGAGAACATGAGAGAATTCTCCTGTGCTGCTTTGAAGTTGCGCAGTAGAATTCTCTGTCTTTTCCTGGGAGAGCAGTTGGGGCCGTGGTCAAAACTGTCAGCCAAAATGCAATGCTCCGTTACGGGAGCGCTGTCGTAGATTTCAGTGCCTACGTCTCTTGGATGGGACAGTTCCCACTGACCCGCAGCTGTCAACTGAACAAGAGGTGCAAAGTATTCAATTGGTGCGCTGAACGTGCAGAATGTACATGTCCGTTCCAAAATAGCAGATACGACTGTATCTGCATATCTAATTCAGAGAATTACTGATCCAATTTATCCTCCTCTTTTAAGAATTTTTTTTAAACACAATTTAAGCTACCTCATAGTGTACATAATACAAAAGAATTTTTTGATTAAATGTGGCAGAGCATTTAAATTATTCTGGCCCACATGTGGAGATGCATTTGACATCAAAAAGACTTCCCCTGCAATGCGCCAAAGGAAGTTGATCAAACGGCTGAGAAACAACTTTTTTTTTGGAAATTTAAAAATCAGGAAAGCAAGATTCTATTCAGCAAAATGATCCTTTTAATGGCATCCATCCCATTTGGTTGTCCTGAGACTTTTCAAACATTAAATCTCCTGAGACAGATAAATACACTTCCAATTTTTGGGGGATTCTTTTTGCTTGTAGATATATAAAAAAAAGGCTTTAGAGTATCAGTCTAAAATCACAGCATAATTTAACATGATTAAGTTCAGGTATCCCCAAAGGTCATGTTTGGTTTTATGTCTCACACAGAGTCAAACTGTTTTGGTTGGAGGACCACAGGTAGTGGCTCAATATCTCGCACTCTGACACACTGGAAAATACTCTGTTCTCCAAATTTACAAAAGAAAATCTTACAATGAAGGTTCGGATATTTCTTCTAAAACAACAGAAAAACCCTGGAAACACACAGCAGGCCACGTGAATATGTGAACATAAGAAAAGAGGAGCTGGAACAGATCTCTGGACTCTGAAGTCTGCCTGATCATTCTCGGCTGATCTGATCCAAGCATTTTCTTCTCATCTCCATTCCACAATCTTTCAATAACAAAAAAACAACCTACTTCCTCTTTTAGTAACTCAGTGATCCATCCTCAGCCAAGTTCAGCCATAGTAGAGAACTCCAAAGATTCACCAGCCTCTGTGAGAAGTTCCTATCTCCTTGGTTTTTAAAGACCATTACCTAACCTCATAACCAGGTCAGTGGAAAGAGAAATAGAGGTTACATTTCAGTTCCATGTCCTTTGTCAGAATTGGGGGTTGGTGGGGAGACAGTGAGGAAAAGGGACAAAGAGGGATGGAGAGAGGGAGAGGGTGGGTGAGGAGAGAGAGAGAGAGAGAGAGAGAGAGCGAGAGAGAGCGAGAAGATAATTTGAAATCACAAGGAAGGGGGTAGAGAGATGGGTAAATGATTACACTTTGTGTTATGTGTCACTAATAGCTGGGCTCTGGGACATGCTAGTATGTCAGGCTGAATTAATAGAGAGAGAAAAACTGAGCAAACATTACAGATGAGTGTCTGGTCAACAATGGGCATTTCTAATGCAGGCAGAAAGAAAGGGTGAGTGATCTAAAGTGGGAGAACTTGATATTGAATTTGGAAAATGTTATGTCTCTTGTTACTTGGGAGGCTTTTTAAATAAATTAGAGATGCAAGATTCAAATAACAGAAGAGACTTTACTTACTGATGCCTTCCACCATCTCAGGAAATGGTTCACACACACTCCTATACACACACACACACACACATATATATATATGTACATGCCCCACAGTGGTGCACTACAGTTACTGCAGTGAGAAGGGTGTATTCTTATGTGGTTACAAACTAGTTCACATTATCCTGACTATATAACAGAAAGTGTCAATACAATTACTGTTAGGTCTGCTTTGTTCATGAATGAGTGAGACAAACACCAGACTGAGTCGAAATCAGGGTTCTTTGTTCTTTATTACCGGATTGTAACACTTGCAACTAACCATGTTAGTCGGAGAATGCATTCTGCCGTTATCAGCAAAATGGTGATTTTTTATACCCTTGGATACGTGCTTAGAACATCATCATACTTGTCCAATGACTAAAACTGTTGCTATCCTTTCCCTGCTAGCTTCCTGCCTCTCAATCCATCAATGTCTCTCTTATCTTGTAAGTACAAGGATGCATTCACATCTTGTTACAGCCCTGTACAGGGTAACTCCTTACACATTCCCATCTCATGATGTTTTACCTTACACTACCTACAGGGAAAATGAGGCATTGTTCTTCAAGCTGACATTGGGCCATGTTGTAACTGTCATGTACTCTAGGTATAGAAATTCACTAGCACAGAGATGTGGTGCTTCATTCATTCTTTATTACAAAACTAAAATGGATCCCTGCAGCACATTTTATATGTATATATGTGTGTGTGTGTGTGTGTGTGTGTGTGTGTGTGTGTGTGTGTGTGTGTGTGTGTGTGTGTGTGTGTGTGTGTGTGTGTGTGTGATGACATCATATGTGATGATGTCATATTCACGCAGGTGTACATTCACAACAGTAACAGCATAATATGCCTCAGAAAGGGAATCAGGATGGGGGTGGGAGGGAGAACTGAAGTGGCAGGGATGCGGAAACTCAGTGTTGCTTGTGCAAAGGGGTCCCAATTCTGTCCACTCCCACAACATGCAGTGAACAATTGCTCAGTTACAGTTGGAATGAGGCACTTCTAATGTTACTTAAACCCTCTGATGTTACAGATATGATATCCTCCATCACCACCTCCAGAGCTCACCTTATTCACCAGATCAGAGCTGCAATTCTCAGCAGGCCTGACTAGAGAGAAGGAAACTTGTCAATATCATGTTAATCCAGCTGGTCAATATCCATGCCATTTAATTTTCCCTAGATTTTTCAAACATTAAATCTCCTGAGTCAGATAAATATACTTCTAATTTTGGAGGACTTTTTTGCCTGTAGATATGAAAAAATGCTTTAGGTTATCAGTCTAAAGCAGTGGTTCTCAACCTTTTTCTTTCCACTCACATCCCTTTTTAAGTCATCCCTATGCCATCAGTGCTCTGTGATTAATAAGGGATTGCTTAAGATGGGATGTGAGTGGGAAGGGAATGTTGAGAATCACTGCTTTAGACCCAATTGTGACTGAAATATTTTGCTTGAGAAAAATTGTCATTTCCTTTGGAGTTATGAAACTGTGCACATAACTAGTCAATGAGGTATGATTCAAACTTTTTCTTTCCACCCACATCCCACCTTAAGTAATCCCTTACTGGTCACAGAGCACCGATGACATAGGGATTATTTGATTACTTAAAGAGGTACGCGAGTGGAAAGAAAAAGATTGAGAACCACTGGTTTAAAGTCATGGGGTAATTTAACATGATCAAGTTCAGGTCGAGATAGAAATCAAGTGAACAGGAGTAGGCTCGGCCTTGGTAGTTTGTGCCTGTGGTCAATAGGACCATTTCATGTGTTGGCACGGTTAGCACAGCGGTTAGTGCAACAACCCAGATTCGAAGCCACTGGTCTCTATAAGGAGTTTGTACATTCTCCCCGCGTCTGCGTGGGTTTCCTCCTCGTGCTCCAGTTTCCTCCAATGTTCCAAAGACGTTCAAGGTTCATTGGTTAATTGGTCACATGGGTGTAATTCAGTGGCATAGGGCTCGTGGGCCGGAAGTGTCTAAATTTTAATAAAATGATCATTTGCTTCGTTTGGAGAGAGCCTTCTGAACGAGCCGCTGAATGATACTCGGTTTCAGTGAGCCCATACCCAAGTGGAGCCACCTCCTCCAGGAGAGCAGGACGAGTCTCAACAGCCAAGTACGGGGCAAGCACCTTGCATAGCTGGCTATCAGGCTACTTGGAGTTTCATGGAGCATTTCATTAACACTCCATTGAAAATGTTCCAAACCAGGCCTGCAAGAATCCCCATCACCTTCAGTCCCATTCGAAGCCTCTTTAGTCCAGGTAAACAATCTCATTCTGAATCGATCTTCCCCTGTAAGTCCATTGGATTCCTTTTATTCATGGATGGAAATCATTTTTTCCTTTAATTTTAATTTTATTTTGACTCATCCTGCAATCATAATTAGTGAGTCAATCCACTCGGGGTGACTCTGAGGTGCAGGGATTTACCACACATCATGCCATGCAGTGACTGATGTGAATTAGCCCACCCCTTCCCACCCCCCCCCCCACCCCCCCCACCCCGCACCCCCCACTCATTCTTGCTCAGATGTCAAACAGCTATGGTAAACACAATCATAAATTATCACCATATTAGTTAAATTATGTTTTTCGATCATATAGGGACAGCACATAGCTATGAACACAATCTATTACACACATTTCTAAACTTCAAATGTCACCCTCATTTTAGACCAATACGACCATTAACTATCCTCAAGTGTCACAAATTGCATCATAGCAATAAAAATCTCCAAATTAGATTTATTTTGATGCTTCCCACTTTCACGCAAGGGTGTCCTCACGAATAGACTCTCCCAGTGGCTCCCTAGAGACCAGGACCTTTCCCTTCTCCTATTGATTCTATCCTAGCTGGAATTCATCATTCCTGACCACCCCCCCCCCCCCCATACCTACTTCTCTTGGGACAGCTTCCAATGCATTTAATTCAGCCTCCCTTGCCACGGCTTCACCACAGCAAACTGAGCCATTCAGTCGGAAGGAGCCTCACGCATGGGATCTGCAAAATTTTTCAAATGCCTCTGCGTAGCAACACAATCTTCTCTCAAGGGACTCAGGATTCAGGTCATTGAGCAGCTCCGTGTTTTGTTGACACTGTGCCCTTTTCCAAGACCTCTCCACTGCACTGCCCGGATTGATTGCAATGGACTCTCTCCCCGGCCTGCTTCAAGCTGCGCACTTTCCACCTTTGCGGTGGATACCCCGATGGTACCACCGTTGTCCCGACCTCCAATGAAGTGAGTGTCAGGCATCGTCTTATCAAATCAGTTCTCTTCTGAACTGCTCACGAGTGACGCCTGCAAACACTCCCATCACTCAAATGTGCCAAACGACTGTCTGGGTGGGCTCATCTCCAGCTCCCTGCACTTTGCTTTGGGACCTCCTCCCGCCCTTGAAATCTCTGCACCTTTTAGTGGTGGCGCCACTTGGCCTCTGATCTCACGGCGAGCCATCCAGACACTTTGCCTTCAGCCCACGTATCCTAATGCTGCTCTGCCTCAGTCATCGCTTCACCAAGGCAGCGGGCGCAAAACTCTTGCCAGGGGATCCTGGTCTTGAGAAACACTCCTTTCTGGTTTCGTGCCTCGGGAGACGTATTCAGCACCTTGCGCCACAATTAGGAGTTAAATGTGGGCATCTGCAGATGCTGGGGCCAGGTGCTAAAACACAAGCCTCGCTGGAGAAACTCAGCAGGTATGCAGCATCTGTAGGAAGTAAAGGGTCACCAACATCTTGGGGCCTGAGCCCTTCATCAAGTAGGAGCAAAGAAAGGGGAGGTGCCTGAATAAAAGGATGGTGGGGTACGGGGGGGAGGAGGAGAGGAGGGAGGAGCACAGGCTAACAGGGAAGGGTGAATACACCATAATTACATGCCTTATCCTTGTGCTAGTGTAACGTGGTGATACACCACTAGCCTACTGCAGGGGACAACCACTGTACCTGCAGGAAGATCAATGGAGGACAAAGAACACCTGGCCGGCTGCCAATCAGCCACCTGGGATATAAGCCACATCCAGCCCCTCTCAAGGTCAGTCATTCAGTAGCAGGGCACAGCTAGCCACAGCAGAGACTTTAAGCTGAATAAAGTCTGTTGTTTCTGTCTTCGAATCTTGTGTCTTCTTACTGTCACTACAGTACCATTCCACTACAGCCTCAGTTCTGACCTAACGGAATCTGGACGCAATCTGTAGTGCATGTCATCAGCGGAAAGACATGGACACAATCTTGAGCTGCCTTCCTCTTGACAAAACCATTCATTCCTCTTGCCCGACAGACCAAGACATGTACTTTTCTGAAACTGGCGACTCCTCAGGCAGTGTTGCAGCTCAATGATCACCATTCTAACTTGCAGAAAGTTTGGCCCATGTTTGCCACAACTTGCTTCCTCCAATATAAATAAGTGCACCAAAATTCTCCCCTGCTGCAATTTCACAGATGCATCAAACGCTGTAGCATAAATTCGATCTCCACAATTTGCCATGAGACAGAAAAATAGGGCCGCACGCTTGGCGTATCGGTTAGCGCAATGGTTTTACAGTGCCAATCATTGGGACCGCGGTTTGAGTTCCACGCTGTCCGTGAGGAGTCTTTCTGTTCTCCACGTGTCTGTGTGAGTTTTCCCCAGGGCCTCTGGTTTCCTACCACCCTTCGGAGCATACTGGGGGTTGTAGGTCAATTGGGTGTGATTAGACAGCATGGATTCATGGGCAGACATGGCCTGTTAATCGCTGTAAGGTCAAAATAAAAAAAATAATTAATATCAAAGCTTAAATAAATAAATATTTACAGATCAATAGCTTTTGATCAGAAAGTGAATGAACCCAAATCGCTAACCCAATATCTATGTGTCTGGACATACTGAGATTGCCCAGCTCTGAAGGCTTTATATCCCAAAGAAGCATAACACTGGTCCCAATTTGTTACTCATAGACAAACTGCTGGAGGAACTCAGCAGGTCTCGCAGCATCCTTAGAAGGCAAAGATAAGTAATTAGGAGCCTGAATAAAAATCCAGAGGAAGGAAGGAAAAAGGGGCAAGGGGAAGAGCAGAGAGAGAAGCTGGAAATTGATTATGGATTCGATGATGTTGGTTTAAGTGTTTCAATGGCATCTAGGAGTGTGTGTGTGTGTGTGTGTGTATGTGTGTGTGTGTGTGTGTGTGTGTGTGTGTGTGTGTGTGTGTGTGTGCGCGTGCACGCTCATCTGTGTGTGGGGGTGTGTGTGGGTGTGGGTGTATGTGTGTGTGTGTGTGTGTGTGTGTCTGTGGGGGGGGTGTGGGTGTGTTTGTGTGTGTGTGTGTGTGTGTGTGTGTGTATGTATGTGTTTGTGTGTGTACAAGTGTGTGTGAATGCAGAGCTGGAGGAAAGGAGACATGAAGAACCCTTTTTTCTTGTTTCTCTCCAATTTTTTGCTTCCTGGTTGAATGACTGTGGGCGATCTGGAAATAGTCAGTGTAACTCAAACAGATGAAATACCTCTCTGGTGCATCCTTGAGCTTGAGATATGTTTAGGGTTGCGGTTAGCACAATGCTGTCTCAGCACTAGTGATCAGGACCGGTGTTCAAATCCTGCACTGTCTGCAATGAGTTTGTACGTTCTCCCAGTGTCTTTCTGGGTTTCCTCTGGGGGCTCCGGTTTCTTCCCACCATTCAAAACGTACCTGGAATGTAGGTTAATGGGGTGTAAATTGGGCGGCACGGGCCCATGGGCCGAAATTGCCTGCTACCCTGCTGTATGTCAAATTTATAAAACAAATGTAACTGGAGCAGAGTTGTGCACGCCTCTGCTTCTGACTGGACCATGGCCATAGCTTGATGTTAGGACACTGAGCTTCTAAAATGGTGCAACTCCATTCTCTTAAGCATTTCAATAAATTCTCCAGCACGTCGAATATCCCAAAACATCCTTCAATTTGAGCTGAGAAAATCTTGGTCTAAAAGCTCCAAATTAATTTAGTCACTCTTTGTCATCTTTTAGTCCTTCTTGCATTCAAATCAACCTCAGCTGATTTGTTACTGATTGCCAGACAGAACGGGAGTGTAGTACTCAACAAACACACTGGCCCAGCACTGATCTCCACCGACATTTAATTATTAGGTTTCTGATAGAAAAGGAAATCCATTAAAATAAATGGTGGTGGGGTGAATTTGGCCACCCAGAGATAGGGAAGAAATATTATTTAATTCAATTACGTTGGTTCAAGTGTTTCAATGTCGCGCGCACGTGTGTGTGTGTGTGTGTGTGTGTGTGTGTGTGTGTGTGTGTGTGTGTGTGTGTGTGTGTGTGTGTGTGTGTGTCTGTGTGTCTGTGTGTGTGTGTGTGTGTGTGTGTGGTGTTTGTGTGTGTTGTATGTGTGTTTGTATGTGTATGTGCGTGCATCTTTGTGTGTATGTCTCTTTGTGTGTCTGCATGTGACTGTGTTTCTTTTAGTGTGTTTTTGTTTCAATATGCGCGAGTATACGTGCATATGTGTGTGTGTGTGTGTGTGTGTGTGTGTGTGTGTGTCCACATATGTGTGTAGTGCATGTCTTTGGGTGTGGGTACACATGTAAATGTGTTTGTGTGTGTGCATGTGTGTGTTTGCATTATGTGTGTTTGTTTGCATGTTTGCTGCACATTCACATGTATGTGTATTTGTGTGTGTGTGTGCCTGTGTGTGCACATTTTTGTGAGTGTGTGTTTATATGTGCATGTGTATGTGTGTGTTTATGTGAGTGTGTGTGTGCTTGCATGTGTGTGAGTGTGTGTATGTGCGCGTGCTTGTGCATGTGCATGTGTGTTCGTGTGTTGCGAGTAGTGCATGTGTGCATGTCTTTGGGTGTGTGTACACATGCGAATGTGTGTGTCTGTGTGCATATGTGTGTGTATATGTGAGTGTCCGCGTGTGCTTCCATGTGTGCGAGTGTGTGTATATGTTCACGTGTGTGTGTGTGTGTGTGTGTGTGTGTGTGTGTGTGTCCGTGTGTCCCCGTGCACATGCGTGTGGTCTGCTGCCCCCAAATCCATGCTGACCATTAAGCACTCACCCCATTGTATCCTGATCCATGTAATTTTTCCCAAATTTCCCACCCAGATTCACTTTAGTGGCTTCAAATCCTACCACCCTGCTCATCTCTGAGAAGTAGGAGGAACCTGGAGCACCACGAGGAGTGGACATAGGGTGAACATCCAAAATTCACACAGACAGTACCTGGTCTTCTACCACATTAAAGTTTTGCAAAATTAGATTTAAATTTTGCATTTTTTAGCCCAGTGATTTTTGAATGCTTGTGAAAGGCAACCAGAGTTTGGGGCAAGCCCATATCATCTATCCAGCCAATCCATAAGTGCAATCAGCTACCCATTCCAGCCCAGCCCTGTGCTTTGCTAGGTGCCAATAAGAACCTGGGAGTTGGGTAGCCAGTGGAGCCAGTGGCTGCCACTGAAGCCATCCAGGTGACTGCTCATCTCTGGGCCAGAGCGGGTCCTAGCTCAATATTTTGTTTCAGCTTTTGCGAACAATAAACCATTGACATAAAACAACCACATGAAAAGGAGCTCAAAATCACTGTGTTTGAAACAAGTAAGAAGATGCAGCTTTGAAATTGGTCTTTGGGACCGTGTCTGAGTGAGAAATCGTCGCATCCCCTTTGGCTGACAAGACATCATACAGTGTAGAATAAAATCTCGGCTGGATAAGAGTGTCTTGGAGCATCAATAAAATATTAATGGGCAGCAAATAGACAACAGTTCTGAAGTTGGTTTTGCTTCTTTTGGCATTGTTGAGTTGCCGCTTGTTCAGCTGGGACTTTCCAGGCTTCTGAGAAGTCATTCTGAGTCCCGACAATGAGGGTCAGCACATTGATCCTTCGATTTTCAAGGAACCGCCTCGGTCCCCATTCGCTTCCCTTCTCATCCACCTTGCACCTCCCACATATTTTGTCTTTATTCCAAGCTCGACATCTGATGCCCCTTCACCCCCTCGTTACCCAGTTCCTTTCCCCTTCCCTGACCTGCTCACCACCCACAGGCCCCCACCCTCTTCCATCTGGCTGCCACATCTCCCTTGCTAATGAACACAACCTACTGGAGGAACCCGACAGCTCGAGCAGTGTCAGTGGGACAAAAACAATGGTCAACGGTTCGGCCTGAGACGCTTCACCTTGAGGAAGGCTCGAAACAGCGCCTCTTCCCACTCCCACTGATTTCCCCCCATGTTTAGCTTCATATGCCAGTCTCCTGTGCGGTGCAAGATTTTAAATTTAAATTTAAATTTAGAACTAAAGCATGGTAACAGGCCATTCTGGGCCACGAGTTTGTACTGCCCAGTTTACACCCTGTTAACCTACACCCCCAGTACATTTTGAATGGTGGGAGGAAACCGGAGCCAAAAGCCCACACAGACATGGTGAGAATGTATCAACTCCTTACAGACAGCACGGGGATCGAACCCCAGACCCGATCACTAGCACTGAAAAGGCACTGCACTAACCACTACACCAACCGGGCCGCCCTTCTCTTCTATTGTTCTACGACATAGGAAGGTGATAATGGTTGAGGAATTGATGAAAGACAGAGGGGACTAGGTGGCAGAGGGAATACAGTGGGTGAAGTTGGACAGAACCAGTATAGGGAGGGGGAACAAAATGGTCGATGGGGAGCTGGAGGGGGCTAGGGGAAAGGGAACACAGATAGGTGGACAAGAATTGGATCAGAAAAATGCCATTTTGTCTCTTGTAAGGATTTTATCCTGTTCCCGTAGATTCTCCATTTCCACTGCATCTGCTCTTAACGAGTGTCTATGGTTTTTCTTGCACTACAAATAAGAGGTAATTCTGTCTTGCCCGCAGAGAAACAAAATCTCAGGGTTGTATGCGATTTCATGTATGTACTCTGTCCATAGACCTGAAATCTGAAGATGAGACCTTCCCTTTCAGGAGATTTGTAAAGTTTACCCTTTTCAGGAAACATTGCTTCCCTTCCACTGTCGTTGATGGAGCCCTCAAATTCAAGTTCCAGTTCATCATCACGTGTATCAGGACACTGTGATAGAATTTGTATAGTGAGCGATCCAGCTAGATATCTCAAACATAAGTGCCATTACAGAGAGAGAGATCAAATGGTGCAGAGCAAAGGCAGGAAGGAAACTGTCCCTGAATTTGGTGGTACGTGATCCCATACTCGAGACTCTAAAGGCAGTTTCTCCATTTCCTAGAACACCACCCCCTCCCCCTCTCCAAAGAGAACAGAGGTAGATTTCCCTAGTCCCCAGCTTTTGCCCTTCTGGCCCCCACATCCACTTGCCACTTCCACCAGATGCAACCGGACCCCACCACCTGCTGCATCTTCCACTCTCCATCATATCCAGCTATCCCTTCCCCCACTGTGACTTCCCTGGTCCTTCCATCCCTCCCCCACCCTGCCCCTCCCTGATCCCTCCCCGGTAACTGTAGGAGGGGAAAACCCTTGCTCCTATCACTATCCCTGCCTTCCATTCCTCACCCACCCAATTAATTTCCTTGCCGCATTTTATGTAAGTTGCCAAAATGATGAAAAGCTGCAGCTGAGTGCCTTTGTCAGGATGGTCACTGAGAAAGGTGTGAGGTACCTACGGATCAACAGCATTAGAGCTTAGTGAAACACGATCGGCTGCAGATGCTGTGATTGTAGTAAACACACCAAAAGGCTGAAGGAACTCAGCTGGTCTTTTCAGCGTCCATAAGAGACAAAGATATATTGCCGACGTTTCAGGCCTGAGCCTGAGCCCTTCTTCAAGGAAAAATCAGAAAAGGCTGAAGCAGGATAGATCAGAAAGTCTCAAATTCAAACAATGGGGGAGGAATTCAGACCAACAAAAGGTGTTAAGGGTCTAGATAGAATTTATCATATCTGTGTGAAAGGAGACAGGGAATGGAGAGGTAACTGGGGAAGTAAGGGATGGGTTTAACGAAAGCCAGAGGAGTTAATATTAATGCAATCTGGTTGGAGGTGGCTCAGTCGGAAGATGAGGTGTTGTTCCTCCAATTTATGGGTGCTCTCAGTGCATGGACAGACATGTTGGCAAGGGAATGGGATGGAGCATTGAAATGGGTGGCCACTGGGAAATCCATGTTATTGCGGCGGACGGAGCCGAGGTGCTCAACAAAGCGATCTCCCAGTCTGTGCCCAGTCTCTCCGATGAAGAGCAAGGGCTCCAAATGGGAGATGCCATCTCCTGTGTGGACGTGGGGGCTTATCTCTTGCAATCATCTCTCCCTGACAAATACTGTGCCAGAGATACCGCTGCGTGTGCAGTATGATTCAGCTCTAACATGAACTGTACAGAAAGACTGCAAATGAGCTAATGGAGAGATAATGATGAGGATCCCCATAGCCTCAGCACTGAAAGAGGCTGGCAAATGCTGAGACCCCGCACCCCCTATTCACCTGTTTGCCCACAATATTCAAACCTTCACCCAGTGGATGGTTTAAGAACTTCCCTCTAGGTCCCCTTCCATCAAATTTCCCTACAACCTTCTTTGGTCCATCACCAAATACTCTTGAAAGCTTCTACAGCTGTATGATGGAGAGCATTCAGGCTGGTTGCATTGCTGCCTGGTGTGGAGGCACCAACTCTCAGGACATGCATAAACTCCAGAGGGTTGTTAACTTGGTCTACGACATCACAGGCACCAGACTTCACTCTATCGAGGTCATCTACATGAGGCGGTGTCTTAAAAGAGCAGCCTCTATCCTCAAGGACCCCACCCCAACACCACCCAGGCCATGCCCTCTTCACTCTGCTACTATCAGGGAAAAGGTACAGAAGTCTGAAGATGAGCACTCAGTGATAGCTTCTTCCCCGCTACCATCAGATTCCTGAATGATCAATGAACCACAGACACTGCCTTACATTGACTTTTCATACACTATTTTTATTTATTGTTGTAAGGTGATTTATATGAACTTTGCAACTGTGACGCTGCCGCAAAAACGACGATTTTCATGACTTGTTCATGACAATAAATTCTGATTCAGGTTGTCAAGCATGTCTGCTCTTCCCTATGATAACACGCTGCTTCAATATCATCATTTAGTAGTTTCTCCATTGGAAATGAGGACTGGATATTCAGCAGTCCTCCATCTGAGGTCCGAACAAAGACCCAGAGAAGACCATGACGTGGAGGAAAACCCTTTTTTTAAACAAAACATTTATTTCCACACAACATGACAAAACACAAATTATACACGCAATGACATCTCACACACTACCATAGAGAGAGAAAAGATGGGATGGCCGATACTTTACATTTCAAATTAAAATCCTATTATTCTTATCTACCACATACTCAATCCCCTGCAGATCCCATTGTCGCCGGAACTCACCCATCGTCTCTTTGGATACCACATGCTCCCATTTTAAGGACACATGGACCCCGGACATAACCCCGATAGAGTGGCAGGCAGCCAGCCCTTCCCTGAACCCTCGACTGCCCGCCACCTTGAGCCATCAATGGTCAGCTTGCCCAAGCCCAACAACAAATCCACAAGGAGATCACTCGACCCCCACCCCACCCCTCCCCTCACCAGGCGACCGCAGATCAGGAGCTGAAGTGCGGATGATCTACATTAACGTGGCGCACCGTCTCTTCCCAGCCGCAGAAGCGACAGGCGGCTGGGGTGTGGGTGAACCGACTCAGGAATTGGTTACAAAGGCACCATCTGGTGCAACACTCTCCAGCCCAGGTCGCCGACCAGCTCACCTATTTTTATTTATTGTTGTAAGGTGGTTTATATGAATGTTTTCACTGTGACGCTGCCACAAAATGACAAATTTCATGGCTCATTCATGACAATAAATTCTGATTGCGATTCTGACCATATTCATCAGATCCATACCAGTCCAAGGTAGTCCACCTCCTTAGGATAATTAGAAATCATAAATAAATACTAACTTTGGCCCATATCCAGTAAGTTTCTTGTAACAACTATAAAGATAGATAGCACTGACATTATCACCTAGGCAATGATGAAGAATGAACAGTAACTTCTGCACACCACCAACCCCCACCCCGACCCCTTTCCAAATAGCCACTCAAATTGCATTTGTTTTCTTTAGGAGTGCTGTGTTTTGACCAGGGTCTTTAATGGAGAACAGATTTCAGTTGTTCCTCCTTTCAAATATCCTTCAGGCTTTTTCAGAGCTTATTGTTCCCTGGCCAGATGTTTCCTTGCACTGTTAATTCAGCCTCTTATCAAGCTTACCAACCCAGACCCATCGCGCAATGCTTCATTACTACCTCATTCGGCATGAAGTGGAAGTGTAAGGATGCTATGGTTAGCGTGCGGCCAGCATGTATGTAGTATTTGTCTTGGCATGAGATGACGTCAAGGAGGCGATGCATCTGCACAACAAAGGAATCAACTGCAACTCTAGTGGTTGCCGATAGTCATCAGTGTGTTCTTTTATCTGCTGAACTTTGTTCGAAAAAGTAGGTCTTGTGGGAATAATGCACAGCAAGGAGAGAATTGATTGAGATGGATTATTGAGACTTGCAGTGGAACAATTCAGCAATTAGACCAAATCAGTGAGGATTGGTAAAAACCTCTCCTCCACAATCTCCATCAGTACCGCAGCACCGCAGGGTTGCGTTCTTACTTGCTATACTCCTATGTCTGTGTGGCTCAGTATGACAGCAACATCATCTACAAATTTGCCAACAATACCACAGTATAAAGGACGGGGATGAATCAGTGTACAGGAGGTGGATTGAAAACTTGGCTGAACAGTGCATCAACAACAAACTTGTACAATGTCATCAAAACCAAAGACTGATTGTTGACTTCTGGAAAGGAAAGCCAGAGGTGTGCGATCCAGTGATCAATGAGGGATCAGAGGTGAAGAGATTGAGAAAATTTAAGTTCTTGGAAGTCACTAACTTCAAAGATCTTTCCTGGACCCAACATATTAATGGCATTGTGAAGAATGCATGTCAGCATCTCTACTTCCTCAAGAGTTTGTGGAGGTTTGGTATGACCCCAGAAACCCTGGAAAATTTCTACAGATGTGTGGTGGAAAGTGTGCTGACAAACTGCATCATGGCCTGATATGGGACACCAATGCCCATGAGCATAAATCCCTCCAAAAGGTAGTGGACACAGCCCAGGACATCACTGGAAAACCCCTTCCCGCCATCAAGAACATCTATAGGGAATGCTGTCAACAGACAATAGCAGCAATCACAAAGACCTTCACCATCCTTCTGTTCTTGCTGCTGCCATCATGAAGGAGGTCAAGGTGCCACAAGACTCACACCACCAGGTTCAGGAACAGCTGCTACCCCTCCACCATCAGTCTCCTCAATGACAAACTCAATCAGAGACTCATTTAAGGACTCTAATTTTTGATTTTCTTTTTTATTTTCTCTATATTGCACAGTCAGTTTGTTTACATTTGTTATCTGCTTACAGTTCCTTATTTGTTTGCATGTTTTGCACTGTGTACAGAGTTTTTTGCACTACCAATTACCGGTAATTCTGCCTTTCCTGCAGGGAAAAGAATCTCAGGGTTGTATGTGATATCAGGTATGTACGCTGACAATAAATCTGAATGTGAACCTCGCAGCGTGTTCACTGGCACAAAAGTGCTGGAAAACCTCAGCAGGTTATGAGGAAGCAAAGGGATATAGCCAACGTTTCGGGCCTGATTCCTATGTCAAGTATGAGCAGGAAGCAGGCGGGCGCCTGAATAAAATGGTGGGAGGAAAGGGCCAGTGGTGATGAGCACAGGCCAACTTGGTGAATGAGGGTGGGAGGACAGAAGAGAAAAGAGATGAGGTGATAGGGGGAGGGGATAGCTCTCTGATAGGGAAAAAAAGGGACGGAGGAGAGGAGCTGGAGGAAAGGAGACAGAGGAATGGGGAAAGAGGTGGGGGGGGCAGATGGGACTAACACAGAAACCAGGAGGTCAATTTCATGCCATCTAGTTGGAGAGTGTGCCCATATGGAGTGGACTTGGTTTGGCCCCTCCTCCCTCCCTCCCTCTCTCTCTCTCTCTCTCTCTCTCTCTCTCTCTCTCTCTCTCTCTCTCTCTCTCTCTCTCTCTCTCTCTCTCTCTCTCCTATTCTTACTTTGTCACCATTCAGATTATAATCTACCATCCTGACATTATGGTTGCATAGGTAAACAGCATCTCCGAGGTGACATCGCCCTAGGAGCTCACAGAGAAGTGGCATCTTCCCTGGAACAGACAGAGAGGTGGTATTGCTCCAGGGGTACAGAGGTGGCATCTCCGCAGGGGTACAAAGATGTGGCATTTCCCCAAGGGTATAGAAAGGTATGGCATCTCCCCAGGTATACAGAGAGGTGGTATCTCCCTTGGGGTACAGAGACATGGCATCACCCCAGGGGAGATCTCCCGGGAGTACAGAGAGGTGGGATTCCCCAGAGGTACAGAGATGGCATCACCCAGGGGGTACAGAGAGGTGGAGTCTTCCCAGGGGGTACAGAGAGATGGGATTCCCCAGGGGTACAGATAGGTGGCATCTGCCAGGGACACACAGAGAGGTGACAACTCCACAGGGGTACAGAGAGGTGGAGTCTCCCCAGGGGGTACAGAGAGATGGGATTCCCCAGGGGTACAGATAGGTGGCATCTGCCAGGGACACACAGAGAGGTGACAACTCCACAGGGGTACAGAGAGGTGGCATTTCCCCAGAGCAGACGCCAGAAAACCTACTCTAACAACTGTCTAGAATTTCCCTATTGCATGACGAGGTGGCATAGTTAGCGTGGCAGCCAGTGCAGCACCATAACAGTGCCAGTGATCGGAACCAGGGTTCAAATCCTGTGCTGTCTGTAAGGAATTTGTACGCTCACCCCGTGTTTGCATGGTTTTTCCCCTGGGGGCTCCCATCCAGAACGTAACGGGGGGTCTAGGGTAATTGGGTGTAAATTGGACAGCGTTAACTTGTGGGCCGAAATGGCCTGTTACCTTACTGTATGTCTAAACAAAATGATGGAACTGAAGGGTTAACAAGAACAAACCTGACACTGGTCCTTACATTACATGATGCGACCAACACTCTCATACCAGATTTTATTTTAGTGTTGATTACAAGAAAATGTATCATCCACTATCATAAAAAAAACTGTCAGAGCATGAAAGAGTTGAACTGAATGTCATTTTACCATGAAGTAAAGACGGCTTTACAATGGTATTTGATGGATACGGCAACCATTTTATCAAAGGCTACAATTCCTGTTATTGCTATCATAGGGGCAGAGAGGTGGAGGCGCATGGAGTACGATTAAATAAAGTAACACATCTTGGAAACATTATTGCTTGTGCCCCAATGATTCTGAAGCTGTAATTGTCTGCATGTGAGTTTGGGATAATGTGCAAGGACTGCATCTATCTGATCTTCTCTGCACATGTTTCCAATTTGGATGTTTAAAACTGTGTATTATCAAAGGGCCACTCTTAGCCTCAATGCAATTTAGCCCTTACTTTATTTATTTCAAATTTGGGAATCTAACCTATAAATATTAACAGGGCTGTGATTGTGTAGCATTGTGTTCGATGGCAGAAATACAAATGAACGGGAAGCCCCAGACACAAAGCCGCGTCTGGTTTGCGCTACTGCGGGACAAATTGCTTTGATGGATTTTAGCTTTTTAATTGCAACTGGGCGCCCAGTGTTTTCAGTGATGAGATAGGACCGGGCTGAATGGATTGTGGAAAACACTTGAATGCGCCGCAGTTTTCACTTGAACACAAATATTTATTTTGCTGACTTTCCTCCCGAGCAGACAGCTTTAATCATTTGTTTCCATGCGTCTGGAGGGGATGATGACAGAGACTCTATGAGCAGCAGTTAATGAGAGGAAGCAGAGAGTCAGCATACCCTCGGACGTGCGCGGCTTGGTTTCACACCCCAACTCCCACAAGACTCCACGAGTTCTAACCAAGGAATTGGGGTCAACAAAACTATTTGAAGATCACTCCTAACATTTGGCTTTATTGCGCAGAGGTTCAGGACTGTGCACTGCCTGAGGTGGGAATTAAGGGCAATTTCAGCCTAATTGTAGACATGCTGCCCTGAAGGAGTAAGACACGAACGTCTGCAGACACCGTGGTTGAAGTAAAAACACAACGCTGGAGAAACTCAGCAAGACAAACAGTGTCCTTTATATAGTGAAGATAAAGTTACATAACCCACATTTTGGGCCTGAGTTCTTCGTCAAGGTATGAACAAATTGTAGCCAATCGCCTGAACAAAATGGTGAGGGGGGAGGTGGAGATGAGGGGGGGGAGGTGGAGGTGAGGGGCTTGGGAAGGAACTCTAGTCTATACTCTAGCCCAACAGGCAGGAAGTAATAGGTGGATAAGGGAGAGAGGGAGGGCACACCAGCAAATGGAGAGGGGATGGGGTGGAGAGCTTCCCTTGAGTTGAATGCGTCTAAGCTGATGCCCCAGTGTGGTAACAGCAAAGTGCGGGATTGCAAGAAGCCTCCTGCAGCAGGTTTGGACTGGGAAATATTTGATGGCACTATTTCCAAGAACAGAGGCTTCATCCTGAATCTGTGGCTGATATTTAGTGTGGACTCTGTGTTGCTGTTCAATGCCAATTGTTGGCGCAAGCTATGCAGTTTCATTTTTTTTCAGTTAAACTGCACTTGACGAGTATTGCCTGCAGTATGCTGTAGGGGTTGGATAGGCACCATAGAATATAGAACCCTGCAGCATAGCAGGTGCCCTTCAGCCCACAATGTCGTGCCGACCTATGGAAACATACTCCACCACAATCTCATTTTTCCCTATCTTACACCCACAATGCTCCATTTTTCTTAACATTCATGTGCTGATCCAAGAGTCTTTTGAATGCCACATGTAAAATTGTCCTTTGTTTTTCTCTTAATGACGAGTCGTCATATTTAACTGCAAATTTTGTGAAAGGTGATCCATCCAGATGCAATGCTGATAAGTTTCTCAAAAGTATTCAGGGGAAATTAAATCAGACCACTTTAAATTTGCACTATTTTGGGGGGAAAGGGGAAAGAACATATCAATGCATGTTAAGACGTGACAAAAAGGACGTTAACTTATTTGTGGCAAAAAAAATCAAATTTAAATTTACCAAAGGGCACCCACACACTTGACCTTGAGGACAGATAGTGCCATTATTTCATTCATCCAGTGATAATCTGGAGGTCCACATGTTCTGTAGCCTATCTGATGGCATTAAAACATAAGGAATAGCAGCAAGGAGTCGCCCATCTGACTTGACGAGCCTGCAGCTCCGTTCAATAAGATCATTGCTGATCTGGCTGTGGGCTCATCTCCGTCCAACTGCCTTGTCCCCATACCTCTTAATTATCCTACTGTACAAAATGGGTGCCACAGTTAGCATAGCGGTGAGTGCCACACAATTACATCACGAGTGCACCGGGTTCGAATCCGGCACTCTCTGTAAGGAGTTTGGACACTCTCGCTGTGTCTGTGTGAGGTTTCCCTGGGAACTCCATTTCCTCCCACCCTCCAAAATGTACAGGGTTGGAGGTTAATTTGGGTCTCATTAGGCGACACTGGTGGAAATGGCTGGAATCGGCTTCTACTGTGCTGTGAATAAAATTTAAATGTAAAATTCTAACTATGTCTTATATATATATGAAGTGGCCTCTACTCCTTCCTTCCTTGGGCAGAGAAATCCAGAAAGTCTGCCTCCCGTCCATCGACATGATCTACCGGGATAGTTATCCGAAGAGGGCATGCAAAAATCATCGAGCACCCCTTCCACCCTGCCCACAGCATCTTTCAGCTGCTCCTTTCGAAGAACAGATCCAGGAGGATCAGAGCTAGTGCCACCAGGCTGAGGAACAGCTTCTTTCCACGGGCAATGAGAATGCTGAACGACCAAAGGAACGGCTCACACTAACCATCCGAGATTCTACTATGTACACACAATATTTATTTTTATAGATAAAATTCTTGTCCTGCATAGGTATTTTTGGTCTTTATGTGTGTTATGTCTGGTTGTGTGTCTGCATGTCTTTTGTATCGAGGACCGGAGAGCGTTGTTTTGTCACGTTGTACAAAACTTGTCCGTGAACTACTCTTTGCAGACGATGCCACTTTAATTGCCCATTCAGAGCCAGCTCTTCAGCGCTTGACGTCCTGCTTTGCGGAAACTGCCAAAATGTTTGGCCTGGAAGTCAGCCTGAAGAAAACTGAGGTCCTCCATCAGCCAGCTCCCCACCATGACTACCAGCCCCCCCACATCTCCATCGGGCACACAAAACTCAAAACGGTCAACCAGTTTACCTATCTCGGCTGCACCATTTCATCAGATGCAAGGATCGACAATGAGATAGACAACAGACTCGCCAAGGCAAATAGCGCCTTTGGAAGACTACATAAAAGAGTCTGGAAAAACAACCAACTGAAAAACCTCACAAAGATAAGCATATACAGAGCCGTTGTCATACCCACACTCCTGTTCGGCTCCGAATCATGGGTCCTCTACTGGCACCACCTACGGCTCCTAGAACGCTTCCACCAGAATTGTCTCCGCTCCATCCTCAACATCCATTGGAGCGCTTTCATCCCTAACGTCGAAGTACTCGAGATGGCAGAGGTCGACAGCATCGAGGTCATGTCTCCAGAATGGAGGACCATCGCCTTCCCAAGATCATGTTATATGGCGAGCTCCCCACTGGCCACCGTGACAGAGGTGCACCAAAGAAAAGGTACAAGGACTGCCTAAAGAAATCTCTTGGTGCCTGCCACATTGACCACCGCCAGTGGGCTGATAACGCCTCAAACCGTGCATCTTGGCGCCTCACAGTTTGGCGGGCAGCAACCTCCTTTGAAGAAGACCGCAGAGCCCACCTCACTGACAAAAGGCAAAGGAGGAAAAACCCAACACCCAACCCCAACCAACCAATTTTCCCCTGCAGCCGCTGCAACCGTGTCTGCCTGTCCCGCATCGGACTTGTCAGCCACAAACGAGCCTGCAGCTGACGTGGACTTTTACCCCCTCCATAAATCTTCGTCCGCGAAGCCAAGCCAAAGAAAGAGACAATCAGATAACAATAAACTTCACTTAACTTAAAATTCTTTCTTTCTCAACTGATTGATCTGAAATCCAACTTGCAGCTGGCACTAAAAGTCACATCGTTGCAAGACTGCAGGCTGAACAGAAGTCTGAGAGTGTCCTTTTTACAGCAACCACATCAACGTAGTCTTCAATAAACTTGGGTGTGCACAAGAAATTGTTATCTTCAGTTTCACTAATCGCCAGCCACCTGCATGAGAGAGAGATGAGGAAGGGTTACCATAGCTCTCCTGTGTTGGTTTCCAGTGCAGAACAAGTCAGTAATATTGGAGACTCACAGGACAATAAATCGGACACCAACAAATAAGTTTCAGGTAGTTACAGTTCCAAGTTAATTGTGACTGAAAATGTATCAAACAGATCTGTAAATGTTCACCATATACTTTGTGTGAGTCATTTGCTTGACAATAAATTGCCAGACCCCATATAAACTACTCTAAAGATACAAACACATATGAGAAATGAGCAACTGGTCTGCACAAGTTACCTGAGTTTTTTGGACATCACTATGGACACACTGTTAGGATAGATAGAGATAAGGTGATTAGACGTAGTCTATTCCTCAGGATGGAGGACATAGGTTTAAGGTGAAAAGGGAAGTAATTAAAAGGGACAGCTTTTTCACTGAGGATGTTGAATATATGAATAAGTTGTCAGATGAAGCTGTAGAGGCGGGTACCATGAAGACATTTAAAAGATACCTGGACAGATGTTTGGATGGGAAAGGTTGCGAGGGATATGGGCCAAGTGCAGACAAATGGGACCAGATCAATGAGGCAACTTGGTCAGCAATGGTGTCCATGTTGTGTAACCCCATGAGTTTATAAGTTTGAGCTCTGCTCTAAGTTCTAACCATGTGAGATGGGAATGCCTCTTTATGAAAAATGGCTCCACTGGTATAAATGCACTCACCATCACAGATAATGTCATCTTGCACTCCCGGAATCAGAATCAGAATTTATTGTCATGAACAAGTCATGAAATTCGTTGTTTTGCTGCAGCCCGTCGATCCTGCTCCGCTGGCTGATCTGGCCATAGAATCAGTCATGGGCATGTCAGGAAATTTGTTGCTTTACAGCAGCATCTCCATGCAAACATATTACAAAATAAATAAACAAAAGTGCAAGATAAAGAAAAAACTAAGGCAGTATCTTTGGTTCATTGATCATTCAGGGATCTGATTGGCAGCGAGGAAGAAGCTGTCCTTGTGCCGCTGAGTGCTCGTCTTTAGGCTCCTGTACCTTTTTCCTGATGGTAGCAGAGTGGAGAGGGCATGGCCTGGGTGGTGGGGGTCCTTGAGGATAGAGGCTGCATTTTTAAGATGATGCCTCGTGTAGATGTTCTCAATGGAGTGAAGTCTGGTGACTGTGATGGCACAGGCCAAGTTAATGACCCTCTAGAGTTTTTTCCTCTCCTGAGAGTTGGCGCCTCCACACCAAGCAGTGATGCCACCAGCCAGAATGCATTCCACGGTATGCCTGTAGAAGTTTATGGAAGTCTTTGGTAACTTACCGAATCTCCTCAAACACTCACAAAGTAGAGCCATTCCAATTCCCTGCCTGCTCCCAATGACCCTCAATTCCTCCGGAATAGGGAGTGGCCCGTGAAAAAACCTGTAGCTCCTGGCTATTTCTTCCTACCACGTCCAACCTGCTGCCCCTTTCAGAGACTGTGACCCAAACTGGAAGGATGACACTGAGGGACACATAAAATCCTCTGCTTTCCATGATCAAAATCATTTGGCAAATACAAAAGGCTGGGTATCTTCATCTAGGAAGTCTGAGAAGTAGGGTAAAGCTTAGTTCCACCCATAGGGAGCGTCAAACCATCCTGTCAACATTGACCAAGTCTTTGGATCTATTTAAGACAGAGATAGATAAGCTCTTGAATGGGAAGGGAGAAGGCAGGAGAAACGGGAATGTAAATCAGCCATGATGGAATGGCAGGGCACACTCGATAGGCCAAATAGCCTAATTCTGCTCTCATGGTCTTATTGTCCTTGAGAATTGACCACAAGCTACTTTACACATTTAGTAAAGGCAACTACAGCAGAAGGTCTTTTATGTAGAACACATCGTGTTGATAAAGACTCTGAACTCCCACTGACTTCCTTCCCTCTCCCTTTTCACATTGCAAAGTTTCAGCCCAACCAGGGGAACACGCTGGTGCAGCTATTTGAGCTCACAGCCCCAGGGACCCAGGTTCAATCCTGATCTTGATGCAGAGTTGGGCAGAAAAGTGGCAGATGGAGTTCAATCCAGATAAGGGTGAGTTGATGCATTTTGGAAAGACAAACCAGAAGGCTGAGTACAGGGTTAATAGTCAGTTTAGAAGGATGAGGGGGGACATGATTGAGGCATTTAAGATTATCAAAGAGCTTAACAGGGTGAAATTAGCGTGCATGTTCCCAATGATGGGTGAGACTAGGACTAGAGGGCATAGTTTAAGAATACAGGGAAGACCATTTAACACAGAAATGAGGAGAATTTTTTTTTACCCAGTGAGTTGTGGGTCTGTGGAATGCATTGCCACAGAGGATAGTGAGGGCGGATTCATTGGATAGATTTAAGAGAGAGTTGGATGAGGCTCTTGTGGGCAAGGGAGTTAAGGGTTACGGGGATAAGGCTGGAATTGGTTATTGAAAGGGAAAGATCAGCCATGATTCAATAAATGGCGGGGTTGGCTCAAAGGGCCAATTGGCCTACTCCAGCACCTATTGTCTATTGTCTGCTTAAGAGTGTGGATAAACAGAGGGACCTTGAGGGTTCAAATCCATACATCCCTCAAGGTCACTGCACAGATTGATAGGATAGTTAAGAAGGCCTATGGGATGCTGGACTTCATTAATGGGGGATTGAGTTCAGGAGTAGAGAGGTCATCTTACAACTCTACAAATATTTGGCAAAACTACACTTGGATAATTGTGTTCAGTTCTGGTCATCTCATTATAGGAAGGATGTGGAAGCTATGGAGAGGGTGCAGAGGAGATTTACCAAGATGTTGCCTGGAATGGAAATCAAGCCTTATGAGGCAAGGTTAGCAGAGCTGGGACTTTTCTCTTTGGACCGTAGAAGGATGAGAGGAGACTTGATAGAGGAATACAAGATTATAAGAAGCATAGATAGGGTGGACAGCCGGCACTGGGGAAACAGCAAACACCAGAGGACATATGTACAAAGTTAAGGGAGGGAAGTTTGGGGGCAGACATCAGGGATAGGTTTTTACACAGAGAGTTGTGGGTGCCTGGAATGCCCTGCCGGGGATGGTGGTGGAAGCTGAAACATTGGGGGCATTTAAGAGACTCAGAGATAGACAAATTGATGGAAGAAAAATAGAGAGTTACAGGGTAGGGAGGCTTTAGTACTTTTTTTTAAAGGAACGAATATATGGGTCGGTACAACATCGAGGGCCGATGGGCTTGTTACATGCGGTGTTGTTCTAGATTCTAGATTCTAGATCTCCGGTCCTGTCTTTGTGGAGTTTACATGTTCTCCCTGTAAATGTGTGGGTTTCCTCTGGACATCCCACTTCCCTCCCACATCCCAAATGCATGCTGGTCAGTAGAATAGTTGGTCATACTAAATTGCCCCACGGTGTGTGGGTGAGGGATGGAGTTTAAGTGAATTAATGGGAATGTGGGAAGAAGAAAATGGGATTGTCAGCATGGACCTTCTTAGCTGAAGGGCTTGTTTCCATGTGCATGACTTCAGTGGAATCAAGCCTTAGTGTGTGTAGCATGAAAACAAGTGGATGAACATTTTGACTGCTTCAATTTTAAAATTGACCCCAAATATAATGAGACAACATGTCCTCTGGTGCAGAAGTCAAAATCTTTTCATGGTTTATACATTAAAGAAAAGTTTACGGTTCTTCTAAATGCAGAGTTTTAACCTGACATCAAGTCATAGGCTAATTGCTGTAAGAAAGACCGAAAGAGCATTTGAACTCGAGCAGCATTTTCAAATGGCTTCAGGTGATTTAGCTGTCAAAGGTGACTTTGTTTCAAAGGTCAGGAGGGACTGCTCTTCAGTGGCTGATCAACGGGGGATGGTTTGTTGAGAGATTTTCGTATTCCAAGGAAGGAGTTTAATTCAGAATCCCTTAGTTCTCCATAACTTTCCCAAACTTGCCCAAGTCCACTCCAAACAGTCAGATCTTATCATTTTGTCCTGAAGTCGGTCCATTAACAGATGCAAGCAACTTTAGATCAGATTTTTGTTTGGGTCATTCCATAAAACAAAAACAAGATTTTAAAATGTCCTGTTGTTCGGAGCAGATGATGATAAAGGGTTGTTTTTATTCCAGGGGAATTGTTGGTGGGACCCTCGATCACGTGAATGTTTTGGATATGGTTTATGAGGAATGATCGGTGTCTGCAAGCAACAGAAATTGGTTGAGTTGTTAATGATGTAGCGAGGAGTCGAAGGGTGCAGAGAGATATCAACCTGTTCAAAAAGTACAAGGGGTGTAGATTAATTGGATGTAAATTGGGTAGCCCGGATTTGTGGGCCGAAATGGCCTGTTGGATGTATGGTGAAATGGGCTGAGCAAGGTCATGATAAAGTTTAATCCTAGTAGATGTGAGATGGTGCATTTGGGAGCCCTATTGAGGCTTGGACACACTTCATGAATTGTAAGATTTGTGAGAATATCGATGAAAAGAGGAACCTTGGAGTGCAAGTCCAAGTTCCTTGAAGGTGGTAGAGCTGAAAGATAATATGGCTCAGAAGGTACATGTGATATTGGCCCTCATTTATCTGGGAATTAATATCAGAACAGGGAGTTAATATTCTAACTGTGTAAAACGTTGTTCAGACATCAGGGAGGTACTGTTTGCAATTCTAGTCATCGAGCTATCAGAGAGATGGGACAGCGCTGAGGAAGATGCAGGGGAAATTCACCAGGACATGACCTGGGATGCAGCATTTTAGGAATAGGGAGAAACTTCTTGTTGTGTTGTTCTGCATTCATTCTCATGTAAAAACATGTGGCTGTTGTGTCTACAAAGGTGACTGCTCACACCGATTTTAGCTTGCAAGTTCCTTTCACCAAGGTGACAGAGCTGTGCTTTTTGCTCTTCAAGATTCTCTTTTCCTCATCTGAACAAATGTTGCTGCTTATGTTGGTTCATCAAGCAGGATGATCCAATGAGTGCCCCCATTTCCCCCAATCTCTCTTCCCCTAGAACCACCAAGGCCAACATTGGTGGCCTAGACAGACCTGGAGTGGAGAGCTGAGAGGTCATAAAGGACCACATGCGGGTGTAATGAATGATGTGGTTGGATCAGAATAGCTGCTAATAGATAACCTCAGACATCTTGCAATGCATCTTGCTACATTTTTCTGTCAAAGCCTCAAATCGTTTCTTAATATACCTGAAAACAAAATTTCTGAATGCCTTTGGAAACAAGAAGGATAAGAGATGGTTTAATGTGCTTCCAGAATGGAAAATTAATGAAAAATGCTCAAATGGGCTGGAGAAACTCAGCAGGTCACGCAGCACCCAGAGGAAGTAAAGGGTTACCAACATGTTAGGTCCCGACAAAAGGCTCTGGCCAAAATATTGGTGACCGTTTACTCCCTCTGGATGCTGCGTGACCTGCTGAGTTTCTCCAGCCCATTTGTGCAATGCAATTCAGCCCCAAATTCTGCAGACTTTCTTGTTTAACATGAAAAGGAACACACTGGATGAACAAGATTTGATGAAAGTTTAGTCGCAGCAGGCACTCTTGTGGATGAGTTTACTGGTATGGATGGTGAAAATTGGCATGCAGAGAGGGTATTAGTGAGAGGTAACAACAGCATCGATGAGGTCTCAGCTGCAGACCAGCTTAGTCAGATGAGGTGAAAGTAGCTTACCATATTGCTGGACTGGATGAGTGGGTTCTGCCAACCAGTTCTTATTCAGATGTTGCACAGTTCAGGTATTGTTCCAGCTGTATTGCCTGTGCACTGACCACTGTTCTAAGGATTTCCTAATTCATTTTTTATGAATACATCAGTGTCCACTTGTAGATCAATTTTCCTTTTGAATATTGGAGCAAACATTTCTAATCATGGTACTGTACATAAAATCTGCTCGGAACAAAATGCCTGAACCTCACCAGACCATTCTTCTTTAAGGCCTCTTTTATTGCAGCTGCCAAGTTACAAGCGTTTTGTACTCCAGATCTACACACACACACACATGAGTAATTGGGTTTCTTTAATATCTTTACAACTGGTGGAGAGAGTATTTTCTATCATCCCATCAATCTGAGCTGAATTGAAACCCAGGTCCCAGAAGTGGGATTTCATAATTTTAGGCAGCAGACTAATGTTATATGCCCTCTTGTTTTGAAATGGCTTTCAAATGATGATGTTATTCCACTAGGAGAGAAATTTGCACAAAGCATCATCTTCTAATCCACCTACTGAAATTCAGATCCATTGTCCCCAGTGGAATAACATTTTGGAAGCAGTGTGCAGATGTTTCTGAATATCTGCTCAGTGAAAGAACCAAGGAGGAGTTTTACTGAGCGAATTACATGTAATATACAACACAGAAATTGGGCAACCAGTTTATTACCTGCATTCCGAAACAACTTTTGACAAGTGCAGCATTGAAAACATCCTTTCAGGGTGTATCTGTATGGGGGGGCGGGAACTGCACCACAAGAAAGAGCAAACGATTGTGAGTGTGGCTCAAGTCATTATACAGTACCCCCCACCCCTTCTATATTGACTCCATCTATAACTCCCGGGGCCTGGAAAAAGCAGCTAACATATTATTTCAGATTTTGGATTTCAGATTTAAGTTTTATTGTCAGAGAACATGCATGATATTCACATACAACCCTGAGATTCTTTTTCCTGTGGGCGCAGCAGAATTGGTAGTGCAAAAAAAAACTGTACACAGCATAAACATGTAAACAAAGAAACGTAAACAGATAATGAATGGAAGCTGACTGTGCAAAACAGAGAGAACAAAAAGAAAGTCAATAACGTGCACAAGTCCATGAGTGAGTCCCTGATTGAGTTTGTCGTTGAAGAGACAGATGGTAGAGTGGTAGCAGCTGTTCCTGAACCAGGTGGTGCAAGTCTTGTGACACCTGTACCTCTTCCCTGATGGCAGCAGCCAGAGAAGAACGTGTGCTGGGTGGTGAGAATCTTTGATGATTGCTGCTGCCCTCCGAAGGCAACGTTCCCTCCAGATGTACTCAATAGTGGAAAGGGTTTGCCTGTGATGTGCTGGGCTCTGCCCACTACTTTTTGGAGGCCTTTACACTCAGGGGCTTTGGCGTCCCCATACCAGACCATGATGCAGCTGGTCACCACACATCTGTAGAAATTTGCCAGGGTTTCTGGTGTCAGACCAAACCTCTGCAAATTCCTGAGGAAGTCGAGGCACTGACATGCTTTCTTCATGATACCAATGCTGCATTGGGTCTGTTACAAGCCCAGAGGACCCCAAAACCCAGCAGCAATAGATATTCACCAAGACAAATGGTTACTTAAACAAAAGTTGCTTTTAATTATCTTTAAACATGACAACAGAATCACACTTTAACTTATCACTATTAACTTAACTAAACTAACTTAACTCCTTTATAATTCTAAGCGCACGTGTGCATAATGTGTGTGTAAGTTCAGAAAAGTTCTTGGGTTCACAGTCCAGTCTCACTCCTCATTCCTCCAAGTTCACTGGTTGCAGGCAACTCTCATACTTTGCACAGAATTTAACATTTATAAAGTTCATCAGGCGTTGGTGCTTGAAAGGTAAATTGTTACCATTCAGGAAGGTTCTTGTCAGTTTTCAGAGAGACATTTGTTGTTCGCTGAACACCTACAACTGATTCCTTTTTAATCAGCCATTTCAGTGTCTTACCAATGAAACTTGCCCCCTCAGGGTTTTCCAGATGATAACCTCTTCCTTTCAGGTCACCACAGAGTTCCTTTTTGTTTCTCTTATTTCAAGTGAAACATTAGGCAGCCAGTACTCTCCTCTTGCATGAACCACAAGGGCTTTGACTAGGGTGAATCAAGCACTTACAAACCCATCTTCCAAATGGGTTTCCACAAGCTTGCCAGCTTGTCCTGTTCCAGTCCCAGCTGCTGCTGCTGAATGTAAAACTGCAGAACTGAATTCCTTCTCTCTCTCTCTCTCTCTCTCTCTCTCTCTCTCTCTCTCTCTCTCTCTCTCTCTCTCTCTCTCTCTCTCAGAGAAAGCCTGTAACAACAAGTTCCACTCCAGAGAGTCTGCAACTCTGACAAGTTCTTTCACCTGTTTCCTTTTCGTGAACAACAATCCATTAGTGATGTCTCTTGGGCACTCTCCAAAGCTTTTGCAAAGGCTTTGGCGCCGACATGTCTAGCATGAGCAGAGCTCCAGTATTTTAATTAAGATCAGTTTTTAAGTGTTTGTATGTGACCTACACTAAAAAAAACCTGTCCCAATTTATCTCCCAAAAACATATCTTTATACAATACAAACACAGCATATTCTGTCACAGGTCCAGGAAAGATCCTCTGTGATAGCGACTCTCTTTGCTCCTCTCTTATCAGGAAGACGATTTGCAAGTTCGGGCTCATGCATCACCAGATTCAAAGATAGTTTATTTCCTTCTGTGATCAGGTGCCTGAATGGACCTCAAAAGAGTACATTTATGTTGCCTTGGCTTCATGCCAACTGACCTTCCTTTGTAACTGTGTTTTACTTGTATTATGTATAAGGTGTCTGCAGATCAACTGGCAAAACAACCTCTATCACTACATCGTGGTACATGTGACAATAAACTTGAACCTGAACTTCAGCTTGATATTTTTGACTCAGGCAAACATTGACATTAAATCCCACAGGAGCAACAAGAAATTTGCCATGTCATGAATTAGAAGATCAAAACACAACATCATATCACGTCAGGGCAATCAAAAGGATCTGAAACAATGAGCAAACAAGAGAGAACACTTGAGCCTCATTCGTATTTTTACTAATGTACGCCATAATGCATATTGATTAGATTATGACAGCACAACCAATACAAAAGCAAATGGAAGCTATAGCTCAATGTGACAAACAAGTCCATTTTGAAAGATGTTCAGAAACAAAAGAAAATCTTTCTCATTCTGGTAAGGTCCAATAAGTGCAACTGTAAACTTGGCGGTCACCAAAACTCAAAGCACATTACTTAGCTGAGGCACCGAGATCTACCTCCATTTTTCTTTGACACCAGGATTCTTGCCCCTACATATGATGCCAACAAGTTGAGTCAGGACTGGGTTCAAGTGAAATTTAAAAAAAGAGAAATATTGGAAATACTGACCAGCTATGGTGTGAAGATTAATGAGCCTTTCATTAGTGATGAGAGCTCATGAATCTGAAAGGTGAACTCTTGGTTTTCTCTCCGTTGGTTTTGCCTATATTGCTGACCATTTCCCATACTTTCTACTTAAATTTTTTTTTTTTGCTTCTCTGTGCCCTTAAAATGCCTTTGGCGATCAGAGATTCTCACTTGGATGATAGAACCATAGAGCCTACAGCATAGAAACAGGCCCTTCAGCCCTTCTAGCTTGTGCCAAATTATTTTCTGCTTAGTCCCACTGATTGGCACCCAGACTATATCCCTCCATACCCCTCCCATCATGTAGCTGTCCAAATTTTTCTTGAATGTCGAAACTGAGCCCGCATTCACCTCATCAGCTGGCAGCTCGATCCACACTCCCACCACTCTGTGTTTAGAAGTTCTCCATAATTGTCCTTTTAAACTTTTCTCCTTTTACCCTTAACCCATGTCCTCTGGTTCTTGTCTCACTTGACCTCAGTTGAACAAAACCTGCTTACATTTCCTTTATCTGTATCCGTCATAATTCTGTGACCCTCCATCAGATCTCTCCTCATTCTGCTGTGCTCTAAAGTCCTAAACTGTTTAACATAGTGGGATAGCATATGTTAGTGTCTTTAGAAGATGAGAGAGAGGTTGATAGGAAATATCTTTGTTTTTTTCATGCTTTCATTATCAAGGAGACATATGGCACAGAAGCAGAACTTGCAGCCCACTTGATCCATGCCAATCAATAAATTTTTTAATTTAAATTTAGACATACAGCACAGTATAGGCCATTTCGGTCCACGTGTCCGTGCTGCCCAATTACACCCAATTAACCTACAACCCCCTGGTACGTTTCGAATGGTGGGAGGAAACCAGAGCCCCCGGGGAAAACTTTAGCAGACTCGGGGAAAATGTACCTGAACCCAGGTCTGGTCCGGTTCCGATCACTGAGGCTGTTAAGGCTTTGCACTAACTGCTACGCCAACCATGCCACCCACCCCAAGCAAGCACAGTTTTACAATTATCCCATTTTATTCTCCTGACAGTCCCATTAACTCCTTTCCACATTGTCCCACTGTATTAGGAAGGGTTGTGGCTGTCATGTGAAAGCACTGCCCCCTATATAGTCAGAGGACACACCTGCTGCCAATCAAAGTTTGGTTCCACCCCACCATTGGTGCACACCTTGCTGTTGGTACCATGTAAATTACCTGGACTGGACTCTCCAGCCTGTCTGTACTTGGCCTTGAGCCATTGGCTGTGGTAATTAGATTAACCCTCCTGGCACTGAGCCATTGGGTCCCTGTAAATGATCTGGCCTGGACCCTCCTGCACTATAAAGGTGCCGTGTACTCTTTGTTCTCCCTCTTTGCCAGCTTGGAACCACCCTGCTTCACTCCAGGCCTAGAAACATGGAAAGGTGCTGGAGGAACTGTTGGTAAGATGTGCACTGTTAAAAAGGGTTGGGAGCATTTAATTAGTGTTCCTTGTAGCATAGAAAAGGGGTGGTGGGGCATAGTAGTGATTTTTTTCCTTGATCATTGTATGTACCAGTTCATTGTATATATGTGTGTGTATATTTTGTTCCCACACTATTTTCACCATGTTCATTATTAATTGTCCGCTATTTGCCATGGCTGCTATAAAGTGCATGAGTGTGTGTGTGCTGCATCTGTTATCATTTCCCACACTTGCCTTCTGTAAATAAAATCCTTCCCCATCAAAACTGGGTTCAAAGTCCTTGCCTTTGAGGCCTACCAAACTTATTTCCTCACTGACAACACTCAGTCACCCATACAGTAGGGGGAAACTTCGTGGGGCAATCACTCTAGCAGCACAATTTGGGGATGTGTGAGGAAAATGGAGCATCTGGAGGAGAGTTACACAACCACAGAGAGAAGGTGACAAATCTACACTGACTGCATCAGAAGTCGGACTTGAACCCAGATCACTGGCTCTGTGAAATAGCATCTTTACTTCTTTATTAACCCTTGTTTCATTACAGCACAGAACCATGGGCATGTCTAAGACATCCCATTCATCTATGTAATCCTTACCATTAAATACAAAAACATCTGCATATATGGCTTTTGTTACTCAGTGGCATTTACAATTCACTCTTCTTTATACATATCCCATTTTTGAGTAGGGTTTTTTGCACTACCAATAGGTAGTAATTCTGCCTCACCCTGAGGAAAAGGAATCTCAGGGTTGTATGTGATGTCATGTATGTAGTCTAATGCTTAAACCTGAAATCTGAATGAGAATAAAAGCCTTGCATACAGAAAATGAGTCGAATGTCTAATGAGGCATTTGGTGTGACGTAGGCCTCCCGATGGTCCCTGTACAAACTTGAACTCTTAACAGGACCTAAATCTGTTCAATCCATCTGACTGAGGCAACAGGACCACTGGTTTTATTTAAAGAGAAAATGGAAATTGACTACTAATTGCTTTATTCCCCTTTTTATACAGTTGGTACATTTTCTACATTCCTGACTGCTTAGAAATGGGGAATAATTTGCTTAATTATAGACCACGAACACCTCCGATTACTCTTTCACCTAGAATTACAGTAGTTAGCATATGAAGATATGTTGAGTGTTAAGCCCCAGTACAAACCCACAACAGCATCAGTTCCCAATAATAAAACAATTAACATGTTCGCTGTCTAATGACCGTCTTAAAACAGTTTATATTTAAGAAAGGTACATGAGATTTTTGTTCTCTTCAGACTTGGCAAAATCTCTGCTTGTCGATGGCTCAAAGAAAACCAGCAAGTCCCTCCCCGCATCAATTCTGAACAATCTATCACCTGAACCTTGGGCTTTTCTCCAAATTAAATCACTTGTCCTTTGCTGCATGCATTTTTGCTCCATTTCACTGAAATGCAGCCATAGAAAGACACAGATGATCAACAAAAAGCAACATGGAAGTCTCTTGCTGGGAGGGGTGATAAAATTAAGGCTAGGTGGGTGGGTTGTGTTAGAAAGAGTGAAAAGCTTTTGAACTCGCAGCCAGAGACAGCCAGTCACACAGATGCTTGGTTCAAAACTTTAATGGCTTTTTTTTTGCAGCTCTGTGCGTATTTTATTCTAGTTTCTGCTTCACTGATTCTCCGCTTTACCCATTTTAAAATGTTAGCGGCTGCCCATAGTGACACGATAATTCCAGACCAGAACAGGAATGATTAGATAATCACCCTTTCATTCTTGCTTGGATTGACAGGAATTAAGTTTACACATGAAATTTGGATTATGCCACTATCTTCCACTCGCTGAATTTCACTGCCAACATCTTTGCTGCGTTTTTGGACCTGAATCTTTGATGCAGTTTGTCGGAGCTCTCTTCTATTGGCTGAATGAATAATTCGACTATTTTGCTGTGCATGGGCAGATTAGGGTATGAGGCAGTTTAACTGGCTAAGATGGTGACCATAACCAGGAAGCCATTATAAAAGTTAAGGAAGAGTAGTGGACTCCCAGATCCGTATTTCCCATCACTCATCCAAACTCCACAATCAAATATATGGAACATCTGATAGGAAATCTGACCACCCTCTGCAACTACCAAGAACCTTTTGATTTTCTTTTTCTTCAGGTTTGGTGTTCCACAAAGCAATTACTTGATTATTAATCACGTGGCTGTTCTGACTGCTCACCTTATCAATGCCTCTTAGGACCTGATAACTTTTAAATACAGCTCAGGAACAGGCCAGTTCGGCCCGCAAGTCTATGCCGCCCAATTTACACCCAATTAACCTATACACCGGGGCGTTTCGAATGGTGGGAGGAAACTGGAGCCCCCAGGGAAAACCCATGCAAACATGGGGAGAACGGACAAATTCCTTACAGACAGCATGGGATTCTAACCCAGGTCCGGTCCTGATCACTGGCGCTGTGAAGCCATTGTGCTAACCACTGCATCAGCCATGCTGCCCAAAACCTCTATCAATTCATCCCTCAGCCTCCTACACTCAAGAGAAAACAACCCATCCTCTCCACATAGCTCATAACCAAACAATGTACTGGTAAACCCTACCCTTTCAATGGCTCCACATCCTTCCTGGAATGGGGCAACCAGAATTCCGCACAGTACTCCAAGTGCAGCCCAACCAACGTTTTATACAGCCACAACACCACTTTTGTACTCAATGACCCACCCAATGAAGGCAAGGTTCTTGACCATCATATCCACTTGTGTGGCCACTTTCAATGAGCCCACAGATCTCTCTGCACATCTATGTTCTCAAGAGCTCTGCCGTTAACAGTCTCTGTTCCATTTACATTTTTTTTAATCTCAGTAAATATATTATACTCGCTCCTCCACTAAATGCAGAGCTAGTGGCCAAAGTAACTTCCCTGTCTCTTTGAATGTTTTGCAACCCAGATTGAACATTCGGTATAAGTGAACCAGACAACTGAAGGGAAGGCAGTGGAGAAAGCAGGCAGCTGATGTTGGGCATTGTTTGGTTTGGAACATTTGATTAAAAACCAGAGAGCAGATGGGACAATTACTGGGTGGAAGGATGGCTACATTAGTAGAAGGATAAAACAGTTGGGAAAGGCCTATTCTATACATGATTTGAATTCAGGAGTTATTTTCTCTATATGTGGACACCATTTCCATTAAAACTATCAAAAGGAGGAACGTTATTGCTCAAAGAGGCTGCACAATGTTGACAAATTATGAACTTTCCTCACCAATTATGTGTTCCTTTCACTTGTTCATTTCTTTTACCAGGTTATGTTAGAGTAGTCTTTTCAAAAGGCTGATATTCGTTCCTCCATCCCCCACAAGGTGGGAGAGACTCCAGAAATAACACATTCATTGTGGAGGTAAGTGCTTTTAAAAGTCTCCTGTAACACATCTGCTCCAGAGAGAAGGTTTGCAAAGTCAAAAAGGATTACATTTTTTTCTCTCTCGTAAGTACAGTTGAATCATGGTAAACATGCAACTTATTTGCCAAGGAATGTTACAGTTGGATGAGAAGCTCTGTAAATCCAAGGTTAAGAAAATAACCCAGTTTCCTGAACTTTAGAACCACAGCTCATTGATCATGCACTCAGCTATTCAACCTGAGAAAAGAGAAAGTGAAGGAAATTACTGGTCCATCTCAGAAAAATTCTTCTCTCTGTGACATTCAAGAGGTGGAGGAATGAATTTGGTAATACTTAGTATTGAAATAGGAAACTGGCTCTGCCCAAGCATTTGCTTTGTAAAGAAAACTTCTAGATCGATCTCATTCCTCCCACCCCACACTTGTAAACCACACTATCTATTTTGAACCATGTGCCCTCTACCCCATAAATAATCAAAATTGCTGTATTAAATATCCCCCTGTATTAGACCAATCAGATGAGATTTTTCGAAATGTACCTCTGAAAGCACCAATAATATTGCAAAACACCTGCTAACGTGATTGGTTATGCCAGCATAACTGGAAGTGTAACACAAAAGTCTGCAGATGCTGTGATTGTAGTAAGAACACAGAAATGCTGGAGGAACTCAGCCGTGAGAACTCAAGGTGTGAGCGAAAAGCAGGTAGACACATGAATAAAAAGGCAAGGATGAAAGGACGGGGAGCAACAGGCAAGAGGTGATCATTGGACATGGATAGGAGAGAAAAGGTGAGTATTGATCGAAGGGGCAGCTCTGTGAATACAGAGTGAGAGGAAAGGAGTCAGAGGGAAAGGGAGAGAGGCAGAGTTGGAGGAAAGGAGCAATAGGGATGGGGAAGTAGAGACGAGGTGAGGAGGCTAACAGAAACAGGTGACGTTGATATTTAATGCCATCTGGTTGTGGAGGGTGCCCAGACAGAATATGAGGTGTTACTCCAATTCACACATCATCTCAATCTTGCAGTGGATGAGACCATGGACAGGCATGTGGGCATGGGATTGAGGCGGGGAATTAAATGGTTAGCCACTGGGAGGTCCCCGCTATTGTGCTGGACAGAGCAAAGGTGTGAATGAAGCAATTTCCCAGTCAGTGACAGGTCTCTCCATTGTAGAGGATTACAATGGGAGCACCGGATGCAGTAGATGGCCACTGCAGATCGAAAGTGAAATGCTGCTTCGCTTGGAAGGACTGTTTGGGGCCCCAAATGGTGGTGAGGGAGGAGGTGTGGGTGCAAGTGGGGCATCTCCTAGAGTCACAGGGGTAGGTTCGAAGGGTGCGATTGGTGGGAAGGGAGGAGTGGATGAGGGAGACATGGAGGGAGGCTCCCTACGGAAGGCAGGAAGAAGAGGAGAGGTGAAGATGTGCTTGATGGTGGGATCACATAGCAGGTGACGGAAAAGGGAGAGGTTTATATGTTGGATGTGGGGGCTAATAGGTGAGGAAAAGAGGAATCCTGCTCTTGTTGCGCATGAGGGCAGAAGGGGGTTGGGAAGACATGCGGGTAATGGAAGAGATGTGGGTGAGGGCAGAGTTGATGGTAGCCTAGGTTGAAAGTCAGCTAGGCCCAATAGTGGCATGCTGATACCTTGCATTAGAAAGTTATTGACTTAAATTCCTTTCAGGGACTTTACTCTCCTCTCTTTTGGGTGAGTGAGCAAGATCTTCTGCTCCTTGAGGTAAATGATATTCTATTTAAAAAAGCAGTTAGTTATTTCTATTAGTCCAAACCAAGTGATGGAGGCAGATACACCAGCATCCATTAAAAAAACATTTGGAACCCCCTATTCATGGGAAGGGTATGGGCAAGTGGGACTAAACCAGGGGGGCACATTATTTAGCATGCTCAACCTTGGGCTGTGTGTACTCCCAGAAAATACTTCCTCCTTAATCAAAGTGAAAAAAGTGAATTCCTTCATTATTCGTGCATGGCTGATTTGTGGGAGCTTTCTGTACATAAATTGGTTGCTGTGTGACTGCTCTTCATAAGTGACTCATTGGCCGTAAAAGTGGTGGAAGGCTCTACCTAATCATTTGCTTTATTTTCTCTCTTTTCAGCATGTATCGATCTTACAGGATACACTGAGGAACAACTTCTTAATGGGCACCTGTGCATCATCATTAACCCCCCTCCCATCTATACAGTCAGAGGAGGTGGGTTTCTTCACCACAAAGAGGCAATGCTGGTTTCAGATTTACTGTCAGAGTACACACACGACATCACATCACATACAACTCTGAGATTTCTTTATCCTGCAAGCGCAGCAGAATTACCACTAAATATTAACTGCGTGAACATGAAAACAATGAAAAAGAACTGTAACAGATAACAAATGTAAACAAACTGACTTGTGCAATGCAGGGAGAGCAAAGAAAATTCAATAAAGTGCACAGGTCAGAGTCCTTAAATGAGTTTGTCATTGAGGAGTTTGATGGTGGAGGGGTAGCAGCTGTTCCTGAACCTGGTGGTGCAAGTCTAGTGGCACCTACACCTCTTTCCTGATGGCAGCAGCGAGAACAGAGCGGGTGCTGGGTGGTGCGGGTCTTTGATGATTTCTGCTGCTCTCCGACACCAGCGTTTCCTGCAGATGTACTCAATAGCCAGGAGGGTTTTGCCTGTAATGTCTTGGGCTGTGTCCATTACCTTTAGGAGGGCTTTATGTTCAGGGGTATTGATGTCCCCCTACCAGATCGTGATGCAGCCGGTCAGCACACTTTCCACCACACACCTGTAGAAATTTGCCAGGGTTTCTGACGTCATGCCAAACCTCCCCAAAGCCCTGGGGAAGTAAAGGCACTACATATAGTTACATTGATAGGTTGAACTCTAGAAAGCGAAACTGTGTAGAAAGTGACTGCCTCAACAACACCCACCCACCACCCACCACCTCAGCTCCAAATGAGCAGAAATCCTCATGTCCTGTTTAAAGTGTTAAAAGCCAAAGCCAAATCCAAAGAATATGAGCTGCTATTCTAAGGTTTTTTTGTTCATTTTAGCCAACATTAACAAGGTGACATCATCAGCTTTGACAAAAGGACCTGCTAATGAACTCCCCAAGGCAGGTAATGGCTGTCCTCTATAAGAGGAAAAACATCAGCCTGAGCTTCCTGCATGGATGAAATTATTTTAAAAAAACACACCGAGAATTAGATCTCAAAGGAATATTGCATGTATTAAATATAATTTAGGTTCCATGCTTTTTTATATGATTATATCAGGAATTCTGTACATGTTGTGGCCCTTTGGTGGTGAATGGGAAGTGGTCTCATTGGCATTCTGTAGCATGGAATTGATCCTGTCATTTTAATTCTGTGCTGAGATCAAAATTGCATTTATCTAGTCATCTGTAGCATTCGCACCTACACAGCGTGGCTCACCCACGCAATGAGAGAACTGGCCCCCGCAGTCGCAGACGGGGAAGAAACTGGCGACATCCAGCGGGGTTTTAGATGCGGGGCGAGCCTCGCACTGGAAGCCCACATCACTTCCACCTTGCTGGACGCGGGGGGGAATTAAAGGGAAAGGGTGTGGGCGTTTGAATCACAGGACTTTTGGGGTTTTGAGTAAAGGCTGGACTCGGCTCGTTTCTTTCACACTTCTCGCTCAACACGGCCAACCTCCATTGCTCATTGTGGCACACCACCATACATCTATATTTAAAATGTATATCTGCTCATGCAGGAGTATATCTCACCCCCATACCTTGACCCCAGATTATGGTTACTATCAATTTGAGCATGGTTGAAATTATGTGCATTGGATGGGACCAGGAAATTCTTCCCCAGAGCCTACACTGCTTTCATTTGGACCATGTCCAAATTCCACCAGTCGCAATTATATTTTTTTAAAGAGACACAGCACAGCAAACATTCCCTTCTGGCCCATGAGCCAGTGTTGTCCAAGTACATCATCTGACTAATTAACCAACTGACCCTGAATGTCTTTAGAATGTGGTAGGAAACAGTAGCCCCCAGAGGAAACCCATGCGGACATAGGGAGAACGTATAAACTCCTTACAGACAGTGGCAGATTCGAACCTGGGTCGCTGGCGCTGCCATAGTGTTGTGCAAACCGTGCCTGCCTGCACCTTTCTATGTCTCTCAATTTTTCATTCAGTTAGAATGCATCACTCTCAGAAGTTTCATATGATCAAGCATCGCCATCAATTAGGATGAAAGGGTTTCAAATTTCCAATGTGCTTTCGGTGAGCAAATGCTTCCTGAGTTCACTCTTCTCTGGCCTGGCTCTTTGCCATTTTATTCCAGCTATCCCTGTCGGAGGAAATACTTTCTACATATCTACTCATAAGATTCATCAGTGTATGCACCTTAATTAAATTACCCCCCCCCCCACTTCACATAAATATAGGCCAAATCCATGTGCCCGGTTCTCATATTGGAGCTCATCTTCCGAAAGTGCACGTAAGTTTATAAGTTCAACACATCCCTCCCAAAATAGGCTTCCTGACACCGAACACAGTGTCAGATGGACAAGGGTCTCTGTGGCTCGTGTGCATCGTGCAGCCTTGGTCTAACTGTAGCAGAGTTAAAAATGGGTTTTAATAATTTTTACTCTCAATTCTGTATTTGTGAATTTTATCTCAATGAAGTATTTGTATTTACTATTATTTTAATAATGTTTCCAGTGGGATTGAGTTTTGTGGTACACACCTCTTCTGTATCTCCTAAGGCCCTCCCTTCCTGTTCCTCACACTACTTGTTACTTGAAAAGGGTAAGGGTGGGAGAACTTCGCTGTGGGGCTACTTTAATGTTTTCCTTGGAAAATGAATTGCTTATGTTATCATTCTTAATGTATATTGTTCATTAATTTTTTTTATAGTTGGTTTCGTATTGTTTAACCATTAATGTAAGTTTTAAGGATGTTTTTATCTGGTGTTTTGACTCCATTACCATGAGCTGGTCATGTGATCAATGAAGCTTTTCTGAGATTTCAGTGTAAACTCTGTTATTTTGCAAGCTTAGGAGAAAAAGGGGTAGAAAAAGAAGAAAACTCAAGGCAATGGTTGTGTTATTTTGTCTTCTAAAGGTACAGAATTTCCTTTTAAATGTATGATTTTTGGCTTGTTAGTTTCTTGCTGCAGGTTTCAACTTGCCCTCAGGGGGCCACTGTTTTTGCTTTGTATAGATATATAGATATATCTATATATCTATCTATATATATATATATATCTATCTATATATATCTCTATATATCTATAGAGAGAGATATATAGATATATATATATAGAGATATATAGAGATATATATAGATAGATATATATATATATAGAGATATATAGATATATATATAGATATATAGATATATATATAGATATATAGATATATATATAGATATAGATATATCTATATAGATATAGATATATATCTATATATCTGTATAGATATATATATAGATATATATATATATATATATATATATATATATATAGTTTGAAAGGATTTTAAAATGCAAAATGTTTTCCTGGGAAAATCTTAAAAAGCTCTCGGCTAATACTGTGTTCATTGAGTTGAGTACATGTTGAAATGTTTAAAGTTAAACTGTATGTACTTGAGGAAAAGAGTGAAGAGACTGTTACTTGCTAAGGGAGAAAAGAGGCAGAAAAGGAAGAATACTCAGAAAGCAATTGTGTTATTTTTGCCTTTTAAAAGGGAGTGAATAAATGCTGGAAAGCAGTTCTATGAGTCATCTCTTTTTCCCTGCCCTAAACAAACTCTTTTACATAACAATCCCCTTGAAATAAAGGACAACATTTTGAAATTTTTGTAACTTGTCCACTAGTTTTTAATATCACAAGATACTCAAATCATGCCTCAACTCACGGAGATTCATTGTGCTGTTTTGCTATTGCCAGTAACGTCTTGTTCATTTGGTGAAGTACTAATTGCCACCTGCTTTGGTTTCTTGGTGAATTGTGGTCTACTGACAAAATGGAATTCCATGTTGGCAAGACTCTAAGCTCAAAGTATTTGATGTTGATTATTGTTCAATTCCATCAGATGGCATTACACATTGCTTATATCCACCATATTAAAAAAGGATTCCTATTTATCCATCTTGGATGCAAAGTAAATGTCTCCTTATTGATCATTAAAGCTGACTGTTTATGTGTATTACATCAATTAGGTAAATGTTAACTTGGCCTTGTTATTTTTACTGATGAACTTAGAAGCTAATTTTCCAATTGCTTTGTCATCAAATTTTCTGATGCATTAGATGCTAGCAGGGCCAGAGAGTTATATTGGGTGGCTCTGCCACAAAGAAGGTAAGAATGACATTTACTCAATGTAAGTCACTCTAAAAGGCCAAGACAGGGTGAATAGGAATTATTTATCTTTCTTGTAAGGTCATCGGTGGATGGATAAGGGGACATTTCACCCCAAACATTGGTGAAGACTTGGAGCCTTTTGAAATGGGAGGTGGAGGTAGGAAGGTCGATCACATGCAGAAAGTATCTGTGTGATTATCAACCACAGGGCTCTGCATCAAACCTTTGGAAGTGACTTTAGCCTAACTAGCTCCTTTTTCTACCTGATATGATCATGTGGAACAAAAGTCCCCCTTGGTGTTTAAAAAAAAAGTTCTATAAGTTGATAAACCACAATAATTATTCATCTTGTGTGATAACAGCATGATGAAGCTTTGTTTTTGTTGAACACATAGAATTGGGCGGCATGGTTAGAGCAACGCTGTTACAGTGTCAGCGGCCCAGGTTCGAATTTGGTGCTGTCTTTAAGGACTTTGTACGTTCTCCCCGTGTCTGCGTGAATTTCCTCCCACCCTTGAAAAAGGGTATTTGGGCAGCACGGGATAGTGGGCTTGGAGGGCCTGTTACCGTCCTGTATGTTTAATTCAAATTTGTACACAACAAGCTTACTCAACAACCACACGATTAGTAACCAAGTAATTGCTTTGCAGAAGACCAAACATGAAGAAAAAAATTCAAAGGGTAGTTGCAAAGGGTAGTCAGATTTCCTTCCAGGTGTTCCATGGATTTGATAGACCAACACATTGTGGAGTTTGAATGAGTGATGGGGAATAGAGATGTGGGAGTCCACCACTCTTCCTTAACTTTTATAATGGCTTCCTGGTTATGGTCATCCCTTCCCCATTAGCTTAACCAATCATCCACCCTTCCTCCTTTCCTAATCTACCCATGTACAACAAAATAGACGAATTATTCAGCAAACAGAAGAGAGATTCAACAAACTGCAGCGCGACTGAAAACAGCAAAGATTCCCAATAAAAGCAGGGCGAGTGGAAGACAGTTGCATAATCCAAATTTCAGGGGTGGGAACCTCTTATTACTGTGCTGTATGTTAAATGTTTTGAAAACATTTTAAATTCACATATATGATGTCATTTCGGTACTTGAAGAAAATTAGACATAATGTTAAGGTAACTAAAGTATCTTTCGATATGACATGGGGTCCCTTTCTTAACCTTTTTTCAAAATTGGAACGATGATGGTGCAGAATTTTAATAATTTGGGTTTGTCCCTTCTCTTTGCTGAAGGCCGAGGACTAACCTTAGGCCATCACCTTAATTTTGCAGTCAATATGTATATTTTACTTGTTCGACCTTATTTAGTGGGTAGGGGGTTAGATGTTTTTTCTTCCTCTTTTCTGAATTTAAAAAAAAAAATTCTACATGGTTTACAATGTTATTTTACTTTGCTTGTTGAACCCTTTCCAAGGAATTAACATCTCTGTTAAAACAATTCTGTAGAACTTTAATGATATATTAACAAGATTTAATGGTTCCTATTTGTATAATAACGATGTTGAAACAAATAAAGAGATTTTGAAAAGAAAGTGAAATTAAATAGGGCAAAGTTAGAGTCAGAACCTCTTCAGCTCTTTAAGAAGGACTGTTCAAGCCTTGTCTCACCTCGTGTAAGTCTGTACATCCTTTTCAAGTTTTCCCAGTACTCCTTTGTAAACTAGATTCCTTTTTAATATATACCGAATATATCTCCTGCAAACCAAGGAGAGCAGAAATTCTCAACCATAATATTAATGTATGCTTATTTATAATAAATTTTATGTTACTGCCAGCCTTAAATCACAAAAATGCAACTTCTCAGGGTCTAAGCAGTGGTTTTCAAACTTTGTCTTTCCAGTCCCATACCACTTTAAGCAATCCCTTACAAATCACAGAACACATGACATAGGTGGCATGTGAGTGGAAAGAAAACGTTTGAAAACCACTGTGGCAAGCAAATGTTCCACATTTAGACTATCTGGATAAAAGTTACAAAAGCAGACAAGGCAAAAAGATACCGACTTCTTGGGGAGATCATCCTCCAACATGAAGGTGCCCAACACGATGAGCCCACTTCTCCCTCACCCCAAAAATCAGTAAACAGAACAGTTCCACTGAACCTCGTTCTACCTGGATTTGATTCTTCCATTCTTTGTGCAGACCCTTCCCACAGCCATAGTGGTAAGAGTAATGAAACGGGTGAGGAAGGGGATTTCAGCAGGCTGAATGGTTTCTTAGCCAATTTGTTACCCTGCTCTAATAGTTTTGATTGCATGCAGATAATACATTAATTCCCATCATTCAATCTTGTTGGCCACACCACAGCAAGTGACAGGAATTCAATTTTCCCACATGAATTGTATAGGACTTGTCACCACAGCACCATTCAGGATGTGTACAGTGGCTCCACCCCCCACCCCGCCCCCTATCCGCGGTTTCGCTTTCTATGGTTTCAGTTACCCCCCAGTCCAAAAATATTAAATGTAAAATTCCAGAAATAATTTGTATGTTTTAAATTGTGTGCTGTTCTGAGTAGAATGATGAAATCTCACGCTGTCCCGCTTGCGGCATGAATCATCTCTTTGTCCAGCACATCTATGCTGTATATGGTACCCACCTGTTAGTTACTTAGTAGCCCTCTCAGTTATTAGATCAACATAGTATGTATAGGGTTTGGTACTATCTGCGGTTTCAGGCATCTACTGGGGGTCTTGAAACATATTCCTCATGGACGGTGGGGGGGGGGGAGTAACTACTATATATATCAAGGGTAGCTATTGTTCCCTGTGGTAGGCAACAGTATCCCAACTCGTCCACTCAGTGCATTTCCAGAGAATCCACCTTGCTTCAATGGATGTTGTTACAGGCAGATGTTGTTTCCTGAGTAAATTGATCTGCTTTCCCTGGCAAGAGATTGCTTTGCGTGGGTCATGTGCCATAGCTCACAGGCTGGGGCTGTTTTAGCAAGAGAATTAATAAATGTACAAACAAAACTTTCAACAATGTTTCAAAATTTGTCAAGCCATAGAACACCAGAGCACAGAAACAGGCCGAGCTATTATTCTGCCTAATCTCAATGACCTACACTCGGACTAGAGCCCTCCATACCCTTTCCATCCATGTACCTGTACAAATATTTCTTAAATATCAAAATGGAGTCCACATTCACCACTTCAGCACATTCTACACTCTCTGAGTGAAGAAGTTCCCCCTAATGTTCCCTTTAAACATTTCACCTTTCACCCTTAACTCATGTCCTCTGGTTCTTGTCCCTTGGTAGAAAATGAAGGGCCCAGGCTCAAAACATTGGTTACCTTTTATTTCCTATGGATGCTGATTCAACAAGGATGGAGCCTCCATGTCGATGCGATCACGAAGAAGGCTCACCAGCGGCGATACTTTGTAAGGTGCTTGAGGAGATTCGGTACTTCGCCGAAGACTCTCAAACTTCTACAGGTGCACCGTGGAGAGCGTTCTGGCTGGTTGCATCACTGTCCGGTATGGATGCGCCAACTCTCAGGACAAGAATAAACTCCGGAGGGTTGTGAACTTGGCCTGCGACATCACAGGCAATAGACTTCATTCCATCGAGGATACCTACATGAGGCGCCGTCGCATAAAAGCAGCCTCTATCCTCAAAGATCCCCACCATCCAGGCCATGCCCTCTTCACTCTACTGCCATCGGAGCAAAAGGTACAGGAGCCTAAAGACGAGTACTCAGCGGCACAAGGACAGCTGCTTCCCCGCTGCCATCTGATTCCTGAATAATCAATGAACCAAAGACATGGCCTTATTTTTCATGCGTTATTTTGTTTTATTTATTGTTGTAAATATGAATAATATTTAATATGAATGTCTGCACTGTGATCCTGCCACAAATCACCGAATTTTGAGACTTGTTTGAGACAATAAATTCTGATTCTGATTTTGACCTGCTTGATTATTGTACTCGACCCCAGTGTCTGCAGACTTTCCTGCTTAACAACACAAGAAATAGAAGTAGTTTGGGCCCATTTACCCCCTTTTGTCTGTTCTGCCGTTCAGTAAGATCAAGGCTAATCTTTTACCTCATCACCTAAGTCTATATTCATTGACTTCCTTAATATCCATAAATATTTCAATCTCTGCCTTGTCAGCTCCAGATCCTCCACACTACCTTGAGCAGAGAATGGCAAAGATTTACCTCTTGCTGAGTGAAGAAATGTCTTCTCATCTATGTCATGAATAGCCAGCCCCTTTTTTGACACTGATTCGACACCAACCGATCAAGGAAGGCATCTACCCTGACTCAGCCCCATGAGGCTTTTTTTAATGTGCCAGTAAGATCACCCCTCACTCTTCTAAACTCTTGAAAGAATAAGCCCAGTCTGCTTAATCTCTTCCCACAGGACAAATCCACCATCATTCAACCTCGACGCATTCTCTCTGTCACAATCTTTATCCTTCCTGAGGTAGGGGGACCACATCTGTGCATAATATTCCAGATGCAGACTCACCAGGGCCCTCTGTAATTGGAGCAATACATCTCGACTTCATAAATTAGAACCTCTTGTAATAAAGGCCAATTTGCCTTCCTACTTGCTGTACCTCGTTGTTTAATTTCAATGATTCATGTGCAACGACAGACGGGCCACTATGAACACCAACAGATGTCAATCTCCTGCTATTTAAAAAATGCTCTGCTCTGTTTTTTTTCTCCTGCATACCCAAGTGAATAACTTCACATTTTTCCACATTGTATTCCATCTGTTAAGTTCTTGTGCATTTCCATAACTTGTCAATCACACTTTGCAACTGGGGCCGGCCCGGTTAGCATTGCGGTTAGTGCAATGCCGTTACAAATGCCAGCGTTCCAGCTTAGAATCTGGTGCTGTCTGTAAGGAGTTTGCATGTTTTCCCCATGTCTGCAAGGGGTACTTTTGGGTGTTCTGCTTTTCTTCCACCATTCAAAGCGTACCGGGAGTTGTTGGTCAATTGGGTGTAATCAGGTTCGTTGTCCGTAAGGGCTTGTTACCGTGCTGTATGTCTAATTTTTTTTTAAACCTCTTTACAGTCCACACTACAACCTAGAATTTTACCAGCAACAAATGGGGATGTATCACACCCGATCCCCTCACTCAGATCAGTGATATGGATTGTGATCAGCTGGACACCCAGCTCCAAAATCTGCCTCACCCTACCACACAGGGAGTATGCAAAGGGCAATGGGTAGGATTGGTCTTGGGAGGTGTGTCCAGCTGGCATCAGCCAATCATAGCTTAACAGTGGTTTACCACATTCTCACTCTGTTTTCTGTCCAGTAACCATTCCTCTATATATGCTAGAGTATTGTCTCCAATAACATCTGCTCTAGTTTTGTTTAATGACAGCTTCGATATGTAGCACCTTATGAAATTCCTTGTTCATTGGTTAGTTCTTAAAAATTATTTTGCTTGCAATCTGAGAATGGTGTCACAGGAGGACAGGTTTGTAAAGAGAGCCCTTGGCATATTGGCCTTCATAAATCGAAGTAATGAGTACAGGATGTGGTGATACAGCACTAGCCTGCTGCAGGGGGCGATCTCTGTACCTGCAGAAAGACCACTGGAGGACAAACTACACCTGGCTGGCTGTCAATCAGCTGACCTGAATAGATCCCTAGGGGGCTAACTCCACCCGGCCGGCTGTCAGTCACCTGACCAGGATATAGTCCTGAGCCACCATCACAGCCACTACTGTAGCAGAGACTTTTAGCCAAATAAAGCCTGTTGTACAGTCTTCAAGTTTGTGTCTGCTTACTGTTGCTGCAGTGCAACACAAAGGAGTTGGGATGTTATGGTATAAAGTTGTGTCAGACCTTGGTGGAGCCATATGTGGAGTATTCTGAACAGTTTTGGTCATCTAACTACAGGAAAGATATCAATAAGATTGAAAGAGTACAGAAAAGATTTACAAGTATGTTGCCCGGACTTCAGGAACTGAGTTACAGGGAAAGGTTAAACAGGTTAGGACTTTATTCCCTGGAGTGTAGAAGAATGAGGGGAGATTTGATAGAGGTATTTACAATTGTGAGGGAGATAGTCAGAGTAAATATAGATACCAGTAGGTTGTTTTCAACTGAGGGTAGATGAGATACAACCCAGAGGACATGGGTTAAGAGTGAAAGTGGACTTCTTCACACAGAGAATGGTGGGAACGAGCTGCCAGCTGAAGTGGCGAATGCAGGCTCAATTTTAACATTTAAGAAGAATTTGGACAGGTACGTGGACAGGAGGGGTACGGAGGGATTCAGACTGGGTGTAGGTCAGTGGGATGAGGCAAAAGAAAATGGTTCTGAACAGGCTAGAAGGGCCGAAGGGACTTGTTACTGTGTTGAGGTGCTGTTCTATGGTTCTCATCTTAAAACTCCATCAGATTTACCAAGCATGATCTCCTATTCATAAAATTATTTTGAAAATGCAATCCAGTAATTATATTCTAAATGTCCTGTAGTATTTCTTTCATTACAGATTTGGGATAACATTTCCTATCTTCCAATCTGTGGAAAATGTGCTAGAACCTATGGAATTTTGGAAGATCTGAACCCATTGCATCCTCCAGATCCAGGGTTACCTCCTGAGATGCAGGTCAAGAGGTCCTGGGGATTTATCACCTTCAGTCCCTTCATTACTAATTCTTCCCTCTAATGCCAATTTCTTTGAGCATTTCATTCACTCCATGGGAACTGCATCTAAGAGCAGAAAAGTTAAAACTCCCGGGTATCCAGAATTCAAGCAACCAGCAGCCCAACCAGCTGGCAAAAATACAATCAAGGAAATTAATGAATGAATTAATTAGAATAAATAAAAATTTAAATAAGACTTTAAAATTGTAAAATAAGTGCTCTCCAAAGCAACACTGAAGCCCCTTGGTGAAGAAGGGAGCAAACATTCAGCCAGCAGAGAGCCCCCCCCCCACCCCGCCACCCCCGGTCGTGCCCCACTCGCAGCAGCTGTTTCAATAAAGTTGTGTTTGAATAAAATGGTGGCACCCAGGATGAAGGGCCAGGCATTGCGGCTCACCACTGGGGCGACACTCCCAAAGTGGCTCCCTACATCTCCCAAATAAGAATTTTTAACTTTATTAGTATTAAGTAGTAGGATTTATCTGTAAACTTGGGGGTGTGGGGGTTAATTATGAAAATACCAAACCCTCCTTACCCTGTAACCCTCTATTTTTCTTCCATCCACGTGCCTGCCTGAGACTCTTTAATGCCCCTAATGTTTCAGCCTCCACCACCATCCCTGGCAAGGCATTGCAGGCACACACTAATCTCTGTAAAAACCTTACCCCTGATGGTCTCCCGTAAACTTCCCTCCCTTTACTTTGAACACATGTCGTACCATGGGTGAAAAAAGACACTGGAGGTTAGTGTAGTGGACAGCACAATGCTGCTACGGCACCAGTGACTGGTGCTCGAATTTAAATTTACATTTTATAAGTTACAGGAATGACCTGATTAAAGTGAACTGTACATAATTAAGGAATACAATGCTGATTTTTCTTTTTTTCCAACTGGCTTCATGTTTAGCACTGTCCTTTTTTTTAAAAACTGTACATTTTCGATGCAGGTGTCTTAGTTAAGCATTGTAAGATTGTGCCTCAGGCAACTGGAAAATTTGCGTATCCGGCATCCCCATAGGCACCAGATACTGAAGATTTTTTACCGTATGTGGAAGGCTTGGTCCTTTGAATAATGTCAAAGGGAATAGACAAGATTCAAATTAAGGTACGAGCTACTTTAAAGTCACTCTCCAATCCCAGCTTTCAATGAAGAGCATTAACTGCACCAGGCTCAATCTCATACAGTGGATTCTCCTGGATTTATCTTTGAGTTTACTGTTTGTTCATTTGTTGTCATGTGAACCAAGATATGGTGAAAAGCTTTGTTTTGCATGCTTTCCAGGCACATCAGCCCAAATTTAAATACAATGTAGAAATAAAACAAAAATGAAGAGCTATGTGTTACAGAGAAAATTTCAGTTAAAACAGTGCAAAGAATCAATGAAGGCGACTTGGCCTTTTAAATCTTTACTCATATTCCAATTTTTAAATAAACCCATTTCGTCTTACTCCCAGTTTGTCTTTACACCCATTTTGTCTTTACTCCCAGTTTGTCTTTACACCCATTTTGTCTTTACTCCCAGTTTGTCTTTACACCCATTTTGTCTTTACTCCCAGTTTGTCTTTACACCCATTTTGTCTTTACTCCCAGTTTGTCTTTACACCCATTTTGTATTTACTCCCAGTTTGTCTTTACACCCATTTTGTCTTTACTCCCAGTTTCCTGTGTATTATTTTCTGCAAATGTGTTCCATTGTGTGTGCGACAGAGTTTTGGGTGAAGGGTTCAGGGAGGACACCACGATAACTGTTTTAGAGGTTTTATGGAGTCTCTGAATAAGGAAAACAATTATAAATGGGTTTACCTTACTGTGAGACGATGCCTCTGGAACAAGACCGATGCTGGTCAATTTAGTTACAGCAAGAGCCCTGATAAATAGCTTTCACCTCGGTTGAAAGGGATGGAGTCTCGAACCCTATTCCATTTCCATTGTAAAACTTGAAAGGGGACTCTCAATAATACCACAACAAAATTAATGTGGAAATAGAAATGAAAAGTTGCATATGTTATAAAGCATAAAATATGCTGATCAGGACACTTGATCATTTAAGATGGCATTCAGGAAATTGGCTTCAGTTTTCTGTTTTATCCCATTACACTGCCTCAAGCAAAACCCAGCCAAGGTCTATCCATAGGTTATTCTCCATCTGAACTCCTTAACGACCCGTTTAATGTCTGCTTTTCATCACAGAGAGCTTCCAAATGATGTTTTCCTCCAGCTAAAGTTCGAGATCACATCATGTACTTTCTCTTCAATATTGAATATGCTGAGAAAACAAATTCCTTACCAACAGTGCCAAAATGTAGATATTAATCATTCTTTAATCAAATCAGTGACTGTCCTTCCTTTAAAGATTGGAATATCTCTGTGTATGGCAGAACTGGGTGAACCTCTTTGGTTTTAGATGTACTAAATATTAAAGGGATAATTTTTCTCCAAAGCCCAGCTAAGCTAATGTGACAGATTGCTCACTTTCCCAGGCACATCCCATTCAATGCAAATCGAATATGAATACTTCCTAATAAAGCGGTGATGGAACCCTGCTTCAATATGAAACCCGTTGCCCTCCAACTCTCCGATTTCATATCTCCCCCCACCCCCAAAGCATTTATCATCAGATCAGTCTTCTGCTAATCGTGTCAATTTGTGGAGCTCAAGGAAGCTCTCATCCAAAGGCATGATAAAGTATTTTTAAAATGTTCTTGAATGTTTTAAAAATGTTGCAAATAATACCTATTGTCCACCAATGCAACTAGATCAAGGTCCTAAATGGTGCAGGGTGGCACAATGGTGTAGCAGTGAACACACACCTTTACAGCACCAGCGATCAGGACCGGGGTTCGAATGCCACGCTATCTGTAGGGAGTTTGTACGTTCTCCACGTGTCTGCATGGATTTTTCCCAGGAACTCCGGTTTCCTCCCTCTGTTCAAAACGTACCAGGAGTGTAGGTTAATTGGGTGGCATGGACTCAAAGGCTGAAATGGCCTGTTACCGTGTTATATGTCTAAATTTTTTTTAATTTGAAATTTAAAAAAATAGTTTTCAGTTTAATAAAATCTGGCGGTAGACTATAAACTGATTAAAAACTCTTTCTCTAGAGCCCATTTTTATGTGTAATGATAAAATGGCACTAGGATATCCGTTAGAAATAGATAAAGTATTTTATACATATAATGCAACAAAGATTCTGAAGCTTTGTCCAATTACACTGCTTCATGAATATTCATGCTTTGGACCATAAACCAAAATTTGAGAAGTTTGAACATCAAATCAAAGAATTATAACAAGAAAGAGGAAGCCATTTGGGGCTGTGTCTGCTGCTCATTGAGCAATCCCTTCAGACCCATTTCTTAGTTCTTTTTTTCTGAAAGCTCAATGAATTTTTCTCTGTCAACTGCTAGTCCAATTCCCTCTTAAAGATCTTAATTGACTCTTTTTCCATCACTACTACTGACAGACGTCAAGGTTCTAACTCCTCTGTGCATAAAATGTTTTCCTCACTGCCCTTGGAAATATATCATAAGTCCATTATTAGTATAAATACTAGATCTCACTACCATCTGTATGGGAAAGGCTGTGGCTGTCATGTGATGGCACTGCCCCCTACCAAGTCGGGGGACACACCAGCTGCCAATCAAATTTTGATTCTGCCCCACCCATAAGTGCACACCTTGCTGTTGGTTAATTACCTGGACTGCACTCTCCAACCTGCCTTTTCTTGGCCTTGAGCCATTGGCTGTTGTAATTGGATTAGCCCTCCTGGCTCCGAGCCATTGTGTCCCAGGAAATGATCCGGGCTGGAACCTCCAGCATTATAAAGGTGCAATGTGATCTTTGTTCTCTCTCTTTGCCAGCTTGGGACCACCCTACTTCACTCCAGGCCTAGAAATGTGGAAAGGTGCTGGAGAAACTGTGGGTAAGATGTGCACTGTTAAAAGGGTTGGGAGCATTTAATTAGTGTCCCTTGTAGCACAGAGCCATGCCTCCACTGAGTCAAGGGGTGGTGGGGCATGGTAGTGAATTTTTTTTTCCTTGATCATTAATTGTCTGTTATTACTTTCCCACAGTTGCTGTAAATTGCTGTAAATTGTATATAAGTGTGTGAGTGTGCTGTATCAGTTACAATTTCCCACACTTCCCTTCTATAAATAAAATCCTTCCCAATGAAAACTGTCCAGAGTCCTTGCCTTTGAGATCTACCAAATCTGTTTCCTCACCATCTCATTGAACTATGGGGTATCTCCACCAGAAGGATGGCATGAGTTCAAGAAGATGGCTCATCCTCATCTTGTCAAGCGCTATTGTGGATGGTCACTTCCCATGCTGTGCAATTCCTGGAAATGTACTTAAAAATATAATAATAATTTGTTCACCGCTTGAAATCTGGACTCAATGCGCCTTGAACATGGTTACTCTGAGCTTTATACATGACTAGCAATCATCGCTGAAGCTGTTGTTCTCCAAGGGAACCACTCTGATTTGGCACGGTTAGCGAAGCGGTTAGCTCAGCACTATTACAGCGCCAGCAACCTGGGTTTGAATCCCACGCTGTCTGTAAGGCGCTTGTACTGTGTGGGTTTTCTCCGGGTGCTCTGGTTTCCTCCCATCCCCCAAAACATATGGGGTTGGAGGTTAAAGATTCCATTATTGTCAGGTAATACAACATTTAGAATGTAACATACATGGAATTTTTTAATTTGTCAAAGAGAGTCGCCATTTTTGTCAAGCTCCCCTCATAGAAATGAGGCCCCAGCAAGAAATGAACTTGCAACCCTTGGTTTACAAGACTAGTACTCTAACCACTGAGATATCAAAACCTGGTTAAAATAAATTAAATTAAGCCTTGTAGCAGAAATCCCTTATCACTAAAGTCATTCTAGTTTCTTTTGGATCCCTTCTAAGACCTTCACAATCTCCCAAAAGTGTAGTGACCAGAAATGAATGGAATACTCTCAGTGTCCTAGCCATGTGTTAGACAGGCACACCATAACCTTCCAGCTTTTGTATCCCACCTCTACTTACAGATCTATTTACAGTGTTGTTTTGGGCATGACATCCACCAAGGCCTATCTCCATGATGCATCTCTCTGCAATAACTTGATGACCATTTGGGGAAAAGACAAGTGGCAGGTGGGAAACTGCGCTCCAGAAGGTGAAGTGGAGAGAGAACATTAAAAACATAAGAAATGGAACCAGAAGTAGGCCATTCAGTCTATTGAGCCCCTTGAATAAAATTATGGTTGATTTTAATGTTAAGCTCATGTCCATCTTCCTGCCTTTACCTATAATCCCTTAATTTCCCTTACTATGTAAAAATCTATCCAACCTTGTCTTAAATGTGTTTTCTGAGGTAGCCTCCCCTGCTTCCATGGACAGAGAACTCAATAGATTTACCATTCTCCTCATCTCCATCCTAAATCTACTACACTGAATCATGAGGCTATGCCCCCTAGTTCTTGTTCCATCTACCAGCTGAAAAAAACTTACCTACCTCTTATCTACTCCTTTCATAATTTTATACATTTCTATCAGATCCCCCCTCATTCTTCTCAATTCCAGTGAGTTCGACCTCTCCTCATAGGTGAACCCCCTCATCTCTGGAGCCAATCTGGGGAACCTCCTCCGCCCTGCCTTCGAGACCTGTGCACCCTTCCACAAGTACAGAGACCAGGACTGCACCCAGTACTCCAAATACGGCCTCACCAGTACCTTGTACTGTTGCAGCATGACCTCCCTGCTCCTAAACTCTGGCAATGAACATGCCTTCCTGACAGCCTGCTGCAATTTGTGCACCAGCACTCCCAAGTCTTTCTACAATGAGAGATGTTGGCACTGTCCAGAGACATTGATTTAACTGACCAGAACCTAAGGTCAAAGATGAATAGACGTCATTAGGCTCATGGGTGTTCATTTTTTCAGTAGCCTATCTCTTCTGCTCAATCATGCAATAGCTTTCAGACCATATCTTCTAGGCTTCCCCCTCCCCCCCACCCCCCCCCCCCCCTCCAATAGCTGCAAGCATTTCCTCTGACTCCTCACTTAAGATCAATGTAATTTCACTGTACCATCAAATAATAATGGCTCACACCACAACAATCTGATGATAACTCGGCCTTGCCGAGGTATGGATGTGACTGAAGACTTGAAGCACATTTAAATTGTCTATCCCTACCCGCCACCCCCGAACAGGCAAGTTTAAATCATTATCCAAAGATTCCTGCTTGCAAGATCACTCGCCTGTTCGTTTTGTTTGAGCACTGGATAATGTCATGTTGAATGTCAAGAGATGTTACTGATGATATCAGGAGGAGAGCAGGATAAAGAAATGAGAGGCAAGACTACAAAACCTGGATAATTGTTACTAAATGTGCATTCAGAATCTGAAATGTTATACCTTGTAATAAGGCCTTCATTGTGAAGGTATATAGAGAGTTCACTGTTAGTAATTTAAATTGGTGATTAACTTTAAACACATGTTCAGTGTCCGCTCACTTATGCTGGATTCTCTTCCTGCCCTAACTCCAATCTTCCAAGTAACGCTACCCCTGGACCGGACATTTTCCACCGCCACTCAAAATCAACATTTGCTCAACAAAGATTTGTTAGGGAATGTGGAGAGGGAGTGGGGGAGGTGATTGTGTTTTCGATTGCAGCAAGGATTTAGTTTCCTATATGCCAGAACTTCAGACATCCTGAAACAGCCTTTTGTCTTTATGGCTCAGTGACAGGTTCCTCTTATAAATTGTTCCATAAGGGTTACATCAAATTAAGTTGCAGAAAAGGACGATATTAAATGTATACTCCCGGGATATTGGAGGTGTTCTTCACTGTTTCTCCCCAGCTGAAATATTTTTTGTTAAAAAGCTGTGTTCCCAGAGTAATATGTTTTGGATCTTACCATATAACTTAAAAGTGGAGTTTGTGGACCTGCACGGGAACACAAAGAAGTCTACGTTAGCGTTTGAGTAGCAGAAGGATACCTGTGCTACAGTTTATTTCAATCACACTTGCAACAAACAAAAAAAACACTATTTTAGACCAAAGACCATGAGACATAAGAACTGAATCGGGTCATTCAGCCCATCGAGTGTCCCACTATTTAATCAGAGCTGGTTTACTATCCCTTTCAACCCCATTCTCCTGCGTTCACCCCACAACCCTTGGTTCTCATACTAATCAAGAGCTTATCTACCCTCTCTCTTAAATATACCCAATGACCTGGTCTCTGCCAGTAGACCACACAACATAGGTGCAGAATGAGACCATTCAACCCATCGAGATTCCCATCCCACCCCCAGCCTGGCCATTCCACCAACATTGCAGCATTGCGTTAGGGAGAACCAGTGGTACAATGCTCATTTTTAGGGGGTGCAGGAGTTCACCAAAAACAGTGTCCATGAGGTGCCTGGAGCGGCACTTCTGCGAGAGCACATTATACAATCTAAATGTTTCCTACAGATGTCTGTCTGATTGCATTTTGAAAGGAGTTTGGTTCTCTGTCCAATGCTCCAATGTAAGATTGTTGTAAGCATTATAAATAAGTAAATAAAGCTTTTGTTTAATATAGGGGTTTTTAGGGTAAGGCCAAAGATTAGGGTTCAGTTAAAGTCCTGGGAACTATTTAATTTTGTAAATGGATTATACTGAAGATTTGTTAATATCATGTAACAGAGCAACATACTGCTTTGAAAGCCCTGGATTTATACATTCTAGATTTTTTTATGAAGGAAGTATCATATAGCTCAGTGGTTCTCAACTGTTTTCTTTCCACTCACATCCCACTTTAAGTAATCCCTATGCCATCAGTGCTCTGTGATTAGTAAGGGATTGCTTAAGGTGGGATGTGAGTGGGAAGGGAAGGTTGAGAATCACTGCTCCAGACCCAATTGTGACTGAAATATTTTGCTTGAGAAAAATTGTCATTGGCCCATTTCCTTTGGGGTTCTGAAACTGTGCACAGAACGAGTCAATGAGGGAGAATTAACACATCTCACCAACAATTTCTCCAGCGCCGTTCCATGGTACTCAGCCTGGAGTGAAGCAGGATGGACCCTCGAAGATGGAAAAGAAGGAAAGCCAAGCATACGTGGCATCCTTTACAGTGTTGGAGGGCTGGGGGTTCAGCCCAGGTCATTTACAGAGATATTTGGCTGAGTGCCAGCAAGGTTAAGTCGATTACAAAGGCCAATGGCCCTAGACCAAGTACAAAGGAATTTAAATTAGCTCAAGGGAAGGTGTGCATTAACAGGTGGGATGTGGCCAAACTTTGATTGGCAGGTGGTGTGTCTTCCAACCCAATGATAGCTACAACCCTTCACAATACAGCATAATGATGTTCAAAAGACATTTAGATGGATATATGGAAAGGAAGGGCTTAGAAGTATTTCGGCCAAATTACGCATATGGGTATAGACAGAATGCCACCTTGGTTAATGTGGATGAGTTGGGCAGAAGGGCTTTTTTTGTGCTTTATGATATGACTGCTGTATATGGAGAGATTGAATCAGCCTCTATACTTTTTAGTTTAGAAGAATGACAGAGGATATCATTGGGGTATGAAAAAATTCTTCCAGGCTCCATAGATGGATGTGGGCAAGATGCTTCTGCCTGAAGAGTCTAAAACTAGAGGTCACCCTTTCAAAATAAGGGATTAGCCATTGAGGACTGAGAGGAAGAGACTTTTTTCCGCACAGATGAAATTTTGGAACTCTCTACTCAAATGGCAGCTTAGTTGTTGAGTTCGATTGAATAGAAACTGATACATTTCTGGTTTACTTAGATACTTTTGGATAGAGCAGAAAAATGAACAGGAGAACTTGAGGAATGATAGGCCAGGCTTATGGGGCCAAACAGCCCAATCGTGTTCTGCCCTATTGCTTTATGTTTTTGGAATCTTACACTCTGTGAAGTTCATGTGAACTTCCGTCACTGCTGTTTTGAATCAAAATCAAATCCATGTTGCCATTTTGTTACAAGCTGTACTTTTAAATCCAGTGTAACAGGACTTGTAAGCACTTCATTTCCCCCAAGATTTATCTTTTTCTTATTTGCAGCACGGTAGAAGCCAATTCCAGCCATTTTAACCCATGCCACCCAATTAATTTACACTACCGGTACGTTTTATTTTTGAATGGTGGGAGGAAACCGGAGCCCCGTGGTAAAACTCAAGCAAACGTGGGGAGAACGTACAAACTACTTACAGACAGCTTGGGATTCGAACCCCGGTCCTGATCGCTGGCGCTGTTATGGCGTGGCGCTAACCTACTTCCCCTTACTGCAATGTCATTTTTTTATAAAACCACCTTTGAACTGAAGGACCTGTTAAAGATGGCTCATTTTGAAGAATTCCTCATCAACATGGGACATTAATAGCACCATATTAGTGACTCGCTCGATTTCCAAACCAAACTGAGACTAGATGGATGCTGCCCTGCTGGCTGTAAGTGCCCAGTACAAGTTCTTCCAAAACTCAATTATTTGGAGATTCCACAGAGAACATATGCAAGGTTATGAGAGCATCATGTTTAAGGGACTGGACTAGCATTCCAGAGTCCTGGAACAGATTCATTTAAATTCCAAACAGGAGGACTCAGTCAGTCAAATGAATTCTGGAATTAAAATCGGCAAGAGACTGCAGTGGGTAGTGACATAACTCAGGCCACCACGCAAACCAATCTCCCCTTCACCAGCTCTGTCTACACTGTTTGCAGTCCTCAGAAAGATGCTCATGTATTGAAGGACCCAGGTGTAACCAATGGGTCACATCACCCCTCCAGCGGGAAACTGGTTGGAAGTCACCTCACCCGCCAGTTGAGGCTAAGGCCACTGACAGGTAAGCCCACAGCTTGCCATTGAATGTTATACACACCTTGTCTTTGAATGTTATACACACCTCCACTGGCTCCCTGAATCTCCTTCCCTATTTTGGGCATGCCTGAGCTGACCCCTCCAGCTGGCTGCTATATGAAGTCCAACACATGGAGCAGCTGGGTCTCTTTTCCCTGAAGATCGAACCCTAGCTCCATGTCCAAGTGGCAAGTGACAACACTGGAGTAACTATTGCTATTATAAAATGTGCAAGGGAGATTTGTAATTTATTGACTGTAGAATCATGCCTGTCAGTTATCTGGGGATGGCGGGTGCTGTTTTATACTGTCCTTCTATACTATCATGGATTGGAGTGTATATTGTTTGTTTAGTTGGAACCACCTAGTGTGAACCTCTGTGCGAACCTGTGCGACTTCTCCCTGCACATTAATTAAGATTATTTCTTTTGACTTAATCTGTGTACAGGTTCATTACTTCTCGAACCTTCCGAACTTGTTCTTCACATCGCATTGTACTTTATCTTCTCTCCTTCCAGGCTAGAAACACTGGCTGCCTGAATCACCTACCCTATTTTGGGCATACCTAAGCCAGCCCCTCCACTTGGCTGCCGTGTACAGTCCAACAAGTGGAGCAGCTGGCTCTGTTGTGTTTAAAGTCAGACCTCCCCAACTTTCCCACAAGGTCCTAGTGTTCCTTCTTGGCACCTCTCTGTCTTTCTACACGTCTTTCCTTACAACACTCCTTAAAACACCTCTCCATCCAAGCTTTTGTTCATCTGTTCCAATTCTCCTTTGACATTGGTTCACTGATGTTCTGCCCTTGATGCTTCATTAATGCAAGTTATTTTGTGAAGTGAAACTTCTTCATTAGATCTCTCATTGACAAAAGGCAATGCCTTGGCTTTGTTTCTAACTGCACTTTTCTCTATAGCCTGCACACTGTTATGAAAGTGTGCTAGTGATCCTCCTGACCACTAGAGGGAGGCAGAGACTAGTTTGTTGCAATTTAGGTTGGATTCAAGATGGATACCTCCACACAGTTTTGTGTGTGTGTGTGTGTGTGTGTGTACTTTAGCTAATAAAATATAGTTGTTTTAAAAGAACCCAAATTTCTTTATTACAATAAAAGAAACATCACCTTGTCTTATTTTAACACTGTTCCCTGCCCTGTTGTTTATGTGTTTCCATTACATTAGCTTCTGTGTGAATGGACTTGCCTGGATAGAACACAGGACAAAGATATTTACTGTATATTGGTACGCATGACAATAAAAACAATTCCATAAGGAGCTTCAGTATGAATGGCAATAAAACTTTTAGATTTGGGGGTGGCACAGTTTACCATGGTGGTTTGAATCCAGGGCTGTCTGTGAGGAGTTTGTATGTTCTCTTTGTTCTTTGTGGATGTGGTGCAAACAGGCTCCAACTGCAACACTACAGGCTTTAATTAGCTCAAAACCTGCACACAGGGTTAGGTATCCCGTCTGGCTCTGTGTGCTCTGCTGCCTACGCAAGGGCTGGAGTGAGCCTTTATATGGGGCTGGTGATTGGCAGGGAGTAGGTGGAGCCAGCCTCTCAGGTTACATCCCTGCGAGTACAGTGGGTTTCCCCCTACAGTAGGCAGGCAGGAATGCAGACAGGCACAGACAGGAATGCAGACAGGCACAGGCAGTCACAGACAGTCCGGTGGTTGTATCACCACTGTGGGGTTCCTCCGAGTGCTCCAGTTTCCTCCCACCCTTCAAAAATATAACATATGAGAATTGGTGGGAGGGGTGCATTTGGACGGCATGGGCTTGTAGACCGGAATGGCCTGTTACCGTGCTGTACATCTATATTTAAATCATAAAAATGCATCCAATTCAGGAAAGGGAATCTCAAGCCTTGTTTGGTCTGGTCTGTCGTGATGCCAGGCATTTGTGTGTCTTCTGAAACAGCCTGGTAACTCATTCAGTTCAAGGCCAATTAAGGCAGGGCAATGAATTCTGAATTTTCCTTCACCTTGCAAGTGTCTAGCAAAACGTGTTGCTGCTTTTACAACCAGATCATCCTCCTTTGATGCTGAGGTTGGGTTTAAGTCATCCCTTTCAGCCAGACAAATCCCTGCGCAACATTTCCCCAGTACTATATCATATTCTCTTTGTCAACAATCACCACAATGGTCGTCTTTCTTTCCTCACCAGATTTATCCCTCACCTCAAATCACAGAGTCAAATGAAATTAAGGTCTTTAAAGCTGGTGGGTGTCCCAGATTCTAAAGATCTTGGTGTCAAAGGGGTCCTGTCAGTGCAGTCAAAACGTATTTGGATATTTCCACAGGAGGCAGAATGGGAGATCATTTTGTGGAGCATCTTTGCTTTGCCCGCTGCAGTAGCAAGGACTGCCTAGTGGCCAACCATTTTAATCCCACGCTTCATTTCCACACTCGTGGCCTCGTGCGCCTGCAAATTGAAACCGAAGCTACCTGCAAATTGAAAGAACAATCCCTAATATTCAGTCTGGCCGTGCTCCAACCAGATGGCATTGCCATCGACTCTTCCAGTTTCTGGTAAATCCCTCCCCTTGAGTTGCCCTGTCCTTCCATCTCCTTTCCTCCTGCTCCCCACCCCTTTCCTTTCTCTTCCCCATCACTTCTCAGCTTATTGTCTCCTCTATCCTCCCACCTATGGCCTCTTGCATGTTTGCCTCTCCTCCTCTCCCTGCCCCTTTCTTCTTTCCTCTCGCACCTTTTTTTTATTAAGGTCCCTGCCTGCATTTTACTCATACCTTGGCAAAGGGCTCTGGCTCGAAATGTTGGTTGCACCCTACTTCCTATGGACCTGCTGTGTTTCTCCAGCACTTTTGCATGTGGCGTGACTTGAGTATTTGTCTCAGTCAGTCCTTAAAAGGAAAACTAACCCTTTTGAAGAGCTCTTCAGAGGTGACCCGTGACATCAGAGGCATCTTGGTGGATGTTTTCTGTAATATTCTCAAAGAAATTCTCCTTCTCTCCTTTCCTTCCACAAAAGCTGACCCATGAAGACTTTCTCCCTATTCTTAATGTTCATGACCTACAGGTGGCTCTAGCTGACGAGCCCCGACTGTACAAATTGCACAGTAAACCCTCCAAATGGAAGATTCCCACTTCTAGGGAGCAGGCCAAAATGGGCAATCCAAGAGTGTCAGGCATCATCTGCCTGCCCATGACACATAGCAGTATATGGGCCTGGTCTGGCAACACTGCTTAGTGTGCAGTTCCAGTTTCCGGGTCTGATGATGTATGGTGTGCAACGAGCAAGAGTTATATAACACCACAGTACACACTGGAGAACAGATGGCTGAGAGTATGTAACTTATAAATACACACCGGGGAATCCCAAGGACATCATAAACTGCACCGGTGACGCCTGAGTGATTTATGAACTTCATTTGAACCTTTCAAATGTGTAACGCACGCAAACAAGTTCAGCCTCCGATGCTCCGATCTCGCCCCCGCCACCTCCAGTCCCTGTGCCTCCTCCACAACCCTCAAGCCAGAGGAATTTGGGGTGCAGGTGGCTTCCTCTTGCTTGAGTTGTTGCTGTTCGAAGCTTGGATAATGGTTAGTGAGGATGGGTCTGGATACATTCTATTCATGGCTTTCTCTCATTGATGCAGAGTTCTATTCTGGCCTCACAGATGTAAAATCCACCTTCTTTATGTAGAATAAAAAGTGGTTGGGGGGGGTAGTGAGGAAAGAAAATCTACTTCTCGTGTAACAGGAAGGCAATGTTTTCACTGGAAAATAATACAGTCTCTGTCACTAATTTATAACACTCCTGTATACATTACACATTGATTCAGTATATACACTGAGCTAAAAAAAGGTCCGTGTAAACAGTGGTGTGTGGTCTAGCAATAGGAAGCAGAAATCCGGTCCTGTTGCAATGCTGTCACCCCTGTTACTGCCACTGCACCCACATAATATCCCATGTAATCCTCCTAGATGTGTGTTGTTCATAGATGTATCAAATTCATCAGCTGCTGAACTTCTTACCCATTCTCTGGTTAGAAGAAGGCTCATCTTTCTCTGTGCTCTTGTGGATTATTTCACACACTCCCTCATACCTAGACCCTCTCATCATCAGCTCTGAACTCACTGACCAACACTGCAGTTAACATTGTCATCTATGCTCAAATCTCTCCATCACCCCTGTTCCATCCTGTTTCTGTAATGCCCTCAAGACCTATTCCCTTATTTCACTCCTGAACTGAATTCTTTCCCTCTCATTTGCTGGCAATTACTTTCTGTGTTTGCGTGAGTCTGTGTGCATGCGTGTCTGTGTTGGCAGGCATGCCAGTGTGTCTGTGTGTGTATCTGTACTTAGGTGTCTGCCCGTGCACATCTGTGTGCAATGGAAGCCTTCAAAGACTGGATCTTCTGCTGTTACCTCAGGTGAGTCAAAGAGATGATACGTGCAACAATGCGCAGAAATCAACAGTCACTCAACCCACTTAATGAAGAAGCTGAAGTGTCAGACTTTGCATGGTGTGTAAAACTCTGACCCCTCTCCCCAAGAAGGGGAAAAAAATCTATCCCTTCAATGCTTTGTCCAATTCTCCTGACCTATACATGAAGAGAACAACAGAACGGGGAGCTGTGGCCCACAGGACAACTGAAATCAATGCTAGAGTTGTACTCACTCCCTGATATTCACGCAGAATCTGATGTCCAGAGATCATATTGTAATTAAAGTCAAAGACCTCCCCAACTTTGGTAGAAAGTTTGGTACAAACCTTGGTAGGCCCTGGTGTTCCTTCTTGGCACCTCTCTGCCTTTCTACATGTTTTCCCTTATTCAAGGCACTCCTTCAAACACATCTCTATCCAAACTTGTGGTCATCTGTTCCAATTCATTGGCATGGCGTCACTGTTTCTCAAACCTGCGCCTGATGAACATCTTGTGTTACATTAGTGCAAGTAATTTTTAAATATAAATTTTTCAAAATCAAATTTCGGCATGCAGCACGGTAACAGGCCATTTCGGCCCACAAGTCCATGCCACCCAGTTAACCTACACTCCCCCCGATATGTTTTGAATGATGAGAGGAAACGGGAGCCCCAGAGGAAACCCACGCAGACACGGGGAGAACATACAAACTCTTTAAGGACAGTGTGGGATTCGAATGCTGGTCTGCTCCCAATCACTGGTGCTGTAAAGGTGTTGCACTAACCATGACGCCAACTGTATGAAATTAAAGCCATGAACTTAAATTGCCTTCCTCCCACTCTTTTTTAAAAAAAACAGAAATTAATCTGAAAATAAGAGAAAATGTTTTGTTTTAAACATCAATGATTTATCGCTTCTCGGCCTTTTGGCTAACATCATGTGTAGTAAACATCAATTATTTGAATGACAGAATTTGGGAATATGCATGAGGCTGATTTACAAGCTCTCTTTGGGTCAAGATGGTCCCTGTGAATTTAATCCCCGTTTATTGAGATAGATTAGCAGAAAGGCCAAGAGTTAGCTCAGATTACACAATGCTGAGGACTGAAGCTTGGTTTAGGCTTGTAAGTCTCACACAAAACATAAATTAATATGAAAATTACTTCATTAAAACAGCACAGCAGTGTTGTAACTGTGCACTGGAGTGTGGTGAAATGGGATTTTAATTTTCACTTTATTGAGTTATAATGGCTCATTGGAATAAATTAATGACAACTTCATTACTCCCTCCAGCATTGTAATGTTAATGTACTGATGTCAAGGACTGGTCATGAGTAAATTTGTGATTTCTGCTGCTTGATTTCAGTCATGGAACATTATGTTTTACTGTGTCTGGATTCGGCCTGTTTGGAATCTCACAGCAACAAAGGAAGGCCCACAGTAACATCGATAGAAGCCTGAGAGTAAATTGAGGAAATTTGACACAAAGGTTTGAAGCCTGCACCAGGTAACAAAGTCCATGGTCCACCCAAAATTTCATTAACAATGTGTAGAAACCCAAAGTGATCTACCGGGATCGTTGTCTGAAGAGGCCACGCAAAATCTATGCCCCTTTTCACATTGGCACCTCGTCCCAGTAATTGACAGCCAATCTACTGGTTAAGGGTCCAGTGTGAAAGCTTTTTAATTGGCATGCAGGCATCATCAGACACCAGGGATGATACTAACTAGCCTGGCGTCTAATGACCTCTGTGTGCCGATTAGTCCAGTGTGAAAGGGACATAGATTATCATGGGATAAAGTAGTGACACATTGATTATGTTTTAGCATGAGTGCAGGAACGTAAAGGAAACAAAAGTTTAGAAAGAAGGAATAAACTTTGCCGACCTATATAAACCTTTATGAATATCTAAAGGACCGTGGGAAAGTTATAGCGGGAGAGAGATATGGCGGATCTGCCCTCCCAGAATTCCATGCAGAAGAGAACCCTCTCCATGAGTGCTCCTTGCATACAGCCCTTTTCCTGCTGCACAGAATTCTGGGAAGGCAGGTCTGCCATCACTCTTTCCCACAGTCTTTATAAATTGTGTGCTATTGCCGCTAGGACTTTCCCATGGTGTTTATAAATTGTGTGGCTGTACTTTCCCATGGTATTTTATAAATTTATAAAGGTTTCTACAGGTCAGCACAGTACTGTACTGTACATCATGTTTAATTATGTTATAATTAGGCATGATTAATTCTGTTTAAATACAAGATCATAATACATTGATCCGGATTTAGGGGAGGTCCGCCACCATGCGATGCATCACTCAGATGTCGTTGGTGGAGGATAGAATCCCCTATTCCCCGGGGATGCCTTGTGGTGAGTGTGAAATGACACCGAGAAATGGTTAACGGGGTCCAGTGTGAACGGCAAAATTGGGTTCCTTAACCTGTTCACTGAACAGCCTATCCACTGGTTAGGTAAAGTGAAAAGGGCAATTGAAGACCCTTTCCACTCTGCACTCAGCATCTTTCAGCTGCTCCTGTCGGGGAAGAGATCCAGGAGGATCAGAGCCAGCACCACCAGGCTGAGGAACAGCTTCTTCCCACGGGCAGTGAGAATGCTGAATGACCAAAGGAACGGCTCACTCTAATTATCCAACTTACCATAGGCTTTCATTTCTACAAAATAATATTTATTTGTTTGTTTTAACAGATAAACCCCTTGACCTGCTTATGCATTGTTTGTCTCTATGTGTGTGTTGCCTGGTTTTGTGTCTATGTGCTTTGCCTTGAGGACCGAAGAATGCTGTTTCAAAGGGTTGTACTTGTACAATCAGATGGCAATAAACTTGACTTGACTAATATCTCCAAGCAGCATGCCCTTTCTGCTGGGAAAAGTTACTGATTCCAGGGAGGAAGTCATATCAGAAATCCTGATCATGACAAAGTTAAAATTCTGCTTAATCAGAATGGTGCTTGGTTATTAAGCAAGAAGTCTCCAGATGCTGGGGTCAAATGCAAAACACAAACATGGTGGAGAAACTTGGCAGATCTCGGTCACCTATTACCTCCTATGGATTATGTATGATCTGCTGAGTTTCTCCAACTCATTCGTTCTGCTCATTTTATACCTACAGCTGTGGATCGGGGCACCTGCCTCAAATTTGCCGATGATCCCACAGTAGTGGGTTGTATAAAGGAAGTGGATAAATCAGCATACAGGAGGGAGATTGAAAGCTTGACTGAATGGTGCACCAACAACATCCTTGCATTCAAGGAGCTGATTGTTGACTTCAGGAAAGGAAAGCCAGAGGTGTACTAGCCAGTGATCATTGTGAGAGGTGGAGAGGGTGAGCAAATTTCAGTTCTTGGGAGTCACTATCTCGGAGGATCTTTCCTGGACCCAATGGCATCGTGAAGAAATCAAGTCAGATTCCTCAGGAGTTTGCGGAGGTTGGGTATGACATCAGAAACCCTGGCAAATTTCTACAGAGGTGTGGTGGAAAGTGTGCTGACCGGCTGCATCATGGTCTGGTATGGGGACACCAATACCCCTGAGTGTAAAGGCCTCCAAAAGGTAGTGGACGTGCCCCACGATATCACAAGCAAAACTCTTCTCTCTTTTGAGTACATCTACAGGGAACGCTGCCGTCGGAGAGCAGCAACAATCATCAAGGATCCACATCACACAGTGCATGCTCTGTGCTCGCTGCTGCCTTCAGGAAAGAGGAATAGGTGCCACAAGACTCACACCATCAGGTTCAGGAACAGCTGCTACCCCTCCACCATCAGATTCCTCAACAACAAACTTTATTGATTTTCTTTTTTGTTCTCTCTGTATTGCACAGTGTGTTTACATTTGTTATCTATTTACAGTTCTTTATTTGTTTACATGTATACACTGTGTACAGTTTATTTTGCTCTATCAGTTAGTGGTAATTCTACCTCGCCCACAGGAAAAAGGAATCTCAGGGTTGTCTGTGATGTCATGTATGTACTCTGACAATAAATCTGATATCTATTTCAAGCACATTATTTCAACTTTTGCTTCAACATCACACCTTTGAATGTGGAAAATCAGCTTTGTGGGTTTATTGGGAGTTGCTGCAGACCCGACTAAGCAAAGCTAACAGCAGAATATTGCTGAAATTAACATAAACATAACATAACATAACAATTACAGCATGGAAACAGGCCATTAGGCCCTTCTAGTCCACACCGAACCAAACACCCCTCTCTAGTCCCACCTCCCTGCACAATGCCCAGAACCCTCCATCTTCTCATCCATATACCTGTCCAACCTTTTCTTAAATAATACAATTGACTCCGCCGCCACTATTTCTACAAAAGAATATGTCCCTTAATTGTATCCTATTCCCAAGTACACGAAATTATATGGATAATTTTCTTCTCAATGCCAGCAGGGACCGTGGTTTAGTTGAGAGCTATTCCATATTATTGTTTAGATCCTTTGCAGACCCTATTATCCATTTACAGATATTTGCACTCAATTGGCTTGAAGTTAATAAATAAATCTGAAAGGTCCAAACTCTACCTTCTCCAGTTTTATATGCCGATATAGAACAACCTCCTCTAGTGAAGGCAGCCATTCTCAAGTGGAATAGAATCACAGGAAGGCACAGCACAGAACCAAGCCCTTCAATCACTGAGTCCCCACCAACCACCCATTTACATCAATCCGACTCGAAGTCCCACATCAACTCCCCTCACCACCCTCCCCCTAACTCCCCCCAGATTCCAATGCTCACCAACACAGCAGGAGCAATTTATAAAGGCAAATTAACCCCCTAACCCGCATGACTTGGGGTGTGTGAGGAAGACGGAGCACCCGGAGTAAACACAATCAAAGAGGAAAGGCATTGTGGGACAGTGGATCGACTAGCCATTGTGTCACCCATTGTTATATCACAGGGTACACTCAGTATATTAAAAAATATGCACTTATTATTTGCAATCTTTTTTTAAAAAAAGTATCAACAAATAACCTGCTCAGATTTAATATTAACCCCATTTATAATGTCAACTCAACACAAATTTACTCATTTTCTTAGTCTTATTCGCATAAGCTGTGCCTATCATCAATAGTGTCAAAAACTTGGACTGGCATCTTCATATCAATCTGTGTAGTATTAAAGGACTCATCCCACCCTGGCCACACACTCCTTACCCTCCTCCAATTGGGAAGAAGATTCACAACTACGAGATCACACATCACCAGGTTCAAGGACAGTTTCTTTCCTGCCATTACCAGTCTCCTGAATGAACTTCGTAATGGAGTTAGAAAAAGGTTTTAATAATTTTTAATCTCAATTCTGTATTTGTGAATTTTATCTCAATGAAGTATTTGTATTTACTGTTATTTTAGTAATGTTTCCAGTGGGAATAAGTTTTGTGGTGCACACCTCTTCTGGATCTCCTAAGGCCCTCCCTTCCTGTTCCTCACACTACTTGTTACTTGCTAAGGGTAAGTGTGGGGGAACTTAGCTGCGGGGCTACTTTAATGTTTTCTTTGTAAAAATGAATTTTTTTTTTGAGTGGCATTGGCATTTTTTTTTCATTTTTTTTATTTTTCACACTATAAACCATACTGACCAAAATACATACAGACATTTTTCTCTTGAATATATAGTGTCATTTTCTCCCCTTTTTCCCCCCTCCCTTCCCTCCCTCCCTCTCCCCCTTCCCATTTATTCAAAGTTCAATCTACAAGATACATTAAATCCGTTAAACAATGTCGTCACTTAATAAAATAAACAAGAAATTTTTGTCTTTTACTTTCACATACTGAGTCAGTTCATTTTGTTGTCTTCTCCTTCTGTCATTTTAGGTGGTGGAGGTCCACGGTAGGATTTCTCTATTGTGTTTCATGTATGGTTCCCATATTTGTTCGAATATTGTCATGTTATTTTTTAAATTATATGTTATTTTTTCTAATGGAATACATTTATTTATTTCTATGTACCATTGTTGTATTCTCAAGTTTTCTTCTAATTTCCAGGCTGACATAATACATTTTTTTGCTACAGCTAGGGCTATCATAATAAATCTTTTTTGTTCTCCATCCAAATCAAGTCCAAATTCTTTGTTTCTTATATTACTTAGAAGGAAGATCTCTGGGTTTTTTGGTATGTTGCTTTTTGTGATTTTATTTAATACCTGATTTAGATCTTCCCAAAATTTTTCCACTTTCTCACATGTCCAAATTGCATGTATTGTTGTTCCCGTTTCCTTTTTACAGAGAAAACATCTGTCTGATACTGTTGGGTCCCATTTATTTAACTTTTGGGGTGTGATGTATAGTCTGTGTAACCAATTATATTGTATCATGCGTAACCTCGTGTTTATTGTATTTCTCATAGTTCCGGAGCATAGCTTTTCCCATGTTTCATTCTTTATCTTTATGTTTAGATCCTGTTCCCATTTTTGTTTAGGTTTACCGTTTGTTTCCTCGTTCTCCTTTTCTTGCAGTTTGATGTACATGTTTGTTATAAATTTTTTAATTATCATTGTGTCTGTAATCACATATTAAAAATTGCTTCCTTCTGGTAACCTCAGACTGTTTCCCAATTTGTCCTTCAAGTAGGTTTTCAGTTGGTGGTCCCTTTCACAATAAATAACCTTTCCTTCAGAGAATGGGAGAGAAAAGGGATGAAAAGAATAGAAAATTGTTTTTCAGGAAATAAATTATTATCTTTTGAACAAATGAAGGACAAATATAATATAACTCATGGTAAAAATGAATTGTTTATGTTATCAATCTTCATGTATATTGTTCATTACTAATATCATGTTCTACAGTTGGTTTTGTATCGTTTTAACTACTAATGTAAGTTTTATGGATGTTTTTATCTGAATGGTGTTTGACTATTAACACAAGCTGGTCATGTAATCAATGTAGCTTTAATGATATTTCACAGTATAAATTCTGTTATTTTGCAAGCTTAGGAGAAAAAGATGGAGAAAACAGAAGGTAATGGTTATGCTATTTTGTTTTCTAAAGGTATAGAATTTCCTTGTTAAATGTCTGATTTTGGTCAGTTAGTTTCTCTAAGCAGTTTTAACTTGCCTACTGACTGCCACTGTTTTTGCTTTGTGTATATATACAGTTTTTATATAGTTTGAAAGGATTTTAAAATGTGAAATATTTTCTTGTGAAAACCTTAAAAGCTCTCGGCTAATACCATGTACACTGAGTTGAGTACATATTGAAATGTTAAAATAAAGTATGAATATGTAGTTGAGGAAGAAAACAAAGACATTACTTGTTACTTGCAAAGGGAGAAAAGGAAGAAAACTCAGGGGTTTGCCTTCTGAAAGGGAGCGAATAAATGCTGAAAAACAGTTCCCTGAGTTATCTATTTTTCTACAGCCTATACGAACCTGTTACATTTGCATTTCCCTTTTTGAGGTTTGCGACTGAATCCTTTTCCACCAACCTTGCAGGAATTTATTCCAACCCAAAAAAATGGGCTGTGTGTGCATTTTTTTTCCAAAGAACTTATTTCCCTATTAACTTTTTTGTCACAGTTTGTAAACTTGTGTTCACAGGAATACCAATCCTTATCCCTATGGAAATGGGACCTTTTGCCTAACCTTTCCAAATGCCTCATAATTTCAGCAAAACTTCATGATGCACTTTCCCCTAAGGAGAGTAACCTCAACTGCAAATCCCAATAATGACAGAAGCAATAGTATTCATCTTAACAGCTGATATCTGTTGTCTATTATCCCAGTGACGAATCAGCATCAACTCTGTTAGAATTGAAGTCATAGCAATATATGGTGTCAATTGCAAATGGAAAGAGTTTGAAAACGAGTCTGTAGTGGAGAGCACCAAATTCCATGGAGTTCACTTAACTAGTGTCCTATTGTGGACACCCATTTCCTCACTTGTCAGGTAGACGTAACGGTGACTGCACTTCCTGAGAAGACTGAATTGGGCAAGACAATCAGCCACCATTTTGTCAACCTTCTACAGGAACTCTATTTTTTTCATAACTTTATTTATTCATTCAACAAAGTTACTACATACAGTAAAAAAAAGTACATATTATAAATGATAAAAAATTTATAAAAAAAGAACCCCCCCCCCCTCCCCCTCTCAGCCAGCTCTCTTTAGGAGAGCCAAAGAAAGAAAAAAAACCTGAAATATATTTACTAAAATCTAATCAAGGTAAATCTAAATGTAAATATTCTAAATATAAAGACCACTTATTAAGAAAAAAAGAATAATTATCATGTAAAACATACGTGATTTTTTTCCATTACCATTAAGTTTTCATTTATTAAAATCAATCACATTAGCATTTTTCCATGTACTTGCTATACATTTTTTTGCAACAGATAAAGCTATATATACAAAAGCAATCTGAAATTTGTCTAATCCCAAATCTTTCAAAGGATTCAACTTACCCAACAAAAATATTGTCGGATCCAGAGGTATTTGATCTGAAACAAATGTTCCAAAAACAATTGAATTGCTTTCCAAAAAGATTGTATATGTACACATAACCAAACAGCATGAAAAAAAGTTCCAACTAAATTACCACATCTAAAACAAGAGTCTAATTCACTAAAACCATATTTTTTTAACTTTTCAGGTGTTAAATACAATTGATGTAAAAAATTGTAATTAACCATTGCATTACGAACATTTATCAATCTAGTAACACTATCATGACAAATATCTAAACAGTCATCCTCAGAAAAAGTAAAGTTAATATCCTTTTCCCATTTAATCTTAGATCTATCCCATTCCTTTTTTTCCATACTTCCCTGTAATATGTGGTACATCAATGAAATATATCCCTTTTCTGGTACAGTCACAAGAAAAGATTCAAATTTAGTCAATTTAGGTAAAATTATATATCTACCAAATATTTGTTTTACTAGGGATCAAGGTTGATAATAAATGAATAAAGAATTCTCATTAATACCAAAATTTTCCCTCATTTGATTAAAGGATAAAAATTGACCTTCTTTAAATAAATTCCCCAAGTTTTTTATACCTTTAGATTTCCAATGTAATAAGTATTGATTATACATTGAAAAAGGAATAAGTTGGTTATTTTATAATGGTGTTAAAGTCAATAATTCACCCTTAGAACCTATTGTTCTATTTTTCTTCATCCATAACTTCATTAAATGTTTTAGTATAAGCACATTATATTGTTGAAATAAATTTAAATTCCACCGAAACAAAAATTGATGTGTTTCAAATTCAGAAATATTCCCCATCTCAATTTTAGCCCAACTAGGGGGCTGTTCCAAATCCATGAATGAACTAATAAATTTAAATTGAGCTGCCTCATAATAATTTTGAAAATGTGGTAAGTGTAATCCCCCTAATGCATATTTCCAGGTTAGCTTATTCAAAGCTACTCTCAGAAATTTACCCTTCCATAAACATTCCCTAACCATTTTATTTAAATCTCAAAAATTTCTTATTAAGTAAACACGGAAATGACTGAAACAAATATTGTATGCATGGAAAAATATTCATTTTGATTGTATTTATTCTTCCAATTAAATTTATAGGAAGATCCTTCAACTTAATCAAATCAGCTTTGATCTTTTTCATTAATGGTACATAATTTAATTTATATAAAGATTCATAATTAACATCCACATTTATACCCAAATATTTAATTTGATCAGTTGACTTCAAATTAATAATATTCTTATAAACGGAATAATCTCCTTCACCTATCAGTAAAATTTCACTTTTTTCCTAATTAACTTTATATCCAGACAAAGATCCATATTGTGTTAAACATTCCTTCAAGTGTAAAAGTGACTGAGCTGGATTTGTTAAATACACCATCAGCAAATAGATTAATTTTATACTCCTCATCTAAAGTTCTCATACCTCTGTGTATTTTGTCGTATCAACTGTGCTAAAGGTTCAATTACTAATGCAAACAAAACTGGAGACAAAGGACAACCTTGTCGAGTTGAATGAGTTAATTTAAAAGGTTCCGAGATCTGACCATTTGTCAATACCCTGTCTACTGGTTTATTGTATAAAGCTTTAATCCAACCAATAAAAGAAGGACCAAACTTAAATTTCTCTAAGACTTTAAATAAAAAGTTCCACTCAACTCTGTCAAAAGCCTTTTCTGCATCAAGAGATGTCACCATCGAATGGTCAGGGCACTGTCGATATTTATTAATCAAACTAATCACTCGAAGAATATTATCTGAAGCATACCTATTCTTTATGAAACCTGTTTGATCAGCATGTATCAACTTAGGTAAAAAATTTAGCCAATCGATTCGCTAATACTTTAGCTATTATTTTATAATCCACATTCAACAAAGGAATTTGTCTATATGAAGACACCTTTAATGGATCTCTATCCTTCTTAGGAATTACAGTAATTAAGGCACTAGAGTATGATTCAGGTAAATGATAATGTTCATTAATCTGTTATAACACATCTCCAAACACTGTAGATAAATCATCATAAAATACATTATAAAATTCAACCGAAAACCCGTCATCACCAGGTGATTTTCCATTCGGCATTTCCAACATAGCCAATTTAATTTATAAATCAGTAAAAGGAGCCTCCAGCTCCAATATGTCATTTTCTCCTAGTACCGTTAATTTCAATACCGATTAAAAAAGAGTCAATCGATCCGCTCCCCTGTTTTTCCTCAGAAGTATATAATTTCTTATAACATGAATGAAACTCATCATTAATCTCACGAGGTTTGTAAGTAATAGTCGAATTCTGTCTAACTGCATTAATAATCCTTGATACCTGTTCTTTCTTTAACTGCCATGCAAGTACCTTATGCGCTTTCTCATCCCATTCATAATACTGTTGTTTAGATCTATAAATCAAGCATTCAAATTGATAAGATTGCAACGTATTGTATTTCAATTTCAATCTAGACAATTCTATCTTCTGATTTTCTGTCACATCTCTCTGAAATTCCTTTTCTAATTCAGCAATCTGTTTCTCTAATTCAAGGCTCTCGGTCAGATAATTCTTTTTAACCTTAGAGGTATAACTAATTATTTGACCTCTCAAGTAAGCTTTCATATCATCCCACAATATAAATTTACTCTGAACAGAGTTAACATTTTCTTCCAAAAAGAGATTGATTTGTTTTTTTATGAATTCAATAAATTCCGCTCTTTTTAACATCGTATTGAATCTCCAACGAGAAGCTGCAAGAACTTTTTCAGAACTCCCATAAGTAAAATACAACAAAGAATGATCGGAAATTACCCTACTTTTATATTCTTCTTGCAATATTTTCCCCTGAAAAAGATTCATGTCTAAATGAATAAAAAGAGAAATCCTTCTCTGTTGGGTTAAGACATCACCAAATGTCCACTAAATTAAAATCTTTCATCAAGGCTCGAATTTGAATTGCCATTCTAGATTTTTTAACATTTTTTGGAGATTTATCTAATAAAGGTTCCAAAACACAGTTAAAATCTCCTCCAACAAGAACATTTTCATTAGCTTGCCCCAAAAGCAGAAATGCATCCGAAATAAATGCTTCATCATCCACATTCAGTGCATAAATGTTAAGTAAAGTCCAAAATTAATTAAAAATCGTACAATTCAACTTAAGAATACGTCCTGCATTCATTTCCATTGATTGTAATTCTAAAGATAATTTTTTATGTATCAAAATTGCTACTCCCTTAGCTTTGGAATTGAATGAAGAAGAAAAACCATGTCCAACCCAGTCCCTCCTCAATTTCATACTTTCTTTTTCATTCAAAGTGTCTCCTGTAAAAAAGCAATATCAATCTTCATCTTTTTAATGTAAGCCAAAACTCGCTTACACTTGATCGGGTTATTTAATCCCTGAACATTAAAGGTAGCAAATTTCAAATTCGACATATCTAATATAATTGCTAAATACCAAAAATAATCACAAAATTAATAATAACAAAGAAAAAAAAGATAATTTTTTTATATAGAACCCTCAAATTAAAATATATAGGCTTTCCAAATAAAAATAATATTCATTAATAAGAGAGAAAAAAAAACAACAAAAAAAACACAAAAAAACTACCAAAATGTAGTAACTCCCTAAAAAAAACTGGGTATGGATTACCTACTAGTGACTGATGACTAACAAAGAAGTTAATGCAATCCCCTCCTCCCCAGCCAGCCAATCAAAAATATTAACATATTACCAAAAAAAATCAGCCGTGAGATTCCAGTCCAGATGGTGAACTCATTTCAAGAGTAGGTGAACTCTTTCCATTCCCGTTCTTTCCACTTCTGCCTTTTTGTCCATTTCCAAGTCCATCAGATTTTCTTTTAGGAGATAATGGTGGACTTCTTCTTTGTCCTCTGACATCCGGTAACGAATTAGCAAAAACCATTGCCTCATGCTCACTCTCAAAGAATTGAGACTGATAGTTTCCATAAAACACTTTCAACACTGCAGGATAACGAAAAGCAAATTTGTAACCCTTACACCATAAAACATCTTTAACTGGATTAAATTCACATCGGCGTCTGATAATATCTTGACTCAAATCAGGATGGAAGAAAACTCTACTATTTTGAACCATCATTGGAGCTTGCCTTTGTCTTGTATTTTGAACTGGAAGTCAAAGAATTATCTCTCTGTCCAAACAATTCAAACAACGAACTAACAGAGCTCTTGGAGGTTGACCAGGTAGGGGTTGTCTTCTTAAAGCTCTATGTGCTCTTTCTAATACCAATCCGTCAGGAAAGGACTCTTCCCCCAACATCTGGGGAATCCAATTTTTAAAAAATTTGACAAGATCTTGACCTTCTATACCTTCTGGCAAACCCACAATTTTCACATTATTTATTCTGCTTTGATTTTCCAAATAGTCCATTTTTTTTGTTAACTCTTTTTCCTGGGCTCCTAAATCTTTAACTGATTTTTCCACTTGTACTATTGTTTCTGTATTGGATTGTACCTATTGTTTACATTCAGAAAAAGAAGCTTCAAATTTTTTAAAGTTTTCCCGGTTTTCTTTAACTTCTGCCCTAACCACAGTTAGGTCTGAAGTTATATCAGTATTCATATGAACCACCTGGTTCAATTGACCAGTAATAACATCCAAATAAGAAGCAATACCCTCAAACATCATGTAAACAGGCTGAGGTGCAGTTTGAAATGCAGGATCCGGTTCCATAAGTTGTAACTCACTTTCTTCCAGCTCTTCTTCCATTTCCTGTGCAGTGGTAGAGTAAGGTAAGTCCTCTTCTTGTTGTTCTTCAAAAGGCAGTATTCTAGTCGTTTTACTGCGAGTTTGGACACCCAACGACCACCCCCCGACTTCCTCAGGGGTTCGTCACTGCTGTCCCCCTGCAGACCATTTTTTTATAAAATTATGGAGTTCTCCAGAATTAACAGCACCACCCAAGCCCATAATCGCTCCAGACTGCATGTCTGCCATCAGAATCCTCTTCCTCCGCACTCCCATCTCTTCCAACGGGGGTGTTCGCTGTAACAAGCCTCCAGGCTCATGCCTGACCTCTCGGGAGCGCACTCCTTCCTCCGCAGAACGGGTCGAACCAGCGCCATCTTGAGACTGGTGAGTAGCTGTTCCCTTAGCTTTTGTCCCCACCGGCGATTGTTGAAGCTTGGGGATTGTTGAAAACAGATCCAAGGCTGTTCCAGGTTGTTTAGACCCCAATTCTTCTGCACTTCAAAACTGTATTCTCTTTTGTAACTGAGACTTAGTTTTTTTTTAACATTAGCAGCCATAATGGCTCACCAAAATATCAAACTGAAAATTAAAGTTTTAAAATTAAAAATAAAGGGTTAAGAAACGGGCACTTAAAAGTCTGACCAGGGAGGGCAGGGATTAACACCACTAGGCTGAGGAACAGTTTCCTCCCACAGGGAATGAGCATGCTGAACGACCAATGGAACTGCTCGCACTAACCATCTGAGATTCTCTTATTCCTGAAACAATCCTTATTTATTTAGCATATATGAATACTTGTCCTGCATTTATGTAGTATGTCTGTATGTGTGTTATGTCTAATTATGTGTCTGCATGTTTTGCACCAAGGATCAGAGAATGCTGTTTCATTGGGTTGTTCAGTACAATCAGATGACAGTGACCTTGACTTGACTTGTCCAGTTTAATCCTACTTTAGAGTTCTCAGTTTATTTTTAAAAATACATAAAGTTCTTCTTAAATGTGAGGAGGGACTTTTGACTCTCCCATCTCTCCCATACAGTAACCTAGTTCGTAGACCTTCTGCTTCATACTGTGGTGACCCAGGCTTGATCCTGATCATGGGTGTTGTCTGTGTGGAGTCTGCATGTCCTCTATTTTATCCCGTGAGTTTCTGCTTGGTGGTCCAAGTTCCTCCCCAGCTTTCCTGGATTGGTAGGTTAATTGGCCATTGCAAATTGTCTTTAGTGTGAAGGCGAGTGGTAAAATCTGGGGGTGGGGTGGGTAGGAGTTGATTGGAATATAGGAAGAATAAAATGGAATGAGTGTAAGTTTAATGTAAATAAGTTTAACTTGTAGGTCGGTTTCTGTCGTACTCTAAGATACAGAGAGTAGTCAGTGTGGTGATGAATCAGGACCTCCCACTGGAGAGTGGTTAGGGGAATGGGGTTGACATTGCAGCAGTCAACAAATTACCCAGTACTAACATAGAACATTCTAGCTTAATGCCAGCCCTTCAGCCTATGATGTTGTGCCGACCTATGTAAACCTACTTTTCAACAATCTAATCCTTCCCTACCTCAACCCTTTGGTTTTTTTTTGCATCCATGTGCCTGTCTAAGAGTCTTCTGAATGTCCCTGTGGTACCAGCCTCCACCCCACCTCTAGCCACTCATTCCAGGCACCCACCACTCTCTGTGTATAAAAATGTAAACTCTGCTACCTCCCCTAAACTTCCCTCCTCTCACCTTTAAACAGATGTCCTCTTTCCGGGAGAAAGGTGCCAGATGTCCACCTTATCAATGCCCTCCATAATCTTGTCTACCTCTATTAAGTCACCTTTCACTTGGTTACTCAGAACTGAGTGCCTTATTACCACCCTATTCTCTAATGATGTGCAATATTGGGGGTTGTGCTCGGAACTTCAGCAGGAAAGTGGCTGGCAATGCAAGGGTTCCAAAAGCATCAGCCAGGACAGCACACGCCTCACTCAGAAATGTTGGTTACTCATGACGAAGGCCTCAGGCTCCCAATGTGGCTGCCTTTGGGTGATCTGCTGAGTTTCTCCAGCACCTCTGTATATTGCACTGCACGCCAGAGTCTGCAGATTTTCTTGTTTGAATGTTTATTGTTCTCTATTCAACTGTTGACTGTACAACTAGAACTGTCAGTGATCACCCTCCTCAGAAAGACTGAAGCCTGAAGATCAAAGATGCTACAAATCTGAAATGGAACAGAAAAATCCTGAAAATACTTTGCAGGTCAGGTCACATCTGCAGGGAGGGAGACAGAATAAATATTTCTGATCCCTGACTCTTCATCCAAAGCAGAAAATGGGGCATCCAAGTGTGTTTTGTTGACCTTCATGGCTAGAGGGATTCAGTTTAGGAGCAGGGAGGTCATGCTGCAACTGTACAAGGTATCGCGAGGCCGTATCTGGAGTACTGTGTGCAGTTCTGGTCTCTTTACTTGAGGAAGGGTGTACTGGCTTTGGAGGTGGTGCAGAGGAGGTTGACTCCAGAGTTGAGGGGGTTAGCCCATGAGGAGAGACTGAGTCATTTGGGGCTGTACTCGCTCGAATTTAGAAGAATGAGAAGGGATATTTTAGAAATGTATGAAAGACATAGATAAGATAGAGGTAGAGGTAGGTAAGTTGTCCCCACTGGTGGGGGAGACTAGAACTATGGGACATAGCCCCAAGATTCAGGGCAGTAGATTTGGGATGGAGATGAAGAGGAACTGTTTTTCCCAGAGGGTGGTGAAGCTACAGAACTCGCTGCCCTTTGAAGCAGCGGAGGTGACCTCAGTAAATATTTTTAAGACAAGGTTGGACAGATTTTTACAAAGCAAGAGAATTAAAGGATATGGGGGGGGGGGCGCGGTGGGGAGCATGCAGTGGGAAACAAGCCTATCATCAGATCAGCCATGAATCTCATTGAAAGTTGGAGCAGGCTCGATGGGCCGGATGGCCGACTCCTGGTCCTATTTCTTATGTTCTGATGTTTTGGATTGCAGAGAGGGAGAGGGGTGGAGACAGCAGAGGGAATGTTCCCGCCGATCACTTCCCATCTCACAACCCTGTTCCCTGGGGTGTACCCCAGGGAAATCCTGATCTCGTGATGTCAGAATTGTTCCTTTTGTCCTCTCCATTCTTTCCCCACCCATTCTGCAATGCTAATCTAATGTTCATGGGTCTGAGGAAGGACATGTCCTCTGCACCGATACCCTCTGACCTACTGAGTACATCTAACAGCTTTATGTCCCCCTTGTCTCCTCCCTGTGGCTGCCGTTTTTCTGAGCAGGTTCAGTATTTGCACCTAGTTTGTGCCTTCAGTAAATACCGGGTTCTTGGGGTTCATTGATAAGTGTACCCAGGGGTAATATGCTAAGGCTAAAATCAATACTTGCATTGAATTCAAGCTGTCAGTTAGTGGACGGATTTAGGCTGAATTTGCCATGTCACGCTTGCATTTTTGTTACTGCATTCACCATATAGGGCCACTATTGTTAAGCCTTGCATTCAGCATCCATCTCTAGTTGCCCAAGAATTCAATGGCTGGCTGGACCACCTTATTCTGACACCTTCCTGTTCTTTCTTGAAGAAGGGCTCAGGTTCGCAGCATCTTTAATATATCTTTACCTCCGATGGACACTGCAAGACCGATTGAGTCCCTCCAGCATTTCTGTGCGTCTTCACCTCAAGGGACCGTTGGAATTGGGAGTCAGTTGCTGCGCTACAGCCCTGGAGTCATGGATAAGCCAAAGCAGATAAGATTGATGACACTTTCATCTGTCACTCAGAAGCGCTTCGACCCTTTGCTAACAAGCTCACAAGCACTCTCTTTCTCTTTCTCTCATTTTATAATTTCCTGTGTAAAATAGCACCTCCGAGAGCAGTGATCTGGGAATGAGCTGCCTGACTGGTCCCGAGGGTGGGGAAGATCAGTTAGAGTGAAGCAGCTGCATGAAGACACTGCCCATCCCAGAAACCAAGCAACATAATGGACTATTCATATCGAGCCGTCGTGCACGCAAGTTTATTGTTAAGGAATCAAGCCGTACTTTGTTGTATTCATGATTAATTTTTTCAATTGCACAATGAAGTTGCAGGGGGTTATTTAATCACCATTTAGTCAGGAGGATCAGCAAGTCTGTTGACAAGTGCTGAATTCCAGTCATTTAAGGTGAACAATCTCTTCTCTCTCACACATAGTGTCAAATGCAATGAGGAAACCAGTTTTGTTCCTGGCAGGCAATAATTATTGAGTGCTCTGACTTGATGTGAGGGCCGTTCGCCATTTGTTTGCAATTCTGAAAGGGGTTTAACCCGTTGCTGAGTCTTTTGCAGAATGTAAAGGATCTGGAATTGGTTCTGCCTGATCAACCAGCTTCAGTTAGGTACAGGAACCAAGGTGAAGCTCTTTGTGCAGGACAGGGCCAAGGGTGGGGAAATAAAGTAAGAGGGAAAATTGTCACCATTGTCACAGCAACACCAGGTTTGGATGATAGCAAAAAACACACAGAGGTCAATAAAGAATTATTGAAATGTGCTGAGCATTACTTGGCTGAATGGTGCACCAACAACCACCTTGCACTCAATGTCACCAAAACTAAGGAGGTGATTATTAACTTCAGGAAGGGAAAAATCAGAGATGTCCGATCCAGTGATCACAGGGAGATCAGAGGTGAAGAAGGTGAGCAAATTTAAGTTCTTGGGAGTCACAATCATGAAGAAAGGCATCAGGGCCTCTACTCCCTCAGGAGTTTGCCTGACATTGGAAACCCCAGCAAATTTCTACAGAGGCATAGAGGAAAGTGTGCATCATGGCCTGGGATGGGGAAAGCTCTGGAAAAGGTAGTGGACAGAACCCAGGAAATCACAGGCAAATCCTCTCCTCCCCATCCCCCACCATTATCAAGAACATCTGCAAAGAATGATGCCGTCAGAGAGCAGCAGCAATCATCAAGGATCCACACCACACAGGACATGCTCTGTTTTCACTGCGGCCATCAGGAAAGAGATGGAGGTGCCACAAGACTCTTATTATCAGGTTCAGGAATGGCTGTTACCCCTCCACTATCAGACTCCTCAATAACAGAGACTCATTTAAGGACTCTTAATTTTGCACTTTGTTGATATTTTTCTCTCTGTACTGCACAGTTTGTTTACATGTACATGTACATATATCTTCTTGTGTACAGTTTTTTTGCACTATCTATTGAAGCTGGTTGATCATTCTGCGCCCACAAGGAAAGGAATCTCAGGGTTATATGTGATATCATGTATGTACTCAGACAATAAATCTGAACTTTGTTAGATTTGATGTGTCATTGGTCTCATTCTTTATCGGGGATAAAAGAGACTATTTCTTCAGTGACATGTGTGTGCACCTCTAAATCTTTTGTTGATATCTTGCATGCCCTCACATAAACTTCCAGTGGGAGTAGGAACTAATCTTAAGAACTGGTGGGAAGCTGTTCACCCCCTGGTGACCCCACTCCAGAAACATGGTGACCCAAACCTTGGAGATGAAGCTGCATATTCGGGCAATGCTTTTGTTTGCTGTGTTCAGAGGCCATACCCCAATCATCGTCATGGATGGGCCTTGTACTCAACAGAGGTTCTCCCACAATCCTTTTCCTTGCACACTGCACTATCCTCTCTTAACTCACAGAGGGGCTCTGAAACATATGGACCATTTCCCAATCAACCTTTGTGAAAAATATATGCATGTTTCCCATATCCATACAACTCTCAAGTAAAACTTCCTAGTGAAGATGGCTACAACTTCATCAGTGTCTTCAGTTGACCTTTGGTTAATTGAGGAAAAGGATAGTTGAACATCAAGAGTGCAACCTTGACACAAATCTCCAGTCCACCAGGCAATCCCAACCCCAACCCCCCCCCCCTCCCCACCTCAAGCTATCAATAGCAGGCATCTCAAGCCATTCAAAGGCCAAGGGTGTTAGATGGATATGAATCAACCTCAGTCTCCTCTCCTAGCTAATGCTTCTAATATTACAGCCCTGGTTACTTATAGTCATTGGGTATCTTGCCTGACACCAGAGCCCCATAGAGATTGAACTCTGTCATGGGAAGAGATTACACAATCAGAATTTATTTTCATGAACAAGTTACAAAATTTATTATTTGGCAGCAGAATTACAGTGTAAATATTGCTATAAAAAATCACATTATAAAAATTATAGCCCCTTTGGATCCTCAACTGAAGACCATAGTACAAATTGGAAACAGCGTCGTCTCCTCACTGAAGATCGAAGCAGGTACTCCTCATTAGCCCACTCCTCTTCTCACTCTATATCCATGTCTGTGTGGCCAGGCACAATTCAAATGCCATCTACAAATTTTCCGATGACACCACAATCGTCAGCAAAATCACAGACGGCAATGAGGAAGCATTGAGGAGAGGAGATGGATTGGCTCGTTGGGTGGTGTCACACCACAACCTTGCACTCATAGAAGAAAAAGGTGTGTGTTCCTTGTATATCCAGGGTGGCAGCAGTGGTGCTGAGCAGGGGGTGGGGGGGGGGGTGGTCAGAGTGCATTAGAAGGTTCAAAAAATAAATGAACATCGAGTTTTAGCCTTGTAGGTTTATTGATAAATGTAAGCTGGGCTTACAGAAAGTGTTTTTGTTGTTAACTACAGGGATATTTTTATAAAAATAATAAATTTCTGCTGATATACTGCACAAAAGATTTTTAGACAATCATTTTGGTGTCACCCCTCTGAAGGTGTCCACCCGGTGTGGTCCACAACCCCCTAGTGACGCCAGTGTCCATGCTGTAGAACACTATGACTCTAGGCTCTTTTAAGCTGCAGCACCTGGGTAGCCCTCCTGAGGCCCGGGTGCAATTACTGGGGCAAAGGTGATTGATGGGGTGGGTGTCAATTGATGGTGGGGTGGTGACTGATGGGGAGGGTGACTGACTGGGGGGGTGGTGATTGATGATGGGTGGTGCGATTACTGGGGCAAAGGTGCTTCCAGCACCTTTTAAACTGCAGAGGGACCGACCCATTAAAATGCCAACCCAACGATTTAAGGGGGAATCCCGTCCCCATGATGACATGGTAAGTGACGTGTCACGCACTCAGGAGAACTATTGGTAGGTCTCCCCCGCCAATAGTCACCACCCATCATCAATCACCACCCCCCCAGTCAGTCACCCTCCCCATCAGTCACCACCCCACCATCAATTGACACCCACCCCATCAATCACGTGCCCACCGCCCCCAGCAGCGTCACGCTGCCGCGAACGTTGAGCCATCATTGTGAATCGGAGTTGCATTCACAGCAGGGACAGTTCGCAGTCCCCCCCACCTGCTGCAGCGAACCATTTTCCTCCCCTTCTACCCCCGCGGCAGCAACCCCTCCCCTCCGCGGCAGAAGTGACTCCTCTCCCCCACAGCAGCAGTGACCCTTCTCCCCCACGCAGCAGCGACCCCTCTCCTCCCCACTGCAGCGACCCCTCTCTCCCCCCCAGTGGCAGCAACCCCCCACCATGGCAGCAGCGCCTCTCTCCCTCCACACCATCAAACTCTTCCCTCCCCCATCCAACCCGGGCCCCGTGGCAGCGACCTCTCTCTCTCCCCCACCCCTGCCAATTGTGGCAGGCACTTCACCCAGGTGTTGCATGCACGCAAGCGCTGACATCACAGGTGTAACCAGGTCAGCCATTTTGCTGTTCAAGCCACCAGAGGACATGTCCTAGTTAAGTTTAACTGGGTTTCCTGTCTACCTCCGAGGTAGGCCCAGGACCTGGTTGGATTTGGACCATGCTGATTGAATTGGACCCTTTCAAGCTGCAATGTGAAGGGGCACTAACTGGAGAAATTGCTCGGTTAACCCTATTTTACACGGCAGTTTGAAAGGCCCTACTATGGTACCCAAAAACATGATCCCTTGACAATGGTAGTGGAGCAGAGCAAGAAGCTAGATTTAGCCTTCAATTGTCTACTGTGGGTCTGCACCGAGTAGATGAGAGTGACGCAGCTAATTCTGGTGAAGGCGGCACAGCTTGGATAAGGGAAAGTGGTTTTAACAAGAATCTAAAGTGGGGATTTTTTTTTGCAGTAAAGGCATCAGTAGATCACAATACTGTGATATCACTAATTTGCGTGATGTTCAGTGGTGACTGATGCATGCAGTGTAAAGATGCTCCACTTTAATCTGATCCCTGAAACCTTTGAAAGGCATTCTGTGTAGACTACGCCGAAGTGCCACTGACTTTTCAGTGTAACGCGGGAACTGGTGCGGGAGGTTTGCAGAGATGACCAGTGGTGATAGATTCAAATGTTAATGAACAATGTCTCCAACCACCCACTGAAGTCATGAGAAATTTGAGAAATCTCCTCAGCATGGTTCGTGCAAGCCCTTCCTTTATCAAACCATCTTATCATTCTCCAAAAGGCTTCTGGATGAATGCAATTAAATGCAATCAACTGGCTTGCCTGGTTTGGTGATTTAAAAAAGTAATTGCATATGAATTTGTTTTCATTCGACGTTTTGGGATGTTATGACATCTACTGCAAAGATTTCTTTTACTGTACAATTGGGTTGGAATGCAGCATCGAAAGGGAAGAAATAGGTTTTATAAATTTTAAATTTTAAGATGCAGCGCTGCCCAAATATGCCTATTAACCTTCAAACCCTAATCGTTTTTGGAGGGTGGGAGGAAACCGGAACATCCAGAGGAAACTCACGCAGACATTGGGAGAACGAACTAAGGATTTGTCCCTCCATTAACAAAGGCAGTAGAGAAAGGGAGAACCACAAGGTAGAAATGGTCACTTTGTTTCTTGGAGTCTGGATTGAATCCAATGGCAAGATTCCTCAATTATCACGCACAAAAAATTTTATTTGTCAAACAAAGAGGCACCACTCGTCCAGCGCTTTTATCGAGGTGAGAAAGAGAAGCAAAAGACAGTCCTTTCGGAGACATTGAGTGTTCATAGATCCTGCCATCTCCTCCGCCACCAACTGCTTTCCCATGAGTTCTGTGGTTGCACAGCTTCTGGTCCCGTCCAGGGGTGAACCCCAGCTCGAAGTCACTCTGCTTGGCCCCTATCCCTACCACGATTAGGAACCTGTCAGCACTCAAGGTCCTTCAGGAGCTCCACATGCCATTGACACCTTCACGAATCTCAGTTCCAGTACCTGGCTCCCACAAGCCAGGTGCAAACCCAGCCCCACACTGGTCCACTGATGTAGATTCCAGCCCTGTAAGGGTCCTCTCAGGCTTGCAAGTGCATGCTATTCTAGTGCCCGACACCAGTTCCCTTTCCCCTCCCCCCACAAGGGCCCGCAATGCTTGTGGTCTCAGCTTCCCAGCATGGGTAGCCCCATCTTAGGGGCACACCTCCACATGTCCTTTATGTAAATAAAACCCACTGCCAGTCCAATTTTATAGGCAGTTTAAACCCGCAGGGGGTGGTTGGGTTGGGCAAACCAGCAGGAGGACCCCACAGAAGAGCGCTGCAAGATGTGTCCGGTCTCCTCCTAGGTCTGCACCAGTGACAGTGCTCTTGTGTTTACACAAGATGCTGGAATTCTGCAGGTCAGCTAGCAAATAAAAACTGCAGTTCATGAAGCATAGAATCAAAGAGTTACACTAAAATCCCTCTTATCCAGAATTCAATCAACTGGCAATCAGCTAAAAGATTATGAAAAATAAATGGGTTAAAAAAAACACGCATTTAAATTGGTGCGCCTCACTGTTAGTTCTCCATTCATGCAACACGCAGTCTCAAGCAACTGGAAAAGCCTCTTATACGGCATCCGCCAATCCCCATAGGTGTCGGATACCAGGGGTTTTACTGTAAGCGATCTTAGCACTGACCATCAATCACACCTTCACATAAATCCTATATTGTCTCCTATATTACCAGCAATTGCCCTCAGATGGTTTGGGACACAGTGGAGGCATCCCAGAACAATGGTTCTACTCACAGTTCAGAAAGGACTTCAGAGTGAGGGCTAAACAGGGAAGTGTGCAGATGCTGTGATTGTACTGCAATGCACCAAAGTGCTGGAGAAACACAGCAGGTCAGGCAGCATCTATAGGAAGTGAAGGGTAACCAATATTTCAGGCCTGGGCCTTGCAGGTTGGTTTCCCTTTAGATGCTGCATGGCCAGCTGAGTTTCAGCTTGCATTACAGAGACAGATCCTCTCTTTGTTGAGAGAAGGAGAGGAAACTAACAAGTCAGAATTACTGTAAAACCCCTGTTATCCAAGATTCAAGCAATTGGCGATCTCAAGCATCCAGCAAAAAAAAATAGAGGAAAATCAATAAATTGTAAATGTTCTCTGAAGAAGCACATAAACCTTTGGTGAAGATGGGAGCAAATATTCAGCCAGCCAAGTGTTTTGCTCGTAGCAGCTGCTTGAATAAAGTTGTGTTTGAATAAAATGGCGTCTCCCAGGATGAAGAGATGGTTAATGCCTTTCACTGTTGAGGTGATTCTCTTAAAGTGTCTCCTTATCCCTGCTTAGTAAGAGTCTTTATCTTTATTAGTATATTAATAAGTATATTAATAAAGCTTTATCTGTAAATGGGAGAGGGGGGTTAATTATAACAGTAGCACGGCCAACGGAACAGTCAGCTCAACACTGTTACAGCACCAGTAACCAGGGATCAAATTTAAATTTAAATTTTGTAAGTTATGGGAATCATCTGATTAAAGTGAACTTTACATAATGAAGGACTACAATACTGATTTTATTTTTCAAATTACTTTTTGCACTGTCTTTTGTCTTTTCAACTGCTTATTCTTAATGCAGGTGTATTAGTTAGGCATTGTAAGATTGAGACTCAAGCATCTGGAAAATCCAGTATCTACCAAGCCCTTTAGGTGCTGCATACCAAGGGATTTATTGTATATACATTAACATTTCTAACCTGCCCTTGTCCATGTTTTCCAAGGAATGGATTTGTGCCTCTCTCTGACACAGGGAATATCCACTTAATTCAAAATGAACCTGCAAAACTGCCTTCAAATTTGACAGACTTGATCCAGATAATGGAAACCTTTCCTACCCTGGTCCTAACGGTACATTTTGGTTTAACGTTGGTTTCTGTTGAAAGGCGATAGATTTAATATAAATATTATGTCAGAGTAAATTCATCTGAAATTAAATCCTTTGTTGACTCATTAATGAAATTAAAAAACACAGTCCACTGAAAAATCATTCTGTGTCCAATATGTCTTTAATTTCACTGGTAGGTACAGTTCTGTTTATTCTGTCGCTCAGTATCCTATCTGGTGAGCTATTCCTACTGAATACAGGCATTTCCCCACCCCCCCCCCCCCCAAGAACATTGCCTTAAAACTGTCCTAGAATAACTGAACTGCTTTACCCTTACGCTGGGAGAGACAGAGAGCTGGCAACATGCATGTTTCACTGTGCCATTAGCAGGGAATAAATTTCCCCCAATTTTGCTGCAAAATACACTGCTAGTAAAACCTGATATGTGATTTCATAAGGAGAAATCAGGTTGATGAAACATCATCTCATTGTTTAAGATCATCCCATCATTACATTTCTCATTGTCATTTGAATATTGAAATATCCTTGTCTTGATTAGGATTAATGAAGAACATTTCCTTTTTAATGCATTTTTTTTCCTTGTTGATCTATCAGTATTTGGAACCAATTTCTTATTTCACTTTTGAAAGTCAGAGAGAATATAATAGTTAAAGTTGCCGTGTGAGTAACGGAGACTTCAATCTTTCTGGAAATGCATAAAAGGGCACCACAGATAGTGCGCTGTTACAGCGCCAGTGATCAGGACCTGGGTTCGAATCCCGCACTGTCTGTAAAGAGTTTGCATGAGCTTTCCCCAGTGGCTCTGGTTTCCTCCCACCTTTCAAAATGTACCGGGGTGTGGGGTGGGGGGGGGGGGGGAGCTGTAGGTCAATTGGGTGCATTTGGGTGGCATGGACATTTTTTAAAAAAAACACTTAAAACAACAGATGCTGAAAATCTAAAATGAAAACTCAAAATGCTGTAAACACTCACCAGGTCAAGCATCTGGAGAAAAATCCAATACACAAATGTGCTGGAGAAACTCGGAGGGCCACACACTATCCATAGAAAGCAAAGGGGCGACAAACTTTGGGCCTGAGCCCTTCGTCAAGGCATGAGCACATAAATAAAAAGATGGGAGGAGGGAAGAAGGGCAGGGGGAAGAGAACAAGCTGACAGGCAAGAGGACATAGGAGGATATGAGTGGGAAGGCAAAAGGGGAAAGAGCTGGGAAGTGAAGGGGGAGGCGATAGCTCTCTGAATGAAGGGGTGAGGTGCTGGAGGGCAAAAGGATAGGGAAAGAGAGAGATGGGGAGGTGCTGAATGGAAACTGGACATGGAGATTTAGACCAGTAGGAATTACAAAGGGGGAGCAGTGAGAGAGAATCCAGCAGAAAGTCTGTGGAGAAAGAAAACGTGGGAAAGTTAGCGTATTGAATAATGCATCGCTGTTACAAGGCCAGCAACTGGGGTTCGAGTCCAGCGCTTTGTACATTTTCCCCATGTCTGCGTGCGTTTCCTCAGGGGGCTTCAGTTTCCTCCTACCATTCGAAACGTACCGGGATTGTTGGTTAATCAGGTGTAGTTGGGTGGCACGGGCTCATACCGTGCTGTATGTTTGAAAAAAAAACTTTAGCATTTCAGATCTGGGATGAATTGTAAACTAAAGGACCTGACATATGGTCTCAGACCTAAAATGTTCACTGTTTCTTTTTCCACAGAGAAATACTGTTTGACCCGCTGAGTAAATATAGAACATTGCAGCACAGTACAGGCCCTTCGGCTCACAATGTTGTGCTGACATATATGGAATAGAGATAAAAATGGCTTTTAATAATTTTTATTCTTGTTACGTACACCACAGCTGCAATAACGAGTAGCCCAGACAGTGTTATATTTAAAATAATATTTTTAATTATTAATCAACAATTATATAACACTGTGGTGTGGCCCCACTGGGCCAACAGGAATGGATCAGCTGAAACCGACTGAGACTGCCACAGACCCCCAGACGGTGACTCACCGGACACAATGCTGGTCAGTCTGAACTTATGAGGGTCAGCTGACCATGCCACACACCCTGGGACTTTCTACTGGTCCTTCAGGGTGTCCATTGTGGCTCCTTATGTTTGGCAGTCCCAGACCATCCAGTAGACTCAGTGCCTGATGTACGAGAATAGCAGGTGGAGCTTGTCCTCATTGTCCTGGATAGCTGTGGAGGATGTAAGGAACTTTTCGAAACAGCAGCGCAAGAGTGCAAACTTGTTGGCCGCCTTGGGTTCTCTCAGGTCAATTTCCTGGTGATCTAACTTCATGTACTTGTCCAGGTTCCGAAAAAAAATTCTTGCAAATACAATTGATGCACGATCAATTGCACAAAACCTGAAGGCGAGGTGGACAGCATCCCTGTGTTGGTCGCTCACACTGACCCGGACTCAAACTGGGGGCTGGCTTGTGGCATGTCAGCCTTTATGGGGAAGAAGGGGGAGGAATCATGAGCTGGCCAGTGAGAGCAGGGTCAACCAGAAAAGGTCATGTAATTTACATGTGACAAATATGTACCATAGTGGTTTCACCACAAACACCTACTCTAATTTAACTAATAAATCTAAACTTAACTAAATTTATATATTATTATCAAACAAACTCTAAATATGGTGAATACCCCAGGCCACTGCAGCTCAAGGCTCAATTCTGGGAAGGCAGTTCCAAGTTCGAAGTTAAAAATTTGATGATGATACGTGGGCTTGAGATTGATGCAACATGCAGGCTTTAGATGGTTGAAGCACGTAGGCCTTAGATAAATGATGAGGCACACTGGCTTTAAATGGTTGAGTCACGCAGGCCTTGGATGAATGGTGAGACATGCAGACTTTAAAATAGTGAGACACACAGGCTTTAAATGAGGGAGATACTCAGGCCTTAATTGGTGAGACACGCTCTTAGATGGGTGAAATAGACTGGGGGTGACAGAATGTTGATTACTCATGACACGCTGGTTGAGGTGCTTCAGAGAAATGTCCTTTTTAGATAAGTGCCTTCTTCTGCAATTAAATTCCTTTTCAAGGGTCAGTCGAGTAGAGTGCAGTATTTCTTCTGCAACTTTAAAACCCTTTTTATTGGTCAGTAGAATAGAGTGCAGTATTTCTTCTGCAACTTTGAACCCCTTTTCATGGGTCAGGTGAAGTGGTCTCTCATTCCTTGGTAAGCAAAAGGAGGAAATCTGACAATTCTGTCTATAACCACATAATGAGGCCATGGGTGTCTCTTTCCCTCAAAGGAAGTCGAAGAGCTGTTGACTCTTGTGCCACTTCCTTAAAATGGCCCTCGCGAAAACTGTGTATTCAGTCTTAATCTGTTAGTTACATGGTCTCTTCACCTGGGTTTAGATACCCAGCCTTGCTTCTCTTCAAAGGTACCCATTTAGGAACGTGATGTCTTCAAAGCTTGCTGATAGCTTCACGGTCACTTCAAATGCTGCAGGCAGGTGGTTAAATCTGTTCTTTCAAAGGGACAGTCCCACTCAAATAAAATGAACTGAAAAAAATGGAAGAATATCACAATTTGTGAATTTTATCTCAATTAAGTATTTGTATTTAATGTCATTTTAATGATGTTTTTGGTGAGAATGAGTTTGGCGATACACATTTGTTGTGCCCCTCCCTTCCAGTTCCTCACATTGCCTACTACCTTGCTAAGGGTAAGTGTGAGGGAAGATTACTGCTGGGCTAACTTATTGTTTTCTTTGGAAAATAATTTTTTTATGTTATCAGCCTTAATGTATACTCTTCATTGCTAATATTATCATGTTTTACAGTTGGTTTAGTAATGTTTTAACCATTAATATAAGTTTTATGTATGTTCTTCAAAGGTGATGTAGAGTCCTTTGTTTTGTTCTCTGCACTTTTCTTGGAGCTGTCTGAGGGCAAAGACCATGTCAGTGGTTCCTCTGTTAGCGCGAAAGCCGCACTGTGATTCTGGGAGAATATTCTCAGCGACACTAGGTATTATTCTATTTAGTAGAATCCTAGCGAAGATTTTGCCTGCAATGGAGAGCAACGTGATTCCCCTGTAGTTTGAGCAGTCTGATTTCTCGCCTTTGTTTTTGTACAGGGTGATGATGGTGGCATCACGAAGATCCTGAGGCAGTTTACCTTGGTCCCAACAAAGCTTGAAAAACTCATGCAGTTTGGCATGCAGAGTTTTGCCGCCAGCCTTCCAGACTCACAAAGATAAGCGTATACAGAGCCGTTGTCATACCCACACTCCTGTTCGGCTCCGAATCATGGGTCCTCTACCGGCACCACCTACGGCTCCTAGAACGCTTCCACCAGCGTTGTCTCCGCTCCATCCTCAACATCCATTGGAGCGCTCACACCCCTAACGTCGAGGTACTCGAGATGGCAGAGGTCGACAGCATCGAGTCCACGCTGCTGAAGATCCAGCTGCGCTGGATGGGTCACGTCTCCAGAATGGAGGACCATCGCCTTCCCAAGATCGTATTATATGGCGAGCTCTCCACTGGCCACCGTGACAGAGGTGCACCAAAGAAAAGGTACAAGGACTGCCTAAAGAAATCTCTTGGTGCCTGCCACATTGACCACCGCCAGTGGGCTGATAACGCCTCAAACCGTGCATCTTGGCGCCTCACAGTTTGGCGGGCAGCAGCCTCCTTTGAAGAAGACCGCAGAGCCCACCTCACTGACAAAAGGCAAAGGAGGAAAAACCCAACACCCAACCCCAACCAACCAATTTTCCCTTGCAACCGCTGCAATCGTGTCTGCCTGTCCCGCATCGGACTGGTCAGCCACAAACGAGCCTGCAGCTGACGTGGACTTTTTACCCCCTCCATAAATCTTTGTCCGCGAAGCCAAGCCAAAGAGATGTATGTTCTTATTTAACTTGTGTTTAGGCTGATAATGTGACCCACGTAGCATTGCCGAGATTTCACAGTGTAAATTCTGTTACTTTGCATGCTTAGGAGCAGAGAGGCAAAAAAGGAAGTAAACCCAGAAGGCCATAGTTGTGTTATTTTGTACTATGATGTCATCCATTGAGGTATCAACTCTGTCCAGGTGCTCATAGACTATATGGATAGTTTTGTGATAAACTTCAGGAGCTGAGGCAATTCCGAATGGTCACCTTAGGAATCTGTATCTGCCAAATGGACTATTGAACATGCACAGTCTTGAACTTGCTTCATCCAATTTCAACTGCCAAAATCCTGATGATGCATCTAACTTGTTGAAAAACTTTGCATTTGCAAACTGTGTCATGAAGCTTAAAGTGATCTCTCTTTACTGCTCTGTTTAGATCTCTTAGATCCAAGCAAATTCTAAGCTTTCCATTCTTTTTTGTCCACAATGACAAGTGAGCTCACCCACTCCATTGGCTCATCTATCTTCTGAATCTCACTCGGGCTTTCTATCCTGTCCAACTCTGCCTTTAACTGTTTTTCAAGTGCAAATTGAATTTTTCTGCATGGACGTATTATCGGTGGCACCTGTTTATCCACTCTGATCATGTGTTCTCCTAGAAGGCAGTCTAGACCCTGTAATCTTTCATGAGTTCATCATAGACTGTCTCTCCTTCGCTTTCCACCATGAAGACTCTTTTTACCAGGTTCAGATTCTCACAGGCTGTTAAACCTAGTATGGACTGTACATCCTTTGGTACCACGATGAATACTAGCATGTCCTCTTTGTCCTTGTGTTCCACTTTGACCATGCATTCTCCTTGAACTGGTATATCGGTGCCTGAATATCCTGTCACCTTCACTTTTATTCCATACATCTTTGGTCTGGGTCTAATCTTCTTAAAATCATTCTTTGATATTACATTAATTTGTGCTCCAGATTCCAATTTAAATAAAATGTATATCTCATTCACTTTTAATCATGACATCCAGTCTCTGTTTTCTTTCTTGTTTTCAGTCACTACATCTACATAGAATTCCTCTAACTCCCTTTCATCTACTGCATGAACCTTGCTTTGAGGCCCTTGGTTCCTACAGCAATGGGCATAATGGTTGCTTTTGATGCAAATATAGCATGTTTTACCATATACCGGACACTTTTTTGGTAGGTGTTATCGATGACATGGCTTTCAATTGTCCCTTTCATTTTTGTTCGCTGGTCACGCCTCTCTTTCCACTTTGGTATGTTTTTTGTTAAACGGTTTATGTCTGTTCTTGCTCCCTGCAGCCACATTGCAGCTAGTTTCACTGAACAGCTCTTTTGCCTGCAATTTTACAGTTTTTGCAGCTCTACAGAGTTCTATGGCTTTTTCCAGGTCTAGATCTTGTCCTCTTAGCAGTTTTTCCCTTGGGCTATTATCTGAAATACAACACACAAGTCTGTCTTTTATCAACAAATTCACATGTTTGCTTCTGTTTCTCAATTCAATCACATACTGATCAATACACATGAAAAATCTGTGCCTCTCATACATCACGTTATGTTTAGCTATGTAGTATGCCTTGATCTGTTCCATTAATTTTTCCATTTTCATTTTGTCTCCTTCAGCAGAAAATATGGTTATTATAAACCTCCAAACCTCCAGGGCTTACTTTTCTCGTCAGCTCCGACTGCCACTAAATACAATTCAAAATGCTGTTTAAATCTGTTCCAATTTCCAGCTACATTATCTGTCAGCTGAAGTTTCGCTGGTGGATGTAATCCTTCTATTTTTCACTCTGTTAGCTTCTCTTCACTGATCAGTTGCTGACTTTAGATTTTACCTTTTAAAGTATTTCCTTCTAATTTCCTTCATCCCACTTCTGACACTATGATTCATCTTGTATTTGTATGTGTGAGTTCTTGGACAACACATGGATGAAAGAAAAGGTTTTTACTTAAAGTATTATAAACAGCACATGAGGCTGCAAGTCCCCATTACAGATCTGCACACTACAGTCTCCTGCTCTGTGTCAGCCCCTGGTGGCAGCCAAGTCTAATCAAACAGTAAGGCATTGCTAGCTGACTTGCAACCATGATCACTATCGTTACAGTAAGCATCTTTGCTTTCAGTGGTTCTGCATTCCCTCTATCTCTTTACCTTTACTTGGTTTGAACTATATAGTTTTACTTTGAGGAAATGGGAATAAGAGGACATTGTTTGGTCCCTTGTCCTGGGTTCTCAATTCAATAAGACTGCAGCTGATTTTCTTTCTAACCTCAGCATCATCTCCTGCTCTAATCCCCATATCCCCAAATATCTAATGTCTATTAATTTCTTGTTATAATATACTCCACAGACCTTTGTTGGGAGGGTTCCAGGATTCAGTACCCTCGAGGCCAGTCCTTAAGAACTGCTTTAGAGACTACCATCCAGGGGAAACCTCATCCCTGTGTGATTGAACCATCTCATATATGGTCTGATGCATCATTCTTTTCTGATGAATGATGGTGCATGTGAGAGATTTTCTCGGGAGTGGAAATTTCCCCCAGAAAAAATGAAGCCACCAAACAGTGCAAGTCCAGCAGCAATGTTTAGAAGACATTGGTCATGGTATATTGATTAAGTTGGGTCATTTGTCATTCCAGCCATTCACTCTTATGTGCACATCCACCATCAGAGGTATGGAACATGTGTTTTGTCAAAATGGGCCCACATCTCACTGAAGTTAAGGTTCAAGGTTCCTTTTATTGTCAGGTAATAATAAATTAAACATATCTCAACCTTTGCTTGCTCTTAGGAGAAGCAAAAGAGAGTCCCTTCAGAGACATTGAGTGTCCGTCGATTTAGCTCCAGCATTCCCTTACCCTTTTCAGTCACAAAGACTCCGATTCAAACCACTGGCAACCTGAACTCCAGATCCAAACCTCTGATCAGGAAGTCTTCAACATCCTTAGGCCCTTTGGAAGCCCTACTTGCCTTTTGCACCCTCTCGAGTCCCGGATCCAATAAATAGTGCCCATGAGCCGTTCTCCAGCATCCGCATAAAAATTAGATCATTTGACTTTGAACACGTGAGCTCTTGGACTACTTTAAAATGTAGGAGGGAGTGGCGGGCACATAAAGATGAGGTATTAACCAATTTGAAAATTACATTCCAAGTTTCTTCAGAGATTAAAAGCTTCAGGTCCTGTTCCCAGGCTTTTTAAATTTTATCGAAAGGAGTCTCTCTTATTCCCAACAACATGCGATAAATGTTAGATATTGAACCATTATAAGGTTGTAAATTAAAAATTACATCTATTAAATTCTTATCAGTGCTCAGAGGAATTGAGAATGCCAAAAATCTCTAACCTGTAAATAACAAAAAAATGAGTATTTGATAATCTATATTTAACGGACAGTTGTTAAAAAGAAGCAAGACTTCCTTTGATAAATAAATCTTTAAAACATTTAATGCCTAATCCATACAATTCTTTAAAAGTTATGTCAATCATGGAAGGTTTAAAGAAATAATTTAATTTTTTTAAAAAGGATAAAATTTAGTCAAGGGAATCAAAAAAAGATTTAGGAATAAAATCAGGAAAAACCTGAAAAAGGTATATAAATTTAAGTAATATATTCATTCAAATAGAGTTGATTCGGCCAACCAATGATAAAGAAAGGGGCGACCAATCTGATAATGCCCCTCACTTCTCCTTGCTGGATGGAGGTGTTGCTGGAACATTGGAGCGAGACGCGCTGCCGATCTCTGCAGAAACAAACTGCGTGCTGTCTCTCATTATGAACAATGCGGTGGGGGTGTAAGAATTTGCACTTGGTTTGGAAGCGGATCTTTCAGTTATTAACAGACCTCTGAATCGAAAAGTAGGATTCCTATCCTTGGGGATGTGATTATGGAGGAATGTTGCCTCGAGCTCAGCACAATTTGGATTAACCTCTTCATCCTTGAAGCTGACAGCTTGCAGCGCGGTTCAACACAAAAATTAACTTAGCATTCCCTTTCACCCCTATGCAATGTAATTTTGCTTTAATTCATTCGATTTCATCCCGTGCAGTGTATAAAAGAACATGTTATTTCACATATACTTGGAGCAATTGCCAAGGAGAATATTTTTATGAAATGTGCTCATCTTCAGTTTAAAATAGGAGGTAGATAAGTCAGCAAAGGTCCTTTTTCTTTGCTGTGTATTCTTTTCATGCACTCTTCTCCTTTTACACACAGAGGTGGGTGTACAGATGAGGTGGTTGAGGCAGGTATTATTTGCAATGTTTAAGAAAATAAAATTGGACGGATACATGGATAGGATGGGTTAAGTGAGATTATAGGCCAAATGCATGCAGGTAGGACTAGTGTGGGTGGATTTCCATGCTGTGTGACTCTATGTATAAAGGTGGGTGATAGATATTGTAGAAGACCACCTTTAATTTTCCATTTTCCTTCCACTTGGGTGCCCTCACCCGGAGTGCTGTTGACAGGGAAGACAATAATAGAGTGGTTATGTTCCTGGGTCATTGTTCTAAAATTATACTAGAAATGAGGAGATGAATGTTGGAAGACTGGCATGGTGCTAGGACACTGGTACTCAAGGCTGCAAAACAGGTTCAAAGACAGTTTCTTCCCTGCAGACATCAGGCTCCTGAATGAACCTCAGAATAGTAATCTCATTGTGCCCTGGATATGAACCAAGCTGATCTTTCACTGTAAAAATACATTGATGATTTAGATTGTGGATTAAGTAGATTTGTGGCAAAGTTTGCATGTGACATGAAGATGAGTGGTAGAGTACGAAGAGCAGAAGAAATCGAAAGCTTGCAGAGAGACTTGGACAGCTTAGGAGGGTGAAGAAGTGGCAGATACGATGTAATGTTGAGAAATGTACAGTCGTGCATTTTGGGCGAGGAAATAAACGGTCAGATTATTATTTGGATGAGGAGAAAATTCAATCCTCAGGAGTACAAAGGGACTTGTGGGGGGTGGGGTCCTCATGCAGAATAACCTGAAAGTTGACCGCCAGGTTGGATCAGCAGTAAAGAAGGCGAATGCTATGTTGGCATTCAAAAAAGGATTGTGTATAAGAATAAAGAGGTGTTGATGAGACTCTATGGGGCACTGGTGAGACCTCATCTGGAATACTGTGTGCAGTTTTAGGCCCCATATCTTAGAAAGGATATAGCAAGGTTGGAGAGGGTACAGAGGAGGTTTACCAAAATGATTCCAGGAATGAGAAGGATAACATATGAATAATGAATGGATTGGACAGAGTGGATGTCAATAAGATGTTGGGTGATTCCATGACAAGGCACAATCTTAGAAATTAAAAAGTACCATTGACAATAGAAATGAGGAGAAATTTCTTTAGCCAGGGGTAGTGGATTTGTGGAATTCATTACCACATGCAGCTGTGGTGGCAGGATCAGTCAGGTGTATGGGGACAAGGCTGGAACTTGGAACTAGATGCGAGAACAATAGGTCAGGGAGGTTTCACGGAGCAGACTCAATGGGCCAAATAGCCTGCTTCTGTTCATCTTTCTTGTAATCTTGGGATTCCATAGAGAGGGTGCTCTTCTACTTCATGCTCTTACATGAGAAGCAACAAGTTCAAATTCCCAGAGGTAATTTTATTTTTAATTTAGACCTACAGCACGGTAACAGGCCATTTCGGCCCACAAGCCCATGCCACCCAATTTACATTCAATTAACCACAATCCTGAGTACATTTTGAAGGGTGGGAGGAAATTGGAACCCACGCAGACATGGGGAGAATGTACAAACTCATTACAGACAGTGCGGGATTCAAACCCTGGTCTCGATCACTAGCGTTGTCACTGTGATGTGCTCACTGCTACGGTAACCCTGCTGCCCACTGTATCGGGCACACATGACAATAAATTTAAACTTGTTGGGAGACACTGAAGGTAGGGATCTCTGCTGGAAGGTCACTCATAGGGAGATGCAGCACAGAAGTGAGCCCAGAGTCCATGACCTTCTCATTCACCACCCACCGGATTGACCTTTGCACCAGGGGCAACTCACAGTGACCACTTTACTCACCAACCCACAATTCTTAGAACCATGGAGAGAAACGAGAGCACCTGCCGGAAATCTATGCAGTGACACAGAGAATGTGCAATCTCCACACTTCAGAGGGCAGCCAACATCATGAAGGACCCCATCAGCCTGGCCACAACTGCTTTTCACTGCTTCCTTCTGGTAGAAAGTACAGAAGCGTGTAGAATATTAAGAACAATTTCTTACCAAAGACTATCAGGCTCTTGAACCCCTTTTTACACGAAGCACAGACTGCTCCCACACAACAAAAGGATTGTCTGCGTTATCACAACCATCCTTTTCTTTAATCTTGTGCCACAGTAACTGTGAATATTTATTATAAGAAATAGGAGCAGGAGGAGGCCATTCAGCCCATCGAGCCTTGTCCGCCATTCAATCTGATCATGGTTGATCTGATGATAGGCTCATCTCCACCGACCTGCCTTTTCCCCCATACCCCTCAATTCCCTTACTATGAAACAATCTCTCCAAACCTTGTCTTCAGTATATTTAATGAAGTCGCCTCCACTGCTTCAAAGGGCAGCGAATTCCACATATTCACCACCCTGTGGGAAAAGTAGTTCCTCCTCATCTTTGTCCTCCTATACCTTAAGGCTTTGCTTCCTAGTTCTGGTCTCCCCCACCCATGAAAACAACTCACTTACCTCTATCTTATCGATGTCTTTCATAATTATATATGTTTCTAAGATACCCTCTCATTCTTCTAAATTCCAGCGACTGCAGTCCCAGATGACTCAGTCTCCCCTGGAATCAACCTGATGAACATCCTCTGCACTGCCTCCAAAGCCAGTACATCCTTCCTCGAGTACGGAGGCCAGAACTGCACCCAGTACTCCAGGTGCGGCCTCACCAGAACCTTGCACAGTGGCAGCAAATTTCTCCTAAACACGATCCCTACCAATCTATCTTGATTTATTATCTTTTTAATTATATGTAATGCGTACTCTGGTTATTGCTATATTTTTTTAACTAAATACCTGTTTGGCTAAAGCAAGTATGAATTTTGGCGCATGTATCCATTGCACAATGTGCCAATAAAGTCATTCCCATGCTCTTGGCGAAGTCCTCAAGACAGCAGCGCATTTAGTGATGTGGCCTCACTGCTCCAGCTACTCACATTTTGCTCTTTCCTCTGACCCTGTCTGCGTGGAATTTACACCTTCCCTCCATGACTGCATTAACTAGCCTCCCTCCCCCAACCTTCCACCTCCCTAAGATGGAGGGGAATTGGACAGGAGGCCAACTGCCTCTCAAGTGCAGGTAAATCATCAGGGAATCAAGATGATGAGAAGAAACAAAGGGGACAGATACAGGGAAATGAGGAAGAATGAAAAGAGCTTTGGACATATGGCATGGTAACAGGCCTTTTTGGCCCTCAAGTTCATGCCGCCTGAATAACCTGCAACCCCCTCCCTGTATGTTTTAAAGGATGGGAAGAAACCGGAACACCCTGAGGAAACCCATGCAGACACGGAGAGAACGTACAAAATCCTTACAAGCAACTCAACAGCGTTGCGCTAACCTTGCCGCCCCCAGGTTCATTTGGAGCAGGCACGGAACCAATAGGTTGAATGGCCTCCCAAAATAAGCAACATAAAAACCATAAGATTATTTGTTTTAATGATGCTAATTTAAGGGATGAATGTTATTTCAAACTCTGAGGCTGATTCTTCCTCTCAGTGCTGGCCCCACATGAAGGCAGCGCCCCTGATCATGTCACTCTCCCTCAGTCCTGCTCTAATGTAGAGCTGAGATCTTCTGTTTGTTCCAGAGCTTGAACCTACAAGTGGCAAGTCAGTGCTGACATTGAGCAACAGCTTTGGGATAGCAGTGGAGAAGCCTTTCCGTTTCCCATGGAGAAGAAACAAGGTCACTGAGATCGCATTAGGTCCAGTGATCACCGATCAGTCAAAACCTTTACAACTTGCTCTTCCGGCCCCCTCCCTTACCACCTTCCAGTTAAACCAAAGATTCATGTACACCACCTCTAACCTCATCCATGGCATTCAATGCACCCGATGTGGCCTTCTCTACATTGGGAAGACCAAACACAAGTGGTAATTGTCACGCAGAGCATCTGTGCTCTGTCCTCAATGGCCATCCGAAGCTCCCAGATGCTCAGCATCATCACCTCCCATTCCTAGGCCATTTTGGGCCCTCTCCATGACCAGAGTGAATCCCAATGTAAACAAGAAGAACTACACCTCGGTTTCCAGCAGCACAGCTTCTCTCTCTCTCTCTCTCTCTCTCCCCCTCTCTCCCCCTTCATCTCCGATACTTCCTTTCTTCCCCCGCCCCAAAAATGTCCCCTTTCCAAACCACCCAACCTGTTCTGATCTCCTTTGCTCTCTGGTTCAATCTTCTTCACCCACATTTCTCTTGGATTCTTTCCCCCTCTGCCCCTTCCCTCTTCACCTCCATCCGGTCTCATCTGTCCAACCCCAACACCTCTCATTATACCTTCTCTTCTCATCTGATTCCCACGTCTTTACAGTTCGTCACACGGACCACCCCACTCCACTCTGACCCCTTTACTTTCCCCTTGTCTCTCCCTTTGTCTAGCACCTGTCAGTCAACTGCCCATGCCCGTCATCCATCACCCCTCCCTGGTTCACCCATCCCCACTCTGCCTTGTCCAACCCCACCCACTTTGTCTACATTTTACTGGCTATCTCTCCTCTGCACTCATTGACCATTCTTTACCTTCTCCACGGATATCATTAATTTTTTTTTCATTTGCCACACGTAGAAGCCGATTCCAGCCACTTAAATCCATGCCACCCAATGAACCTACACCCCGTTTCTTTTTTTGAAGGGTTGGAGCACCCAAATAAAAATTGCATTGACACAATGAAAACATACAAACGCCTTACATACAGCGCAGGATTCAACCCGGGTCATTGGCGCTGTAATAGCGTGGCACTAACCGCTATACTAACCGTGCTGTCAGGATTTATCACTGGGATACAGCTGAGTGAAGTTATAACCCTTGCTGGCAGGAAATTCCAATGATAGAGAATAAAAAAATTAATCTGCCTTACTAACCAGTAAGCAAACGCACGCACACACACCCACGCATTTACACACGCGTGAAATGGATGACTTGCGTCTCCTGGTAACCCTGTATCTAGAACAAACAGAATGGAGCCTCGTTGAATTGCAGGAACCCTCGCTGGGCATTAGGTAAATTTCAGTATTCCCTTTTTATTCGATAAAATGCATCCAGGGTTATTGTCAGGAGTGGTAAACATTGCACAGTGAATCACTCGAATCTGAGGCAGGGTGCCAGTCTTGTGAATAAATGTCTGTTGTGATACGTATACTTGAGCTCTTTGGAACCATGCCTGAAAATGATGTTGGAGTGGAGCAAGTTCTTTTAGCACAGCCTGTTCCCTCGATCCAAACTGAATGAAGTCTGTAATGGTAAATTAGAGCTACACGAGCTAAAGAACCAAAAAGTAGCAGAGCACTGATGCACAGTTAAATATTATCAGTAATTTTCAGGTTTACCATATGACGCAAGCCCAGTTGCCTTAGATGGATCTATTGCTTCCCATTGTGTTACATATCCTGACTGTGTTTTTATTAAATCCTGCAACCACGGGTTCTGTGCCCAAGATGGCGTCACCACGAGGGACTGCAGACTCCGGGGGAGCAGCGTTCTGGAGCAGGGCACCAGAAACAGGGAAAACACACCCACCCCCCACCCATTGACAAGAAGCCTGGGAGACAACCCCTCAGGGAAGGTGACTACGGGACTCAGCGGCTGAAGGACCCACACAGGCTGTGGGCGGCAGGATGCCGGCTCATGGGAACCAAGTGTTGGTATCTGCTGAGGGCAAGAAAGGCTTCCGAAGGGCCTCAGGCTCTGGCAGCTTCCTGGTCATATCGGAGGTTTGGGTTTGGAGCTTGGGTGGCTGACGGTTTGAACCAGAGTCTGTGCGGCTGTGGAGGCTGCGGGAACGCTGGAAGCGAATCCCTGAACACTCAATGACTCTAAAGGGACTCTCCTTTATTTCTCTTTCCCTTATCATTAGGGGTGCAGGGAATATTCATGGCAATTCTTTCTTTGCCTTACTGCAGGCAAAAGTTGAAGAATATCATGTATTTTACATTCTAATGCATTATTAAGGTGACAGTAAAAGGAACACTGAACCTTGAATAATTCTGCTCCAAACATCGTATGCCCGGACACTCCGAAGAGTGACAAATCAGTATCCTCTCGAATTGGAATATTTTGGCACTCGTGGTCAATATTTACTCTTCCAGAGGTGCAGTGACTTATGTTTTGACCAACGCTTACTGTGTATAGTGCAGCCAGAGGGAGTGAAGATATTTCTTTCTGGGTAACATTTATTCTAATCATTAGTAAAGCTGACGGAATATTGAACTACAGTACAGTAATCTTGCATTCAACCAGGCTACTCTTGTTGGCACCAGCACTTGAGCTGGGTCAAATCCAAGAGAGCATTAACTGAAAATACAAAGGCCTGGATTTCCCTGTGTAATGGGAGAAGTTCCTTGGGCAACTGCTGACATGACACGTTATCAAAGAGGTGTTTAGAACCCTGCTCAGACCTATGTGCCAAACTTTCTGACAGTTGATTTAAGGAGCCTGGTGCTGGATTGTTTTAGAAGTTTCTGTAAACTATTTTCAACATAAAAGGCAATGCATTTAATTCAAAGCATCTTTACACTTTAGAAATAAAAATATCTGTGCTGAGGTGCCAGTTCCATAGTGCATGCAGTTCAAATCCAACTTGACCTACTAGAGATTTCAATAAAGCAAATTAAATAAATTTGGAATGCAAAGCCTGTATCATTGTTAATATGTGACTTTGGAATGGCCAGATTATTGTTAAAAGGAAATCTGCCAACCTTACCCCACTCTGGTCATTTTGTGGCAAGAGAGAGAGAGAGAGAGAGAATGTTTGAATGGGAGAGACCAATCCCTTGGTACTGTGGGTACAGCACAAGATGAAAAGTCAATCCCAACAACATCCACATGGGCTGCATTTTCTATCCTAGTAATCTGCCTGCAAGGGTGCAGGGGAGCCTCAGTTCTTTGCAAAGAGGAGGGTGGGTCTAATAGGCACCGTTGACAACTGATAGATCTGATTACATAAAGGCTAGCCATTGTAGTGAGGTTTGGACTTTAGACAGGTGGCATGGCCACAAGGTACGCCAATCTTAATCTGTAAAGTTGTAGAGTAGAATCCTCAAAACCAGGATGTTGCCTGGATTGGAAAATAAGTCTTATACAGTAAGATTAGCAGAGCCAAGATTTTTCTCTCTGGAGTGTAGAAGGATGAGAGGAGACTCGTTAAAGGTCTACAAGATTCTGATAGGCATAGATTAGGTGGACAGCCAGTGCCTTTTTCCCAGGAAGGGAGTAACAAACACCAGAGGACATGTGAGGAAAATGAACGGAGGGAGGTTTGGGGGAGACATCAGGGGTAAGTATTTATACACAAAGAGTTGTGGGTGCCTGGAATTCCTTGCCAGGGATGGTGGTGGAGGCTGAAACATTAGGTACATTTAAGAGTCTCTTAGACAGGCACATGGATGGAGAAAATAATAGAGTCTTACAAGGTAGGAAGGGTCTTGCTTTTTTGGTAGGAATGTATAGGTCAGCACCACATAGAAGGCCTGTACTGTGCTGTAATGTTCTACGTTCCATGTTCTAGATGGAGGCAATTCAGTCCTTCATCATGTGCCAGCTGAGAAGGAGCTATCCAACCAAATCCCACTGCTCAGTCATAGAGAGATGCAACGAGAGAGATGCAATGAGGAAACAGGCTCTTCAGCCCATCAAATTTGCACTAGCCACTCATATACTCAAGGAGAAATTTGCAATGAAGCAATAAACCAACTGCCCAGAACTTATTTGGGATGTGGGAGGCAAATGGATCACCCAAAGGAAATCCATGAGGTCACAGGGAGAAGGTGCAAACTCCATACAGTCAGTGTCAGAGGCCAGGAATGAGTCTGGGTCTGAGAGCTCTGAGAGCAACAACTCAATCAGCTCCACCACAGGACTGTCCAGATCATTCACCAACAATTTATTCTTTACATTAGTTTTGTGTGTATACACACACACACACACACACACACACACACATATATACAGTATAAAATATAAAATATATATATCAGTGGTTCTCAACCTTTTCCTTTCCATTCACATACCATTTTAAGTATTCCCTATGCCATAGGAAAGGAAAAGGTTGAGAACCACTGATAATATATATATATGTGTGTGTGTGTTTATATATACATACACACACACACACACACACACACACACATTGTAGCAAGGCACTGGCAGTTGATACTAACTGTATTGACAGTTCATCCTGCCTATAGGCCCGCTGGGTAGACCAGCATTACCACCGGAGCTTGCTGTTTCCTGCCCTGTGGCCGGCAGCCTGTGTAGAAAGCTGATTTGGTCAGCATGACCCTTGCAGGATTGTCATATTCCGATGCCATCTTGTGTGTCAGGATGCCGCAGGACTCCACACACACACACACACACACACACAGACACACACACACACACACACATAAAACTGTTCCCTCTAAGCTGTGCATATGTGCTAGCGCATACATGTTTTGCAACCAGAGCACACAAAGGTTAGTGACCTACAATATTATAGTAGTTAATAATTATGCTTATTGAAAATAATCTCTTAGTTGATTGTTTCTGTTAACTAGTTGGTTTTTCAAATACCTCATTTGCACATCATTCATTTATTATGCATGAGAAATGGGTTTTAATAATTTTTATTCTCAATTCTTTATTTGTGAATTTTACCTCCATGAAGTATTTGTATTTAATGTCATTTTAATAATGTTACCAGTGGGATTGAGTTTGGCGATGCACACCACTAGTGCACCTCCTAAGCCCCTCCCTTCCAGTTCTTCACACTGCCTGCTACCTTGCCAAGGGTAAGTGATATAAAAGATTACTGCTGGGCTATCTTAATGTTTTCTTTGGAAAATGAATTGGTTATGTTATCAGTCTTAATGTATATTGTTCATTGTTATGTTTTACACTTGTTTTTTGTAATGTTGTAACCATAAATATAAGTTTTATGGATGTTTTTCTCTTACTGGTGTTTTGGCTCCATTACCATGTGCTGGACATGTGATCACATAGCTTTGCTGAGATTTCATAGTGTAAATTCTGTTATTTTACAAGCTTTGGAGAAAAGATGCAGAAAAGGAGGAAATTTTGTTTTCTAAAGGTACAGAATTTCCTTGTTAAATGTATACATTTGGCCATTTATTTTCTCCATTTAGATTTTAACTCACTCACTGGGTGCCACTGTTTTTGCTTTGTGTGTATATCTACAGTGTATCTTTGGCTTGGCTTCGCGGACGAAGATTTATGGAGGGGTTAAAAGTCCACGTCAGCTGCAGGCTCGTTTGTGGCTGACAAGTCCGATGCGGGACAGGCAGACACGGTTGCAGCGGCTGCAGGGGAAAATTGGTGGGTTGGGGTTGGGTGTTGGGTTTTTCCTCCTTTGCCTTTTGTCAGTGAGGTGGGCTCTGCGGTCTTCTTCAAAGGAGGTTGCTGCCCGCCAAACTGTGAGGCGCCAAGATGCACGGTTTGAGGCGATATCAGCCCACTGGCGGTGGTCAATGTGGCAGGCACCAAGAGATTTCTTTAGGCAGTCCTTGTACCTTTTCTTTGGTGCACCTCTGTCACGGTGGCCAGTGGAGAGCTCGCCATATAACACGATCTTGGGAAGGCGATGGTCCTCCATTCTGGAGACGTGACCTACCACGCGCAGCTGGATCTTCAGCAGCGTGGACTTGATGCTGTCGACCTCTGCCATCTCGAGTACTTCGACGTTAGGGATGAAAGCGCTCCAATGGATGTTGAGGATGGAGCGGAGACAACGCTGGTGGAAGCGTTCTAGGAGCCATAGGTGATGCCGGTAGAGGACCCATGATTCGGAGCCGAACAGGAGTGTGGGTATGACAACGGCTCTGTATACGCTTATCTTTGTGAGGTTTTTCAGTTGGTTGTTTTTCCAGACTCTTTTGTGTAGTCTTCCAAAGGCGCTATTTGCCTTGGCGAGTCTGTTGTCTATCTCATTGTCGATCCTTGCATCTGATGAAATGGTGCAGCCGAGATAGGTAAACTGGTTGACCGTTTTGAGTTTTGTGTGCCCGATGGAGATGTGGGGGGGCTGGTAGTCATGGTGGGGAGCTGGCTGATGGAGGACCTCAGTTTTCTTCAGGCTGACTTCCAGGCCAAACATTTTGGCAGTTTCCGCAAAGCAGGACGTCAAGCACTGAAGAGCTGGCTCTGAATGGGCAACTAAAGCGGCATCGTCTGCAAAGAGTAGTTCACGGACAAGTTTCTCTTGTGTCTTGGTGTGAGCTTGCAGGCGCCTCAGATTGAAGAGACTGCCATCCGTGCGGTACCGGATGTAAACAGCGTCTTCATTGTTGGGGTCTTTCATGGCTTGGTTCAGCATCATGCTGAAGAAGATTGAAAAGAGGGTTGGTGCGAGAACACAGCCTTGCTTCACGCCATTGTTAATGGAGAAGGGTTCAGAGAGCTCATTGCTGTATCTGACCCGACCTTGTTGGTTTTCGTGCAGTTGGATAATCATGTTGAGGAACTTTGGGGCAGTGTATATCATATACCTACAGTGTATATCTACAGTATATATCTACAGTGTGTATCTAAACCAACAAGATCAGGTCAGATACAGCAATGAGCTCTCCGAACCCTTCTCCATTGACAACGGCGTGAAGCAAGGCTGCGTCCTCACACCAACCCTCTTTACTATCTCCTTCAGCATAATGCTGAAACAAGCCATGAAAGACCTCAACAATGAAGACGCTGTTTACATCCGGTACCGCACGGATGACAGTCTCTTCAATCTGAGGCGCCTGCAAGCTCACACCAAGACACAAGAGCAACTTGTCCGTGAACTACTCTTTGCAGACGATGCCACTTTAGTTGCCCATTCAGAGCCAGTTCTCCACCGCATGACGTCCTGTTTTGCGGAAACTGCCAAAATGTTTGGCCTGGAAGTCAGCCTGAAGAAAACTGAGGTCCTCCATCAGCCAGCTCCCCACCATGACCACCAGCCCCCCCACATCTCCATCGGGCACACAGAACTCAAAACAGTCAACCAGTTTACCTACCTTGGCTGCACCATTTCATCTGTTGCAAGGATCAACAAAGAGATAGACAACAGACTCGCCAAGGCAAATAGCGCCTTTGGAAGACTACACAAAAGAGTCTGGAAAAACAACCACCTGAAGAAACATACAAAGATCAGCATGTACAGAGCCATTGATACCCACGCTCCTGTTCGGCTCCAAATCAAGGGTCCTCTACCGGCATCACCTACGGCTCCTAGAACACTTCCATCAGCGCTGTCTCCGCTCCATCTTCAACATTCATTGGAATGACTTCATCACCAACATCGAAGTACTTGAACTGGCAGAGTCCACAAGCATCGAATCCATGCTGCTGAAGACCCAACTGCGCTGGGTGGGTCACGTCTCCAGAATGGAGGACCATCGCCTTCCCAAGATCGTGTTCTATGGCGAGCTCTCCACTGGCCACTGAGACAGAGGTGCACCAAAGAAAAGGTACAAGGACTACTTAAAGAAATCTCTTGGTGTCTGCCACATTGACCACCACCAGTGGGCTGATATCGCCTCCAACCATGCATCTTGGCGCCTCACAATTCGGCGGGCAGCAACCTCCTTTGAAGAAAACCGCAGAGCCCACCTCACTGACAAAAGACAAAGGAGGAAAAACCCAACACCCAACCCCAACCAACCAATTTTCCCTTGCAACCGCTGCAACCGTGCCTGCCTGTCCCGCATCGGACTTGTCAGTCACCAACGAGCCTGCAGCAGACGTGGGCATACCCCTCCATAAATCTTCATCCGCGAAGCCAAGCCAAAGAAGAAGAAAGAAGATATATATAGTTTGAAATGATTTTAAAATGCAAAATGTTTTCCTGGGCAAATCTTAAAAGCTCTTAGCTAATACCACGTACACTGAGCTAAGTCTATATTGAAATGTTAAAATGAAGTATCTGTGTGTATTTGAGAAAAAGAATGAATGAGGACACTACCTGCTACCTTGCCAAAGGAAGAAAGCTCAGAAGACAACAGTTGTATCCTTTTGACTTCTAAAAGGAGTGAATAAATGCTGGAAAACAACTCCATGAACTGTCTTCTTTTTCTACCTCCTATGTGAATGTGTTGCATAGGCTGTGCCAAAATTATCTTGAAACAATGTCAAGTTTACATTTGCACAAGCATTCAGTGCCCACGTACATTTTTTCACAGGAAAAAAAATGCACAACATAAGATTTTTGCCCACACTGACGTGCCCTTCCAGCCCATGAGCCTGTTCCGTCTACACCCATGTGCCAGAACCTGGGAGAGAGATGAATGGGAAAGGAGCAAATTCCAACCTTTATGACCAGAATTCAGTGTATCTGCTGATGGGGTCTTGCTTATAATAACTGGCATTCCCAAGTGGAAGCAATTGATCCTTGATTGATGTGAAATAAAATAACTTGTACGGAAAATATCATTTAATTGCGTTTCCACCAGGTGCCATAACCTTGTCCCAGAGAAATGATGAATGATGCTGCAGGATATTTTGGAGACAGGTTTAACCTCTTAGTAGTTCTGGGTATATTTGTTTTGCAGATTTACTGAGTGTGGAAAGATTTAACACTGTACAGTTGTGGCAGAAACAAATTCTGTATGATTCTTTTGTGCAGACATCAATCTTAAAATACAGGGGTCGATTTAATGGGGGTGTGGGAGCAGGTAGTTAGGGATTGAGTGGAAGGGAAGATCCATCCTGATGTGTTAGTTATCACATACTGGGCCCACCTAACAAGTGTATCTGTTGTCAGGTGGGACAAGGGGCAAGATACTGGAGGGCAAGCAACAGCAGGAGCCAGGCCTCAGGCCTGAAACATCAGTAATATATTTCTACCCCCTATGAAAGCTGTAAGACTGGCTGAGTTCTTCCAGGATCTCGGTGTTTTGAATGCAAGCATGAACAGCAGGAAGTCATTGCTGAAGAAGGAAGGATTGCACCCTAGCACTGGGATACGATGCAGTGGGGGTGTCTGAAAGAGGGATGCAGGCAAGAACTGGGAGGTCTAACCCCTCTCCCTTCCCGAGTGGGAAGTCTACATGAAAGAATGAAATTGTGTGAAATTCCTCTGTCGTGGCAGGAAACCAGGTGGCCTTTAAAATTTGTCATTCATTATTTCACCGTGAATCTGAATAGCAGCTCAACTTTTAGATAGCGTAGCAGTTAGTACAACGCTGTTACAGCGCCAGTGACCCAGGTTCAAATCTGGAACTGTCTGTGAGGAGTTTCTCCATGTCTGCGATTTACTCCCGTCCTTCAAAATGTTTTAAATTAATTGGGGAATTTGGGGCAGCATGGCCTGGTGTGCTGGAAAGACCTGTTTCCTTGCTGTATGCCTAAATTTCTTCAGATCCTCATGAGTGCCCAAGAGCTCCATTTGACCATCACTCTCTGTTCCTCTCCCACTCTGCCTCCTTTCGGACATTTCCAGGGCAGTCTTCTTATTACTTCTTATTACCTCAGTTGATTGTTCCCAACTATGCCAGTCCATCAGCGAAGCAGTTTGGTATTAGTGGAATTTTCTGGTAACCTTGGGTGCAGACTATCTCATCTACTGTACTCCAACAAGCTCACAATGCCAGGGAGGTGTTGAACCATATAATGGCAATGAGGTCACAGAGAGAAAGTGCTGGACATTCGGTGCAGGGAGGGGGTGGTTGGAGGTGGGGTGGCAGATATTGGCTGTCCCTGCCAAAGCGACGTATTGCCTGTATTACTGATTGAACATTTTGGGGGTCATGACTCAGCCAGGCCCGACTCCAGGTTCGAGCTCCTTTCTTTTGGCACTCCATCCATTTCAGGCCTGGCAACTTCCTGCTCTTGGTCCATGCCTTTTACTGCATTGGCATCTGAAGCTGGCTGTACCCTGTACCATAACTGGAGGGATCTCCCACAGAAGGGTAGTGTTGGAAACGCTGCCTCATAGCTCCCGGAACACAGGTTCACATCTGACTCTGGGTATGGCCTCACAGTTCGCATCTTCTCATTGTGATTGTGAGGATTCCAGTTGGGTGGTCTCCTTACTCCACCTCACCCTCATCCTCCACCCCAAAGCCAAAGTGATAGTTTTCTGATACTGTAATTAGGGGGGGAAAAAAAGTTTTTTCCTCAGGTGGCACAGTTAGCGTAGTGGGCTGCATGGTGAGCACAGCAGTTAGCGTTACACTGTTACACCACCAGCGACCCTGGTTCTAATCTGACGCTGTCTGTGAGGAGAATGTACATTCTCCCCGTGTCTGCGTGGGTTTCCACCGGGTGCTCTGGTTTTCTCCCACCCTTCAAAAATGTACCAGGGTTGCAGGTCAATTGGGCGGAATGGGCTCGTGGGTTAAAAGGACCTTGCTGTTCATCTAAAGACAAAAATTGAAAAAGAAAGATGCCACTTAACCTGCTGAGTGTTTGTATAGTGGGTGGATTAACTGTTCTTCTTTGGCTTGGCTTCGCGGACGAAGATTTATGGAGGGGGTAAAAAGTCCACGTCAGCTGCAGGCTCGTTTGTGGCTGACCAGTCCGATGCGGGACAGGCAGACACGATTGCAGCGGTTGCAAGGGAAAATTGGTTGGTTGGGGTTGGGTGTTGGGTTTTTCCTCCTTTGCCTTTTGTCAGTGAGGTGGGCTCTGCGGTCTTCTTCAAAGGAGGCTGCTGCCCGCCAAACTGTGAGGCGCCAAGATGCACGGTTTGAGGCGTTATCAGCCCACTGGCGGTGGTCAATGTGGCAGGCACCAAGAGATTTCTTTAGGCAGTCCTTGTACCTTTTCTTTGGTGCACCTCTGTCACGGTGGCCAGTGGAGAGCTCGCCATATAATACGATCTTGGGAAGGCGATGGTCCTCCATTCTGGAGACGTGACCCATCCAGCGCAGCTGGATCTTCAGCAGCGTGGACTCGATGCTGTCGACCTCTGCCATCTCGAGTACCTCGACGTTAGGGGTGTGAGCGCTCCAATGGATGTTGAGGATGGAGCGGAGACAACGCTGGTGGAAGCGTTCTAGGAGCCGTAGGTGGTGCCGGTAGAGGACCCATGATTCGGAGCCGAACAGGAGTGTGGGTATGACAACGGCTCTGTATACGCTTATCTTTGTGAGGTTTTTCAGTTGGTTGTTTTTCCAGACTCTTTTGTGTAGTCTTCCAAAGGCGCTATTTGCCTTGGCGAGTCTGTTGTCTATCTCATTGTCGATCCTTGCATCTGATGAAATGGTGCAGCCGAGATAGGTAAACTGGTTGACCGTTTTGAGTTTTGTGTGCCCGATGGAGATGTGGGGGGGCTGGTAGTCATGGTGGGGAGCTGGCTGATGGAGGACCTCAGTTTTCTTCAGGCTGACTTCCAGGCCAAACATTTTGGCAGTTTCCGCAAAGCAGGACGTCAAGCGCTGAAGAGCTGGCTCTGAATGGGCAACTAAAGCGGCATCATCTGCAAAGAGTAGTTCACGGACAAGTTTCTCTTGTGTCTTGGTGTGAGCTTGCAGGCGCCTCAGATTGAAGAGACTGCCATCCGTGCGGTACCGGATGTAAACAGCGTCTTCATTGTTGGGGTCTTTGGTGCAGCCAAATGCTGCAGCAGAGGTTAAAGTGAACAGATAGGTATGCAAGAGAGAATGGTACAGTGAAGTAAAGGTGGTGGGTGGGAGTGGAACATGACATTGCTGCTGGGAGCAATGTTTTGAAAGGTTGGCGTGAAAGCACATCAGCTCCTGTCTGAGCAGTGACGTGGACCCCTTCCAATTCCCCTATGGTAGCAACAGGTCTACGGCGGATGCCATCTCACTGGCTCTACACAAAGCCCTGGAACACTTGGACAGCCAAGGTGCATTCATCAGGATGCTCTTTATTGACTGCAGTTCAGCATTTAATACCATTATCTCCTCAAAACTGATCAGCCCAAGACCTGGGCCTCAACACCTAGAGTGGAATTGGATCCTGGTTTCCTCACCTCCAGACCACAATCAGTGAAGATTGGTAAGAACATCTCCTCCACAGGGGCACCACAGAGCTATGTTCTTATCCCCCTGCTCTATTCGCTTTGTGGCTCAGTACGACAACAACACCATCTATAAACTTGCTGGTGATACCATGATAGTGGGTTGTATATTTTTAAAAAAGAGGTGGGGACTCAGCATATGGGAGGGAGATTGCACACTTAGCTGAACGGTGCACCAACAACAACCGCACACTCAATGTCACCAAAACCAAGGAGATGATTGCTGACTTCAGGAAGGGAAAACCAGATCTGTACAATCCAGTGATCACTGGGGGAATCAGAGGTAGCGAGGGTGGGCAAATTTAAGTTCTTGGGAGTCACTAACTCAGAGGATCTTTCCTGGAGCCAGCACACTAATGGCATTGTGAAGAAAGCACTTCAGTGCATCTAATTCCTCAGGAGTTTGCAGAGGTTTGGTATGACATTGGAAACCCTGGCAAATTTCTGCAGATGTGTGGTGGAAAGTGTGCTGACCGGCTGCAACACAGTCTGGTATGGGGACACCAATACCCCTGAGCGTAATGTTATGTACCAGAGAGCAGCAATAGAAATTAGCTCATCCGGTGTAAACCTTAAAATAATATTTTTAATATTAATTAACAATGATATAACACCTTATCAAATTTATTTACACTTATCTAAACTTATCTAACTTAACCCCCAACTATGCGTGAATATATTGGTGTGTGTGTCGAAAACCCCAAGCCACCACATCTCAAGGCACAATGCTCGACAGTTCAGTTTTGGAAATTCAGTGTTGGCATGCAGGCTTTAGATGAAGCTAGCAGTTCATGAAGTGGGTGAAAGAGACGGGGTGGGGGGGGGAGGGGTGACAGAATGTTCATAAAACCCTTGTCAAGGTACTTCCAGCAAAATGTCCTTTTTAGGTGAGTGTCACCAAAACTCTCTTCTTCTTTGAGACATGAAGTGATGCTCACAAATCTTTCAGAACTCTTTTCAGTGGCTCAGCCGAACTCAAATAAACCTCACTTTGCTTTCAGAACCCTTTCCATGGGTCAGCCGAACATAAGTGACCTTCATTCTTTTGGTTACAGAGTGGTCTTCTCATTCCTCTATATCAGCCAGGGGGAAATCAGACAGATTGTCTATAACCACATTTGAGCCCAATCCAGTGCAGTATTTTGTAAGAAATACAGTTTGCTCCTGTGCTGTCTCCTTAAAATGGCCCCTGAGCAAAGCTGTGAACTCTATTTTGAATCTGTATGTCACCTGGTCTCTGCACTTGGGTTTTCTCTTTCTGCAAGGTGTGTACAATTTACAAATCGACTGTCTTCAGGTTGCAGTCAGTTTCACAGACACTCTAAAGCCTGCAGGGTTTCGTTGAATCTGTTCTCTTAAAATGACAGTCCTACACAAATGAAAATGGACTGAAAAAAAGAGTACATAATAGTAAAGCCCTGCAAAAGGTAGTGGACTCAGCCCAGGACATCAGAAGCAAAAAACTCTCCCCACTATGGAGAACATCTACAGGGAAAGCTGCCTTCGGAGAGCAGCAATAATCATCAAGGATTCACACCACCCAACACACCCTCTGTTCTCGCTTCTGCCATCAGGAAAGAGGTCGCGGTGCCACAAGACTCACACCACCAGGTTTGGGAACAGCTGCTATCTCTCTACCATCAGACTCCCCAACAACAAACTCATTCAGGGACTCTTATTTTTGCACTTTATTGATTTTTATTTCCTCTCTGTATTGCACAGTAAGGTCATTTACATTCTTTTATTTGTTTATTTGTGAGCATTGTGTACAGTTCTTTTTGCACTACCAATAAGTGGTAATCCTGCTTGGCCCACAGGAAAAAAGAATCTTAGGGTTGTTTGTGATGTCATGTATCTACTCTGACAATAAATCTGACATGACATCACTCTGCTGGGAGCTGGCAAGGAACTGATGGGCTGAACCATCTCAGTCTGTGATGCAATAAGTAAGTTAGTAAGATCCCACAATATTCTGTTCACGATTAATCTGCTGCCCTTCCACTAAGGATTATTCCCTTTTTGCAAAGATGGGGAAATCAGGACCTTGGATGCTTTATTCCCAGAAACCAGGAACTAATGGGAAAATAACTGTATTTTAATATTGCCTTCCGCAACATCAGGATGTCTAAAAGTATTTATAAGCCATTAAAGAACTTTCTGAAACGCAGTACCTGTTGTGTTGTAAAACTGTAGGAACTAATTTCTAAAGAGTAACGGTTATAAATAACAATAAGATGGTGGACAAACGATCTGTTTCAGTGACTTTGATAATAGAACAAAAGGGATATCAGGATGAATAATATCTTTAAGATTATGTTGTGGTTGTTACTCACCTGTGGCGCAGATGATGGAACCACTGCTTTAGAGTTATCTGGGATCAATCAACCTCTGGTGCCGACTCTATGGAGTTTTCTGCCCTTTCTCTCTGTGGCCTCGTGAGTTTTCTCCCACGTGATGTGCAAGATGGTAGGTGAATTAACCACTGTCACCTCCCCTTTGCACCTCCGTGATCTCAGAATCTGGAGGAAGGTGACGGGAATGTGGATTTAAAGGAAAATAATTGGGGAATGCCATAGACTCGATAGACTGAAATAACTTCCTTGTCATTGTTTAATAGAACAGGACCAGACCCACAACTTTTTGAGTCCAAAGTAAGTGTGTTATTCACCAAGCCACAGTTGACCCCTCAAAGCACAGAAATGCTGGAAGAACTCAGCCAGTCTGGCAGCGTCCATAGGCAGTAAAGATACATTACTGAAATTTCAGGCTTGAGCCCTTCCTCCTTTGGTAGAAGGTGAAGCCTCTACTGAGGACACAGCATTCTGTCTCTAAAAGGGGAAGGTCCGAGAGGATGGTGAAGACCAGGCAGGGGATTGGGGGGGGGGGGAAGATTAGTGTGTCAGAGTCGTGGGGGAGGGGGGGTTAGATTAGGAAGAGGAAGGTGGGAGGGGGAGAGTTGGTGAAGTCCAAGGGGGGGGAGGGGGAAAGTGAGAAGGGCCAGAGAGAGAGTAAGCGGCGGAGGCTCAGTAATATGGGCCAGGGTGAGAGTTGAGCTTCTGACCAAGCGGTTGAGTGCAGGCAGTCCCGAAGCCCATGCACTCTGTCCGTCTTGCGCGTAAGGGATTTCGCAAAGGATTCCAGAGCTCCATTCGACAGCAAAACACTGGGGAGCCACAAAAAAAGGAAAAATATTGACTGTCAAGGCAGGCTATCCCTGGTTCTCAAGTTGATCTTTAAAAGAATGGCTCTGCTAGTAATGGATAAACCGGGTGAATATGCTCATCCTCTAATCCGTCGTTTTCACGGAGCTGAGAGTAAAGCAGTGGGGGTGGGGGAGGGTAGGAGACCATGCTTCACTTCTAATTAGATACAGAATCCATCAATGTTCATTCACTGTGTGTATTTCCCTTGGTTTTTCTTTCTCAGTATACATTTAGGAGTTAGGCAAAAGGAAAGTAGAGGTCCAACGTGCCAGAAAAGAGATAACAGTAATGGATCGAGTTCTAAAGGATCCAGAAAAGAGATGACAGTAACGGATAGGGTTCTAAAGGAGCTAGCACTGGAGGGATTCCCTGCCGCCATTCCAATCCCCACGTGGAACAGACTTCTGGTTCGACCAGTGTACAGGTACACGAGGGAAGCAGCCAAACCTGTGTTCCTCCGTAAAAGCACTATATAAAGCCAACTTGGCTCAAGAGGGTGAGAGAGGCTCGTCAGTGAGTGAGCGGGGATCGGAGATCATGAAATGAGGAGAGATGGGGTTATGGATCAGAAGAATCAGGCAATAGAAGTCATCTGTATGAAATGCATGAAACAATTAGCGTGAAAAATGATATGTTGGATAATATTACGAGACAATTTGAATGCTGATGTAAAGGTGTCATACTGCAATTGCATAGGGCCTTAATGAGACTGCATGTGGAGTATTGCATACAATTTGGCTGTCCTATCCTGACCGAAGACACACTTACCATGGTGGAAATTGTGATGCAGCATAACCGTATAACAGGCCGTCTTGGCCCCTCTAGTCCGTACCAATTTAAGTGATCTCCTCTGGTCCCACTTGCCTGCTCCCTGCCCATAACCCTCCAATCTCCTCACATCCATGCACCTAACCAACTTTTTCTTAAATGGCAAGATTTTCCTTGCTGCAACCACCTCTTCCGGAAGGTCATTCCACGCAGCCACCACTCTCTGAGTGAAGAAGCTCCCTCTCATATTACTTCTAAACTGACTGGAACCTGGCATTAGGCCTGCACTCTCTGGAGTTTGGAAGAATGTGAGGAAATATCATTCAAATTCACAAAATTCTTGCACGAATTCTGATTCTACCCGGAATACCCACACTTTCCATCATTGGAAAAGACCATTTGATCTACGCTCCGAACGACGTTTGAGCTGGCGAGGCCACTTCCTGCAAGGAGGTCGATGAAATTGGGCCATTTTCAGAGCTTACTGGGGAATCCAGGCCAAGTCTGCACAGCTCCCAGGGAGAATTAACTCGATTCTTGAAAAGAAAATGCAGGAGATACTCAACAGATCAGGTGGTACACGAGAGAACCAATCAGTTAGCACTTCAGGACAGCTCTGAAAAGTAATATGCCTGAAAACTTAACCAGGCATCACGGTTAATGTAGCAGTTGGCACAATGCTATTACAGCAACCCAAGTTCGAATCCTGAGCTGACTGTAATGACTGCACTGACTGTGTGTTGTCTGTGTGGGTTTCCTCCAGATGCCCAGGTTTCAAGTTAAAGTTCAAAGTTATTGTCAGAGTACATACCTGATATCACATACAACCCTGAGATACTTTTTTTCCCATGGGCCAGGTAGAATTTTTACTTATCCATAGCGTAAACTGTACTCAAGAAAAAGACGATGTATACAAAATGAGAAATGTAAACAAACTAGCTGCAAATATAGAAAAAAATAAATATCCAGTAATAAATAAAGTGCACAAGTAAGAGTCCTTAAATGAGTCGCTGATTGAATTTGTCGTTGAGGAGTCTGATGGTGGAGGGGTAGCAGCTGTTCCTGAACCTGGTGGTGCAAGTCTTGTGGCACCTGCACCTCTTTCTTGATGGCAGCAGTGAGAACAGACCGTGTGCTGAGTGATGTGGATCCTTGATGATTGCTGCTACTCCACAGTGGCATCGTTCCCTGTAGGTGTTCTCAATGGTGGGGAGAGTTTTCCCTGTGATGTCCTGGGCTGCATCCACAACCTCTTGCAGGGCTTTCTCCTCAGAAGTATTGGTGTCCCCATCCTAGGCTGCAATGTAGCCAGTCAGCACACTTTGCACCGCACCTCTGCAGAAGTTTGTCAAGGTATATGATGTCATAGTGAACCTCACCTGAGGAAATAGAGGCAATGACATTCCTACGATGGGTCCAGGTAAGGTCCTCTGAGATAGTGGCTCCCAGGAATTTAAATTTGTTCACCCTTCCCCTGTTCCAAAGGCGTATGGGGTTAGTACTTTAATTGGCCAGATGGGTTTATTTGGCTGGTGAGGGCTCGTGGGCTGGAAGGGCCTTTCTTCCATGCTGTTCCTCTAAATTATCTCTCTCCACAGATGAAACTTAACCCGCTCTGCATTGCCAGCATTTTCAACTTTTGTTTCGGATTTCCAGCATCTGCGGCTTTTTACAACAAATTGGATCACTCTTGCTGAGGCCTAGCCTAGGCACAAGGTACCAAATGGCTTTTTTTCACAATCTTCAAAGTTATGGGGCCTATTTTGTATTTTGGAAATGTTTGGACCAGTCATTTAAAAGTGCCTGTTGGACTCTCATACCTGTTGGTTGGTCAGGACTACAGAGACACTCAGGAATGTAGGGGGTCTTACAGAAAGTAGCCTCCATTCATGAATCCTTTTTAACCAACCCCATATTACTTCAGTCTGGAGCGAACGCAATGTTTCTCTCTATTAAATTGCACTATTTAGTTCCTATTTAATTGCTGTAAGGTCAGGGGTTCACATGAGTATCACGTATCAAAGGCGGCACACTTTTGTCAGTGCTCTCAATAGAGGCGTATTCCCCAAACAGCAGTGTAATCCAGTAGATTTGCCTGAATTCCCAATGATTATTATGGCAGCGGTAACCTGACGCAGATAGTCGTTAAAGTAACTGTTCCCCAAAGGAATGAGGCACAAGCTCTGCTGCACTCCAGTAGTGCTGGTAATCTTTAAGGAATGGCTAAGTCTGGCTGGAACTGTGAGCCTCAGGGCCCTTTTGTAACTGGGCTATTTGCTTGCCTGGAGCAGCACATATCGTGGACCTGGAAGAGCCCAGAGGTTCGAGCAACATCAGTGGGAGGAAAAGAATGGGCAACATTTCTTGGGATAGGAATTGATCAAGAGAACTCACATTTGCGTTCCATGCATCTGCAGACGATAAGACACCACCTGCACATTTATTCACGGGCCATCATATGAAAGGACATGAATTTAATGCAGTGGTTCTCGACCATTTTCTTTCCACTCACATGCCTCTTTAAGCAATCCCTGTGCCATTGGTGCTCTGTGATTAGTTCGGGATTGCTTAAGGTGGGATGTGGGTGAGAAGGGAAGGTTGAGAATCACTGCTCTAGACCCAATTGTTACTAAAATATTTTGCTTGAGAAAAATTGTCATTGGCCCATTTCCTTTGGAGTTATGAAACCATGCACAGAACAAGTCAATTAGGGATGATTAAAACAGTGGTTTTCAAACTTTTTCTTTCCACCCACATTCCACCTTAAGCAATCCCTTACGAATCACAGAGCACTGATGGCATAGGGATTACTTAAAGTGGAATGTGACTCAAAATGTTGACTGTCCACTTCCCTCCGTGGATGCTGCCTGACCCACCTGAGTTCCTTCAGCAGCTCGTTGTTTGGCTCCAGATTCCAGCATCTGCGACATCTTGTGTTTCCAGCAAAGTGAGGTTGGCAGGAAAGTGTTTACTGTAAAGACAAGTCCCCAGTTGTTCAGTTGAATCAGAAAGTTGGAGGCTGAAGTTACACTCCTTAAACATGAGTGAAAATCGAGACTGGTAGCCCTGGGGTGATGCAGCAGTCACAGAAGGGATGTATTTTTGGAGTCATTACATCAGAAACTCAGATTGGAGTGAAAGGGGAAAAAAATCCATTGCACCACTTTGAAGAATAGTGGTGATTCCTGCTGTCCTATCCCATATTTGGACCTCTTTGGGACACGCCATAGAGAACCTTTTACATTTATCTTTTTTGGTCTCCTGCTCCTGGTGCATTGGGGTCATTTTTTTTTTAATTTTGAGATGCAGCATGGCAACAGGACCTTCTCGCCCACATTTCCCCACCGCCCAAACATATCCATGTAACCAATTTGTCTACCAACCCTTTGGAATGTGGGTGGAAACCAGAGCATCCACAAGAAACCCCACGCAGACACGGGGAGAACGGACAAACTCCTTACAGAGAGTGGCTAACCACTACGCGAACCGGGCCACCCAATATTGTAGTAATTTAATTTATACTCTGATAATTTACCATATTGTGGTCTCTTAATGTTGACGTACATTACTTTCCACTGTGGCTGCCGCAAATAAGAATGTTGGGGTATCTGTACCTCATACAACGTATATGACAATAAACTCGCAGGTCACAGCATATAATTTCATACAACCAATGGACACATTCAACGGGTTGAGATCAACTTCGGCAGTAGTCCAACATGAGACATGTTGCTTCTTGGTTTGACATTTCCAGTTTATTTAACAAAATCACTTCTTGCATTTATCATCAGTATTTATTTATTAAATTGCATTGCAGAATTTAGAATAGCTTCAGTTTTAATTGGGCAGCATTATTTCTCTAAATTAACATGATATTCTTTCAGGTTTTGTAAGGGAAAATGGCCTCTGACAGGCATTATGTTGTGGCTGGGTCTGACATAGATGTGAATTGAATCAAAACCACTCAATGCGTGCAGGGTGAAAATGCGAGTGCATGCAGGGGGGTACGAGCGGGGCAGGTGAGAGTGTGGGCGCGGGAGCCAAGTGCGAGTGCAGTGGGTGCAAGTGCATGCATGTGTTTGTATGAGTGCGTGGGTGAGTGTGCGTGAGTGCATGTGTGAGAGAGTGTGGGGGTGTGTAGGCTCACTTAACCTCTCCTGCTCTGATTCCAGTACATGTGCAAATATTTGACAATTCATTTGGGAAGAACTATTCAGTTGGACAACCCATGTACAGTGGAACATGAAGAATTGGCCAAATCAAATATTTTATTTTATTTTCTCTCATGTTGCCAAGCAAATAAGAACCATACTGATGTTCTTCAGTGTGAGTTTTCGCAATTGAATGTTGACTTCCTCCTTCCTTGCCAGTTGCACTCATCTTGAAACCATTCTTTACTTGTATTGACAGAGGAAGTTGGAAAGCTTGGTTTTTGCAAGAGAATTGATCTGTATACATTAAAACCCCTGGTATCCAGCACCTATGGGGTTTGGTAGATGCTGGATAAGTGTATTGGCCGGTTGCTTGAGACTTATTCTTACAATGCCCACTAATGCTTATCGGCTGCCTCAAGATCCACTGATTTCTGCTCACCAGAAGGGTACCATGCCGAATCTTGAATCTGCTAAGCCAGCCATTTGAAAAAGTGCACCAGTCTCAACATTCATCTTCTTGAGGAACTCCTTTCCTTTATCTTGCCACATGGGTCCTGATTTGCAGCCACCTTCCAACCTTTTCAAACAATGTTCGGCAGGAAAGTGTTTATTGTAAGCCTGGTCGTCTTCTTGGAGGTTTGAAGAGCGTGAAGGCGCTCAACACTTTTATCGGTGCCAGACTCATATAAAACTGTCTAATTTTCTGAGACTGGGCCTTAATATCTTAGCTGGTTGACCAACCAACGTTAAATTCCTCTACAAGCTCTGTATGGTTTTCACCTTTTCTCCAGTCCCTTGCTTATCTCAATCTTCTGTTTAAAGGGGAAGCGCATTTAAGCCTGCCTGGTTGCTTTTCTTTCGACATGGTGACGGTTGGGGTGGGGGGGGGGGGAATTTGTATAAAATAATGTCCTGCGGAGTAGAATCCCTATTTGTTACTCATTGGTCACAAGGTGGACACTGGTTGCAGGTGTCGCCTGGCACGATTGATGGATTGGCGAATTAACGGCCTATATTACACGTATGTATTATTTACCAATTATTTTATTCCTATTTACTTTAATTTGTATATATTTTCCATTTTTTTCAGCAGTTACTTGAGGCTGGTGTTCGCTTGAATTCCAGATACCAGGGGCTTTACTCTACCTACCTAGTAGGTTCATTAACCTACTTTATATTCCAGGCTCAGAGGACATAAAGATTACTGTTTTGGGGGAAAAGTTTGTTGACCCTACAGGTTTGTTTCTTATTGACTCAAGACTAAATCTTTCACCAATCACTGTGTTGCCTCCGGATGCTTGGGTCAGGAGGGTGGAGGGCGAAGCCTCTGACATTTCTCATCGTTGTCTGCACCAGCAGTAGCGACTTCAGCCTTTCGTTGGTATTGAATGGTGCTTGTTGCTGGGCCTGGGCTCATAACCAGGACAGGAAATTAAAGTGAAGAATGCCATATTTTGAGTGGAGTTGCCCGAGGCAAATGCAATTTATAGATGTAGCATCGAGAGATTTAAAAGCAATGCTGTTTTTTTTTTCCCTGAAAGAAAGTTTTCAGTGGTTGAATTTCATCGGTCTGCTCTGATTTCATTTGAAAGATGAGTCCACAGACACGGGATTAGCTCTAGAAACTTGGCTTTGGATTGAGTAGCGCTGGATTCTAGTCTCTGGTGGATTTGGGCTAAATAGAAGGAAAAATTAGTATTTTCTTTTACAGACTCCTAAGGATGTCCCAAGGCGTTTTACAGTCAATTAAAGGCACCTATAAAGCGTGGATGCAGTTAAAATGTAAGAAAGGCAGCAGCCATTTTGCACACTTTAAGCTCTTGACAATTAGCAATGTGATGTTGAGTGGAAAAAAAAATATTGTCCAGTAGATTGAGGAGAGTCTCTGCAGTCTAGTATAAAAGAGTGCCCTTAAACCTCTTACATCCAGGGAAGAGAACACACAGCACCTCCTTTTGATGCCTCTTTGGACAAAGACCATCATTGGTCATGCAGCAGACGGTCAGTACCTGCTGGAGAGTCAGCCTGACTTTGGGCTCGAGTCTTTGGATTGATTCTTGCAGCCACAAGCTTCTCAGTCAGGTACAGTAAAACCCCTGCTATCTGGCAACTACAGGGACTGGTAGATGCTGGCTAAGTGTTTTTTACAGTTGCTTGAGACTTACTCTTCCATTGCCTAACTAATACACCCACATAAACAGTTTGGGAAAAATCAGAAGACAAAAATATTCTGCTGTATTTGCACTGAACAAACTTCACTTGCATGAATTTATAAACCCAAAGCATTTTACTTTATTTTAAAATCACATTTTTTGAAAACATTTAATTATCATGGGACCTGCAGGTTCCTCCCCCTCCACAGACAAGTCAAGACACCTTTATTTATCGCTCATTGCCACGCTCGGACGGTAAAGACTAGGGAGCATATTTACATAAATATAAGTTAGAAGTTAAATGCATTAAAAATATTAAGATGTATACAGTAAAAGACCATGGTACACTATCCACATATATTCTGGGAAATCAGGAGCCTGATGGCTTGGAGGGGGGGGGGGGGGAAACTGTTGCCCAATCTGGATGTAAAGATCTGAATGCTACAGTACCTCCTACCAGATGGCAGAAGGCCTGCATCGAATGCAGTAGATGTCCTTCATGGTAGGAAGAGAGGCCCCAATGGACTTTTCCGCTGACTTCACTGTCCTCTGCAGGGTCTTGCGGTCCGAGGTGGTACAGCTTCCAAACCAGGCAGTGATGCAACCTCTGTAGAATGTAGTGAGGATGGAGGGTGGGAGATGGACCGCAGAAGTGCTCCTGGGTATCAAGGAACTTGATACCTCAACAGAGCTGCCAAAAAGATGAAAAATAACATTCTAGATAATTACTCCCCCTCCCCCCCCCCCCCCCCCCCGCACCACCACCTCCAAGTTTACAGATAAAGCCTCTGACCAGGTTAACTCTTTAGGAGTGTCACCCCAACGGCAAGCGGCATCAACCAGCTCTTCATCCTGGGCGAGGCCATCACTGTTTCACACAACTTTATTCAAACAGCTGCTACAAGCAAAGCCCGACCAAGGCGCTCTGCTGGCTGAATATTAACTCCCATCAACACCAAAGGTTGATGTGTTACTTCGGAGAACATTTACTCTTAGAATTTTAAACATATGTGTACATTTTTTTAACCTATTATTTTATTCTTATATATTTTTATTATTTTTTATTTATTTTCCTCGATCTCTTTTGCTGATGGCTTGAGGTTGCCTCTTGCTTGAATCCCAGAACCAGTGTTTTATTTTTAAACTGTATATGGTGCTGGAGGCTTTGTGTAGCCACAAACCTTATCCTCACAAGAGAAACAGTTGCACCTTGCCCATTGCAGTTATTCCTCCCAAGACCAGATTTCCCACTGCGCAGCTGCTCTCCAGTGCTGTGGGGTCCAGAGATCTTCAACAGCCTGGTCCCTGATCCTAAGTTAAAGGACAATGTTCTGCTCACCTCCCTCACGTGAGGGAATAATCTTTCTCCATCCCTTCCTCACTCATGGTGACAACCCAGGGGAGACAAGAACTCATTGACAGCGAGTGGAAACATTCAGTGTGCATAGTGTTGCATTTAATGAAGATAAGCTCAGCCTGAATTGGAAAAGGCTCATTGCCATGCTTCCATTACTGATATGTATGTCTACCTTTTCCATTATAACACAAGGTCTGAGAGCCCATGGTCTTGAAGGCACACACGAACGCCTTAAATATTTCAGTTATTGCTTCTGGAGAGATTATGTTTGTACACCACGCTAATGGCAATGGTGGGGGGGGGGGGGGGGGGCAGAGTGGGAATTTTTTTAAAAAAGAAAGAGAGGCAGGGGAATCTCGTGAAGTACTTTTGACACCTTTAACCAGAGTGGATGAGGTAAGTGAAATTCCTGGATTGGACCAAGCAATATTCCTGAATTTTCTATGTCAACATTTAACACCTTGTTGAGGTCAGCTGAATCAATGAGCTCACTTGTAGTTCTTGTCTACCTGCCAACTTGTAGCTGGGACGTGTTGCCACCTTTTTTTTTAACTTCCATGGGCATTCAACTCTTATTAGCTTTATACAGATGTGTAGGAGCACAGATGTGGATGCGATTTGCCAGTGTTGACTGGGAGGTCATTTGGAATATTGTGTTAGTTCTGGTTGCATCATTACAGGAAGGATGTGGACGCTTTGGAGAAGGTGCAGAGGAGATTCACCAGGATGATGCGTGGATTGGAGAATGTGTCTTATGAGGCAAAGTGAACAGAGATAGGGCTTTTCTCTTTGGAGCGAAGAAGGACAAGAGGGTGGCATGGTTAGCCCAACGCCTTTGCAGCACCAGTGATCAGGACTGGGGTTCGAATCTCATGCTGTCTGTAGGGAGTTTGAACGTTCTCCCCATGTCTACATGGATTTTCCCCAAGGGCTCCGGTTTCCTCCCACCCTTCAAAACGTACCAGGATGTAGGTTAATCGGGTGTAAATTTGGCAGGATGGACTAGTGGGCCAAAATGGCCCTGTTACCATGCTGTTTGTCTAAATTTAATACTACCCCTATTCACCGCCCCCAGCCCAGGAGCAAGGGCGTCCATCTAAGGCACGCACAGCCGGGTCATCTCCTTTGGGCAATGATACAGGGGGTGGGGTGTGCTGCAGGCCGAGCATAACAATGTGGGTCAAACTGCCGCCTGTGCAGCCGCGCAGTGCCACGGGCCTAATCACCACTCATGCTGCTGGCCGAAAGGCCATGCAGAGCTGCGGACCAAATCACAGTGCACTCAGGAGTTAGGGTACTCACCTGCAAGATGGGGCGGGGCTCCCATTGTCTTCACTTTAAGCCATGTGCTCTTCAAGTGTGTCGCAGGCATGTGATGACATCACTTCCTGTCCTGGGTGTCTGGGCCGGATGTGATATAAAAGAGGAGGCAAATTTGAATAAGCATTCTTTGCTGATTAACTACTATTTCTGGTGAATTGATTGAGTAGCTCAACTGGAGTAATTGCTGCAATCTACAAGATAACGAGAAGCATAGATAGGGCGGACAGTCTTCACCTTTTCCCAGGGGCAACAGTTGCATGTATCAGAGAACATCTGTAAAAGGTGAGGAGAGGAAAGTTTAGGGGAGACGACAGGTGTAATTTTTTTTTAAACACAGGGAGGAGTGGCTCCCTGGAATGCATGGATGCAAAAAAGACTAGAGAGTTACAAGTATGAGGTAGGGAAGATTTGTTGAGTAGGTTTATATAGGTCAACATTGTGGGCCAAAGAGCCTGCTCTATGTTCTATGGAACCAAGTGAGCAAGGATGGATTGGGATTCAGGTGAACGGGACAGTTACCAGTGATAGCCCCTTACTTTTTGTTTGTGTAATAAATTAGAGGACTTTTCTCCTCTCAAAAAAAAGCGACAAGTGTTTATTTTGTTCAATATCAGAGGTATCTCCTTTGAAAAGTGACACCTCCCACAGTGCAGCATTCTTTCAGAGCTGCTCTGGACAGTCCACATTCATTTTGTGCTCAGTCTTTCCGGGCCACCGGAGTTATGGTTTCAGGAGGCATTCAAGATTGAAAGAGTGCAGAGAAAATTGACAAAAACGCTGCCAGGACTTGAGGAGCTGAGTTGTTGGGAAAGGTCAAATAGGTTAGGGCTTTATTCCATGGAATGTCACAGAATGGGGCAGCTTTCATAGAGCTATTGAAAATTTTGAGGGTTATAGGTAGGATCAATGTAAGCCGGCTTATTCCACTGAGGTTGGGTGAGACAAGAACTAGAGGGCATGGGTTAAGGATGAAAGGCAAAAGATTTAAAGGGATCACTAAGGGGAACTTTTTTACTCAGAGGGTGGTGAGAGTGTGGAACACACTGCCAACAGAAGTGGTGGATGCGAGTTCAACTTCAACATTTAAGAGAAAATTGGATTGGTATATTAGTAGAAGCAGTATGGAGGGATATGGTCTGGGTGCAGATCAATGGCCCTTGATGGAATAAATAATTCAGCATGGACTAGATGGGCTGAAGGGCTTGTTTCTGTGCCATGCTGTTCTTTTGTTCTAATGCTCCAGACCACTCTTGCAGTGTTGCATCTGAGGCAGAGTATACTTCCACCAGCAATACGGAGGCACAGTGAATAGAGTCGCTGACCACCTGACCATGCGACAGGTAGTACTGGGATATATGGTTCCAGTAGCACTCAGACGAGTGACCTGACTGAAAGACCATGTCTACTGCCCTACCCTCATCAATTTCTTTTGTTAACTCCTCAATAAACTGAATTAGACTCGTGAGGCACGAACTTCCCTTCACAAAGCCATGCTGACTATCCTTGAGTGGATTATACTTCTCCAAATGCTCATAGATCCTATCCTTCAGAATCCTCTCCAATAGTTTGCACACCACTGACGTCAGACACACTTGTTAATAATTCCCAGGATTCTCCCTATTACCTTTCATAAACAAGGGGATTACATCTGCCATTCTCCAATCCTCCGGCACCTCCCCTGCAGCCAGACGAGCCTTGCTGGCTGGTGTTCAGCTCTTTGAGCAGCGGTAAGCCTAGCAGTGTGCAGGTGGAATCCTGAAATTCTGCCCTCTCTGGGAATGTTGAGATTCCCTTTTGCAATGGGATAGCAAACAGAAAAAAAATGGACTCTGTGACGCTCATCGAACCCCAAGTGATTTTCAATAAAGATGATAGATCTAGGAGGCTAAAATGTCCTTCTATCAAAAAAATAATAATTTGGAGTCATAGGTTCTACAGTACGGAAAGAGACCCTTCTGCCTATCATTTCCCTGCTGACCAAGACTGTTTATCACATCTCTCTCTAAACCTGGAATTGCCAGATGCATGTTCTTTGTATCTGTCCAAATGTCTTTTAAAAGGTATAATTGTCCACTTCTTCTGCCAGCTTGTTCCAAAACCCACCATCCTCTGTGTGAAGAAAGTGCCCCTCTTAAATCTATACCCTTGTTTTAGATTCCCCCAATCCTGCAATAAAGACCATGACTATTTACCTTACTTATTCTCTCGTTTATTTTACATTTTAAATTTAATTTATTTTTAATGTTTTTAAAATAAATATATTTTTTATTCTGAGCTTCAGCATAAATTGTTTTTAAATGTAAAATTACACTTGCAAATGTGATAAGCTGCAGAGCTGGAAATGAGGCTTTGCCCGCTCTCACAAGGTTCAGGTGTGGAACTCCCTCTCTGCCTCTCAGACATTGTGGCTGAAGTCCCAAATGCTTTGGATGAGATTCTGCACATGGATTCTAGGTGAGGATGTGAGATTTGGCCCATTGCCTTGAGTCAACTGGAACCTAATGAGATGCTGCCATTCAATGAGACCATGATCCATCTGGAATCCTGTGAACACTTGGAGCTGCAGCCCATCACTCAGACGGCTGAACCCCTGCCACATCTCCTGGCACGTTGCAGGAGTTGAACCTCGAGCTTTCCATTGTCCTGCTAGTTGGGAGTTGTGGATTCAAGCACCACTCTGAAGACTAGACAACCATCCAGGTAACAGATCTTTGTTGTTTTACTTACCAGTAAGTCTAATTTCTTTATACTTAATCAATGTCACATCTATACATAACTCATCGGGCAATGTTAAAACTGATAAATAATTGGTGATCAGTTGTTACCGTGTCCCTCCTTTGAAACTACATAAATTTAGGCATACAGCACAGTAAACAAGCCATTTCAAGCCACGAGCCTATGCTGCCAAACAACTTATCCCTGATGTCTCCCCTAAACTTCCCTTCCTCCACTTTGTATATATGTCCTCTGGTATTTGCTGATCCTGCCCTGGGAAACAGGTGCTGGCTGCCCACCCTTATCTATGCCTCTCACAATCTTGTAGACCTCTATCAAGTCTCCTCTCATCCTTCTATGCTCGAAACTGAAATGTCCCAGCTATGCTAACCTTGCCTTATAAAACTTGCATCCCAATCTAGGCAACATCCTGGCAAATCTTCTCTGCACCCTCTCCATAGCTTTCACATCCTTCCTATAATGAGGTGACCAGAACTGAACACAATACTAGAGATTTTTAACATGCCCTCTCTATACCTGAATTCAATTCCCCTAGTGAATCCCAGCATTGCATAGGCCTCCTTAACTATCCTATCATCCTGCGTGGCAATGTTGAGGGACGTATGGATTTGGACCCCAAGGTCCACTTGTTCATCCACATTCTTAAGTAACCAAAATTTAACCCTGTACTCAGCCTTCTGGTTTGTCCTTCCAAAATGCATCACCTCACACTTATCAGGATTGAAATCCATCTGCCACATTCCTGTCTATATCCTCTTGTAACCTTCGATAACCTTCATCTCCATCCACAACTCCTCCAACTTTCGTGTCATCCACAAACTTACTGACCCATCCTTCTTCCTCTTCATCCAGGTCATTTATAAAAATCACAAAGAGCAGGGGTCCCAGAAAGATCTTTGTGGCACTCCACTAGTAACTGACCTCCAGGCAGAATACTTTCCTTCCACTACTACTCTCTGCATTCTTCCTACAAGCCAATTTTTTATCCATACTGCTAATTTTCCAATGATCCCATGTCTCATGAATTTTTGGATGAGCCTCTCATGGGGGACCTTGTCAAATGCCTTGCTAAAATCCATGTAGACCACATCTACTGCCCTGCCCTCATCAATATCTTTTGTTACCGCTTCAAAAAACCTAATTAGACTTGTGAGGCACGACCTTCCCTACACAAAGCCATGCTGACTATCCTTGAGTAGACTGTAGTTTTCCTTTTTTTTTAAAAAAAAAATTATTTAAGATTTTATAACATGAATAACATATAGGATTACATTTTAAAAAATTAAGAATAAAATAATAAAATTACAATACAATATCAGTAATCTAAATAAACTATACCCTCCCCAATAATTATTACACATTAATAACCCAACTCAAATTAGTCCAACCCCCCCCTTTCCCCCCCAAAATAAAGAGTGAAGAATTAATAAAGTTAATAATATGTGAAAAAAAACCCACTTACAAAAAAAACCAAAAACATAACCGATTAAAATACTAACAAAAAGAAAAGTAATTAATACTAAAATATCAGACTTAAAAAACATATTTAAATCAAACTTAAATGCATATATTTAACAAATGGAGTTAAGATGAAACATATATTTAACTCAAACTTAAAATAAAAAATTAGTAAAGTTAGTAACATTATCTATCAAAAATTCTTAAACAATAATCAATTCTTAAAAAAGAATTGTAGCATGAAAAAAAGATGAAAAAAAAACTTTCTCTATAGAAATAAACCTTCACCAAATATCAACTAACTTCACATCTATCATCATATTAGTCACATAAACCACCATCTTAAAACAAAATTCAAACCTCATTAAGCATTGTACAATTCAATTTTAGTACTCTTCCACCATTTTTCCCTTTTATTCTTGAATAGTTATCCAATAAAAGCTCCAATACCACATTTAAATATCCCCAATCATTACATTAAAATTCAGATATCCAAATAATAAAAACACATCTACAACGAAATCTATATCTTCAACAAATGGAGCATAAACCACAAACAAAATTCAAGCCTCATTAAGAATTGTACAATTCAATTTATAATTTTCACCATTATTTCCTTCGTTCTATAACTAAAATAGCAAAATAATATACACCAGAATTACCATTCCTTTCACCTTAAAAAGTTAAACAAAAAATATTAAAAAAAACTTATCCATCCCATTCACATTTAAATTTCAGATATTCCTTATCTACTGAATAAACTTTACAAAAAAAAACACATCAATTTTTAGTTTTTTAAACAATCAAATACTTTCTTATGCTTTTTTTTATATTTAAACAAAAAAATAAACCCCTTCACTCTTTAATCTAATAATACAAAGAAAAAAGGAAAAAAACGGGTAGGAGGTTAAAAATACCCCCTCCCGTCTAAACCGCGCAATGTGGTAACTCCCAAAAAAGAATGGGTGTGAGATAACTCACACGTAGCAGATGACTTTCAAGAAATAGTGCCTATCCAGTTCTCTCCCCCAACTCTCACTTCATCTTAAACTATTTTCTTCCATCTCTTGTCTCCTTAGAGAACGCGGCGGACTATGTCTCTGTTGAAACTGAGTAATTGGCAGCTCTTGAGCAAATGCTATAGCTTCCTTTGGAGAATCAAAGAACTTTGGTTGGTAACCATCTTGAAAAACCTTCAAAACAGCTGGATATCTAAAAGTTGCCTTGTAACCTTTCTTCCACAACAACTCTTTAGCAGGATTGAATTCCCGTCATTGGAACATAACTTCTTGACTCAAATCCGCATAGAAGAAAACTCGATTATTTTGAATCATCAAGGGTGATTTTCTCTGTTGTGCATTTCTAATAGCCACTCGTAAAATTATTTCTCTGTTGTAATAATTCAAGCAACGAACCAAAACAGGTCTTGGACTTTGACCTGAAATAGGTCTTCTACGCAAGGCTCTGTGAGCACGTTCCAGTATTATACCTTCCGGGAAATGTTCTTGACCCAACACCTGCGGAATCCATTCAGTAAAAAATTTTCTTGGGTCTGGTCCCTCCATACCATCCGGCAAACCAATAATCTTTATATTGTTCTGTCTGGATTGGTTTTCCAAATAATCAATCTTTTTCACCAAATTTTTATTTTGAGTTTGTAAGTCTTCAACCATTTGGGTCACATCAAAAACTTGATCCCGTATTTCGTCTATATCTTCTTCACATGAATTAAATTTATCTCTCACTTCAAGCTTAAAAGCTCCAAACTTAGCCATCTGTTGAGAATGTATTTTCACCAGAGTATTAAACCTAGTACCAAGTTCAGTCATAATCTTGGATAATCCCTGCATTGTATAAGATAATTTAGATTCAAGATTCACAAAAATCTTTTCAATTTGAAGAGATTTTGGCTCAACAGATTCCTGCTTCTTCTCCAAAGGATCTTCTATTCCTTCCTTCATTCTGGTTGCCTTCCTTGTAGTATGACTGCATGTGGAAACCCCAGTCACAGCCTCTCCAGCAATGACTGGAGGACGCTGGCCGGGGTTTTCCCCAGTCCATAATGTATTAAATTCTCCCAGTACATCAAGTTGTATAGGTTCTTGTATCTCAAGAGATGCAGTTTGCAACACCACCTCTACAATTGACAAATGCCTTTGAGTAACTCTTTGTTCTAAAGGCTGTTTGGCGCCCTCTTTAGGGGGCTCTACCGATGTAACATGGAGCTCTACATCCGAAAACGGAACCTCTCTCCTGGGATCCATTTCACGCTGAGTCCCGGTGTCTTTCCTGTAGGTAGGCTCCAAAACTTGAACTTTTGGAACTTTTGGAAAATGTAGTTTTTTGACGATCTGTTGTTTTTTTTTTTGCTCTTTTCCACCAATTGTATCATCATAAGTTAAATTAACAGCACTGAAATTATCTAAACTTTTAAAGAATTTTAACGGGCATTTCTAGACAAAACAATAAGATAGAGTCAGGAGAGGAATGGAAGGCACGTCTGATCCTTACTCCATCTTGCCACGCCCGCTAGACTGTAGTTTTCCAAATGCTCATAGATCCTATCCTTAAGAATCCCCTCTCCATTAGTTTGCACACCACTGACGTAAGACTCACTAGTCTATAATTCCCAGGATTCTCCCTGTTGCCTTTTTTTAAACAAGGGGACTACATTTGTAATTCTCCAATCCTCTAGCACACACATGTCAAACTCTGGCCCACGGGCCAAATTTGGCCCGCGATATAATTATATTTGGCCCGCAAGATCATTTCAAAAATGTATTAGAGGTGGCCCGCCCTGCAGCAAGAGCCGATGCTGTTTTTTGGTCATGTCACCCCCACCATCCTGCCCCTTCATTGCACATCCTTCCCCATTGTAACACGAGAAATTGTAACACGAGAAGTCTGTCGATGTCATCAGCCGGCAAGCCAGTTGGAAGGCTCCCCGCACAACCAGTCACTTCTCCCACCTGTCGAGCGGTGCGGCGGATGGGCGAGCGCCTGTGATTTCCTGTCAGCGTGACGGGCATGGCAGGCTGCGCGCGGCCCCCAGGCAGCGCGAGCCCCACACGACTGGCACCGGACGGCCCTTCCACAGCGTGAGCGCACTTCTCCCGGTCGCCACGGCCTTCAGCGCTTGCACCCATGCGGACCCCAGGGACGGCTGGTTCGGCCCTGCACGTGAAGAGAGAGATGGTGGCTGTCCGCAAAGGCTGATCGGCAGCGCGCTGGGCCTGAGTGCGTGGGTAAGCAGGGGTGGGCAGAGGGTGTAGGTGAGGAGTAATGGGCAGGGGAAGTTATGGTGGTGCGAGGGGCAGTTAGAGGGAGGGATGAGTAGAAGGAGGGGTGGATAGGGAAGAGGTAAAAGGGGAGGGGCAGGGCGAGTAGGGGAGGGATGATTAGAGGGTGAGAGACGGGTAGAGGGAGGAACAGGTTGAGGGGAGAGGCAGTAGAGGGGCGTGTATAGGATGGGGTGGGTAGAGGCAGAGTGAGTGGAGTGAGGGGTGAGTAGAGGTTAGGTAAAGGACTGGTCATGTAGAGGGATGGTGGGTCGAGGGTGAATAGAGGCCTAGAGCCTGAGGAGTGAGCAGGAAATGTCCTGATGCAGGCCAAAATGGACACAGCCTGTGAATGCTGACTACATCTCCACAGGGACCAAATATGTTTCCCTCAGGTCAAGCAAAGGGTGAACTTGAGCTACCTACGCCTGACCTGTAACATTATCCTCCTAAAGTTATATCCTAAAGTTTAACATTACATATGTTGAAAGAAGAGAAAACATGCAGATGTTGTTGAAAATTTTCAATAAATATTTAGTTCGGCCCTCGACTTAGTCCAAGTTTTTAATTCTGGCCCTCTGTGAATTTGAGTTTGACACCCCTGCTCTAGCACCTCTCCTGTAGCCAAGGAAGATTCAAAGATCATAGCCCATGCCCCAGCTATTTCTTCTCTCACTTCCCACAGCAGCCTGGGGTATAACACGTCTGGCCCCAGGGACTGATCAACCTTGATGTTTTTAAAGAAGACCCAACACTTCCACTTCCTTAATCTCCACAGTGTCCAGCACACAGGCCTGTTCAATTCGACTTCACTGTGATCAAGGTCCTTTTCTCTTGTGAATACTGACGCGAAGTATTCATCTAGGGCCTCCTCCGTCTCCAGGTACATGTTGCCTCCTTTATCTTTTAATGGCCCCACCTTCATTCTCATCATCTTTCTGTTCTTCACATATGCATAGAACACCTTGGGGTTCTCCTTAATTCTACATGCCAAGGCCTTCTCATGCCCCCTTCGAGCTCTCCCAAGTCCTTTCTTAAGCTCCTTCCTAGCTACCATATACTTCTCATGAGCCCTTCCTATTTCCTGCTTCCTATATCTAATGTATGCTTCCTTCTTCCTCTTGAAGTTGCCTCATCTGTTTCGTCAGCCATGGTTCCCTTTTCCTACCATCTTTTCCTTGTCCCAATGGGACAAACCTACCTTGAACCCTGTTCAAGAAGTCCCTAAATTTCCTCCACATTACTTCTGTGCTTTCATTTTTAAACATCTGTTTCAAATTTATTCTTCCTAGTTTCTGCCTCATCCCTTCCCCAGTTAAAGCATTTCCCAGTTTGGATGTTTTTATCATTTTCCATAGCTATGTTGAAGCTCAGGGAGTTGTGGTCACTCTTACCAAAATGTTCCCACACCGAGAGGTCCACCACCTGTCCAGGTTCATTCCCCATAACCAGATCCAGTATGGCCCCTCCTCTGGTCAACCGGACCACATACTGTCTCAGGAATCCTTGTGGTATGCGCCTGACAAATTCAGCCCCATCTATCCCTCTTGCAGTCAGTAGTGCCAGTCAATAGTAGGGAAGTTGAAATCACCCATAACTACAACCCTGTATTTCCCATACCATTCCAAAATTTGTCTGTTTATCTACTCCTCCCAAGAGCTATGGACTATTCCCAGTGCAATGTTAGCTCCCTTCCTGTTTCTGAATTTCACCCACACTGACTCAGTGGACACTCCATCTACAGCATCCTGCCTTTCTATTGCCTTGATACTGTCCCTGACCAGTAATCCTTTTCTCCCTCCCATCTTATACTTTTTAAATCACCTAAACCCAGCAACCTGTATCAGCCAATCTTGCTCTTCCTCCAGCCAAGTTACATCATAATTCCATGTACTGATGCATGCTCTAAGCTCATCCCCTTCATTCCTAATACTCCTAGTGTTGAAATAGACAGATTTTAACCCCTCTAATTGGCTTCTTTTATGTTTTTTCCCCTTTAACCAAATGCTCTGCTCCCATAGCCACAGTATTTGGGTGGATTTTTGTCCAGCTGAATTTCTGGTCAATGGAGGGGACCCAGTGACGATGGCAAACTGGTGATCAGATCTCAGGAAAGGCAGGGCAAGTCATCTCGGTGCCTTTCATGATCCTGAATTCCTCATCGATAGCACAACCCCCTTTCATGGGACCAATTGGCTGCTACATTTCCTACATTGCGATAAGGACCAAACTTTCTAAGTGCTTCAGACTCTGTAACATATACTTGATATCATGGATCAGGTAGATATCTGTATAGACACCATGTGTGCACAAGCACTGAAGGTGTACACAGCAATGTACTGAAGACACAGCTGACCACAATAGAAGGAATACAGATATGAAGGCTTATACATTCCACTCTCCCGGCACCGAATCTATTACGTTGGTCGCTCCCACCGAAACAGATTGAAGAGAATAGGGAGTGGAACTCCATCTTTTTGTGTGCATAATATAATTTAATTTATATTTATTGTCAGTGTACTTTTCACATCTGGGCAGCTCCAGCAAATGAGAATATCAGTGCATTTGTACATTGTACTTATGACAATAGATTCTCCATCCAAGCAGGATATAGTTGGAAACTCCCTCCAATGAGAGGAAAATAGGGTGACTCAGTGGTTTAGCTCATAGAACCTCCCCGTGCTAGAGACTAAGGTTCAATCCCGACTTCTGGTGCTCTCTGGGCAGGGTGTGTGGATTCTCCCTGTGACTGCATGAGCTTTCCTTTGGGGCTCCAGGTTCCTCTCCCACCCCAAAGATAGTGTCTATAGGAGGCAAAGATACATTTTTTTTTTTTTTTTTTTATACAGCATGAAAACAGGCCCTTTTGGCTCACAAACCCTCCGTCCAATTAACCCACATCCCCAGTATATTTTGACAGTTGGAGGGAACAGAACCACCCGGCGGAAACCCACACAAACACAGGGATAACATACAAACTATTTAGAGAGAGCGACGTTCAGGTGGCACCTGGAATGTCTGCAGCGGGGAGGCTCCTGTCGAATGTGGCCGTAGTCATGCCCACTTTCAGGTGCCTGGGGGAGTGTTCTGAAGCGGAGAATACACCTACCCAAGGAGGGATGGGTAAGTACTCCTCTGGTCAGGTTTCTCCGCTTTCAGGTGGCCTCCCAAAAGCCGCCTTCTGGTATTTTAGACGGCTTTACATTGGAGTATTCTGGCCACCTGAAAGCAGCTTAAGAGTTTCTCCAGCACTTCTATGTATTGATTACAATCACAGTGTTCACAGACTTTCTTGTTTCAGTCTCAAGTTGGTAGATTTATTAGCCACTGTAAATGACCATAGTCTAAAGGTTGAGGAGTGGAATTTAAGGGAGAGTCTATTGGAATGTGGGGAGAGTAAAATATGGCGATTAACATAGGATGAGTGTAAATGGATGATTAATGGCTCATATGGGCTCTCTATAGTATGAAGGTCCTGTTTCCATGCTATATTTTTCACTGATGAAATGTAGAGGAAATAAACTATAACAGATCTATTTAACAAGGAGAATTAAAAGTAGAGTCAGAGGCTTTTTAGTTGTTTTATTAGATTTTGGATTTATTGTCAGTACATTCTTGACATCTCATATAACCCTGAGATTCTATTTCCTGTGAGCGAAGCAGAATTACCATTCATTGGTACAGGTCAAGTACCCCATATCCGAAAACTGAAAAGATCCAAACATCGAACTTTTTTTTTAAAACACCGACATAATGAAACAAGTGGAAAAAAATTCAACACCTGACTTGCCCGTGTGGGGTCTGATCCTCTGTTGATTATAATAACCATAAAACAATTACAGTCCAGAAACCGGCCATCTCGGCCCCTCTAGTCTGCACCAATTTAAGTGATTTCCTCTAGTCCCACCTACCTGCTCCCTGTCCATAACCCTCCAATCCCCTCACATCCATGCACTTATCTAACTATAAAATGACAAAATTTGCCCTGCTGCAACCACCTCTTCCGGAAGGTCATTCCATTCAGCCACCTCTCTCTGAAGAGGCCCCCTCTCATGTTACTTCTAAACTTTTGCCTCCTAACCATTGACTTAGGACCCCCTCCAATCTCACCTACCCTCACATCCATGCACTTATCCAACTATAAAATGACAAAATTTGCCCTGCTGCAACCACCTCTTCCGGAAGGTCATTCCATTCAGCCACCTCTCTCTGAAGAGGCCCCCTCTCATGTTACTTCTAAACTTTTGCCTCCTAACCATTGACTTAGGACCCCCTCCAATCTCACCTACCCTCAGGGAGAATAGGCTATTCACATCTACTCTGTCTATTCCCCCTCATAATTTTAAATACCTCTATCAAATCCCCCTCAACCTTCTACACTCCAATGAACAAAGACCCAGACTCCTCAATCTTTCTTTGTATTCTAGATGCTGCAATCCAGGCAACACTTTAGACAATAGACAATAGGAGCTGGAGTAGGCCATTTGGCCTGTCGGGCCAGCACCGCCATTTTAGATCATGGCTGATCATTGCCATCAGTACCCCTTTCCAGCCTTATCCCCATAACCCTTAACTCCGTTATCCACAAGTAAATCTTCTCTGCACCCCATCTACCATATTGATATCCTTCCTATAATTTGGGGACCAGAACTGCACACAATATTCCAAACTTGGCCTCACCAATGCCTTGAACAGTCTCAACATCACCTCCCAGCTCCTATATTCCATGCTTTGATTTATAAAGGCCAGCGTACCAAAAGCCTTCTTTACTACTATCTACATGAGAATCCACTTTCAAAGAACAATGAACTATAATTCCAAGATCCCTCTGTTCCTTTGTATTCCTTAGTGCTCTCCCCTTCACTGCATACATCCTGTTTTGATTATTCTTCCCAAAGTGAAGCACTTCACATTTATCAGTATTAAACTTCATCTGCCACCTTTCAGCCCACTCTTCTAAATGGTCCAAATCCTTCTGCAGTCTCTGAAAACCATCTTCACTATCCACAACTCCCCCTATTTTTGTATCGTCTGCATATTTACTAACCCATTTTACCAATCAATCATCCAAATCATTCATGCAAATTATGAATAACAAGGGACCCCACACTGAGCCCTGAGCCACACCACTCATCACTGGCCTCCATCCTGACAGACACTTATCCACCATGATGCTCTGGCATCTACTTTCTAGCCACCGTTGATCCCATCTGGCTATCTCAACATTAATACCTAGCGCCTGAACCTTCCTTACCAACCTTCCTTACCAACCTTCCACGTGGAACCTTATCGAAAGCCTTACTGAACTCCATATAGACTACATCTACTACTCTACCCTCATCATCCTTCCTAGTCATCTCCACAAGATTTGTCAAACATGACCTTCCCCGCACAAACCCATGTTGAGTCTCCCTGATCAGTCCCTGCCCCTCTAGATACTTATACATATTATCTCTAAGAATACTTTCCATTAGTTTACCAACCACCAATATCAAACTTGCTGGCCTATAATTGCTGGGCCTCCACCTGGAACCCTTTTTAAACAGAGGAACCACATTTGCGACACGCCAATCCATGCCCCACTCCGGTGACTGTTGAAAAATCACTGTCAGAGCCTCCATCATTTCCTCCCTGACTTCCCTCAAGGTCCTGGGGAAAATCCCATCTAACCATATAACCACTTACAGCACAGAACAGGCCAGTTCGGCCCTACTAGTCCATGCCGTAACAAATCCCCACCCTCCTAGTCCCACTGACCAGCACCCAGTCCATACCCCTCCAGTCCTCTCCTATCCATGTAACTATCCAGTCTTAAATGTAACCAATGATCCCGCCTCGACCACGTCTGCCGGAAGCTCATTCCACATCCCCACCACCCTCTGCGTAAAGAAATTTCCCCTCATGTTCCCCTTATAATTTTCCCCCTTCAATCTTAAACCATGCCCTCTAGTTTGAATCTCCCCCTTTCTTAATTGAAAAAGCCTATCCACATTTACTCTGTCTGTCCCTTTTAAAATCTTAAACACCTCTATCAAGTCCCCTCTCAATCTTCTACACTCCAGAGAAAAAAGCCCCAGTCTGCACAACCTTTCCCTGTAACTCAAACCTTCAAATCCTGTCAACATTCTCGTGAACCTTCTCTGCACTCTCTCTATTTTGTTTATATCTTTCCTATAATTTGGTGACCAAAACTGTACACAATACTCCAAATTTGGCCTCACCAATGCCTTGTACAATTTCATCATAACCTCCCTACTCTTGAATTCAATACTCCGATTTATGAAGGCCAACATTCCAAATGCCTTCTTCACCACACCATCTACCTGAGTATCAGCCTTGAGGGTACTATTTACCACAACTCCTAAATCCCTTTGTTGCTCTGCACATCTCAATAGCCTACCATTTAATGCATATGACCTATTTAGATTTGCCTTTCCAAAATGTAACACCTCACACTTATCTATTAAATTCCATCAGCCATTTCTCAGCCCACACCTCCATCCTTCCTAAATCATCTTTTAATCTATGGTAATCTTCCTCACTGTCCACAACACCACCAATCTTTGTTTCATCCGCAAACTTGCTTATCCAATTCTCCACCCCTACTTCCAGATCGTTAATATATATAACAAACAATAGTGGACCGAGGACCGATCCCTGAGGAACTCCACTAGTCACCAGCCTCCAATTGGACAAACAATTTTCTACCACTACTCTCTGACACCTCCCATCCAACCATTGCTGAATCCACTTCACTACTGCCTCATTTATACCTAATGCCTCCACCTTTTTTCCTAACCTCCTGTGGAGAACTTTGTCAAAAGCTTTACTAAAGTCTAAATAGACAACATCCACAGCTTTCCCTTCATCAACCTTTTTTGTAACCCCCTCGAAAAACTCAATCAGGTTTGTCAAGCATGATCTACCCCTGACAAAACCATGCTGATTACTCCCTAGCAATCCCTGTACCTCCAAATATTTGTAAATACCATCTCTCAGAACACTTTCCATCAACTTGCCCACCACAGACGTCAGACTCACGGGCCTATAATTCCTAGGTTTACATTTAGAACCTTTCTTAAACAGCGGAACCACATGCACCACCCTCCAATCCTTTGGCACTACCCCCGTGGCCAGTGACATCCTAAATATCTCTGTTAATGGCCCCACTATCTGTCCACTAGCCTCCCTGAGTGTCCTTGGGAATATTTTGTCTGGTCCCGGAGATTTATCCACCTTTATCTTTTTCAACACAGCCATCACTACCTCCTTGGTTATCCTTATATGCTTCATTACCTCCCCACTATTTTTCTTTACCTCAATTGGTTCAATATTTTTTTCCCTAGTGAATACCGAGGCAAAGAAATCATTCAAAATTTCCCCCATTTCCTCTGACTTCTCACTCAGCCTACCCTCACTATCTACAAGGGGTCCAATTTTATCCCTCACTAATCTTTTACTTTTAATGTACTTATAGAAACACTTTGGATTTATTTTTACTTTGTCTGCCAAAGCCTCTTTGTGCCTTTTTTTGGCCTTTTAATTTCTTTCTTAAGATTCCTTCTACACTCCTTGTAGTCCTCCTTCAAATTGTCAGCTCCCTGTTCTTTATACTTCTTGTACACCTCCCTTTTTCTCCTAACCAAATTTCCAATATTCCTCAAAAACCAAGCCTCCCTATGACTTCCAGCCTTTCCTTTGATCCTCACTGGGACATAACTACTCTGTACCCTCAAAATTTCTTTTTTGAATATCCTCCATTTTTCATTTGCACCCTCACCTGAAAATATCCTGTCCTACTCAATACTTCCCAAATCCCTTCTTATTCCTTCGAAATTTGCTCCTCTCCAATTCAGAACTTCAACTTTAGGCCCCTCCTTGCTCTTCCCTAAAACTACCTTAAAACTAACAGAATTATGATCACTAGACCCAATTGGATCTCCAACATTAATGTCTGATACCTGACCTAGCTCGTTCCCTAACAGGAGATCCAGTATTACACTGTCCCGAGTCGGTTCTTCTACTAATTGATTCAGAAAACAATCTTGAACACATTTAACGAACTCTGCCCATCCAGCCCTCTAACTGTATGGGTATCCCAATCAATGTGAGGGAAGTTAAAATCTACCATGATCACTACCTTATGATTCTCACACATATACGTTATCTCTCTACACATTTGTTCCTCTAGTTTTCTTGACCCATTTGGTGGTCTGTAATACACCCCTATTAGCACCCTCATGTCTCCTTCACCCCTCAATTCCACCCAAACAGCCTCACTGGACAATTCCTCCAGACCATCTTGCCACCTCACGGCAGTAATGTCCTCCTTAATAAGCAGAGCAACTCCTCCCCCTTTTTTACCCCCTGATCTATCACATATAAAACAAATGTATCCTGGAACGTTAAGTTGCCTGACCTGCCCCTCTTGTAGCCAGGTCTCACTAATTGCCACAATATCGTGACCCCAAGTATATGTCCATGCTCTAAGCTCATTTACCTTGTTCACTATGCTTCTTGCATTAAAATATATGCATTTTAGAGAATGACCCTCACATACATTCTCTTTCCTACCTTCTATCCTAATCTCCATCCTACCTTTGTTATCATTTTTATTCTTATCTAGGTGGCCATGCTCCCTTGACAGTGCTCTCACACTCTGTTCCCCACCCCCCTGCCAAACTAGTTTAAACTTTCCCATCAGGACCCGGAGACTTATCCACCTTTATATGCCTCAAAAGTTCCAATACCTACATTTTCCATAATCACCCCTTTGTTTCTCTTATCCTACACAATTCCATAGTGAATACCGAAGAGAAGAACTCAGTCAATATCTCCCCCATCTCATTCAGCTCCACACAAATTTGTCCACTTTGATTCTCTAAGGGACCAATTTTATCCTCACTCTCCTTTTGCTATTCACATATTTGTAAAAACCATTCGGATCTACTTTAACCCTGTTCGCTGTAGCTGCCTCATACCACGTTATTGCTATTCTAATTTCTTTCTTAAGCTTCTTTCGACAATCTATGTATTTTCCCAGCATCTCATTCATACATTTCTTCTTGTATTTAATGTAGGCCTCCCTTTTGTTTTGAACCAATGTTCTAATCTCCCTTGAAAACCACAGCTCTCTCGAACATTTGGCCCTGCTTTTTATCCTAACAGGAACATAAAGATTCTGCACCCTCAAAATCTCACCTTTAAATGCCCACCAATTCTTCTCTACATCCTTCCCAAAAAACAAATCAGCCCAACCCACTCCCTGAAAATCCCTTCTCATTTCTTCAAATCTGGCTTTCCCCACTCAAAAACCTTAATCGTTGGACCAGACCTATCCCTTTCCATAATTATGTTGAAACTAATGGTACCATGACTGGATCCGAAGTGCTCCCCAACACATACTTCCGTCACCTGCCCTATCTCATTCCCCAACAGTAGATCCAACACTGCTCCTTCTCTAGTAGATACCTCAACATATTGCTGCAAAAAACTATCCTGCACACATTTTGCAAATTCTAATCCATCCAGCCCCTTCACAGAATGTGTTTCCCAATCTATATTAGGAAAATTAAAATCCTCCACTAACATAACCCTGTCCTTATTACAAATCTCAGCTATTTCCTTACACATTTGCTCCTCTATTTCTCACTCCCTACTAGGTGGTCTATAATACAACCCTATAATTGTAACTTTTCCTTTTCTATTTTTTAATTCCACCCATATCATTTCCCTTGATGAGCCCTCCAATCTATCTCACATCAGCACCGCTGTGATATTTTCCCTGGCAAGCAATGCAAAAACCCCACACCCCTCCCACCCCTCCAATTCTATCACACCTAAATCAGTGAAATCCCAGAATATTTAGCTGCCAGTCACTCCCTCCTGCAACCACGTCTCACTAATCGCCACGATGTCATACTGCCAAGTGTCTATCCCACAGCTTCAGCTCGTCCACTTTCCTTACAATACTCCCAGCATTAAAGTAAATGCATTTCAGAGATTTCCCACACCTTATCTTCTGCTTATCACCATCTTTACAGGCAACTCTATTATTTATTACCATCATCCCCCCTCCATCATAGCACCGATCCTTTTCCTTCTCGATCACCTGTCTTTCCACCTCAAACTTTGTCTACAAGTCTTCTCTATTTGTGAACAAACCTTCTCTTTCCTGTTCTCCTTTATATGGACCCCTTCCCCCATCCAAACTAGTTTAAAGCCCCCTTAGTAGCCCGAGCAAACACCCCTGGCAGGATCCTGGATGCAACCCGTCCATTCGGTACATGTCCCACCTCCCCCAAAAAAGGTCCCAGTGATCCAAGAACTCTAATCCCTGCCCCTTACTCCACCCCTTTAGGCATGCATTCATCCTCCACCTGAAACTATTCTTGGCCTCGCTATTATGTGGCACAGGAAGTAATCCAGAGATTACCCCCCTTGTGGTCCTTTTTAGCTCCCTACCTAACTCCCTATATTCATTTTTTTGGACCACTTCACTCTTCCTCCCTATGTCATTGGTACCAATATCTACCACAACCTCTGGCTCATTACCCACCCCCCTTAGGATGTCATGGACAGAAGAAGCTACATCCCGGACCCTGGCACCTGGGAGGCAAACCACCATCCGGTATCCACATAATTCCCTATCTGTCCTCCCAACCATCAAATCCCCTATAACTATTGCCTTCCTCTTCCTTTCCCTACCCTTTTGGGCTACAAAGGCTGAACTTGTGCCAAAGGTAAAGCCACTGCTGCCTTCCCTAGCCTGACTGTTTCCCCCCAACAGTACTCAAGGAGGAGTACCGATTGCTGAGGGGTACTGTCTCAGGCGCCCTCTCTTGAACCTGATTCTTCCCTTTCCCTCTCCTAATTTGACCCACTGATCCTCCTCCCGTAGCCCTGGTGAGACCACCTGGCTATAACTCCTATCTAGGACGGCCTCACTCTCCCTGAGACACTGCAGCTCAGCACACCTAGTGCAGACGTGGATGTCCAGGAGGCTAGAAGACTCCAGGACCTCCCACATCTGACTCTGAGAACAGCCAACTGCTCTCACACACATCCCGTCTCTCTCCACCTCACCTTACAAAGAGAAAAATATATACTATATTATGGACAAATATACAGTCTTACCTTAATCCAGATATGCTCGACCTCAGCCTCTGCTCGCCGAAGCCTCAAAGCCCCACTCCTTCACCAGACCATTCACTCATTGGGCCACTCCTTGCTGGCTGCTCCTCTGCCTTACCTTCCATTTATTGGCCCTTGATCAATTAACCCCCTCACTCTCACTATGCTCTTTGTCCTCCGAACGCTGCCCGAGCCCTGGTCGCCACCTCCTCCAACTCGCTGCTTGAACCAATTAGGCCCGAGCCCTGGTAAGGACTGGAATTTATTGCCTTACCTTCATCCTCACTCTAACCACGCTCCTCCTCCTCCGAACACTAAATCTTTGCTTCTGGCTGTGAAGATTCCAAACGGAGCTGGGTCCAAGCCTTCAGCATCAGCTGCAGCCAGTCAGCAACTCCATTCTCAACATCAGGTGCATTGCCATCCGCAGTGAAGAAGTTGTCTCAGGCTCCTGGTGGGGAGGGGTCGGGGACTGTTGGCGGCAGTGGTGGGGAGGGGTCGGGGACTGGTGGTGGAAGTGGTCTTATTTTGTAAGCAGAGATCATTTTTTTTGGTAAGTACTAAACATTCCATGTGAATTTTCCCACTTCTGGCATGATGTTGGTCCTCAAAAAGCCTGTCATTATTTGTTGCTGTTAACTACTGATACAGATTTTCTGCTGAAGTTACAGTGCTGCTTAGTTCCATTGTTACAAAATTTGAAAAAACCCAAAAACTGAAAAACATCTGGTGCCAAGCATTTCAGATAAGGGGTGCTCAACCTGTATTGCAAATAAACCTGCATTCAACGTACATATAAACAAATTGCAATGTAGAGAGAACAAAAAAAATCAACAAAGTGCAGAAGTAAGGATCCTTAAATGAGTCCCTGATTGAGTTTGTCGTTGAGGAGTCTTATGGTGGAGGGGTAGCAGCTCCTCCTGAACTTGGTTTTGCAAGCCTTGTGGCACCGATACCTCTTTCCTGACGGCAGCAGGGAGAACACAGCACGTGGTGGTGGGGTGGGTCCTGCTCTCCGACGGCAGCGTTCCCTGCAGACATTCTGAAAGGGTGGGTTTTGCCTGCTGTGTCCACTATCTCTTGGTAGGGTTTTTACGCTCAGGGATATTGGTGTCCCCCATTACCAGCCCGTGATGCAGCCGGTCAGCACACATTTCGCCACACATCTGTAGACCTCCACAAACCCCTGAGGAAGTAGAGGTGTTTTCGTAGTGTGCTGCGTCCAGGAAAGATCTTCTGAGATCGTGACTCCTGAGAACTTTAAGTTGCTCTTCTGTTTGACTCTTAGGATTGACCGTGAAAGCTCATAATTAACCTCACACAGATGCACAAAAACATGACCATGATCTGCTGATGTGCTGTCTCTTCCATCAAAGACTCAGTCATCAACACCCAAGGATCAGAGTCAGTAAATTGTAGTCCTTGAATAGTTACCAAGTAAAATATGGCTTTTGGAAGCCTATGTAAAGCCACCAGGGAGTAACTAACACAGCTGAAGGATAAAGATCGTGGCCAGGAAAATCCTGTTGTCTCTTTATAGAAGGTGTGGGACCAGAGGAGATGATTACAACAAAAACAACTCCCTAAACCTTTAACGCCCTGCAGTAATTCACTGGAGAGTCATCAAATAGAAAAACCAGGCCAAGATAATAGGGGAGGTTACCAACATCTTAGAAAAAGAGATAAATTACAAAGAGGAGGTCAAAGAACAAGAGAGTCCAACAACTTGCAGAGAGGTTTCCCACCCCTAAACAAGAGCACAACCATTTATAGTCAAGCATTCAGAAATGAGGGCAAGGGACCAAACGAAGTGTGCAAATTTCTCTGAGGTCATGGAATGGAAGATCTTTCAAAACAGAAAAGAAACAGGAAAGCTGCAGTAAACGAGGCTGAGGGGTGATCAGAAAGGGATCAGTCAAGTTTACAGTCATCTGATTGTACAATTCGATGAAACAGCATTCTCCAGTCCTTGGTGCCAAGCACGCAGACACGCAACCAGACATAACATACATACAGGAAAATAATACATGAGCAGGACAAGTATTTCATCTATACAAATAAATAAATGATGCTCTGTACAAATCAAAGTCTCGGATGGTTAGTGGGAGCAGTTCCTTTGGTCGTTCAGCATCCTCACTGCCTGTAGGAAGAAGCTGTTCCTCAGCCTGGTGGTGATGGCTCTGATACTCCTGGATCTCTTCCCCAACGGGAGTAGCTGAAAGATGATGGGTGCAGGGTGGAAGGGGTCTTCGATGATTTGCGCTCCCTCTTCGGACAACAATTCCGGTAGATCACATCGATGGGGGTGGGGGGAAGGTTGACTCCAGTGATCCTCTCTGCCATTCTTATGATCCTGTGGATTGACCTCTGATCCATTTCTCTGCAGCAACCGTAACAGACTGTGCTGCAACCAGCTAGGACACTGTCGATCGAGCTCCTGTAGAAGATTGACATAATGGTGGTCCACTTTATAAAATCGTGAGGAGCATGGATGAAGCGAATGCCCATGGTCCATTACCAGGAGAGAGGATTCTAGAATTAGAGGCTGTAGACTTCAGGTGAGAGTTTTAAGATGGTCCTGAGGGGGCAACTTAGTCTGTACCTGGAATGAGCTACCACAAGGAACTGCAGAAACCGCCACAATTCTGACATTTGGATAGAGATGTGGATAGGAAGGGCTCAGAAGGTTACAGGTCAAACACAGGCATGGATGAACAGGGCTGAAGGTTTCATGCGGTCTGACTCTATGACTGGATGGACTCAACAGGTCAGGCGGTGTCTAAGGGTAGAAACAGTCAGTTGAAGTTTTGAGTCGGGACTCCATATTGAGACTAAAGTAGTATAAAATGTATAAAAGATGGAAAATGGGGAGGGGGAAGTAATGGAAAGGACCTCAGAGAAAAAAAATCCATGTTCATGCCATTTGGTTTAAGGCTGCCCAGAAAGAACATGATACGTTGTTCCTCAGGTTTACATCTGGCAATAGATGAGGCCAAAAATTGACAATGTGCATGGGAATGAGGAGGTGAATTAAGGCAGGCAATTGGGCATTCTAGTGTGGACTTCTGGAAGTTTGGTCATCTCATCTGCAGAACCAAACAGGAACTTGAAACTAAGGATCTGGACTGTTACGAGTCCAAAGGACTAAAAAACCACCAGCAACAAATTCACCATGACTTATGCAAAATATGGTCTTATTTTCTTAATACATATTAATAAGATCAATATTTAAACTTATGGCTATTAACTTAAACCCCTTCTAATTCTAAGCGCATGTGAATGTAATGTGTACGTATTCAGGAAAGTTCTGTGTTTCACTGTCCAACCATTCACTTTTCACTTCTCCAAGTTCACTGATGTCAGGCAATCTTCCACATTGTGTGCAGAATTGAACAATTATAATCTTCACCAGGCTCTGGTGTTAACTTAAATTGTTACCGCTCAGGAAGGTCTTTGTTGGTTACAGAGAAATATTCGTTGTTCATTGGAGGAGATCAGTTTGAGTGGGTCCAATCAACCACTGAAGTGTCTTGTCAAAGAAACTTGCCCCCCCTTGATAATCTGAGTGATAATCTATTTTTCCAGATTACCACAAAGCGTTCTTCTTTTTCCCCTATTTCAGGTGAAACACATCAAACAGCCAAACCTCTGCAACTGACTACAGAGATTTATAATAGGCTGAACTCGGAACCCAAAACCTGTCTTCAAATTGGGTCTTCACCAAGTCTCACAATTTGCACCCTTCAACTGCTGCAGAAAACTCAATGTCTCTCTCGCTCCCGAAAAACATTGATGAATTCCTGTTTGCCAAAACACATGGCCCTTCCTGAAACAATAAAAGACCTCTCTGTTCTTGTGCAAACATGTACTTGGTGAAAAGCCTTCCCAAAGCAGTTCCGTTGTCTCAGTAAAACACTGTAGACTCAAAGACTCCACCTGCACAGGCTTTTTGCAGGTCTGTTTGTTAAATGTAACTGAGATACCGGTTTGTGAAGTGTGACCTAAACTAACCCCCCCACCTCCAAAAACAATCTATACTTTTTTTAAGGCATATTTTTATCACAAACTTAACTTATTCTGTAACAGTATTTTAAAACTGAGATATTAACCAAGAAGGTTTGCCAGCAGCTATACTTTCTGAGGAGTTTTGGTAAGTCACCAATGAATCTTGCAAACTTCTACAGCTGGACTGTAGAGAACATCCTGAATGGTTGTATCACTGTTTTGTACTGAGGCGCCAATGCCCAGGAAAGGGGGGGGGGGGGGAATCTCTATTGGTTAACTCGGCCTGCGACATCAATGGTACCAGATTTCACTCCATCAAGGACATCTACAAGAGGCGGTGTCTTAAGAAACCAGCCTCTACCCTCAATGACCCCACCACCCAGGCCATGTCTTCTTAACTCTGCTACCATAGGGAAAAAGGTACAGGAGCCTGAAGACGAGCACTCAGCGGCACAAGGACAGCTTCTTCCCCGCTGTTCTGAAGGTGGAACTCCCAAGCTTGGATGTTGACTTAAAAAGCAGCAATTATCTCACGCAAACAATGAGAAGCTGGAGGGACTCAGAAGGTCAGGCAGCATCCATGGAATGCAATAGGCAGTCGAACATTGGGACTCAGCCCTTCATCAGGAATGCCAGTATTCCATCATTCACCCATATAAGGTGAGGGGCAGGTGTGGAGCCAAGGGAATGGGGAGGAGTGCAGGCTACGTAGATGCAGGTGGGAGATGGAAGGCGGCGATAGGGGAAAGAGAGCAGAGGGCTGAGAAAGATGCCCTCTGATAGGAGAAAGGCAGGGAAAGGGATGGGGAGAAGCTCCCAAGTTAGCTTTTTATTTTAACTTTTTTTTTTTAAAGACATACCACATGGTAACAGGCCATTTCATCCGTTCTGCTGAATTTACACCCAATTAACCTACGCCCCCAGAATGTTTTGAATGGTGGAATGAAACCGGAGCCCCCAGGGAAAAGCCACACAGACACAGGGAGAACGTACAAACTCCTTACACAGCATGGGATTCAAACCCAAGTCCCGATTGCTGGCGCTGTAAAGATGTTGCTCTAACTGCTACATGAACTGTGCTGTCCCATGGGTCGGGACCCTTGACTGAGACTAAAGAACAAGGAGTTGACATTAGGTACAGTAAAACCCCTGGTATCCACCACCTATGGTGATTGGTAAGTGAATTTTCTGGTTGCTTGAGATTGTGTGTTGCGTGATTATTGAACTAATGGCGAGGCACGCCAGATTTAAACCTATATTTTTTACTTATTTATTTTCCAAAAAAAATTTTTGCCAGTTGCATGAGGCTGCCAGTTGCTTGGAAGGGTTATCTGTTCACTGACTGTCCAGCGCTAGACATCTGCTTGGGGGTAATGTTAAACTTGACTATGACCGTTCCAAATACAATTTTTGGACAGCTCTGTAAGTGTCGCAGTTAGTGCAATGATATTACAGCGCCAGCGATCAGGATTGGATTCAAATCCCATGCTCTCTGTAAGGAGGCTATATGTTCTCTCCGTGTCTGCATCGGAATTTCCCCCAGGGGCTCCTGTTTCCTCCCACCCTTCAAAAACCTACTGGGGGTTTAAGTCAATTGAGTGTAATTGGGTGGCATAGGCTTGTGGGCTGAAAGGGCCTGTTACAATGCTGTATGTCTAAATCTAAAGGCAAAAGCCAAGCTTGTATACCTAAACAAGAAAGTCTGTAGATGCTGGGGTAGAGTGTGACACACAAATGTGCTGGAATAAGTAAAGACAAGAAGAAAGTTGCCCGAATAAAAATGAATTTTTTGATATCTGATCCAACTCCCGCCTGACAAATGGTCGAGCTCTGGTTAGCTACCCAAGCTTTACTTGGACATGCAGAATGGATCCAAAGCTCCTTCGGTGACTGCTGATCTCCTATGGTCTTCTCCAATATTTTGGAGAGAAGTCCGCACACATTGCCCAGTCAAGAAAGTCAATTTTTCTTCCTCCTTTCCTTTGCCTCCTCTCCCACCCCCTTGTCTTGATTCACAGAGCCATTCCCCCCGCCCTCTTGTTTGCTGCTGTGCCCTCCCTCCCTGTTACCTCCTGCCTTTGGGTCTGTGCTCCTCCTCACATCCCTTGCCCCCGACCATGTTGTTTTGGCACCTGCCAACAATTTTCCATACCTTGATGAAGGGCTCAAACCCAAAACATTGGTTATACATCTTCATCCTTGCTATAGAAAGTACGCTGTTTGGCCTGCCGCAATTCTCCAGCATTGTGAGTTTACCATTTTTGCCTTAGGCAGGTGGCAGAGCTCCATCTAATGAAAGGTCAGCAATGTTTGTTTTGCCATTTTATTTACGTAGTAATAGAAGAAGTGGGAAGGGTTCTGAGCTTTCAACAAAGGGGGGGAAAATATTCTGAAGAGTTTATTCAAATAAAAACATACCAGGCTGTTGATCTTGTACATTATTCTTCACACGAGTGACTGATCGGAGATAATATCTTGGACAATGCAGGATATTACAGCAAATTAGTCAGTGACTTGTAAATGAAGAATCCACACGCCTAACTTTTTCAGTCAGTCGAAGAGGAAGAAGTAATTCCGGATGCTGCTGGAAGCTTGTCCATCATGCTTCACCAATCCCATGCGAGGCCTCTGTCTCACCCCCTCCCACCCTTTGGGCTTCTACCTTTTGCCAGACTCAAAGAAGGGTTTCAGCTCGAAGTGTCACCCATTCTTTTTCTCCCACTCCTCCAGCAGGTCCTACTTAACTTCGTATTCCAGAATCTGCTGTGTGCATCCAGAAGATCACACCAATTCCCTCTCTGCTCTTGTGAGTGCAGATAAAAGAGAGCTTGTTCCTGGCTCAATGCCAGTTATCAGTCCTCGCCAATAATGTAAACCTCAACCAGCTTCAGGTTCATTGTCCTTTACCACATTGCTGTTTCTGGGAGCTTGCCATGTGGACATTGGCTGATGTCTTTTAGGCATTACATCAATCAGACTTCAAAATCAACTTCAATGGCCTGAGAATGATTTCGGTTTTCCTGACGCAGTGAGTGGCTCTTTATAATTGACAACATTTCCATTTTTTTTTAGACATACACCATGGTTACAGGCCCACAAGCCTGTGCTACCCAATTAACCTACAGCCCCAGTACATTTCAAACAGTGGGAAGAAACAAGAGCCTCTAGAGGAAACTCACCCAGACATGGGGAAGAACGTACAAACTCTTTATAGACAGTGAGGGATTCAAACTCCAGTCCCGATCGCTGCTGCTGTAACAGTGTTGCGCCAACCTTATGCCCAAATTAAAATGTTCTATTTTAAATATTTGTATGGAAGGGATTAACATTGGCCAGAAAGTTGGAGTCCTCTTATTAAGAGAAGTGCAGTAATTATTAGTGAGTGACTGACCCTTTAAACCAGAATTGGTTATCGAGGGACTGTTCCTTAGAGAATGACTGTCCATTTATAACAAGTTGTACTGGTTAATGAGTGACTACTTTTATTCTCCAGCTCCCCAACTTCTTCCCTTCCCTCTCCCCCATCACTTCTCAGCTTTTTTCTCCTCTATCCTCCAACCTGTATCCACCTGCGACCTCTTGCCTGTTACCCTGTGCTCCTGCCCCACCCCTTCTCTCCTCTCCCCCTCCCCACCTTTATATTCAGGCACCTACCTGTTTTTGCTTATACCTGACCACCGGCTGTCCCGAAATACTGGTTAACCTTTATTTCTTGTGGATGCCACGTGACCTGCTATGTTTCTCCAGCACGTTTGTACAATGCACTCTACCCCAGCGTCTGCAGACTTCCTGGTTTAACTTTATATCAAGAGATGGTGTTAGTAAGTGTCATTATAATGGAGTCTCCCTGAAGTCCATCATAACTGACACCAGTGAAGAGACTTCTTCACTGAGAAGGACTAGGACTGGCTTGATAAAAATGACTAGGTAATCCAGAGACCAGTCACTGTGAAGATATGGCATTCCTGGATTGATAGCTCCACCATTCGTCAAGGTGCAGCTCCTCAGGCATCTGAAAGCAGGGGTCCTGCAGAAAACCCTATGACGTGATGAACAAACGGTGGGCAGAGTGCACCCAGAGTTCCAGCAGCTCACTGACAGCGGGATATTTGCCTGTCCTCATTACTGTCAAGGTCATTAATGGCCCAAGCAACTAAGGCCACGGCAATGAGAGTGAAGAATGGAGGTGGAAAATCAAAGGCTTCATCATAAAGTTCATGCCCACTTGTGTGGATGGATTGGGGGATGGGAGGGAGGGAGGGAGGGAGGGAGGGAGGATAAATGAGGAATGGGGATAAATGGGGAATGGGGGATAAATGATGGATGGGGAATGGGGATAATTGCCCACTGAAAAGAACCCTTCAAACATCTGTCTTTAACACCCTCATCTCAATTTCACATATGGCCCACTTTTGCTTCCACTCTTAATTGCAAGAATATGCTGAAAGTAACATGGCCCTGGAAGAAGATAGTATCCCCTGTGGTGGAGAGCTTCAGACACACATTTATGATCAAATTTTGGAAGGGCTTGTCAGAGACATTATAACTGTGACCACCTGAAGGAAAGAAAGTACAGTGGGCTCTCCACATTTCCTGCTTCACGTGAGGGCATTACCAGGGTCCACCCACCTTCTCCCAATTACTGAAGAACTGCTCATTGTGCCTCTGAATGTGGACTCCATTCATTCATCATTTATCCACCCATCCCTCCATCCATCATTTATCCACCCATCCATCATTTATCCACCCATTCCCCAATCCATCCATTTATCTCCCATCCATCCATTTATCCCATCCATTCATCCTTTATCCCCATTCCTCCATCCATCCATCCTTTATCCCCACCTTCCTCATCCATCCATCCTTTATCCCCACCTTCCCCATCCATCCTTTATCCCCACCTTCCTCATCCATCCATCCTCTATCCACACAGCGTTTACCCACCCAGCATTTACCCACCCATCCATCCATCCATCATTTATCCATCCAACCACCCACCCATCCAACCACCCATCCATCCATCCAACCACCCATCCATCCATCCAACCACCCATCCAACCACCCATCCATCCATCCAACCACCCATCCATCCATCCATCCAACCACCCATCCATCCATCCAACCACCCATCCATCCAACCACCCATCCATCCAACCACCCATCCATCCAACCACCCAGCCATCCAACCACCCAGCCATCCATCCAACCACCCACCCATCCATCCAACCACCCATCCATCCATCCATCCAATCACCCATCCATCCAACCACCCAGCCATCCAACCACCCAGCCATCCAACCACCCAGCCATCCATCCAACCACCCAGCCATCCATCCAACCACCCAGCCATCCAACCACCCACCCATCCATCCATCCATCCATCCAATCACCCATCCATCCAACCACCCATCCATCCAACCACCCATCCATCCAACCACCCAGCCATCCATCCAACCACCCATCCATCCAACCACCCATCCATCCAACCACCCATCCATCCAACCACCCACCCATCCAACCACCCACCCATCCAACCACCCACCCATCCCACCACCCATCCATCCATCCCACCACCCACCCATCCATCCCACCGCCCAAATCCATCCATCCCACCACCCAAATCCATCCATCCCACCGCCCAAATCCATCCATCCCACCGCCCAAATCCATCCATCCCACCGCCCAAATCCATCCATCCCACCACCCAAATCCATCCATCCCACCGCCCAAATCCATCCATCCCACCGCCCAAATCCATCCATCCCACCGCCCAAATCCATCCATCCCACCGCCCAAATCCATCCATCCCACCGCCCAAATCCATCCATCCCACCACCCAAATCCATCCATCCCACCGCCCAAATCCATCCATCCCACCGCCCAAATCCATCCATCCCACCACCCAAATCCATCCATCCCACCACCCAAATCCATCCATCCCACCACCCAAATCCATCCATCCCACCACCCAAATCCATCCATCCCACCATCGAAATCCATCCATCCCACCACCCAAATCCATCCATCCCACCACCCAAATCCATCCATCCCACCACCCAAATCCATCCATCCATCCATCCCACCACCCATTCATCCATCTAACCCCTCCCTCCCATCCCCCAATCCATCCACACAAGTGGGTGTGAACTTTATGATGAAGCGTTTGACTCCATCAATTAAGAGGCACGGTGGAGCAAGCTTTTCAAATCTTGCTGCCCACAGAGCTCAATCATAATCTTAAGTTTGCTTCATGATGCCCTGCAAGACAGGATATCAACCTCTGTGGAGCAATTTCTCTGTCAGAGGAAAGCAACATGGTCACAGGAGCACAGACAGCAGATGGAACGCCACACTCTCCTAGTCTGTGAAAGTAGCAATATTGGTAAATGTCTCTTTATAAATGGATATGGTGTTCATCTGTATGTAATATCAGGGATTGAGTGTCCAATAATGTTTCCATTCTTTTACATCAGGAATGTAGTTGCCATTAGGGAAAAGAAAGCTTGAGCAAGACAGGAGGACTTCATAAGAGGAACTTTTTTTTCCCCTGGAGCATAGGTTAGGAGGCCGAGAATAGGGTCTGTCTATTTCCTTGGGCAAAGGCATCTAAGACTAGAGGACATAGTCATACAGTGAGAAAAAGACCAAATAGGCAAATTTCTCCACACAGAGCACGGTGAAAATGTGGAATGAGGTGCCAGAGGAAGCTGTAGGGGAAATTGTAATATTAAACGTAGATAAGGAAGGTTAGAGCAGAGGTCTCCAATATGGTTTCCAATATGGTCGATATCAATCCCTAGGGGGTCAATGGGTCGATTGAACCTTTGCAGTCGAAAGCACGGGAGTATCTACAGAAAACAGCACCTATGGCAGAAGTGGCCAACCTCTCGTGAGAGCTGGCCATCATGTTGTATTTAAATAAGCTGAAGGTGAACAGGAGGACGAGGGAGGGCAGACTGATTGGAGAAAAAAGGTGTGTGTTCTTTGTATGCCAGTGGGAGGGGTGGCATTGGGCAAGGGGCAACCCGCTGGCCAGCGCTGCCACCTCACCTTGGCCAACATCACCACCCCCTCCCAGACATGCAAAGAATATCTTCGGTGGGGGGGGCGTGGCAAGATGGTGTAAGGATCAGACGTGCCTTCCAGTCCTCTCCTGACTCTATCTTATTGTTTTGTCTAGAAATGCCCGTTAAAATTCCTTAAAAGTTTAGATCATTTCAGTGCTGTTAATTTAACTTATGATGATACAATTGGTGGAAAAGAGCAAAAAAAACAACAGATCATCAAAAAACTACATTTTCCAAAAGTTCAAGTTTTGGAGCCTACCTACAGGAAAAACACCGGGACTCAGCGTGAAATGGATCCCAGGAGAGAGGTACAGTGTTCGGATGTAGAGCTCGATGTTACATCGGTAGAGCCCCCTAAAGAGGGCGCCAAACAGCCTTTAGAACAAAGAGTCACTCAAAGGCATTTGTCAACGGTAGAGGTGGCGCTGCAAACTGCAACTCTTGAGATAGAAAAACCTATACAACTTGATATACTGGGAGAACTTAATACATTATGGACTGGGGAAAACCCCGGCCAGCGTCCTCCAGTCATTGCTGGAGAGGCTGTGGCTGGGGTTTCCACACGCAGTCATACTACAAGGAAGGCAACCAGAATGAAGGAAGGAACAGAAGATCCTTTGGTTATGCAGAAGAAGCAGGAATCTGTTGAGCCAAAATCTCTTCAAATTGAAAAGATTTTTGTGAATCTTGAATCTAAATTATCTTATACAATGCAGGGATTATCCAAGATTATGACTGAACTTGGTGCTAGGTTTAATACTCTGGTGAAAATACATTCTCAACAGATGGCTGAGTTTGGAACTTTTAAGCTTGAAGTGAGAGATAAATTTAATTTGTGTGAAGAAGATATAGACGAAATACGGGATCAAGTTTTTGATGTGACCAAAATGGTCGAAGACTTACAAACTCAAAATAAAAATTTGGTGAAAAAGATTGATTATTTGGAAAACCAATCCAGACAGAACAATATAAAGATTATTGGTTTGCCGGAAGGTATGGAGGGACCAGACCCAAGAAAATTTTTTACTGAATGGATTCCGCAGGTGCTGGGTCAAAAACATTTCCCGGAAGGTATAATACTGGAACGTGCTCACAGAGCCTTGCGTAGAAGACCTATTTCAGGTCAAAGTCCAAGACCTGTTTTGGTTCGTTGCTTGAATTATTACAACAGAGAAATAATTTTACGAGTGGCTATTAGAAATGCACAACAGAGAAAATCACCCTTGATGATTCAAAATAATCGAGTTTTCTTCTATGCGGATTTGAGTCAAGAAGTTATGTTCCAATGACGGGAATTCAATCCTGCTAAAGAGTTGTTGTGGAAGAAAGGTTACAAGGCAACCTTTAGATATCCAGCTGTTTTGAAGGTTTTCCAAGATGGTTGCCAACCAAAGTTCTTTGATTCTCCAAAGGAAGCTCTAGCATTTGCTCAAGAGCTGCCAATTACTCAGTTTCAACAGAGACATAGTCCGCCGCAATCTCTAAGGAGACAAGAGATGGAAGAAAAGAGCCGTGTTCCGAGAAGGAATGATTGTAATGGTGACTCGGCAGTTGGAGCTGATTAAAAGAAGAGTTGTCCTTTTCTTTTCTAATTTTTTTTTAAAAAGGGATATTAAATAATGATGATGTTAGTTTAAGATGAAGTGAGAGTTGGGGGAGAGAACTGGATAAGCACTATTTCCTGAAAGTCATCTGCTACGTGTGAGTTATCTCACACCCATTTTTTTTGGGAGTTACCGCATTGCGCGGTTTAGATGGGAGGGGGTACTTTTAACCTCCTACCTGTTTTTTTTTCCTTTTTTATGTATTTTTAGATTAAAGAGTGAAGGGTTTTTTTTGTTTAAATATTTTAAAAAAGCATAAGAAAGTATTTGATTGTTTAAAAAACTAAAAATTGATGTGTTTTTTTTGTAAAGTTTATTCAGTAGATAAGGAATATTTGAAATTTAAATGTGAATGGGATGGATAAGTTTTTTTTATATTTTTTCTTTAACTTTAAGGTAAAAGGAGTGGTAATTCTGGTGTATATTATTTTGCTATTTTAGTTATAGAATGAAGGGAATAATGGTGAAAGTTATAAATTGAATTATACAATTCTTAATGAGGCTTGAATTTTGTTTGTGGTTTATGCTCCATTTGTTGAAGATATAGATTTTGTTGTAGATGTGTTTTTATTATTTGGATATCTGAATTTTAATGTAATGATTGGGGATATTTAAATGTGGTATTGGAGCTTTTATTGGATAAGTATTCAAGAGTAAAAAAAGAGTACTAAAATTGAATTGTACAATGCTTAATGAGGTTTGAATTTTGTTTTAAGATGGTGGTTTATGTGACTAATATGATGATAGATGTGAAGTTAGTTGATATTTGGTGAAGATTTATCTCTATAGAGAAAGTTTTTTTTCATCTTTTTTTCATGCTATAATTTTTTTTAAGAATTGATTATTGTTTAAGAATTTTTGATAGATAATGTTACTAACTTTACTAATTTTTTATATTAAGTTTGAGTTAAATATATGTTTCATCTTAACTCCGTTTGTTAAATATATACATTTAAGTTTGATTTAAATATGTTTTTTAAGTCTGATATCTTAGTATTAATTACTTTTCTTTTTGTTAGTATTTTAATTGGTTATGTTTTTGTTTTTTTTTTGTAAGTGGGTTTTTTTTCTCACATATATTATTAACTTTATTAATTCTTCACTCTTTATTTTGGGGAAAGGGGGGGTTGGACTAATTTGAGTTGGGTTATTAATGTGTAATAATTATTGGGGAGGGTATAGTTTATTTAGATAACTGATACTGTATTGTAATTTTATTATTTTATTCTTAATTTTTTTTAATGTAATCCTATATGTTATTCATGTTATAAAATCTTAAATAAAGTTTAAAATAAAAGAATATCATTGGTAGGTTGGGGGGGGATGGAATTTCCAAGCCTGTGGGGGGACAATGAGGGATCAGAGATTCCATGAAGAGGGTCGATGGTCTGAAATGTTTGGGCTAGAGGGATATGGGCCAAAGGCACGCAAATGACACTAATTCAGGTGGAAAACTCGGCTGCTAGAGAAGAGTTGGGCCTGTGTCCACGCCCTTTATTCTGAATCTAGTGAGTGACCCCTCCCTTCAAGCAAGTGTGCCTTATTCGTCAGTGAAGGACAATAATTGAATGGGGGTGTTATGGAGCAGAAACCATAAGTAAATGTGAGGTGCTGTGACCACTTTAAGAAGAGAAACTCATTTTTAAGATCGTTTTACTTGAAACCTTATTCCCTTTATTCTCCTTTATTTTCCTTTCTCTGTCATATTATCCAAAAGGATGTTGAGCAATTTCCTCCTTCCTTTGTGCCTGTCCTTTGCCATTGTTTCCTCAGGGCTGGTTTGATCCATGTGATCCTACCTTCACATGCAACTGTCTTTCTGCATCTGTGTTGATCTGTGGTCTCCTGGGCCACCAGCATTCATTTATCAAATCCACTTTTTGAGAACAAAGGGGAAAGGTTTGATTGGAGCAATGACAACAGTTACTTAGAGCTGGATTTACCCTTTGAGCCCGTCTGCGTGGATTATTGCCTGGTTTACAGTGCGCCGTGCAAACAAATCCTTGGCTCAATACCAGGCCACTCACACTTCATCGATTTAATGCCTACAAACAGGCTTTCTTCTAATTTTATACCACATGAAGCCAAGTCAACGAGAATAAATGTTTGATCAAGCCCAATGTTTGCACCCTTTTAGAAGTATTGAACTTAGGACAAAACAGTACAGGTTCTTTAGCCCTCGATGTTGTTCTGGCCCATATATCCCTTCACCAGTTCCTGCCTCATCCCTTCATAATTAGCTCTTCCCCAGTTAAGCACTTTCCCAGTTTGACTGCTTTTAATCCTTTTCTGTTATATAGTCAGGATAATGTGAACTCATTTGTAACTGCGCAAAAATACACCTTTCTCACTGAAGTGCACCACTGTGGGGTGTATGTATATGTGAGTGTGTGAGCAGTTTCCTGAGATGGTGGAAGGCATCAGTAAGTAAAGTCTCTTTTGTTATTTGAATTTTGCATCTCTAAGTTATTTAAGAAGCCTTCCAAGTAACACGGAGACATAACATGGTGGCAATGGTATAAGAGAACAAGAATAAACTGATTGTAAGTCACTGAAATATGAAGGGGCGGAAGAGATAAAACATTACTGAAAAAAAATGGCTGGAGCAACAGCAGTTCACCCAGTGATGGATTGGGAGTCTGAAGACATTGTTGAATCATTTAAAATGTTTCAGCAGGAGTGCAATTTAACATTCAAGAGCTATTTTGAAAATGCAACAGCAGAGAAGAAGGTCAGTTTTATACTTCTCTGGACGGGGGAGCGAGGCCTTGACTTATTTAATAGCTGGGAGCTTACAGAGGTGGAGAAAAATGATCCAGAGCAGATATTTGCAAAGTTTGCTTCTCACCTTGAACCCAGGTCTAATCATAGAATTAAACGTTATGAATTTCAAGGCTTATTGCAAGAGACTGATGAAACTGTTGATAACTTCCTCACTAGACTAAAATTTGCTGATGCAAAGTGCAGATTTAATGACATGGAAAGGATGCAGGTCATAGCCAAAGTGACTGAGCCAACTGACTGGGTAAATTCCATAGTGGTCAAAGAAAAACCAAATGGACATATGAGAATATGTCTGGACCCTAAAGACAAATCAAGGAATAAAAAAAGGGTCAATACCCAACACCGACACCAGAAGACATCACAGCGGAACTAACAGGATCCAAAATCTAAAGCAAGCTGGATGCTAAGAATGGATCCTGGAATGTGAAACTAGATGAGTAATCAACATTACTAACAACGTTCAATACTCTAATTGGTCGTTACAAGTTCCTGCGACTTCCTTTCGGCTTAAAGCTGAGTCAGGATGTGTTCCCACAGAAGATTGATGAGACCTACAGAGGGTGTAACGGTGCGGACGACATCCAGGCTTTTGGCAGAGATGGAAAAGCTCATGATCTTCATCTACGTGAGGCCACGGAGAGAACAAGAGGAGCGGAATTAAACTTAATGCAGACAAATGCATTATAAAGGAGAAGGAATGCCTATTCTTCAGAATGGTGTGCACTCCTGATGGGGTAAAGCCAAACCCAGAAAAGGTTAAAGCCAATGCCAAGATGGAGCACCCAAAGGACAAAAAGGAACTCAGACGTTTCCTTGGGTTGGTCTAATATACGAGTTCCTTCATACCACATATGTCAGACTAGACAGCAAACATGAGAGTTGCTGAAGGAAGATGTGGAATTTCTCTGGTCACCAACACAGAGAAGTTTTGACCAGCTCAAAGAAATAATATGTAGAGAAGTGGAGTTGAGATAATATGAGAGAGAAAATGCCCTCACTCTGCAATAAGAGGCCTTGGTGCAGCATTAGTACAAGAAGGAAAACCAATAGTTTTTGCCTCAAAAGCACTGACAACAGTGGAGACCAGATATGCCAATATTGAGAAAGAGCTGTTGGCGGTCATATATGGATGCAAAACATTTCTGTAAGGAAGAAAGTTTATATTGGAGAGTGATCATCACCCACTGGAACACATCCAGAGAAAGAACCTAAACAAGGCACCAGCTAGACTGCAGAGATTACTTCTACAACTACAATGCTACAACCTTGACTTAAATACATACCTGGCAAAGAGATGGTGCTTGCTAATACCTTGTCACGACTTTCCCCAAATGAAAAATATGAAATGGAAGACAATGGGAATCAAGATGCATCATGGGTAGGTAAAACACAGGATTCTGTGGACATCATGGCTAAATGAAAAAAAACACACAAATGCTGGATAAACTCAGCAGGTCAAACAGTGCCTTTATGTAACGTAAGCGAAGATACATCACCAACGTTTCGGGTTTGAGCCCTTCATCAAGGTGTGGGGGAACATGAGAGATGTCTGAACAAAAGGGGGAAGGGGAGGGGTAGGTGGTGAGGATGGGAGATGGTATGTGGAAGGCAAGGTGGCTGTGGAATTGAGTCTGGGTGAGTACATGGTTGTACAGCTTGAGAGCAGCAGGGGTGAAAGATGGGGAGCAGTGAGAGAGAATCCCACAAGACTCCCAGTGGAGAGCAAAGGCAAGCTACCTGGAATACTCGTCCTCATACCCTGTCCCCTGCAAGGACTCCATCCCCTTCTCTCAATTTCTTCATCTCTACCACATCTGCTCCCAAGATGAGGTTTTTCGGTCCAGACCCTCAAGTGTCTGCCTTCTTCCACAAACATGGCTTCCCTTTCACCATTATTAACTCAGCCCTCCTGCACATCTCCTCCATTCCCCTCTCATCTGCCCCAGACCTCCCTACCCCTAGATACAATAAACACAGAATCCCCCTCATCCTCACCTACCACCCCAACAGCCTCCGCGTCCAACACATTATCCATCGGAATTTCCAGCACTTACTGCAAGACCCCACCACCAGACACATTTTTCCTTCTCCTCCCTTCTCAGCCTTCCATAAGGACTGCTCCTTCCATGACTCCCTTGTGCACTCTTCCTTCCCCACCCATTGCCCCCCCCCCCCCCCGGCACCTTCCACTATGCTCATTGGAGGTGTAATACTTACACCCACACCTCCTCCCTCACCACAGTCTGAGGTCCCAAACAGACCTTAGGTCCAGTAACACTTCACCTGTACCTCCAAAGAACTTATTTACCGCATCCGGTGCACCGTCTGTGGCCTTCTCTACATCGGAGAGACTGGTCGCAGGTTAGGAGATTGCTTTGCCCAGCACCTCCTCTTTGTCCGCAACAAAACCGACCTCCTCATAGCCAACCATTTCAATTCTGAGTCCCACGTCTGTCCATGGCCTTTCACACTACTCCACCCTGACTACCCGCAGATTGGAGGAACAACACCTCATTTTTCATCTGGGCACCCTCCAACCCCAGGGCATGAGCATTGAATTCACTGCATTCCACTAATCTGCTTGCCTTTTCCCCCTCCTTTCCCATTTAGCTAGTTATTCCAGTTCCTACATCCTTTCTCTCTCCATCTAGCCTAGACTCCTTCCCCCCACTCCCCTTCCTGCCGTGTTCCCCCTCCCTCCACCTATCATCTCCCACCCTCACCACCCTCCCCCTTCTGTTCTGACATCTCTCATGTTCCCCCACACCTTGATGAAGGGCTCAAGCCCAAAACTTTGATGATGAAACCTTTGCTACAAAAAGGCACTGTTTGACCTGCTGAGTTTCTCCAGCATTTGTGTGTTTTTTCAAGATACATCATCTCATCAGTGTGACCAGTAATAAATTAAGCCAGATCAAAGAAGAAACCAGTAAGGATGGTGTGTTGCAACAAGTAATACAAGGATGGCCAGAGAGGATAAGTAAAATACACCTTCCAGAAGACCAGGAGGAAACCAGAAGAAGACTGGCTGACATGCAAGATGAAGGATGCCAGCATTATAACAAACATGTACAAACATTGTCAGAACTCTTCAGAGGGCAGCATGTGCATATTCAAGAGCGGATGTTGAAAACCTGGACCCCAGCAAAGGTCATCAGAGAAGCTGAGACACCAAGATCGTACATCGTCGAGACAGACTCTGGCAATCAGCTGAGGAGGAACAGAATTCACATCCGGCCAACACAAGATGTGGTGAAGCAGAAAGCTTTAACACCAGCAAAGCCTGCAACACCAGTATCAAGTGAAGAGATCACAACCACTCATACTGAAACATCAACACAGCAGTTGTCAGGTGAAGCACAACAAGTTACATCACCTACACACGTATAGCAGCAACACAGAGCCCAACGGTCGCAGCCAAATCCACAAGATGGTGAAGAAACATACTGTCGCCAGTGCGATATTGATAAGAACTCTTTAAAAATAGTTGTGTAAATAAACAAGTGTGCAAGTTCAGTTACTTAAGTTGCACTGGAAAGAAAGTGATAACGAACTCTAATTTTTTCTTTATCTTAAGAAGGAGGGATGTTATATAGTCAGGATAATGTGAAGTATATTACTTAAGAATACACCCTTCTCACCGTAATGCACCACTGTGGGGCATATGTATAGGTGAGTGAGTGTGAACAGATTCCTGAGATGGTGGGAGGCATCAGTAAGTAAAATCTCTTTTGTTATTTGAATCTTGCATCTCTAAGTTATTTAAGAAGCCTCCCAAGTTACCCCAGAGACATAACAATTTCCACACAGCCCCCCCACCTCACAAAGTGGACAACATAACATTTTACAGAGTCTTATCTAGTCAATTAACCTTTCTACATGCAGACTCTCTGGGTCCTCTACACAATATGGTTTTCCACTTAAAACAGTGTCATCGTCAAGCAAAGGTAATGAGAAATTGGATAGGCTGAGCTTTTCTGTCCCCTGGAGTGAAGGGGACTGAAGGAGCGAAGACCATTTTGGGAGGCATAGACAAAATAGATACTCAGAACCTTTTTTCCGATGGATGAGTGTTTTTTTTAAAAAAGAGCGTAAGCTTGTGAGAAGGAGATCTGAAGGAAAAGAGTTTTACACAGAAAGGTTGATATGTGGAACTCATTGCCATGGGAGGTATTGGAATTGGATACAATCAGTATGTTTAAGAAGCATTTAGGCCAGTGGGTGCTTTTTCCCTCCACTTACATACTGCCATAGGTGCACTGAGATTAGTAAGGTGGAATGTGAGTGGGAAGGGAAGGTTGAGAATCACTACTCTAGACCCAATTGTTACTGAAATATTTTGCTTGAGAAAAATTGTCATTGGCCCATTTCCTTTGGAGTTATGAAACCCTGCACATAACAAGTCAATGAGGGATGATTAAAACAGTGGTTTTCAAACTTTTTCTTTCCACCCACATCCCACCGTAAGCAATCCCTTACTAATCACAGAGCACCCATGGCATAGGGAATGCTTAAAGTGGGATGTGAGTGGAAAGAGAAAGGTTGAGAACCACTGATTTAGGCAGACACATCAGGCAGAGAAGGTTAGGATCCTACTGTGGCCAGGTTGAATGTTAGATGGGAAAAGAGCCCCTTTCTGTGCACTGTGACCCTCTTGTGCTCCAATCCCATGTCACTTTGAAAAACAACAACATTTTGTATTCTCTCATCATTTAACAAAAGTAATTAGAGCAGGATAAATATGTCCCAGGGCCAGGTTTATACCTGTTCCCACCAAAAATAAAGAGGCCACAGTTCCTTTAGGAACATAAAATCCATCCACTTTCCACAGTTCAAGGCAGCATGGCAAGGGCTAACACCACAGTGCCCCTCATCTCGGTGAGGTTGATTTGCTGTGTATGGTCCATCTCCAGTCGTTTAATTAGCAAAGACTTAGTAAGAGCCTTGGCAACAACACAGGACAAGTGCCATCTGCTGAAGCAATCACTATTATTCCATTGAAACTGTTTCCCCCGACGGTAGACTACAACCCCTGGAGTGATAATAAGGAGAGAATCTGTGCTACAACCTGTTTAGGAATGAAACTGGGAGCGGTTAGATAAAGAACACAAAACCTGTGAGGGGAGTCAACAGGATGTCTGATGGAGCAAACCTCAGGCGAAAAGCATCCTTCCTCATTCTTGATTTAGGCACTTCCTTCTCTCCTGGATCTGTCCTCCACTCTCAGTCCTGGACCTCTCATTTCTTCTTGTAACTTTGCGAACGTGGCATTTCCATGCTGATGCCAAGTTTTCAGGGCAAGACTGCAGCCGTGATCTCCCTGTTGATGGTCCATCCTTGTCGCCTTCCAGTGCAATGGAGAACACTAATAGCTCCCTTCAATGGTCGCAGGGAGAGTTGGTCTCTCCCTGAGATCTGACCAAGGGATATATTGTATTTTTATGTCTAACGATGAATGTGGATTCTAATGAGGAGAGGAATAGTTGCTTTGACCTGTTCTTTGTGAAGTGAGGTGCAACTTTATGCTCTTCCATCTCAGGCTGGCAACATTGACCTGTTGTTCCTCAATTGGTCTGCGGTTGTGGATTTGCTTATGTTACAATAATGGCTACATTTTCATCAGTTGTAAAGCTCCCTGGGATAACCTGAGCCTGCGCAAGGCACAATAACCACACGATTTTTTTGTTACTTTGGCAATCTGATTTTTTTTATTAAAAAAAGGATATTTACTGCACCACAAGCCAGCTGCAGTATAAAGCCCACCATTTGGAGCAGATCCTCTTCTCCCCTGAAAACGAACCCTAGCTCCACTCCAGGTTGTGTTCAATGGAAAACACCAGAAAGTCAATTGTAAGGTGGTGCATATCTGTCAGACTATCGCAATTTAAGCTTGTAATATATTTGTGATCAATTGTAGTGCAGGGCCTGCAGATTACTGAGAAGTGGCAGGTACCGTTTTATGCTCAGATAAACGACAGGCTGCAGACACTGTGATTGTAGTCAACCCCAAAATGCTGCAGCAACTCAGCTGGTTGATTCAACATCTATAGGAGACAACGATATATTTCTGACAATTGAGGGCCTGAAGAAAAAAATTAGAAAAGGCAGAAGCAGGATAGATATATCGGAACATCTCAGAATTCAAACAATGGGGGAGAAATCCAGACCAACAAAAGGTGATAAGGGACTAGGTAGAATTTATCATGTCTGTGCAAAAGGAGAGAGGGAATGGAGAGACAATGGGGGAAAGCAAAGTGGTTGGGGGTGGTTTTAAGCGGCATCCAGAGAAGTTGATATTAATGCCATCCGGTTGGAGGGTGCCCAGTTGAGAACCACTGTCCTAAATAAAGGAACATTGATTGAGTTAAATACAGAATCTATTCATCCCAAAAAGTAGGTGAAGACTACAGAGGAGTCACGACGCATCTTTAATTGCACGGTTTCTGCTTCCCTTTTTCTACTGTCCAAATTCCCAAATTTACAGCATCTTATTTAAGAGATTGAAGAGCTTCGGCCCCGGATTGACCACCATTTTACTTTCAATGGCTGAATGTGTTTGACCTGCCAGATGCTCCTACCTCGCATCTGACTGCAGCATTGCTATGACCATCCACATCCAGCAGCTATTGGGATTCAGCTTTCTCTTCACGCTCTGTCCTTTGCTGAGACCGCATGGAATTGTTCCATATTATTAGACTTACGACACTTTGGGCAAGTGGAAGGATAAGCGGCAGCTGAGTGAAAAGCAGCAGTATTTGATTGGACAGAAACTTCTCAAATATAGCCCCTTCAATGGAAGGTCTTTGAAATGGACACATGCTTTATAGTCTAACCAACTGAACGTCTAGCTGGTAGCTAAAGTTGGGACCATTAATTTCAATGTTAAATTGGAACGGACTGCAAGCCTCACCCTTTAAGGTAGAGTTGGCATGCGGCAAAAATACTTAAACTGTATGGACTTGACTCTTGTAAAAGGATCCAGAGAAAGTTCAGAAAGCGAGCTGTGTGAAGGAAGGGAAGGTTGAATATAGGAAAGTTATAGATCTGCTTCGCCCACTGCTCAACACCAGTGGTTCTCTTTTTCTTTCCACTCACATCCCACTTTAAGTATTCCCTATAGCATCAGTGCTCTGTGATTAGTAAGGGATTGCTTCAGGTGGGATGTGGGTGGAAAGAAAAAGTTTGAAAACCACTGTTTTAATCGTACCTCATTGACTAGTTATGTGCGTGGATTCATTACTCCAAAGGAAATGGGCCAATGACAATTATTCTCAAGCAAAATATTTCAGTAACAATTGGGTCTAGAGCAGTGGTTCTCAACCTTCCCTTCCCACTCACATTATGCAATCCCTTATTAATCACAGAGCACCGATGGCACTGGGATACTTAAAGTTGTATGTGAGTTTGGAGGCAGTTTGAATTCTACTGCTCTAATCTCAGTAATAGATTAACTGAATGATCAGAAAGTGTGTGTATATATGATCTTGTGTGAGATTGTGAATGTGTGTGTGAGAATTTGTGCATGTGAGAGAGATTGTGTGTGTGAGAGAGGGGGATGGTGTGTGTGATTGTATATGTGTGAGAGAGTGTGTATGTGTGTTTGTGATAGTATGTGTGTGAGATTGTGTATTTGTGATTGTGTATGAGAGAGTGTGTGTGATTGTGTGTTGGTATGAGAGAGAGAGTGGGTGTGTGCTGAATGACCAAGAGTGGACAATTGAAATTTACAAGATCCAGAGAGGGGACAGGTGCCTGGACAGGGTGGGTGGGGAGAGGCCGATTCCTCTGGTGGGAGAACACAGACCGGGGGAGGGGGCAAACTACAAGGGGAAATGATCTCTCTTGGGGTGGGGGTCCAGTCTTCATTGCTTCTTCGGTAAGGAGGGATGAGGGATTAGTGTGGATGAGAGGCTTGTGGAGGCCACTGAGTGTGGAGAAGGACCGACGGGCTCCGAGATCACGGAGATCTCCGAGATCTGCTCCGATTTCTGTTGATCCAGCCCAGGATTTGGGTCCCATCCCACGCTCAGATATTTTTGAACACCAGGAATTCCCAGCCCCCCCAACCAGCCCCCTCTCTCCGCCAGTGGCCAAGACTTTGTGCAGAGACGGTCGGAGCGAGGTTTACTGCTCCAGAGCCGGCCGGCCGGGGAGTGGGGGGCAAGAAGGGCTTCACCGACCTTGTCCGTCTCCAGCGCTCGACCTCGGTTGCAGCTCGCAGGGAGGACGCGCTGGCGACCGATGAACGGAGTTGTCTGTCACAGGGACCGAGGGCCACTGAGACACGCTGTTCTGCGCGGCGCGCTATCCAGGCAGCACAACCTCAGCAGAGCAAGGCGGATCGTGCTGGGATAGAACAGTGAGGGGCGAGGGTTTTGGGGGGCGGGTGGGTGTGTGCTGAATTTTCCATAACCGCGCTGTACACACCGCGCTGCAAGCAATGCTAACCCTAACCCTAAGCAGAATCACAGTCGGGAATGAGGAATGAGGAAGCGTACACGAGGGAGATGGAAGTAATTTATAGCAATATTTGCATTGCAACGCTGCTGCAAAACAAATTTTGTGACAGGTTTATGACAATAGATTCTGATCCTGAAGCGGGTATGCTGGCAATTGAAACTCTGACCAATGGCTGGAACTGGTTCATGATGGAGATGGATGCATTCATGCCAATCAAAGAGGGAGAATCTGAGAGGAACCAAGGACAATGTAAAGACAATGGAGCGGGATGAGTGCAAATGGATGCTTGATAATCAATACTGACTCAACAGACCATGGACCCTGCTTCCATGCTGCATGGCTCACTGAGAAGGTAATGTCAGGTGGCAAGAACAATGACACCCTGTTTTAGACTTTGTCCAAATTTAAAAAAAATAAGTTTAAAAAATTTAGGCCATACAGCACGGTAACATGCCCATTTGGCCCATGAGCCAGTGTTGCCAATTTATGCCCTATTGGCCGACATTTTGAAGGTAGGAAAGAAAATGGAGCCCTCAGGGAAAACCCATGCAGGCACGGGGAGGACATGAAAATTCCTTACAGACAGCATAGAAATCGAACCCCAGCCCTAATTGCTGGCACTGTAAAGGCATTGTGCTCACTGCTACCCCAACTGTGTCCTATTAAATTGAATCCAGAAGTGACACATAGCAGAAATCTTTCCTCTCGCTGGATATTAGAGTCAGTAGGTCATAGGGAGATAAGGCAGACCCTTCAATCCACGGAGTTGACGATGGCCATTAAGTCCCCATTTACACAAGTTCTCTCACATTCTCATCAATTTCCTCCAAATTTTACAGCACAACTGCGTAATAACGGCAAAATAACTGGCCAATTGGCTTACTAGCTCACACCTCTGTGTGTATAAAGAAACTAGCGGAAAACCATGCAGTCAAAGGGAGAATGTGCGTGCTCCACACAGGCTGGACCCAAAGCAGTCGGGCCAAATAAAAAAAAATCCCCAGCTCTGTTGAAGACCACCACCAAGTCTACCTCTGCTCACATTTTTTTTTCTCTCCAATTTCACTTTAAAGGGTGGAATCAGCCTAATGGGCACAATGGAGATGGGTGATAGCTGAGATGTTAAAGTTCTGTTTGGAGCATCAAAGTCTACATGTGGATGGGAGCGATTGTGCAGAATTTAGCAGATAGAGATGTTAAGGCACCCTGAGCCTCTTTCTCCAAAGACTTTTGTAGTTGTCACTGACTGCACCAAGTTGAGAAGGTATATGATCTGTGTGGATGTTTGGACTTGTACTCTTGCCTCACTCTCTTATCGAACTCCACACAGAAGCTGAAATAACTTTAGATTTAACAACATCAAAATATACAGAGTGATCATATCCGCTTCAGCTGGGTGTAAGATGTAAAGTATGTTAATAACTCAGTGGTATGTTTATATTTGTAATTACGGGTGATGGGTTGGTCCCAGTTGGATAATGTGTCAGTGTTACTGCCTTTCTTCTCAGTAACCAAAGCATTAAAATGCCATGAAAGGCTAGAAAATCCCCCTGTTCCAAATTGGGGTTTGGGCCACCTGATTCATTCTATTCCCAATGCAACCTTGGACTAGTCGCTTCTTGTCCTTTCTACCCTGATGCTCAACAAGTTTAATGAATTTGCATGACATAATAAGACCCCTGAAAATAAATATCGCAAAGAATATCTGTGAGTTTTGGCATGTGTAACCCTGACCCAGATTTATTCATTGTAGCCTTGACAAAGTGACTAAGTCAATACAGTAAATTTAACATCATCCAGGTCACAGAGGTCGTCGGATTGGCTCACAATACATCATCCACTCCCTTCACCACTGCCACACAATTAATTTACAAAATGTATTGCTGCTTGGAATCTTCTGCAGCAATCACCAAACCTGCGAGGCAGAATTACCACTTATTTGGTCAGGCAAAAATAAAAACTCTACGTGGCGTATATTGACAATAAAGGAAGTTTATTTCCATAAGAATTGGTGAAGCAGTTGTGCTTAACATTGTCTGGTGGAATTATCTTGAAAGCTATTTAATTTAATTTCTAATATTTATTGAAAACTTTTTTTTCTTCTTGGACACCGGTCCTGAATGTCAAACTTCACATAATTGGCTTTCAGATTACTTGATGCAAGTTTGAGCATGGCTGAACTGAAATGTTTCCTTGATGTGAGCCTATTTTTTTTTTCATGGGTTGACTTTATTTTCATACAGGGATGCAATGCACAAAATGAAGCGAGAATCTCAGCAGTTCACGCAGCATCCGTAGGAAGAGAAGGGTAACCGATATTTTGGGCCTGGTTCTTTTGTAAGGTACAAGATGACAAAGTGCACAGGCCTGAAACAAGGCATTTCCCTTTACTCCCTATGACCTGCTGCATTTGCCCTGCATAGTGTGTATTGCACTTGACCCCAGCATCTGCAGACTTGTTTAACAATACAGGGTTTTCAGATCAGGCATGATTTTTTTTTAAATTATTCCCCACGGAGAAAGCAATACAGGTCGAGTACCCCTTATCCGAAATGCGTGGGATCAGAAGTGCTTCAGATTTTGGAACACTGTTTAAATAATGCACTCATTCACTCAGAATTAAAGATAACGTGCAATCACATACAATACAAATATTTATGCATGCACAAATTAACTGATGTAGACATATATTGAAAAGTCTACACTCAATAATGCGTTATTTACGTCCGCTATGTTCCATTTTCTGATTGTGATTTCTGGTCAAAAAAAGTTTTGGATCATTGGATATTCAGGTAAGGGGTACTCAACCTGTATTTGTTAACTGTTACTGCCTTGAAAGCACTATGAATTTTAGAGCACTGTTGGATGGTGGCATTCATCTGAAACGGTTCTTTTGGATCAGAAGGCATTTGTAACAAATAGCTGTAGCAAGAACAAAATGCTTCGATGATCTGTGACCCCGCCCCCCTGAAGTTATCATGAATTTCTCACTAATGTTTACCCACATGACTTGTATTTTTATTACTGATAGTCCAATTTAGAGTGACTTGTGGAAAATATGGAGGATTCTCATGCATTTTATTTATTCCACGAAGTTGAACATTAAGATGGAACAAAGTAACAGCAGTAGGTTCCATCACTGCATTGAATTTCAAACAAGAGAGATGGAAGTAGCCTTGAGAGTGTAGATTAATTCTTGAAACATTTACTAGTCATTCCATCAAAAACAAAATCAACATTTTGCGTGCCTAATGTCCATCAATGTGAACAAATTTGATGTTGTTAGCAGGGTGCTACTGGCAATTAGATTAGGAGGATGGGGAAATAAAAAGAGAAGGATAAGCTCACACCACTAGTGTGGGTTGCCACCGAGGTGTTTGTCAATACCTCAAATCCTCATCAGAATATCCCTGGAATCTGTTGTTTGATAGGAGCCATTTATCAGTGCCGGAACTGATCTTCATTTAATGACAGTGGATGGTTTTAGCAAATAGTTGTTTCCCCACAGATGTTGTCACACACATCGCTGTCCTAATTATTGATTTTAACTCTCTCTTCCATGTGACGGTGCAATGGCAACATAACTGATTACAGCAACTTGTTTATTCTTCACATATTATGTTTTCCAGGCGGATGACCGTTATCTGCTCCACCTCAACAGGAGGCATTCCAGGCGCTCCCACACTATTGACGGGGTGGGGGGTTGGTGTGTGTGTGTGTGTGTGTGTGTGTGTGTGTGTGTGTGTGTGTGTGTGTGTGTGTGTGTGTGTGTGTTTTGTATATCTGTGGGTGTTTGTGAGGTGTGTGGGTGTGTGTAGAAGACGAGCTGATCTCCAACAGTCATAAAATTAAAGATGGCACATTATTTTCAACATTTTAAGCAAGATTAGTGTATTAATTTTGTTTTGTATAATTTTAGAGTGGGGGAAAAAAAAGGAAAGGAGCAGCATGCAAAGGTTTGGGCACCAGAGATAACTTTTACCTCAGACCTTAATTAGCTTGTCAGATTGTTCACAGTCATTGCTAGGAAAGGCCAGGTGATGCACAATTTAAAGCTTTAAAAATACCCCGATCTCCCCTATGTTAGCCCAACAATCAGTAGCCACGGGCTCCTCTAAGCAGCTGCCCAGCAGTCTCTTAATATTAAAATGAATGATGCCCCTAAAGCTGGAGAAAATTGTAAGAAAAGCATTTTTAGGTGGCAGTTTCTCAGTTAATAATGTTAAAAAACTTAAAAATTATGTTTCGTGTTCTCAGTTGTCTCTCGACACCATCAAATTCCTTTCTTTGCTTAACCAAGTTCTCACTGAGGTCTTGAAATACACAGCACTTTTCCACCCTCCCACTTGACTGCACCATTATTTTCTCTGGCACGTTCGACCGCTGCTTTTAGTGTTGCCTCCCAATCCAGAGAACTCAAAAAATCCCACCAGAACCGATCGTGGTCTTTGATCATCTGGTCTTCTGAGGCCAAGAGGCCGGTGGGCTCTCTCAATGAGCAAGTTTTCTCAACATTTGTGGAATCCATTCGTGAAAGAACCCCACCAGATCATTCCCTTTATTTTAGTCCGATGAAACAGACATTATTCCTTCTGCTGGAACTCTCCATATGAACGATTTTATCCAGCAGTATTTATTTATCCAGTTTCCATGCGGTTGTATTTTTATTTCAAGGCCTTCAGGTTTTCCCTGAGCCACTGTCAGTTCATTTTCGACCTGGTCCACTTGAGTCGTCAGGTTTTCAAGTGCTGTCACCATTACTGATATTTTGTCTGCCACCTCCCTCAGCACATTTTCTACCTTAGAAAGATCATCTACTCAATGGCTTCATTGATTCCAGCAACTTTTGCAGATCGGGTGTCAACAATCCCCCCGCCCCCAACCCCCCCCCCCCCCCCACCCTTGCCCACACCATCTATATGAATCTGCTCAACATCATCATGGCACCACTTTCTTCACCACTCCCTCATGGACTTTCTGTCGACGATCTCAGCGATGATTTCGAACTTCTTCAGCCCTAGTTTTTTGGGTCTCATTTTTCTTACCTGCCATTTTCTATTTTTAGTGTGTAAAACTTTTAATCTGGTAACACTGAATCGTCTTTTTAAATCACTCTTCTCAGAGAGCTCTTTTAACCGACATCTGGCTAAATCCTTCACGTGGCCATGCCCCCACCCTGTGTCGCATCAATTTCAAGCCCACGTGTCATCACCGAATTTCTGAACTTTGAACTGGAACTGCCATCCCAGAATTGAGGCTTAAGGTATTCCACACACACCAGTATATTCATGCATAGAATTCAAGTTAGATAACTGTATATAACTTTAGTTAAGTTAGTTAAATTAGAGTAAGTGTTGTATAATTGTTGATTAATAATTAAAATATTATTTTAAATATTTAACACCATCTGGGCTAACCTTTATCACTGCTATTGTGTATGTAACAGTATATCTATATATAGAATCTTTTCATTAATTTATCAACATCACTATCTTGAAAATGGTTTTAAAAATTAGAATTTTCACAAAACCATATTTCCATTGGTCAGGTCATCCATAACTTGAGAAATTCCTGCAGCCTTGAGATGTCTATTGTAGATGGACGTGGTCTCTGAAAGAGAGCTGAGCTCACTAGATCATGCCAGGTTTGAGACCCTCATCTTCAAACACTCCTCTGTTGGCATGAGCATTTTCAACATTGATGGCTGCCTTCTCCTGAGATATAGGAAGTGGTCCACCTTTTTTCACCTTCTCTCTCACTGCCCTCCCTCTGGTGTCCCTGCTGCTGCCTGGCTTCATGACCACGTGATCACTCAGACTCACTGCCCCAGCCACGCAGCCTTCCTGACTACTTCTCTATATTGTCATCTTGTGCTACACGCTTTTCAATTCAGTTTCCAGGTTTCCTAATTTGGGCCCCACAAGGATCTCAGGTACTTGTGCTACATTGAATGTGGCACTCTTTGTCCCCTTTTCCAGGCAGGTTGCCAGCGGGTAGTGTTGTACATTGGGAGGGCCTTTGACTTGTGGGTTTTGGGCGTGAGGCCCATCCTCTCTTGTGCTTCATTGAACAGTCAGTGAAGACCTGGACTTCATCCTGCATAGACATGGGTAGAAGCATGGATTTTGCAGCACGACCATGGTGGTTGGTGTGACCTTAACTCTGGAACAGTGGGTGTCATCAGTTGATTAGATTCCCATTTGTCCTAAGGATTACTTCAACCCAAAATGAAGCAATGTTATCCCTTGACAAAAGCGACTAATTGAAACCGTTTGTTCAGTTGCTGTTTGTGGGAGTTTTCTTGGCACAGGTTGGGGTGGGGGGGGGAGGAGTTTAGGCTAGGTGGAGAGAGAAAAGAAGTAGGAACTGGAATAACTAGTAAAAGGGGAGGGGAGGGAGGAAAGGTAAGCCGATTAATGCAATGCAGTGAACTCAATGCTCATGCCCTGGGGTTGGAGGGTGCCCAAACGCAAAATGAGGTGTTGTTCCTCCAATCTGTGGGTGGTCAGGGTGGGGTAGAGTGAAAGGCCATGGACAGACATACGAGCTTGAGAGTGTGACTCAGAGTTGAAATGTTGGCTATGGGGAGGTCGCGTTTGTTGCGAACGGAGAAGAAGTGCTGGGCGAAGTAATCTCCTAATCTGCGACCGGTCTCGCCGATGTAGAGAAGGCCACCAAATCCTCATAGAATGGAACCAATGAGCAATGTAATGAGTCCGGAAAGGTTACGTCCTGGGCTAACTGTATAGGTGGTCTCACCGGATCCTGTCAAGTGAGAGTCGATTACCTGCTCTAGCATGTCTGGTGTCTGCGCAGTGCCCGGGCTCGACCTCAGAGGCTGAAAGGACACATCTGTGCAAACCACGACGACTCCACTGAAAGAAAACCTTTCCAAAGTGGCCGACGTTATTGCAGCTGAATGCTGAGAAATGTGTGCTGACTCAGCCAAGAACTGTTAGAGCTTGGAACTGGATTCCAAGAAATGGCTAATTTAAAGGAGCTGTACACTATTAAGTTTCTGAAACTTAAAACAGATCTGACCAGAACTGAAATCCAACTTGAATGTGGAAGACAGAAAAATATTAGCCAAAATGCTCAGCTGCTACGTTTTTAACAAATTATTTATTCTCATGGAGTTGGAAATACCAACATTTATTGCCTGTCTATAATTCTCCCTGGAGTTTGTCATTGGAAAGCAACCACCTGCAGGCACACATCAACCAGGCTGAGTCAGATGGTGGATTTCCTTCTTCAAAGAGCAGAGGTGAATCCAAAGGGGTTTTACGACATTCTGGTAACTTTGTGGCTATTGTTACGGAGGACAGCAATATTGTTAATAATTCCACATAGTTTATTTCTCAGTTACCAAGGTGGGATTTGAGCTCGCGACTCTGGACCATTGGTCCAGAATTCCAGCTGCTTGTCCACATTGATCTGACTACGATGTTGCTGCTTCCAGGTTCCAGTAAGGGGATTCTCACTGCGTGGCGGTGAGTCCCAGGGCTGGGAATAACTGAGCAGTACCTGCCTTCCAGATGAACGGGGTCCAAAGTGGATGGTCAGCTATGTCTCACTCCTCTCAGTCACCAGGTAGTGGGTTCAAGTCCCGTACTGGAGAATTTACCACAAAGTTGTGATGGATGTTCCTGTGCAGTTGCCTGAGAGGGTGTGTCAGTGGAGGACACTTTTAGGTGCAAAGTGAGGACACGTTTGATAAAAAAAACTTCATGTTGCAACATTCATGTTCAGCACAAAGTTCATTACTTTTTGAGTGTGGTCAAAGCAATAGGCAACATGTGCACAGTTATTCAATACATATTCCTGTTTTAATGGGCAAGGAATAAACTCCTTGTATACAAATTCACTGTTTATATCCACCAGGAAGTGCAAACAGAGCCTCCAATCCAAGTCTTGCTTGAAAAACATTAGACCATCATCCAAGACTTTTATACTCAAAACTTTGAATTGAAACTTGAACATCATAATACAAACTCAGAGATGAGAGTGGGTCAAAACTGTCCCTCAGATGGTCTTTAACAATTATGTGGCCTGATATCAAAAGCAAACTTCTCCCTTTACCCCTCTCTCTCTCGCTTTCTCACTCTCCTTTCTTTTTCTTTTGCTATTTAATTATTTCTCCTATGTATAGAATGTGCTAAACCAATCTGTGCCAGAGAAAAGCACTGCTGTGTTTTGTGTCATTCAGTTTCCAGAACTCCTTCCCTGGCTGCAATGAGAGGTCATTGACCTGAAGAACTCATGCTGTTACTCCCTGCTCAGATGCTGACCGACCGATCACATCCTTCTGTAAGCATTTTCTTTTTTGTTGTTTGGATTTCCAGCATCTACTGATTTTGTGTCTCAGTTTGTGTTCAATAATTTCTGACTGAGTGTAACTATTAGAATATATTACAGCCTTGATGCATTGTCACTTACAGTTGTTTAGTTTGAAAATAGTCACCCTCAAGTAAAGCTGGTTCTGTTCTTAGTTTCATCCAATCAGAGAAATGGTACTAATTAGTCCCAGAGACTCGCTGTGGTGCTGAGATTCAAGTATTGATGCCTGCAGCAGTCACAGTGAGGTGAAACTCAGTATAACTGAGTAGGAACACACACATGCAGAGGATATGCAAGACACTTTGAGTAGACTCAGCCATTCACCCCAAATGTGGACCCGAAGGAGTTTATCCTAAAGGTGAACAACATCAGTAAATTTCCAGGGAAGGACATAGAACAATGGTACAAGGGGGCGATGGTGATTTTGGTGCTGGTGGTCGGGTTCAAGATATGTGAAGCTTTGGTGAGACTAGTAGCACCATGAATTGTGGACAAGGTCTTTAATGAGGATGCGACATATTCGTAGAGCTCCTGACCCACAGCTCCAGTCACCTGGGTTCAATCCTGTTGACTGGTACTGTCTGTGTGGAGCTTTCCCTGTGACTCTATGAGTTTTACATCCCAAAGCCATTGGTGGGTTGGTTGGCCACTGTAAAATGCAGCTAGTGTGTAGATGAGAGTTGGGGTGAATATATCTCAGTGGGCAGGAGGATCTTTTCTGTGCTATATGACTACATTTTGATGACTTCAGTCTGTGCCCTCAGAAGCTTTTTAAAGAAGTTCTCTCCTATACTCACTGAGTCCTCTGGTCTGGCCTACCCGAGCACAGCTGTGGCATTTTCCCTGACAAGCAAGGCCACTCCTCCCCCTTTCATCCTCCCCATTCTATTGCGTCTGAAGCAGCAGATAATGGAACATTGAGCTGCTAGTCCTACAACCATGGTTGCACACTAATGGTCACAATTCGACGTGCCAATGCATGTTCTAAGCTCGTCTGCCTTTCCTACAATACTCCTTGCATTGAAATAGATGCACACAAGAACATTTCCACCATGTACAACCCGATGACTTCTAACGGTGCAAGCAATTTTTCATATGATCTTTTCCCTCCTCCACTCCTCTAGCACTCTGGTTCCCACTCCCATACAAATCTAGTATAAACCCACCAGGGCAGCACTAGCAAACCTTCTGACAAGAATATTAATCCTCTTCCAGTTCAGATGCAAACTGTCCTGTCAGAACAGGTCCCAGCTTCCCTGGAAGAGAGCCCAATGATCCCAGAACCCTCCTGCGCCACGTCTTTAGCCACATGTAAAGCTGCATTATCCTCTTATTTCTAACCTCACTAGCACGTGGCACAGGTAGCAATCCTGAGATCACTACCCTGGTGGTTCTGTCCTTCAAACTAGTGCCTAACCCCCTGTACTCCTCTTGCAGAACCTCCTCACCCTTCCTGTCCACATCATTAGTCCCATGACATCTGGCTGCTCATCCTCCCTCCTAAGAATGCCGTGAACTCAATCGGAGATATCTCAGACCCTGGCACCAGGGAGGCAACATACTATCCAGGATTCTGATCTCTTCCACAGAACCTCTTATCTGTCTGCCTAACTATAGAATCCCCCATCACTACAGATCACCTCTTCTCCTTCCTTCCCTTCTTAGCCTCAGGACTAGACTCCATGTCAGAGACCTGTTCGCCATGGCTTGTCCATGGTGACCATCTCTTCCCCCCCCCCCCTCCCCAACAGTATCCAAAATGATATACGTTATTGAAGGGAATGGCCAAAGGGGTGCCCTGGACTGCCTGCCTGTTCCCTTTCCCTCTCTTGACTGTCACCCATCTACCCTCCTCCGGTCTCCTAGGTGTGATAGTGTCTGTGTAACTCCAGTCAGTCACCCCCTCTTCCTCCCAATGATCTAGAGTTCATCCAACTCCAGCTCCACTTCCTTAACTTGGCTTGTCAAGAGCTGCATCTGGATGGACTTCTCACAGATGAAGTCATCAGGGATACTAGTGGCTTCCCTGGCAACCCACATTCTGTCTTGGCCGCCATTCCCACTGCCTAAGACTAGAGGGGAAAAATATTTTATATATATATATATCCTAACGAGGTTTTACTGTATATAGGATAGGACATGTACTAGAAGGACCGAACTGGCCTGTTTCTGTGCTATAATTGTTATATGGTTATAAAACCTGCCCTTACCTGTACCTATCTGGTGAATCCTTTTTGTTCCTCAAATAGGGTGGCCCTTTCTTACATCAACTCCGGCACTACCACCTCAGCCTCTTCGCATTGAACTAAGCCCTTCCACTCTGAATCAGCACACTCCCTCAGTCCCTCATTTTTATAGTGATGTTTGGATCATCTGACCTCAATTGCCCAATCAACTTATTTGCTGAGTCTTACCCTTTCCGACCCTTTTATCTTGAACTCGATTGCCCATTCAACTGCTCTGTGAGCTCAGTTTTTAAACATTTAAGAAGAATTTGGACAAGTACATGGATAGAAAGGGAATGGAGGGCTTATGGACTGGGAGCAAGTCAGTGGGACTAGGCAAAAAAAATTCAGCCGAAAGGGCCTGCTTCTGTGCTGTAATGTTCTATACTTCTGTATTTAAATGAAGTAAGTCAATGTAGTGCAGTGGTTCTCAACCTTTTTCTTTCCACTCACATACCATTTAAAGTATTCTCTATGCCATCAGTGCTCTGTGATTAGTAAGGGATTGCTTAAGGTGGGATGTGGGTGGAAAGAAAAAGTTTGAAAACCACTGTTTTAATCATCCCTCATTGACTCGTTATGTGCACGGTTTCATAACTCCAAAGGAAATGGGCCAATGACCATTTTTCTCCAGCAAAATATTTCAGTAACATTGGGACTAGAGCAATGATTCTCAACCTTCCCTTCCCCCTCACATCCCACCTTAAGCAATTCCTTACTAATCACAGAGCACTGATGGCACAGGGATTACTTAAAGTGGGATGTGAGGGGGAAGGAAAAAGGTTGAGAATCACTGATGTAGTGGGTCCAATATGTGAAGTAGCAAAGTGATAGTGTGAGGCAGCAGGACAGAGGACAAGGTTTTGAATTGCAGACAGGAGAGTCTGCTCTGCCCCAGAAATCATGACTGATGAATTTTTCCTTTCGTTCCTGCTATTCTCCTCATAACCTTTGACTCTCTTACCATTTAAATTTCATTTACACCATTGTAAAAGCACAATTTTAACCAGTGGGACACGTACACTCAAATAACCTTGTACACTTTTGGAGGGCGGGAGAAAACCAAAGCAGGTCATGGGAAGAATGTACAAATTCAATACAGACACCATATCCTCTAACCACTGGTGAGAAAGAAACCTTATGTCTTTTCTGCTCTCCACAGAGACTGATTGATCTGCATCATTTTCTGTTTTTATTTTAAGTTACCAGTATCTGCATTTTTTTTTTTTTTTTTAACTTCTTACCATATGTATTTTCTACACAAATTCATACCAGCTGACCTCAAGAATGCCATGACTGTTACATTTCTGGTGGAATTGCATGGTGTTGATTGAATTTGAGAATGAAATGCCTGGGCCACCAAGGTAGAAGAGGAGGGTTTGTCCACAATTATCAATGTTACAGACGACATACCACAGCTGAAACACACAATATGGCAACACTGGAAGATCATAAGCAATGGTAGATCATAGATGGGTCCCCAAATTGTCCTATATGCCCAGCACTGCAGGATTGCAATAGACACATTTGGAATGAAAGGATGTGTCACAAATGGGTGGATTCAGAGCAAAGATGTCGAAAAGGGTGAAGGTTGGTTCAGGAATTGGAAAAGGAAAGCTAGGAAGACAGTGTGTGGAGTCAGAGGCAGGGAGGCAATCAAACTGGGGCCTATCGTCCTTGAGGTTGTGATTATTTAGCAGTGTGCCAAAGGCATTGTTTTATATTATTCATTTGAATCATTCATTTGAATGATCAGAAGTTTGTCCATCTGAAGTTTGTATTGCATGGTCAAAGATACAGCGATAAATACATTAAGACCAAAATTATGTCAAGTTCAGTGTCACACATACCAACAGTTAGTGAGAAAATTTGATTGGTCAGCAGTCTAGCCAGATAGTCAAAACATAGCACAAGAAGTTAAACAGGGCAGAGTCACAGGAAGAAATCGATTAGTAGAGAGCAAAGGCAACATATTTACTTGTAATGGATTCATATAGGGTGTAGAAAAAGAGACAACTCACAGAAATGTCTTCCAGCATTTATTTGCTCCCCTTTAAAAGACAAAATAACACAACTATTGCCTTCTGAGTTTCCTTCCTTTTCTCCCTTAGCAAGTAACAAGCAGTCTCTTAATTCTTTTCATCAGCTACATACAGATACTTTATTGTGACATTTCAATATGAGCTTAACTCAGTGTACAAGGTATTAACCAGGAGCTTTTAAGATTTCCCCAGGAAAACATTTCGTATTTTAAAATTCTTTCAAATTATTTTTTTTTTTAAACTGTTCAGGGACAAAGCAAAAACAGTGGCACCTGGTGGGCAAGTTAAAAACTGCAGAGAGAAACTAACAGGCCAAAAATTATTCATTTAACAAGGACATTCTGTACCTTTCGAAGACAAAATAATTCAACCATCGCCTTCTTCTTCCTTTTTGCCCCCTTTTCTCTTAAGCTTGCAAAATAACAGAATTTATACTGTGAAATCTCAGCAAAGCTTCATTGATCACATGCCTAGCTCATGGTAATTGAGTCAAAACACCACAAAGATAAAAAGAAATCAAGAAAACTTACATTAATGGTTAAAACAATACAAAACCCACTATAAACAACAGTAATATTAGTAATGAACAATATACATTAAGAATGATAACATAATTCATTTTCCAAAGAAAACATTAAAGTAGCCCAGCAACTAAGTCCCCCCCCCCCCCCACACACACACACACACACTTACCCTAAGCAGGTAACAAGTAGTGTGAGGAACAGAAAGGGAGGGGCTTAGGAGGTACAAAAGAGGTATGCACCACAAAACTCATTCCCACCAGAAACATTATTAAAATAACAGTAAATGTAAATACTTCATTGAGATAAAATCCACAAATACAGAATAGAGAATAAAATTGCACAAACCTATTTTAATTCTGCAACACAGAGATAGTTGTCAGGTGACACTTGGCAGCTCCAACAGAATGTTTCTAGCCCAGTGATTTTCAAACTGCCCCCCCCAACTCACATCCCACTTTAAGTATTCCCTGTGCCATAGGTGCTCTGTGATTAGTAAGGGATTGCTTAAGGCAGTGGTTCCCAACTTTTTTTATGCCCCGCACCCCTAAAAAATTTTAATATATTCTCGCACCCCTTAAAGTAATAATTTATTTAAGAATAAAGGTGAAGGTGACCAAAACAAATTTGTATAATCAATTTTTAATAATATATAAACAAAAATGAAACATATGGAAAAGAAAAAAATTGCAACAAATTAAAAGTTGCATAAACCCTACCAAAAAATTCAATTTTCACCCATGCATGAAATTTCTTTAAAAAAATTAAAGAACTAATGTTCAGATGTTCATAAGCCAATTTAAATTTAATGACTCTTTTGTTCCTGTTTATTGCTGAAGAGTTTTTCAAAACGTGGCACTTTGATGCTGATACCAATCCGCGCGTCTGCCTGGGCACCCAAGCGATTTCTAGATTTTGTCTTGATTGACAAAAGGGCACTAAATCCAGACTCGCATCAGTATGTCGTCGCGAATGGGATAAGCACAGTTAATGCTTTTTCACAAAGTCTTGGAAACATGTCCATTGCCGAACACCAATATTGTTCCAAAGTTTTGCTTTCAAACTCCATTTCAAGAACACGATTTGTGCACAGTTCAATAAAAATCTTCCTTCAGCTCTTCATCATCCAACATATTATCCAAATTGAAGGAGTATGGATTTATAATCCATTCTTCAGAAGTTTCCAGTTCTGCTCCTCCAAAATATCCATCAAATGACTTTGATAGTATTTCCAAATGATTCATAATTTCTTCACACACACTTGGAATTAGGGACTCATCGTCATCAACCTTTTCTTCGAGTGATGGAAAATTTGAAAGATTCCCCCTTTTTACTCATCGACACCAAAGATGTAACTTTTCTTTGAAAGCATTTAACTTTTCGCAGCATTTCAATGTTTATGTTTTTCCCTTGAATAGATACACTCAGGTCATTCATAAGAGTGAAAGTATCACTCAAATAGGCTAGCATTTGGTTGAATTCTTGTGATTCCATTTCTCCGGGCAGATCATAGTCGCGTTCCTTCAGAAAAGCTTTGACTTCTTCTCGCAGTTCGAAGAAGCGCGTTAAAGCTCTCCCACGTGACAGCCAGCGGACTTCCGTGTGGAAAACCAAAACTGAATGCTCACTTCCAAAATCTTCACAAAGCGACTTGAAGAGGCAGTGGTTCAGAGCACGACCCCTAATCCAGTTGATGGTCTTCACAGAAGTGTCAAAGACCTTTTCCAACTTTGGAGGCAATGTTTTTGATGCCAAAGCATATCGATGAAGAAAACAGTGGGTACCTTCCAAGTGCGGAATCTCTTGTTTCATCAGTGCAAAAAATCCTGATTTATTTCCTAGCAGAACTAATAATTTGGATATCTAAGTCATATTTCGCACAGAAGTCCTTCACACACTGGAAGACATCTTCTCCTTTTGTGGTTGTTTTCAGATCTTCACAGAACAGGAAATCTTCCATTATGACACCATCATGGACATACCTCACTAATGCGATGAGTTGACTGCAATTTGCAACATCAGTTGTCTCGTCCAACTGGAGAGAGATTTTCAAGGGACTAACCCTGATATCTGCGATAACTTGGTCCAAAATGTCCAAACTCAAATCACCAATTCGGCTCTGAATAACATTATTTGATAACGGCACTAATTTAAGCTTGTTTGAGGCTTCTTTTCCCAGAACAATTGTTGCCATTTCTAATGCACACGGTCTTATCACCTCTTCTGCAATTATATGGGGCTTCTTGGATTTGGCTACTTTATACGCCACGTGGTATGAAGCCATCAGCAGTGGTTTGTCAGCAGATATAAAACCTAATTTTGGAAGGGTTGCTCGAGAATCAAAGCGGGCCCTTTTAGCTTTCAAAGATGCAACATCATGGCCTGCAACATCTGCTCCCCCACGCCGGTTGTTGAAGTGTTTGGATTTGAAAAGACAGCGTCACAAAGCATGCACTCGGGTTTTTGCAGATCGTCAGTTGTTCCAGTGCAAGTGAAACCAAACTGCACATCATCATCATTCCATTTCCTTTTCTTTGACATAATGAAGGGTTAATTAATAATTTACATAACACAAATAAATAATAAGAAATAAAAATCTAATATATTTCGCTACAAAACATGAAACAAGTTTGGCCCCCATTCTAAATGTCCCGATTTTAAAAAAGTTATAGGGCGATGCCATTTAAAAGGAAACAGTGCGTCGAAACGCGCTAAAATTCATAGAGAATCTCATTCTATTGAATAGAGAAAAAAGAGGACATCCCCATCTTTAATTTGGACTTTTAAAAAATCTATATTTTCATCTTGAATATATAGGGCTGTACCGTTAATATAAACAAAAAAACTGAAATGCTATCTCGCACCCCTGGATGGGAAACCCTGGCTTAAGGTGTTACGTGGGTGGAAAGAAAAAGTTTGAAAACCACTGTTTTATCGTCCCTCATTGACTCGTTTTGTGCAGGGTTTCAGAACTCCAAAGGAAATGGACCAATGACAATTTTTCTCAAGCCAAACATTTCAGTAACAATTGGGTCTAGAGCAGTGGTTCTCAACCTTCCCTTCCCACCCACATCCCACCTTAAGCCATCCCTTACTGATCACAGAGCACCGATGGCATTTGTGCGTTGGGTCTAGGAAAGAATCTCGGAGATAATGAACTTAACCCTCTCCACCTCTAATCCTCCAATGATCACCTGATTGTAAACCTCTGTCCATTCCTTTGTCAAGCGGAGAGAAAGAACGGGTTAGCTTTCAGCTGAAAGTGCAGAGTAGTAAAGGTTGGGGCCAGGGTGGCTGTAACACCAGCATTGTTTCTCTTTCCACAGACACTGCCCAGCCTTGCAAGGATTCTCTGGTTTTGTCTCCAACAGCAGCAATTTTTCTATTCCTGCACTCGTGAAGGTGCATTCAATTGTTGAAGAGTTGATCAAAGTGACTAAAGATGCTATGGCATTATTTCAACGACAACCATTCCTTCCTCTCCTCTTGTCCTCCTCAATGTTGGGTTTGCTTTATTACCACAAGGCACTGCCAGCACCTCTGTATTGGTGAGTTACCAGGATGTGAGCCTTTGAGACATGAGAACTGAAACATGAAAGTCAGTGATTGTATTAAAAACACCCCGAACTCAGCTGGTCTTTTCAGCGTCCAAAGGAGACAAAGATATATTCCTGACATTTCGGGCCTGAGCCCTTCTTCAAGGAATAAGCCAAATGCAGGAAATCTCAACAAGTCTCAGGATCTAGACCAACAAAAGGTATTAATTGGATATGAGAAAGGATGAGATAAGAATTGATCATGTCTGTGTGAAAGGAGACAGGAGAAAACAGATAGAGAGAGGGAAAGGCGACAGGGGGAGAGGTTAATGAAAACCAGACAAGTCGATATTAATGCCATCTGGTTGGAGGGTAACCAGTCAGATGTTTTTCCTCCAATTTGCAGTGTATAAGACGATGGACAGACATGTTGGCAAGAGAATGGGCTGGTGAATTGAAATGGGTGGCCACTAGGAGATCCACCCTATTGTGGCAGGCAGAGCAGAGGTGCTCATCAAAGCGATCTCCCAGTTTGCGTCCAGTCTCTACCTGTGGCTGGTGAAACACCAGCCAGCAGCAAACTAACCTGAAGCACCTTAAGAATTCTCTGGTGTTGACAGGGTTAAACATGGGTAGAGAATTCTTGGCTGAGGTTGTGTAAGGAACCACCAGCTATTCCTTATCAGTGCAGCCATAGTATTTGTTAGTTCACTCGTGGAATTTTGGCAATGCTTGGAAGGGTTTTCCTGGATGCTCTGGTATCGGCCCACACCCCAAAGCGGACAGGCTGGCCTCAATTAATTGGCCACTTTAAATTGCCCCAGTGCATATTGGTTGAATATGCAGGGGTGGGGAGGGGGGTACATGGTTAGCATAAAGTGGGCAGAGGTTTGTTAGTATTAATTCCAATAAGCCGAAGTGCTTGTTTCCCTGCTGCATCTCTCCATGTAATTAACTCTATAACCATTAACCAATCTGATCTTCCCCTGACAACACAGAAGAATCAATGAACCTTGGAGTTCACTTAATTAGTGACCTATCATGGGTACACAACATTTCCTCACTTGTCAGAAAGGCGCAACAGTGACTGCACTTCCTAAGAAGACTGAAGCGGGCAAGGCCACACCCACCATTACATCAACCATCTCTCTCGAGGTTGTCCTGGTCAGCTGCACCACAGTGTGGTACGATTGCTGTAGAAAACTGAATCGAGGTCAATCCACAGGATCATAAGAGTGGCATAGAGGATAACTGAAGATTCTCTCCCCCACCCCATTGATGTGACCTACCTAGATTGATGTCTGAAGAGGGCATGAAAAATCAGTGAGGACCCCTTCCACCCCGCACCACCAGGCTGAGAAATAGCTTCTTCCCATGGGCAGTGATATTGGTGAACTACCAAAGGAACTGCACACACTAACCATCCCTCATATTTACAGAACACCATCACTTTATTTATTTCAGGTTAATTGTCAGATAACATATATAACATCACATACAACCATGAGATTTTTTTTTCCTGATGGTGTGAAGGACCACTTATTGGCAGTGCAAAAAAAAATCGTACACAACATACACATGTAAACAAATAAAGAAATGTAAATAAACTGACTGCAATACAGAGCGAATAAAAAATCAATAAAGTGCAAAAGTAAGGGTCCTTAAATGAGTCTCTGATTGAGTTTGTCGTTGAGTCTGATGGTGGAGGGGTAGCAGCTGTTCCTGAACCTGGTGGTGCGAGTCTTGTGGCACCTGCACCTCTTCCCTGATGGCAACAGTGAGAGCAGAATGTGTGCTGGGCAGTGTGGATCCGTGATGATTACTGCGGCTCTCCCACGACAATGGTCCCCATAGATGTTCTTGATGTCCTGGGCTGTGTCCACTCCCTTTTGCAGGGTTTTACACTCAGGGGTACTGGTGTCCCCATACCAGACTGTGATGCATCCAGTCAGCACACTTTCTACCATCTTATGAATATTGCATAAGTATTGTTTGAATGTATGGTGTGTTATGTCTGGTTGTGTGTCCGCACGTTTTGCACCGAGGACCGGAGAACGCTGTTTCGTCGGGATGTACTTGTACAATCAGATGACAATAAACTTGACTTGAAGAATCAGTTACAACCTGCATGGTCACAATCCATCTCTATTCCTTCATCGTCACTGGGTCCTTCTGGTGAAGGACTTGCAGAGGATGAAGGTGGCAACTCATCACCTACTTCTCAACCGCAATTAGAATTTTTTTTAAAATTTTTTAATTTAGACATACATCAAGGTTACAGGCCATTTCAGCCCACGAGTCCGTGCTGCCCAATTACACCCAATTGACCATGTTTTGTTTCACATAGTGGGAGGAAACCGGAGTCCCCGGGGGAAAACCCATGCAGGCTCGGGGCAAAAGTACAAACTCCTTACAGATAGTGCAGAATTCGTACCCTGGTCCTGATCGCTGACGCTGTAAAGGCATTGCGCTACCTGCTACGCCACCATGCTGCCCCATAAATCCTGGCTCTGACAAAACCAATGGAAATAATGCACAAACCTTAACAAAAACACACTGCTATGGTTCAGGACTGGTGTCAGTAAAAGGAGGTGAAGGGCACTCCTTCTGTCCAATAGCCTACAGGTCATCTTTGGGCAAGGTGTAGGGCCTGTTTAGCCTCCCAATCAGGGTCACATGAAGCCATGGGTTGTAGATGGTGGATGGTTTTTACAGGCAGATTCTACAAATTGGAATTTATGGTTGTAAAACTAAAAACGCTGGACAGATGAACCTGCTGATCAATGGGCAGGGTGGCCCATCCAGTTTTCACACTGCAACTGAAGAAGGCAACAGGAAACCACTTCAGTATTTTTCCCTTGATTAATCATGAACTCAACATCAACTATGGTCTCTGTGGTGCGCTGTTAGCCAGAATCAGACACACACAAAGTAAAGACTGTACAACAGGCTTTAATCCACAAAGATTTCCACGGAGCCATGCTGGCTGTAGCTGTAGTAACTCTGAATGAGCTTCGGGAGGCCAGCGGAGGCTTATAACCTGGAGGGTGATTGACACCCGACCAGGTGGAGATTGATCCCATCAAGCCGAATGATTGACAGCCAGCCAGGTGTTGTCCTGTCCCCTTACACTCCTGCAGGTACAGAGGTTGCCCCCTGCAGTAGGCCGGTGGTGGACCACCACAGTCTCAGCTCAAAAGACAAAGCCTTCACCAAAGAAGAACAGGGGAGGCCACAATTCAGAGGGTCAGAGATGGAGAAGGATGGAGAGACATGATCAGCCATACTGAATGATTCAGGAGTCTGACACAGGCCAAACAAAGAAAGAAAAACAGATTTCCTCCCTTAATTGCCATTAGAAAGAGGAAATCTAGTCATTTTCTGGTGGCCCTTACCTATAATTTAATGTTGCTAAATTGTGCATGGGCTTAGTAATATCCTGCCAACCAAGTAATGGAACCACATTCACGGCAGAGGAATTCTGTACGTCCAGAAAATATCATCCTTATTCAAAGGAAAGCAGGTAGAATGTGATAGTGCTTTTAAAATCGGCCCATAACAGAGATGCAGAAATGTTCATCGCAATTCAACGATCTTTCTTTAAAATATCATCACCCTTCCATACTGTGAAAACTAGGGTTCATTAGCGTCTCCACACTTTGTTAATCTGTCAGTACCACTACATGGCAACAAAATTAAAACATGCATCGCATTACAAGGACACGGTCTCCATGGCAACATCTCCTCACACGTCAACTTGTTTACACACAGAGATAACCAAGTCAGCAACAATCATGCAGAAAGAGAAAGGAGATTTCCTCTGTCCAATTTGTAGCTGATTCAAACACAATCTTTAATCAAGATGTTTTTGTAGTACACAGGACTTACTCATACATTCAGGGGTGCCACATAGCTTTTCTGCCATGATGGAACTAAGTCTTGAGATGTGAAGCCTCTAACCACAATGGAGAAAATCAACAGCTGCCCATCCTCTGCAACTCTCAGCAACGTGCTAGACAGAAACCACTGGAGCTGACTTAATAGTGGTCCTTCAGAAGTCTATAGATCAACACCTGCACCAGAAATATGAACCACCTCAATAATGAGGGAATGCTGCAATGTCAATGTCGTGGATACTGTCCTTGGGTAGAGGTATTTTAGGTCTTTTTTTTTGCCCTTTGGAGTTAATGTAAAATTCCTGGGAAAACCCAAAGAAAAGAAAAAGTTCCCCTCAGTATTCTGACAAGTATTTATCTCACAGCAACATCACTAAGACCGTGGACTTTGTCACTTTCACTTCACTGCTTGTGTACAAATTGGGTGCTTAATAACAGGAGCCTAACTTCTAAAGTACTTTATTGGAGGTGAAGTCAGGTCAACTTTATTGCCATCTGATAGTACAAGTACAACTCAACGAAACAACGTTTTCCGGTCCTCAGTACAAACCACGTAGACACACAACCAGACATAATACACAGGGTAACGCACAAATGTCTGGAGACACCGTGGTTGAGGTAAAAACACAATGCTGGAGAAACTCAGCAGGTCAAACATCGTACTTTATGTAGCAAAGATGAAGATACATAACTAAAGTTTCAGGCTTGAGTCTTTCATCAAGGTCTGGAAAAAATGTAGGCAAGTGCCCAAATATAATAGTGGTGTGGGGGGAACAAAGGGAGGAGCAAATAAGTAATAGCTGGATAAGGGAGGAAGGATGGCTCTGAGAATGGAGAGGGAAGGGGTAGAGAGCTGGAGGAAAGAAGGCAAAGAGAAAGGGAAGGGAGAGAGAACAGGGAATGGTCTAGCAGAAACCGAACGTCAACATTAATGCCATCCAGTTGGAGAGTGCCCGGTTGGAAAATTAAGTGTTGCTCTTCCAGTTTACTGGTGGCCTTGGTAAGACAATTCATGAGGCCATCATGGGAATGGGGCATGGAATTGAAGTGGTTGGCCACTGGGAGATCCCTGTCTCTGATGTGGACAGAGTGAAGGTGCTCAGCGAAGTTATCTCTGAGTCTACATCTGGTGTAGAGAAGGCCTCAGCAGGAGCACCGTATGCAGTAGATCACTCCCATGGATACACAAATGAAGTGGAGCTTCACTTGAAAGAACTGTTTGGGGCCCCAAATGATGGTGGGGGAGGAGGTGTGGGTGCAGGTGTGGCACCTCCTGCAGATGCAGGGGAAGGTGCCGGGGTGGGGGGGGGGGGGGGGGCGTGGGGAGGGTGGTTAGTGAAATGAATTGACAAGGAAATCACAGAGGGACTGGTTCCTATGGAAGGTGAAGAGGAGAGGACAGGGGCAGATGAGTCTGGTGATGGAATCATATTGTAGGTAGCGGACATTATAGGAGGATAATGTGTTGAATGCAGAGGATCATAAGGTAGTAGATGAGGACAAGGAAAATCCTCTGTTTGTTATGTTTGGAGGCAGAGGGGGACAGGGCAGATGACCAGGAAATGGAGGAGATGCAGGTAAGGGCTGAGTTGATAGTGGGGAAGCCATGTTTGTGGAAGAAGGAGGACATTTTAGAAAATCTGGACTGAAGACCTCATCTTGGGAACAGATGCAGTGAAGATGTTAAAATTGGATATAAGGAATAAGATCCTTGCAGGGGACTAGGTGCAAAAAAAGTGCAGTCGAGTGTGGGAGTTAGTGGGTTGTAAAATATATCAGTGGAAATCTTGTCTCCCGAGATGGAGACAGAGAAATCCAGAAAGGGGAGAGTGTTGCCAGGATGAACTGGGTAAATTTGAGATTGGGGTGGAAGTTGCCAGCAAAGTGAATGAAGTTGATGAGCTCATCCCGGGTGCATGAGGTGGCCCCGATGTAGATGTCAATGTAGCGGAGGAAGAGTTGGGGGCCTTGCCTGTGTAGGCTTGCAGCATGGATTGTTCCACAAAGCCCACAAACAGGCAGGCATAGCTGGGACTCATGGGGACCCACGGCTACTCCTTTGATAGGAAGAAAGTGGGATGAGTCAAAAGAGAAGTTAATAAGAGTGAGAACAAGTGTGAATGTTCTGCCCTTCACTCTCTCCGTAACAATCCCAACCTCATAATCGATCCCACAGACAAAGGTGGGCTGTTGTGGTCTGGCACACTGACCTTGCCAAGGCCAGATAACAGCTCTCAGACATCTCCTCCTACTTATCATTAACAAAAGACTCCACCACAACACATCAAGCCACCATCTCAAACACCATCTCCAACCTCAACACCTTTGGTCCCCTCCCTCCCTCCCATAGCCTCCATCCTCATTGTTTCCCATCCCTGCACTGCCCAGTTCTACCTTTTACCAAAAATACACCAACCTTTCCACAAGTTCCTGCCCCACTGAACTAGTATCATCTTACCTCAACCCCTTTTTTCCTCTGGTCCAATCCCTCCCCACTTACATCCGCGATACCTCACACCCACCCCCCCCCCCATCTCTTCCAATTCCCTGATCTTGATTGCCTCACTCAGCGGGAGGGGGAGAGGCGGGTGCCATGAACCTCCTCCATTCGCCACGTCACACTACCCCTTCCTCTGATATAACATGCTTATATCACGTGGAGAGGAAACCACGTGATGCCAGAGACACTAATGATGCTAATGACACTAGTTCTGTGGGTGGGGGGGGGGGGGACGATTCCTGCGAATGCCCCCCATCCTTGGTGCCAGCCATGTCCATAGCTATGCTCAAGCTCAGAGAGTAGTGGTCATGATTCCTGAGATATTCCCCCACCAAGAGGTCTGCCACCTGACCAGGTTCATTACCCAGATCCAGTGTGCCCTCTCCTCTCATTGCTGGTCTACATATTTTGTCAGGGATCCATCTTGGACACACCTGACAAATTCTTCCTCATCTATCCATCTTGTAGTCAGGAGGTGCCAGTCAATATTAGAGAGTTGAAGTCTCCCATAACAACAACCCTGTAATTTCTGCACTATTTCAAAATCTGCCAGCTTTTCAGTTCCTCGTAGACCCGATGGCTATTTTAGGGCCTGTAGGCAAGATTTCAGACTTATTTAAGTTTTATTGTCAGAGTACGTACATGACATCACATACAACCCTGAGATTCTTTTTCCTGAAGTGATTTACTCTCTTCCTAGTTCTGACTCCCACCTGTACCAACTCACTCGATGCTCCCTCTGCAGCAGCCTCCCTTTCTATCACCGTGAAATCAAATCAAAGGAGTAGCCATGGGGACCCGTATGTTGAAAATCTATTGATAAAAATTAAAAAACTAAGATCTAAAAACTAAAAAAAGCTACAAAAAAACCCCTCCACAAGTTAATCTAATCCCAAAACTAATATATCAAATATTAATTGTAAAACTATTACAAATTGGATTGCATTACAAGGTACAGAGGTTGCCCCCTGCAGTAGACCTCAAAGACTTCAAAAACATCATAAAATAATTATATTTTTCAGAATATCACTGATCAAGAAAAAACAATTTATAAATTCATAATTTTAATTTCATTATTTTTGCATACTTATGCCAAATTTGCAAAAATAAAAAATATTTATCCCTTAAATTGTACATAATTTTTTCTAATGGAATACAACTTTGAATTTCAGCATGTCAAAAAAAGTTAAAATCACCACCCACTAAAACATTTTCATGTGCATTCACTAAATTTAAAAAAGTATCCTGTATAAATTTCTGATCATCCAAATTTGGTGCATAAATATTTAATAAAGTCCATTCTTCAGAAAATATTTGACAATTTACTATAAGATACCTTCCTACCAGATCTGTAATTACATCTTGAATTTTAACTGGTAAATTTTTTGTCAATAAAATTGCCACTCCCCTAGCTTTAAATTAAGTGTAGAAAAAGCTACTTGACCTACCCAATCTCTTTTCAATTTTAAATGTTCCCTTTCAGTTAAATGAGTCTCTTGTAAAAAAAAGCAATATCTACCCCTAATTTCTTAATATATGCTAATACCTTCTTTCTTTTTATGGGTCTGTTAATCCATTTAATATTAAAACTTAACATCTTAACTGATTTAGCCATTATTTCCAAATTATTAACATACAGTCCTATCCAGAAAGAATTCCCATAAATTAGATTGGTCAGCGGTGTCATCATCTGCAATCCAAAAACAATGAATTTATTCAAAATTAAAATATTATATAAAATTGTTGAATTTTTTAAAAATTGAAAAACAAAAAAAAACCCTCCCTCCCCAAAATCCCAGCATTACCACCTTCCATTTTACGGGTCATATAGTCAAACCAATAAAGCACATGTAGTCGTCAGAAACTAACAAACGCTGACTCTCAAGGAAAAACATTTTTTAAAAGGAAAAACACACTCCCCATTAAAAAATCATTTCAATAAGTCCTCCTGTGGAAGGCGAGTTATGGGCAGATCTTCAACAAAATCTTCGGCCTGAATATAATTGTTGAACGAGACATTCTGCAGATTTGGAATGAAGATTTTCAAAGTAGCTGGATATCACAGCACAAATCTATAACCTTTATCATATAAAGCCTCTTAACTGGATTAAATTCTTTCCTCTTCTTCAAAAGAGCTTGACTCAGATCTGGATTTTAAAAACCTTATCACCTTCATAATTCAAAGGTCCATGTTCTTTCGCTCTTCTCATTGCCAATCCAAGTTTTTTTTAACCATATAACCGTTTACAGCACAGAAACAGGCCATGTCGGCCCTTCAAGTCCGTACCAGTTCACTTGAACAACTCCACTAGCTCCTCCGCAAACTCCTGAGGAAGCAGAGGCTCTCTTCATGATGCCACCGGTGCGCTGGTTGTCGTGTATCTCAAAAATTTTACTAAGATGGATCTTGATTTTTGATATGCCTGTGGTTTTGGAGCTAATGCTCTGTGTGCCCTTTCTATTTCCATTTCTTCCTGTATTTCTGTCATTTCTTGGACCTTCGGGATCCATCCTTTTATAAATTCCTTCATGTCTGTGCCCTCTTCACCCTCCTTCAGGCCCACTATTTTTATGTTGTTTCACCTACTATAATTTTCCAACATATCAATTTTCTGAGATAAAAACTCTTGTGTCTTTTTAATTTTTTTTGTCACTTTCTTCCAATTTTTCTCTTAAGTCATTTACTTCCATTTCTACAGTCATTTCCCGCTCTTCCACATTCTCCACTCTTTTCCCTATTTCCGTCATTACCAGTTCTAACCTTTGCATTTTATTTTCTAGTCTTTTCATTTTCCTTTTATTTGCATTAAATTCTAATGATAACCATTCTTTTAGTGATCGCATTTGTTCTTCAAAAAAAACTATATCTATATTCTGTTCATCAGTTTTACCTTCTATTTCTCTGTGAAGATCTTGGTGGTCTTCTTCCTCTTCTTCTGTGTCTGTATCTGTCTTCTTCTCTTCTTTGTGTCTGTGTCTCTTCTGTTTTTCCTGATGAGCTGCTCGTTTCTCTTTGTCGGGCCTCTTCTTGCTGGGCCTCTTGTTGCTGGTCCTTCCCTCCTGGGCTGCTCGTCTGTTGTGCTTCCTGATGTTGATCTTCTTGTCGGTCATCCCTCCGTCCATCTCCCACGTCTGTTTCATCACTCTCTCTTCTGCTGCCTTCCTCGTCCTCCAGCTGAGCGCCCTGGTGTCGTGCATCCCTCAGCTGCTCTGTGGCAGCCCGCTCCTCTGCTGAGACCCCTCCCGCCGGTGTCCTCTTTCTCCTTTGATTGCGCACTGAGCACTTTTGTTTGGCTTCTCTATCTTGATCATTTAAAAATCTAATCAATATAGACTGAGGTCTTTGATTCGGACGGGCTTTGGTTGAAGAGCTCTATGGGCTCTCTCAATCAAAATTCTCTTTTTGAAATTTTCTCACCCAAAGATTTGTGGTATCCAATCTTGAAAAAAAGCGAATTACACCCTGACCTTCTTTATCCTCGGACATTCCAACAATTTTGAGATTATTCCTTCCACTATAATTTTCCAAGATATCAACCTTCTCCAACAGTTTTTCATTCATAAAAACCAAAGCAGTGACAGTCCTCATTAACATTTGTTCTTTCCTCAGTACGTTAAACATCTTCACGATCATCTTGAATTCTTTCTTCCAATTTATCAACTCTTTGTGAAACACTATTGATTTAGTTAAATCAATTTTAACTTGCTGCATTTCTCCAGTTAAAAATTTTAAATTATTTTCCATTGCATTTGCAAGATTATCAATTTTAGCTTCAATTTTATCCATTTTCTTCTTAAAAAAAACTTTGCCTTGCCTTTAAATTCTTCTTCTTCTGTAGTTGGATCTTCATCTTCACTTGTAAGATCACTAGCATCCACTTCCATACCAGACAAGTATTCTTCTTGCAGACCTGGAGCATTGGACTAGCCCTTTAAGAGAGATGAAGATTTTTTTCCCTTTAACTTTTTCATCCTCACGCACACGCAGTGCGGAATTAGTTTTCAGGACGGCACCATCTTTGCGGAGAGCTGCAGGTGTGAGAAACAGAAGTACCTTCACAGATTTCACTCGAGACAAAAATTGAGAACAAAGAACATTTATTGTACAACAGTGCAAAGTTGGGTGCTTCCCCTTACCCTGGGAATACACACGCATACTGGGGCTCACCCAACTTTTATACAGTTCATTTCAGTGTAGAGGTACCCTCCCCCCCCCTAACATTCTTCTGCCTCCTGGATTGGTTTGGCATTTGGTAATTCTGTCTGCCTAGTGCAGTTTCTGTAAACTTGAAAGACCATGGGGTATCCTGTCTGGGTCCCTTCATGTCATTGTCCTTATTCATGAATCTGCCTTTGTCCTTATTCACACATCTCAACCCCCAGGACTTACTAAATTCTATATGCAGAACTTGCTAATTCTTTCTATCACTGTAAGACCCTTACTCTATTATACTTGCGTAACCCTTCCTTACTCTCTTATCGGAATTCATCCCTACTCAGCACTTATTTAACTTCCTCTAGTCCAGTCCAGTATTCCTTATTTCATTCATACTTGCTTTACTTCCTATATTCTATTATCTCTCACACAGGGATGGCTCTGTGAGATGATCTGTCTTCAGGTCTGTCTACAGCGGGTTGAGGAAGAACTCTGACGGCCAGCTTCATTGAAGAGGTAGACCCAGGTTCTTTTTCTCTCTTCGGTTCATGTTTTTCCTTCGGTGTAGTTTCTGGCAACATTGTAGTTAAAGTTATTAATAGTTTTAAAAGACTTCAAATTAACTTTAATAGTAAAAACTTAACTTAATTAGCAGCTTTTTAATTAAAATCCCGGGGAGTCGTAAGGGAACACTGTGTTCCCTACGCCATCACGCGACCTCCCCTCTGTTTGTGGGCTTTGTGAAGCAATCCATGCTGCAAGCCCACATGGACAAGGCCCCTCAACTTTTCCTCCACTATATTGATGTCTACACCCACAATGTCATGCACCCACAATGAGCTCATTCACTTGATGCCACATTCCACCCCAATCTCAAATTCACCAGGTCCATCTCCCCTTTCTTGATTTCTCTGTCTCCATCTTGGGAGACGAGCTTTCCACCGACATATTTTATAGACCCACCAACTCCCACAATCACCTCGACTGCACCTCCTCGCACCTTGTTCCCTGCAAGGATCCTATTCCCTTCTTGCAATTTCTCTGTCTCTGCCACATCTGTTCCCAAGAGGAGGTCTTCCAGTGCAGATCATCTGAAAACTCCGCCTTCCTCCACCTTTTCTTGCAGGGTGGCTCGTCATCGACGTTGCGGATGAACGGGTGCTCTGAGTGCAACAGGCATACATGCAAAGGGACTGGAGCATCGCTGGAGAGACACAGAGGGAGAGAACTGGAGGGACGCAGGGAAGAAAGGCAGACTGAGAAAGAAAGGCTGAGGAAATCGGGAGGAAGGAGAGGAAATGAGAGAGGTCAATGGAGGAGTGATACATGATGATGCTGTAAGAATCCATAAAGGCATGGGTAAAGATTATCTGAGGAGATAAAGGTTTTCCCCAGGCAAGGCCGAACCTTAATCCCCTCTGACACATAGATTGCTTTGAGCCATGGGTAGGCATGTAATGTATGAAGGTCAGACAGAGGGGTAAAAGAAGGCCATTCAGCCCAACACTCTGCCCTGACATTCAATTACATCCAACCGCAGCACCTTCCCCACAGCTCTAAATATCTGAAAGTCTGTCTCTGTCTTGAATAGTGAACAACAGGGCCTTCCTACCCTCGAATAGAAAATTCCAAGTATTCTCGATCCTCTGGGTGAAGAAATCTTATCCCACCTGAGTTCTAAATACCCCAAGTCGGTGAAACTAATTCTGGATCCCACACATTTGAAGCCATTAATGCATTAATTTATCGCTCTTCTAAATACGAAGAACTCCAGGTTTAATCTGCTCCTGTCTGCTTAAAATCTCCTTACAGAACAGATCCACAATCCCGAGAATCAATCTGGTAGCCCTTCACTGCTGTCTTCCGCGTTCAGCGCCTCTTCCAATAAAGATTATCAAACAAATTTAACACCGAGTCACTTGAAAAGATATGAGGGCAAACAACCAGGAGCTGGATCAAAGGAGATGGTTTTCAGCAGAATTTGAAATGGGGAGGGAATATCACGGGTTGGCACATGGCCCAGCTGAATCCTCAGTGGTGACTTTCAGGAGTATAAACAATCTGCACCAGGCTAGGATCGGAATTTGAGGAAAAGAAGAGAGAAAGCACAAAGATTCCCCTAGGAACATCAGAGTTGAGAATCTGACATTTCAAATGAGCTCTGGATAGAAACGGCGACCTGGCGGAGGAGAAGGCAGGAGAATGAGGTTGAAAGAAAAATATACAACAGCCATGATTTGAATGGCAGAGCAGACACGATGAGATGAATGGCGTAATTCTGCTCAGAAGTCTGATCGATACTAAATCACAATAATCACAAAAAAAGTTTACATTGTATTGCATAGTTTGAATTATTCTCATCGCATTGGGTTGACAATCAAGACACAAATTCATACTGTTGGAACAAATGAGGTGTAAGCCATATCAATGGAAATATCCTTCGACTGGATGTGAAAAAAGATCCAGTCCCCAGGATAGGGTTTGAAAAATTCTGGTCTCACCAGAACCTCTTGATCAGCTCATACACACAGACACAATCATCGCTACACAGTCCCAACTGCCACATAGTCCCCACGGTCCCCACAGTCCCCACCGCCACACATTCCCCACAGTCCCCACCGCCTCATAGTCCCCACAGACCCCTCCATCACACAGTCCCCACAGTCGACATAGTCCCCACGGTCCACACAGTCCCCACCACCACACATTCCTCACAGTCCACATAGTCCCTACAGACAACACAGTGCCTACCGCCATTCAGTCTCCACAGTCCCCACCGCCACATAGTCCCCAAAGTCCCCACAGACCCACCGCCACACAGTCCCCACAGTCCACATAGTCCCCATCACCACACAGTTCCCACAGTTCCACCACCACACAGTCCACACAGCCACACAGTCCCGTCCACACTGCCACACAGTCCCCACAGTCCCCACCGCCTCATAGTCCCCACAGACCCCTCCATCACACAGTCCCCACAGTCGACATAGTCCCCACAGTCCACACAGTCCCCACCACCACACATCCCTCACAGTCCACATAGTCCCTACAGACACCACAGTGCCTACCGCCATTCAGTCTCCACAGTCCCCACCACCACATAGTCCCCAAAGTCCCCACAGACCCACCGCCACACAGTCCCCACAGTCCACATAGTCCCCACCGCCACATAGTCCCCACAGACCCCTCCATCACACAGTCCCCACAGTCCACATAGTCCCCACCGCCACATAGTCCCCACAGTCCCCACCGCCACACAGTCCCCATCGCCACACAGTCCCGTCCACACTGCCACACAGTACCCACAGTCCCCACCGCCTCATAGTCCCCACAGTCCCCACCGCCACACAGTCCCCATCGCCACACAGTGCCCACAATTCCACCACCACACAGTCGACACAGCCACACAGTCCCAAGTCCACACTACCACACAGTCCCCACAGCCACACAGACCTCACAGTCCACATAGTCCCCACTGCCACATAGTCCCCACAGTCCACATAGTCCACCCTGCGACACAGTTCCCACACTCCCCACCACCACACAGACCCCACAGACCACACAGTCCCCACCGCCATACAGTCACCACAGTCCACATAGTCCCCACCACCTCATAGACCCACAGTCCACATAGTCCACACAGTCCCCACAGCCGTACAGTTGACACTGCTACACAGTGCCCACAGCCACACAGTCCCCACAGTCCATATAATCCCCACCACCACACAGTCCCCACAGTCCCCACCGCCACATAATTCCCACAATCCCCACCGCCTCACTGTCCCCACCGCCACACAGTCCCCACAGTCCACATAGTCCCCACCACCACATTGTCCCCACGGTCCACACAGTCCCAACGGTGCATCTCTTCTCCACCCTCGTATAGCATAGTGATGTTGTACTTCTGAAGTCTGAGCATCATTCTTTGCAACCTCACTGGTGCTGCATTTATCGGCATCTTCAATATCATGACCAGGAGTAGGTGGTTGGTCTCTATGATCACTGGTCTTTGGTCATTTAACTTGGAACAGGCAAAATTCACTGCCAATAACTCCTTTTCGAGCTGCACGTGCCTGGTTTCTGTGTCAGTGAACAACCTTGATGCATAGTGTCCCGCCTTGCAGGCATTCTGCACCTAGGCCATACTGCGATGCGTCACAGGTCAACAGCACTCATCTTCGTTTGTCGTGGTATGACAAAAGAGATGGGCAAGACATATGCATCTTTCAAGTGTCGAATGTGTTCTGTTGCTGCTCATGCCAGGTCCATTCCACATTTCTATGCGTCAGCTATCACAATGGAGATATGAGTTCGCTTGAGTTCAGGATGAAATTGCTCAGGTAACTAACATACCAAGAAATCTTTGTAGGGCTGTCACATCTGATGGCACCGGCATCTCACTGATTGCCTCTGCGAGTAAACACATGACCTACGTAGCTGACCTGATTCATCCGGGATTTGCAGTTCTGTGGGGGGGGAGGCACGGGGTTGAGCCTTAGGTTCACCTTCCTGGCTCAGTCACTTGCGTCGTGTTCCTTTAAAGCAGTGGTTCTCAAACTTTTTCTTTCCACTCACATCCCACTTTAAGCAATCCCTATGCCATCAGTGCTCTGGTAATAGTAAGGGATTGCCTAAGGTGGGATGTGAATGGAAAGGGAAGATGAGAATCACTGCTCTGGACCCAATTGTTACTGAAATATTCTGCTTGAGAAAAATTGTTATTGGCCCATTTCCTTTGGAGTTATGAAACCGTGCACATAACAAGTCAATTAGGTACAATTAAAATAGTGGTTTTCAAACTTTTTCTTTCCACCCACATCCCACGTTAAGCAATCTCTTACTAATCACAGAGCATCGATGGCATAGGGATTACTTAAAGTGGCATGTGAGTGGAAAGAAAAAGGCTGAGAACCACTGCTCTAAATTCTTGCCGCCCGGCAAACGATTGTTCCATGCATCTCTGAAATACTTCACTAGCCAAATTGACCCTGAATGGCATTCACAAAAATCTGTAGTGACCAAACCCAGTGTTGAATGGGGTCAGCAGTGACGATTTGTAGTCGATTTGATCTGCCAGAAGGAGTTTTTGGTGTCTAGAACTGAGATTACAGTTGTGCCAGCTATTTGTGCGGCAACTTCCTCCACAGTGCACATTGGATAGTGTGGTTTCTTCAGGGCTGTATTGAGTTCTCGCGGGTTTATACAGATCTTGATCTCTTGTCCATCTTTCTTCTTGGCAGCACCATGGAGGACCTCCATTTGGTCAGCTCGGAGACGGGGTAATCACACCCAGGTCTTGCATTCTGTCTGGCTCGGCCTTGACTTTGACTTTCATCGACTCCAGTATACGGTGCGCCAGACGAACCACAGGTCTCATTTCTGGGTCAAGCTGCATGGAGTGGGTTATTGGTAATTTCCCCAGCCTGTCTGTGAAAAGGTCGCCCTAGTCTGAAAAATTTCTCTGGGACAAATCATCTTCGGAGAGGCATATTAGGTGTACTTCTCAGCTAAACGAGACAAGTCCCATGTCCATGCATGCGCTCAGGCCCAACAGAGGCATGGCATCTTCGTGGACTATGAAGAACATTAGTACATTTAACTGTCCCTGTATGTAGCACTGCAGCTGCACATTGGTTTTGATCCTGCTGCCTCCATACGCCAGTAGGCTCATTGACCTGACACATGGCTTAATCTGTTCTGTTTTCCTCAGCCGACTGGATGTCTTCTGTGACATGACGTGACAGAAGACATCATTTCTGCCATCTTTCCTCTGATTTGCATTCCCGCTGAGCTTCCTGCCATCTGCAGAGTCAACCCATCGACGTAGTACTCATCATCTGGGCTGCTTCCCTTTTGCTCCAGCTCCAGCTGGTCGATTGTCCTCCTAGGTCTGGGCCTAGCGTTGGTCTGCTGCCTGGATCTGCAGCACCTGCTAAAATGGCTCTATTTTCTGCAGGCTCTACACTGCAGACGCCACATGGTCGCCTCCACAGTCTCTCCCTGGATGAGACCGTGGCCTGGCCTGGCTAGCTTTCCCTCCTGAGCTCCTGTCATTGTCTGCTTGCAGGTCTCGTCTGGACTGCACCAATGCTCGTGGCATGTTGCTGTGGAGGGGCTAACTCCCAGCTATTCTCCTCCATGGTATCATAAGCCAAACAGGTAGAGATGGCCTTTGCTAGCATTAAGTCATTGCTGTGCAGAAGTGCTTTCCTCATACTGTCATCACAAATGCCACAGACCATCCTATCTTTAATTCTTCACAGAGCATTCCAAAGTTATAGGTCTTTTCCCTGATTTTCAAATTGCTGACATCTAAGTTAATTGACTCGCCAGACTTTTGGTCCCTAGTGTTAAACTTACGTCTCTCTATTGTTACATTTCTCTGTAGGTTGCAGATTTCCCTGAATTTTTGTTTTAAACACTCGGGATCCTCTCTCGACTTAGCCTGACTGGTAACGAGTTCCCCTTCATGCCCTTTGTCTGCGTACAAGAACGACCTCTCCTTTTCAATGGCTTCCAGGCCCACCAAATTCAATGAAATATACACTCTGGTACAGGTGGGCTTCTCGCTGTGTGCTGCCTCAATATGTCCTACTCTTGCTCAAAAAGATGCCAGTTATCCGCTACATTGACCTCGAACATGAGTGGGTCGGGCAGTCTAAATCCATCTGCCAACATGGTGACTGCTCCAATGCTGAACATGGTTGTTATATAGTCATAATAACATGAACTATTTTGTAACTGCAGAAGAATACACTGTAGTAACTGTAGTGCACCACTGTGGGGCGTATAAGAGTGTGTGTGAGAACAGTTTCCTGAGATGGTGGAAGGCATCAGTAAGCAAAGTCTCAACTGTTATTTGAATCTTGCATCTCTAAGTTATTTAAGAAGCCTTCCAAGTAACACGGAGACATAACATGGTGGCAGTGGTATAAGAGAACAAGAATAAAGCCATATAATTGATTGTAAGTCACTGAAATTTGAAGGGGCAGAAGAGATAAAACATTACTGAAAAAAAGTGGCTGGAGCAACAGCAGTTCACCCAGTGATGGGCTGGGAGGCTGAAGATATTGTTGAATCGTTTAAAAAGTTTCAGCAGGAGTGCAATTTAACATTCAAAAGCTATTTTAAAAATGCAACAGCAGAGAAGGTCAGTTTTATACTTCTCTGGACGGGGGAGCGAGGCCTTAACTTATTTAATAGCTGGGAGCTTACAGAGGTGGAGAAAAATGATCCAGAGCAGATATTTGCAAAGTTTGCTTCTCACCTTGAACCCAGGTCTAATCATAGAATCAATGAATTTCAAGGCTTAATGCAAGAGACTGATGAAACTGTTGATAACCTCCTCACTAGACTAAAAATTGCTGATGCAAAGTGCAGATTTAAGGATATAGAGGAAAGATTAGTTGATCAACTAATATGGGGGAGTGCCCATCCCAAAGTGCAAAAGTCTCTTATAGGGAAGGATAGCTTGAAGCCAGTCAAAGCTATAGACACAACCAGAGCCTTTGAAGCCACAAGGATACAAATGAAATCTCTATCTATGTAGACCCACCCACAGCAAAGAGAAGGAAGGGTTGTTGCTATAAAGAACACAATCAGAAAAGTGCAAACCCCCAAAACCTGCAGGAAGTGCAGCAGAAAACACCCCTTCGATGACCGAAACAATAGTGTTGGTTATTCACTTTTGGTTGGTTGGAAGGCCTCAGGCTTGTGATCCGATTTATGATACCATGCTTTTTACACACAGGAGAGGGAGCTTCTTACATGGCGTAAGCCTTTTTTTTCACCGCTATGCCTTCATGGAGCATGCGCAGAGCGCTGTTGCAAGTACGGGGGCTGCAACGCAATTGCAGAGGGTGCTGAGCAGCCGAAGACAGCGACTGCCTGCATCCTGTTCAAAAATGTTTTAATCATCGAATTAAAGTCATTAGAATTGCTGAAGTTAAATAAAGTAAAGCTTTTTACCCTCTTCTCCCTTCTGGACCCTCCTGGACAGCGGTTTGCCAGCATGCAGGAACACCCAAGGCAGGGGATGGCTCCCTGGAGGCCTCCTCTTCACCTCATTGCTTGCAGAAGTTTCCCACGTCATCTCTCCCCTCTACGTGCCCAGAACACAGCTCCGATTTACCACCCTGCCGGTGAAGTCTCTCTCCGCTAAAACAGTTTTTGTGGACAAAAGGAAATTAATTCAGGAGAGCTTTCAACCTTCACGTTAGTTGAAATAGCCGCAAGCATTTTGTGTGGTATCGAGCCTACTAGAATATTGCAGGCATGCCATTTCCCTTTCGAACAATTAAGTCAATGCTACAGTCACATGCATAAACTGGCGTGCAAACAACCTGGAAGGGAGCCACTTGGATTCCTCGTGGGCAAAGATTAGGTGCGTTCCCCTGCCATGGCTCACTGCCTTCTGCTGCAGGTTGGTACTGTCACTGGCATGTGCTCACTGTCGAGAGCCAGTTCTCGCCTCCACAGAGAGCTGGCAAAGATGCAGAGTATGGTCAGATCTAAACTCAAATGCCATGGCTTTTTGCCAGCAGGCAACGCAGCTTAAACGAGGAGCAGAGAAAGGTAGGCCATTTGTGGGGGATGGCGAAGTGGAATTGAGGCACAGAATTGGGCCAGGCTGTCTCACATTGGGGGAAATGGGATGGGGGGAGGGGGACAGCAATGCTTGGTGGGTGGAACGAGTCACGGTGGGCAGCGGAACAAGTGGGTCTGAAATTTAAAGATCAACATACAATAGATGCAAGAAATCAGAAATATAAACATAAACACTGCTTTGTCGGGTTGTAGTTGTACAGAAAGTCTGCAGACACCGCGGTTGAAGTAAAAACACAGTGCTGGAGAAACTCAGCAGGTCAAACAGTGTCCTTTATGTAGCAAAGGTAAAGGTACATAACTAATGTTTCAGGCTTGAGCCCTTCATCAAGGTATGGAAAAATGTTGGCAATCGTCTGAATAAAAAGGTGGGGGGGGAAGGGTGAAGGGGGTGATCGCAAAGGCAGGAGGGGAGAGGTGGAGAAGGGAGGGGAGAGGCGGAGAAGGGAGGGAGGGAGCAGCAAGCAGGGGGAGGATGGATGGCTGGGTGAATAGAGAGGGAAGGGGGTGGGGAGCTGACAGGGGGAAGGGAAGGGAGGGGGAAGAGCTGACAGGGGGAAGGGAAGGGAGGGGAAAGAGGAGAGCAGGCTAGCAGAAACCAGAGAAGTCAATGTTAATACCATCCGGCTGGAGAGTGCCCAGATGAAAAATCAGGTGTTGTTCCTCCAATTCACGGGTGGTCTTGGTGGGATAGTACATGAGACCATGGACAGGCATGCGAGTGTGGGGGTGGGACGCAGTACTCAAATGAAACCATCACTGGTGTGGATAGAGCGAAGGTGCTCTGAAAAACGATCTCCCAATCTGCGTCCAATCTCTCCGATGTAGAGAAGGCCACAAAGGGAGCATCGGATGCAGTAAATCAGTCCTGTGGATAAACAAGTGAAGTGTTGCTTCACTTGAAAGGCCTGTTTGGGGCCCCGGACCAGGGTGAGGGAGGAGGTGTGAGCTCAAGTTTTGCACCTCCTGTGATCACAGGATGGTGCCGGTGGGGAGGGGGGTGTTGCGATTGGTGGGGAGGGATGAGTGGATGAGGGAATCATGGAGAGAGCGGACTTTACAGAAGGCAGAGAGGGGAGGAGAGGGAAAGATGTGTCTGGCGGTGGGATCCTGTTGTAAGAGCTGGAAATTCAGGAGGATAATGTGGAGGCTGGTGGGGTTGGTAGGTGAGGACAAGGGGGTAGGGGGGGCCAGGGTGGATGAGTGGGAAATGGAGGAGATGCAGGTGAGGGCTGTATTGACGATGGTGGAGGGGAATCCACATTTACGGAAGAAGGTGGACATTTCAGATGATCTGGACTGGAAATAAATTTGACTTGAAATGTTGGCAATACTCAGAAGTCAGGCAGCATCGTCGCACAGAGAAAGGGACAACAATTCAGGTTAATCACCCCTCATCAGATATATGGGAGAAGTTAAAGTAGAAGAGTGGCAGGGAAAGTCAGGAGAGGCAGCGAGAACTAACGGTAAGGTAAGTGACTTTGTGCTCAAGGCTCCGAGTGAGACGTGTGTATGGAAACATTAGCAAACCTAGCAGCCCTTCCAGGCATCAAGCTAGTCCTTCACATCTCACCAGAAAAGCAAGTGCCTCCACCATTCAAAGCAAGTTTGTTGAAGATTCCCTTGCACTTGAGATGTTTTCCAGGTGCCACTGCAAGCCAGAACAAGCTCCATCTCTTGCAATCCAATTTGCCCAATCAGATTGATTGCCGCCACATTGTTGCGTGGCTCAACCCTTTAAATACTTTAATTTTTTATTTAACGACATAGCATGGTGGAAGGCCCTTCCAGCTCATGAAACCTGTGCCTCCCTATTTCGAGAGGGTCAGCTCAAGTGAGGAGATTGCCGTCTGCCATTTTAAGTCAGATCATGTTGCCATTAACATTGTGTTGAATGTGCCTACTTCAAGAAATAGACTCCAGTAGTTTTATATGCATAGAAAGGTAAAATATGTACTAAGACAAACATTGGACTAACTGACGCTAAATACACCTGTTCCAATTTACCTCCAAATTCAACTTAAAGACAGACTTACAAATGGATCTCGTTTGTAACCTGGGGACTGCCTGTACTGATATTTTTAATTACTTTATATTTTGCACTGTTGCTTGTCTTTTAAACTATTTATTCTTAATGCTGGTGTATTTGTTAGGCATTGTAAGATTGAGTCTCAAGCTACTGGAAAATTTGCATATCCGGCATCTACCAATTCACTAGGTGCGGAATATTGGGAGTTTCACTGTATTTGTATCAACAATCAGTGTTCCCATCATTAATGTCCAGCATATTCACAATTCAGAGCCGGTAAAGTCAGTTCCCTGAATTTAAACAGCCCTCATTAAATGTGAAAGAGACTCAAAAATAAACTAAAAGCAACCAACAGAACCTGACAGCATGGTCCCAAGAAACAATCAGTCCTCCCAGGAGACGTCTTCAGACCATTTTCCAGCTGAGCTAAGAAAATCAATTGGTTACAGCAGGATATCGAAGCTGTAAATCACAGAAAAGAAAATATTTTTTCTTTTAAAAATTTGGGTAATTAACATGGGAATCACTCAAAGAAGAATCCCTGTTGCACCCGGCCCTCCTTCTGAAAGCCTTCCTCACAAATGGTCTTTCATGAGCAACTTTTGTTGATGCAACTGTATGGATAATTGGGCCCCAAATGTTGTCAGAAGTGACTCGTTCAAAAGGCAAGTCAAAGCAGACACGTCAAACTATTTAGATTGGGCCAATGAACATTGGGCTACGGTCTTCCATTCAGAGAGTGCCGTCGGCATCTTGGTAGAATAGAATTTAAAGAAACACACACACACACACACACACACACACACACACACACACACACACACACACACACCACCTGACCACCTGTTTACGCCCAGGAAATTTTCAGCGTGAATTAAAGATCAAGACTGGAGACTAACATTGCTCAGGACTTTTAGCTACCATTTATCTTGATGAGCGACAGATGGACAGAGACGTCACCCCAATAAAGTAAGAGCCATATTTCCGCATCGTTGCCAAATATTAATTTCTGTGTTTTTTTAAAACTCAAGAAGCTTGCTGTGAATGCAAGAACAAAGCATTAATGAAATGGATCATTATACTGCTTAGCCAGGGTAGAATCCTGTAAATAATCCATTCACAATCAGTCCAAATCTCACATTCTCAAAGCAGAAGCTGAAAGGACACTGTGGTGCCATTATATCCAGAAGGAATTTGTCTAAGAAAGATGTTAGGAGGGCGTATTCTTGCCAAAATCCCTTCCCCTTTGCTTCAGAGGTAAAATATAATAGACTTTATCGTCAGCTCCCCCTGTATCAAAAGGCATAGAACAGTTGGAAATGCTCCCTGTCATATTGACAGATGACAGCTTTATATAAAATTTAATCCTCTATTTTAACAAGGGGTGCCAATCCATCGGGGTTGGGTCTTTGTTAAGGTAACCGAGAAAAATATTTTTGCATGACACATTAACACCTTTTGTTACTAAAATCACCCAATCTTGAAACACTGTCTTTACACCCCTGGTATTATTTTCCTTCACTCTGCTACCAGACTCCAAAAACTGAACTTGCTCATCCTCGAAACCTCACTCGGATTGACCCGCTGACTGTCTGCACGTGACGATTGTGTCTCAAGGGATGCTGGACAAAGTTAAAGAATTTTATGAATGTTCCATTCTCAATGTAGTGTTACATGACAATAATGGAACCTTTACCATTTTACCTTTACCTAAATGCAGAGAGGCAGAAGTTAGTCTGCCTGTTGATTGAGAGCAGGATAAGGGTGTTTGGGTGTTGAAGTGTGGGTGGACATTGGACCCTGTGAACACTTCCAGTTGGCCACCCTGACCATGTGTTCAATGTCAAGCTGAATACACTGGGTCTGCGCCATATAAATTTCATCTGAATTAAACCCCGTATCCTGCCGATGGACAATTAGACACCTTGTGTAGTCAGGAGTGACTCCTTCAAAAGGCAAGTCTCCTGATGAGTTTTGTTTCAAGTGGGTTGCAGAGGATTTATTGCCAAATCCACTTCTGAGGGAAGTCGAAATCACAGGCCTGGACCTCAGAAAGGCAATGAAATCCCTCTCCGACTCAGCTGATCTGGGCTCCAAATGACCTCTAGGAGAAATGGATATGGGACACACACCCAGGTCTGATCAGCCTGCGGTGGACCTACCTTGGCAGAGGGTGGCTTGGGTTTAAAAGGCCGAATCCCCCATTGACACTGCAGAGTACAACTGAAGATGTGTCTGATACCGGATAATATTCCCTAGTGGTCATCCGCCATTATTGCAATTGAGGCAACCGACCATACTAACTCAATGAGAGAGGATCAATCTAAACAATACTGAAACGTCAGCGATTCTAACACCTAGTCTTATCAAGCAACCTGAAGTCAAAGCAAATACGTCAAGTTCTTTCGATCAATGAACATTGAACTGTGCTCTCCTGTTCAAAGAGAACTGTTAGCAATTTGTTAAATAGAATTTGAAGAGATACACGTACTCCCAGGACATGTCCCCACCCTAGTTCAAGGCACCAGTACATCTTAAGAAAATTCTTAAAGAAAATTACAAAAGTGGATTGTTCACAAGATCTGGGAGTGTATCTTTTGGAAGGCATTGGCAACATGAGTTTTAAGTTATCAAAACACCAAATATTGTTCGTGAAGGTCGCCTTAGCTGTAGCTAGGAAGTGTATAGCGGTTTCTCCCAGTTAACCGTCTCAAGATGGAATATGGAAAGCGGATTTGCATTCCCCTAGAGAAGATCACTGACAATATAAGGAAGAGTTATGACACATTTGTTAAAATTTGTAAACCTTATTTGAGTCATTTTGGCACCCAGTTTGATTAATTTCCCCTACTTGCAAAGAAGATGGTGCAGATATCATTCATATGTGTGTGTGTGTGTGTGTGTGTGTGTGTGTGTGTGTGTGTGTGTGTGTGTGTGTGTGTGTGTGGGGGGGGGGGTGTTTATGAAGAAAGATACTGATACAGAATCAATTGTCAATTAACTACAAGTTTATTGATTGCTTCATGAATCGCACAGGGTAGGGAGGTAGGGAGGGAAGTCAGGGGATGGGATTAACACACACACTCATTGGGATATATATATATTACACACACACACACACACACACACACACACACACACACACACATATTATGGTTTGATGAATCTGTAAAAATCAAAACTAAAATATTAAAAATAAAAGACATCTCAGGGATCGAGAAGATGCCACTTAGCACAGTGACGTGATTGGAATGTCGATGGGAGGGGGAGAAGGGGGCGGGAGGGGGGAGTCATAAGGCAATAGTCACTGAGGAAGCTGTTGAAAGTGTGTTTTCTTTTCTGGAAATAAAAAAAATCTTCACTGGATTTAAAACAGACAATCACCGGTTTCTGCAGGGTTTATGGAATCCTCAGCTTCCGCAGGTGTAAAGATTTCTGAGGTTCCTCAGGTTTTGAGGATTTGAAGGTCAGCAGGTCTTACGAATTTAATATAATTTTTTTAAAATTTAGAAATACAGCATGGTAACAGCCCACGAACCTGTGCCGCCCAAATACACCTGTGTGACCAATTGACCTGCAATCCCTTTACATCTCTGGGTTTGTGGGGGGAAATTGGAGGAAACCCACACGGACATGGGGGGGGTGGGGGGAGGTACAAATTCCTTATGGACAGTGGCAGATTCGAACCCAGGCAGCTGGCCCTGTGATAGCATGGCGAGAATGGCTAAGTTCCCCTGTCAACCTTGCATCCTTGTTGAAGTCTGCGGGTTATGCAGATTCCTGCATCAAAGCCAAAACTGTGACTGCTTTACCTTAAGCTACCATGGGAAGAATCTAGAATCAGTCCTCTTCATGGGACTGAGAAGAATCAAGATATTGTAGTGCAAGGAGATCCTTTTCTCCCTCAGGGCAGGGGAATATAAAACTAGAGAGCATAGATTTAAGGTTAGAGGGGAAACATTTATAAAGGACCTGCAGGGCTCCTGTTTCACACAAAGGGTGGTGAGAAGAAGGAATGGGCTGAAAGAAGAAATGGTAGAGGTGTGTACAATTGTAACATTTAAAAGAAGGTTATTCAGGGACGTGGATAGGAATGGTAATTGAGGGATATGGGTAAATACAGCCAAACACAGCAAATGGGACTTGCTTGGGTAGACCATTTGGCCAAGATGGGCTGAAGGGGCTGTTACACTGCTATAAAACTCCAAGACTCCAAGTCTCAATAAATAGAGGCATTTGATTCATCCTGGGGGCCAGATGAGATCAACTCCAGACTGCTGAGGGAGGCAAAGTCCAAAAACCCTTGAAGGTGGCGGCTCAGGTAGACAACACGGTGAAGTAGGATGTGGCCTTCATCAGTCATTTGAAGACTAGAGCAGGGAGCTTGTGCAAGACATTGGTCAGACCACAGCTGGAGTACAGATCACTACATTGCAGGAAGGATGTGATCGCGCTAGAAAGGGTGCAGAGGAGACTCAACATAATTTTGCCAGGGATGGAGTGTTTCAGCATGAGGAGAGTCTGGGTCTGTTTTCTCTGCAGCAGTGGAGGTTAAGAGGTGACATGGCTGAACTACCTAAAACTTTAAGTGGTATAGATAGGGTAGAGGTGGACAAAACTAAAGGATCTAGGTATGGGGTAAAGGGTAGGGGATTTCGAGGACTACTGGCAAGTATCTGGAATGTACTGTCTGAGAGAGTGGTTGAAACGAGATCACTGACAGGTCTCGAGATGAGCACTTGAATCACTGAGACTTCGAAGGCTGCGGACTAAGTTCTGGGAGGTGGGATTGATACAGATGTGAACCGACTAGTCAGTGTGGACCAGTTCCCATGCTGCATGATTAGCCCAGATGGGTTTCAAGTTGTCACGCTGAGCAAACATTTCCTCTGCTTCCCATTCCTTTGTGGGCTAGTTTCACTCACTTGCATTCCACGGGACTCTACGGAAAGGCTTCTGATGAAGATTTTGCCCGCAGCACTTGCCTGTAATCTGGCACACTGTTCTCCCAAATGAAGCAGATGAAGAATTATTATTCAGTCAATAATAAAAAAGAATAGAGCTGTGTTAAGCAGGTCAGGGAATTCACTCTGCAAATCAATAACATTAATGGCACTCAATCTGCTCTCAGCCCAGCAATGGGAGAAGTGCAGAAACTTAATGCATCTACTAGTAGCCATACAACAAGTGCGTTGCTATTGCAACCACAGAACAACCACAGGAATAGATTCAATAAATAGCCATTCCCTCTTGCCAAGAGCAGACACTTCACATGATTTTTTGAGCAGGGCAGTGGGAAAGAGATTTGCCAGACTGAGCACCATTTCTCAGCAGTGATTCTGTACACCAGGCACAGGAAGTTATATTATTTTACATTTAGATATACAGCATAGTAACCGACCTTTCTGACCCAAGAGCCTGTGCCATCCAATTTACCCCCAGTACGTTTTGAACGGTGGGAGGAAACAGGAGTCCCTCAGGGAAAACCCATGCAGACACGAGAACATACTAACTCTTTACAGACAGCGCAGGATTTGAACCCCCGTCCCGATCGCTGGCGCTGTAATGGCATTTCGCTAAATGTGACGCTAACAATAGATCCTCATGATCAGCAGACCTGCAGCAGCCAGTTAAACTCTCTGTGTGGAGTTCGCCATCGCAGGGGAGGACAGACATTACTTTTACACAGGTGTTCCGGTTTCACTCCAAACTCGAAAAGATGTGCCAATTGGGAGGTTAATTGATGGCAAGACAATCAGGAGAGGGGAGGGAGCAGCAATGGGGATGGGTCTGATATGATTTACTCAGAAGCCAGCAGGGACTCCTCTGGTACAAATAGCTTCCTGTGTCATTATAAAAACGAAACCAATTTACTGACTGTGAAGCACTTTAATAACATGAGGCCAGAGGTACAAGATGAGAGAAGGGGGATTCAAGAGAAAAATGTTTAATATCAGGAGCTCATTACGAGAGAAGCAGGTGGAACTATTTCCAATTCAATCCGATTCAATAAGATATTTAACTGAGCATTTAATTATGCAGACCTAATGCAGGCACATTGGGGTAGATAGGTCAAAGGCCCCATTTTTGTGCTGTACAAATTATGAGCTCAAAGATGATCCAAGGTCCGTCAGTTTCCCCTCACTGAAACCAAAACAGTCCAACTTTTTTCTTTCCACTCACATCCCACGTTAAGTAATCTCTATGCCATTGGTGCTGGGTGATTAGTAAGGGATTGCTTAACGTGGGATGTGAGTGGAAAGAAAATGTTTGAAAACCACTGTTTTTATCATGCCTAACTGACTCATTATGTGCACGGTTTCATAACTCCAAAGGAAATGGGGCCAATAACGATTTTTCTCAATATTTCAGTAACAATTGGGTCTAGAGCAGTGATTCTCAACTTTCCCTTCCCACTCACATCCCATCTTAAGCAACCTCTTACCAATTGCAGAGCACCGAAGGCACAGGGATGACTTAACGTGGGATGTGAGTGGAAAGAAAAAGGTTGAGAAAAAGGCTTCAGGAAGTCATGAAAGGTCCTGCAGAAATCCAAGTCCTTTTGGCAGTAAAGGTCTTGGTCCTACGTTCAAGCATGGACCAGCCCAATCTGCTCAGAGTAATCGCCGAGACTCCATTGCAAACCGACTTCAGGATAATTCCATTCAATGGAAGCCAACCTCTCTAATCTAGTTTCATTCCAAGAAACCCTCAGGGTGAAGTCTGTCAGGAAGTAGAAATATTCTTCCACGTGGTAAAGAGCACACTTCAGTTCGGTCATATTATTGTGGTGCGTTGCCAAGCAGTTACTCTGTGGATTTATTGTTGAGCGGCAAATCCTTTTTATGAGTCTTTAGGTGTTAGAGTAGGGAAGCATTAAATTCCCCAGGATTTATAGGACTTCTTGTCTGGAAAAGCAAAAATCCAAGAAAGACCACAGCTTTATTCGCTCAGCTGGAGGTGGCTGTGCTGGGAACCTCGCTGCTAGCAGGAAGTTACATCTTCCATTGTGAACAATGCCTTTCTTTGTGCGTGGAGGGAGTGACTCAAATCTTTGCAATCATTCACATTCTGACTCCCCTTCCCCAAAGGCTTTGCACAATGCTGAGAACGGTCACCGTACGACGTGCGTCTGAAGGTCCAGGAAGAGATGTCCTGCTGAATATCGGCTCCTGACTCATTCATCAGCTAAAAATCAACAGTAACAAAAAAACCTGGTATCAGAATTCAAGCAACCGTCAGCATCATGCATCCGGCAAAAAAAATCGCAGAAAACGAATTTTAAAAGTTAAACAAATAAATGTAAAATAATAGGCAAAAATACTCAAGTTTAAAATTGTAAATGTTCTCTGAAGTAATACGACCTTTGGTGAAGATGGGAGCGAATATTCAGCCAACGGAGCGCCTTGGTCAGCCTTTGCTCGTAGCAGCTGTTTGTATAAAGTTGTGTAAACAGCAATGGCGTCGCCCAGGATGAAGAGCTGGTTGATGCCACTTGCCATTGGGTGACTCTCTTAAAGTGTCTCCTGATTCTTACTTAGTAAGTCGTCCCAGTCAGAGGGTTTATCTGTAAACTTGGGGGGGTTAATTATGTATAATGTTATTGTTCATCTTTTGAGGATTTCTTGGAGGGGGAGGAACCTGCAGATGCAGCGACAGTTAAATGTTTTCAGAGAATGTGACTGAAAATAAAGTAAAATGCTTTAAGGTTTATATATTCATGCAAATGAAGTTTGTCCAATGCAAGTACAGCAGAGTATTTTTGTGTTTTAAACAGTTTATTCTTACAGCAGATGTGTAAGTTAGGCATTGTAAGTCTCAAGTAACTGGAAACAAAACTTATCCGGCGTTTACCCAATCCCCATAGGTGCCAAATACCAGGGGTTTTACTGTACTAGGTTTGGTTTGGACCAGTGACCTTCACTACATTACAAGTGCAGACTACTGTGGCAAAGGTCATTCCACATGTGATCTTTATGAATTAGTACATTGCACACACTCCTCAATGACCTGCTTTCTCACTCTTCCTCTCCCTTGTGTTTTTATTTTTAACGTTTTTATCCTTGCCTCTCTGAATAAACTATTCCCTCCCTTCCTCTTTTGTTCCTCCATTGATCATCTCCTTCCTCACAGGATTCTGTTGCCACCATGGTTAAGTGAAAAAACACACCAACGCTGGAGAAACTCAGCAGGTCGAACAATGCCTTTTCACTCCTTTCTCCATCTCTGTTTTCCTTCTCACATGGTCCTCTTTAACCCTTATCTGTATTTCTTTCTCTCACTCTCTTTCACAGCCCAGAACCTTACCCCAAATCTCTCCACCCCTCCCTCAGTCTTTCTCCTTACCCATTCCCCCCTCCGCTCTTCACTCTAATAATGCACAGCTTCCATTTACAGGCTATCTTGGACACAAAAAGCATCCTCATGCACACCTCAGTACAACCAATAAAACTTGAGGCAGAGCCATATTTTGAAGAAATTGACCAAAAAAAAACCCAGTTTGAATTTAAAAGCGGTGAGGGCAGCAGGGATGATCTTTACAAGGTTTATAAAGTTCTGAGGGCCATCGATAGTCAGTGTCTTTATCTCAGGGCAGAGGACTCTAGAAATAGAAGGCCAGGGTCCAAGGTGAGAGGGAGAAATTTGACATCAGTCAGATTTTGACACAGAGGTTGATGTTGAGAATGATCTTCCAGAGGAATCAGAATTTATTGTCATGAACAAGTCACGAAATTCAGTGTTTTGCGACAGCGTCACAGTGTAAACATTCATATAAACCACCTTACGATAATAAATCAAAAGAGTGCTCAAAAAGTCAATGTAAGGCAGCGCCTATGATTATTAATTATTCGGGAATCTGATGGCAGCGGGGAAGAAGCTGACCTTGTGCCGTTGAGTGCTTTGTCTTTAGGCTCCTGTACCTTTTACCCGATGGTAGCAGTGTGATGAGGGCATGGCCAGGGTGATGGGGGTCCTTGAGACACCACCTCATGTAGATGTCCTCGATGGAGCAAAGTCTGGTGTCCATGATGTCGCAGGCTGAGTTAACAATCCTCTGGAGCTTTCTCTTGTCCTGAGCTTTGGCGCCTCCATACCAGGCAGTGAGGCAACTGGCCAGAATGCTCTCCACGGTCCTCCTGTACAAATTTTCAAGAGTTTTCGGTGTCCTGTTGAATCTCCTCAATCATCTCACAAAGTACAGCCACTGGCGAGCTTTCTTCGTGATTGCTTCAACATGGAGACACCAGGACAGATCTTTGGAGTTATTAACACCCAGGAATTTGAGGTTTTTGACCTTCTCCACTATGATCCCTCAAGGAAGGACTGGATTATTTTCTCCAGACTTCCTGGTTTTGCTGATGTTGAGCACAAGGTTGTTGTCGTGACACCATTCAACGAGGCAATCTATCTCCCTCCTGTATGCTTCCTCATTGTCATTGTGATTCTACCAACAACTGTGGGGTCATCAGCAAATTTTAGATAGCATTAATTGTGCCTGGCCACATAGTCATGGGTGTATAGTGAGTAGAGCAGTGGGCTAAGCACACATCCTTGGGGTGCCCCTGTGTTGATCGTCAGTAAGGAGGAGACATTTTTTTCCAATTGTTTTCCAATTTGAACTGACTAACTGTGGTCTTCCACTGATGAAGCCAAGGATCCAGTTGCAGGATGCATTTTAAAGGCATTTTGACAGTTATTGATGTGGAAAAGGTGTAGAGAAATGAGATAAGTGTGATTGCCATCTGGTCAGAAGGGACAAGATGAGTTGACATGGGGCTGGTTTGGTATTGTACGTTTCTATGAAATGGGAATGAGAGAGAGAGAGCACAATAATGTACACATGCTCACATACATACAGGATAAATGAGAGTGACGGAGGAAACATTGTCACACACATTAACAGACACAGTTAGAGAAAGCTGGTGAATGATAGAAGGAGGCAGAGGGAGAGATAGAGAAATAGAGAGAGAGGAAAAAACAGAAACAAAGAGAGGGAGGGTAGATAGTGAGAGGAATAGGAAGAGTTGCATACACACAGTGACGAAGAACAGAAACTGGAGGGGGGTAACAGCTTTAAAAAGCTAGTGTTCTTGTAAGCCAGTGCATTGGCTGATTCTCTTTTCACCAGTCCACCATTCCATGTCCCACTGCAATGCCCCAAGGTGACGGTGCAACATCTTCAAGCATGGTACTCCCCACAATCTCTGGTCAATTACTGACTTTGCTAGAGGGGGAGGGAAAAACATATCGGTGGCCTGTAAAATGGTGGCAGCATTGAGACAGTTTGGGAATGCGGAGTTTCTGCTCAGGACTCTGCTCTTCTGTCAACTTCAAAAATTAATTGAAAGCAGTTTCTCTGCAGGAAATTAGTGATGGGCAGCCGGTCGATCAGACCACCGAATACTCCCGTGCACCAATAAAGCGTCACCAGATCCCCATCATTACAGAGTGGTAGGTGCAGGAGGGGGCCAATAATAGGATGCTTGCACCCCAAGGGTGTGAACTCCCTCGCTGTTGACAGCCAAATTTGGACCCAGTCTTTTCTTGTTCAGACAAGCAGAATAGTCATGAGTAATGGTTTATGTAATCATAAACCCCGGCATCGCACTTCTTTTGTTCAACACCATCCATCATTCAGGAACAGTTATTAAAATATAAGGCAACAATTTCTTTGTAGGTTCTGGTGAAATGTGGCATCTTGCTCTAAAAGGGGAAAAAGAATGGATTGACCATCGTCATCTGTTGTCTGCTCTGGGAAGGGAAGAAAATGGAGTCAACCTTACAGATCATGTCCATGGAGGAAGGTTCAGAGGGCAGAAGCAATTAGCAGTCTCGGGACCAAGAGAGCTAGCACAAGATTGATGTCGTTGCTATGACTGCATTTAATGGGCTTTTCACTGGAGTCTCCCTCTTCCCCCCCCCCCCCACCCCCTACCATTAGCGTAATCTTCCAGGATCATTGTCTGAAGGGGATGCACAAAATCGTTGAGGGTCCCCTTCTACCCTGCACACAGCATCTTTCACCTGCTCCTATCAGGGAAGAGATCCAGGAGGATCAGAGCCAACACCACCAGGCTGAGGAACAGCTTCTTCCCACAGACAGTGAGATGCTGAACGACCAAAGGAACGGCTCACACTAACCACCCGAGACTTCATATTTATTTATTTATTTATTGTTATATATGTATATCTGTCTTGTATATGTATTATTGTTCTGTACGTGTTTTATGTCTGGTTATGTGTCTGCATGTTTTGCACCGAGGACCAGAGAACACTGTTTTGTCAGGTTGTACTTGTACAATCAGATGACAATAAATTTGACTGGACTTTTGGACAAAGTTGCAGATGAAAAGGGTTTTTTTTTAAAAAAGGCAAATGATTGAAGGTGTTAGTGTTTAGAGGAAGCTGGGTTTGATTAATCTTAAAACAGTATAGGCCCTTCAATCTAAAATGTTGTGCCAACCTATATAAACCTATTCTAACGTCAATCCAATTCTTCCCATCATACGCTTCTACTAGATGGGCAGACTATTATTTAGAAGGGGAGAAAATTCAAGATATGAAGGTCTTAGGAATCTTCGTGCAGGATACCCTAAGGTATCCAGGTTGAGTCGGTGGTGAAGAAGGTGAATGCAATGTTGACATATACGAGCTGGGATGTAATGTTGAGACTCTATAAAGCGCTGGTGAGACCTCACTCGGAGAACTGTGTACAGTTTTGCACATGTTATTTGAGAAAGGACATGCTGGCATTGGAGAAGGCTCAGAGAAGATTTACCAGAGTGATACCTGGAATGAACAGGTTACCAGATGAGGAACGTGTTGACTCTTGGACTGTACTCGTTGGAGTACAGAAGGATGAGACAGATGCATTTTGAATGCTAAAAGGCCTGGACGGAGTAGATGTGGCAACGTTGTTTGCCATGGTATGGGAGTCTAGGACAAGAGGGCACAACCTCTGGATAAAAGGATATCAATTTAAAATAAGAGGTGCAGAAAAATTTATTTAGAAAAGGTCGTGAGTCTACGGAACTTGTTGCCTCAGGCGGCAGTGGAAGCAAGGTCGTTGGGTTTATTTAAGGCAGAAATTGACAGGCATTTGATTAGTCAGGGCATCGAAGGTTACGGGGAGAAAGCCGGGGAATGGGGCTGAGTGGGAGGGTGATTCAGCTCATGATTGAATGGTGGAACAGACTCAATGGACCACCTTCTGCTCCTGTATCTTGGGATATGGTCCTACAAAAATGAATGGGATGAGTGTTAAGAGGCAAAAAAATAGGTTAGCATGAAGATAGTGGGCAGGAGGACTTGTTTCTGTTCACAACACAACATTGCACAGATGCATCAACCTAGACTGTGTTCTTTGGGCAGGGAACACTTGGAAGTAAAGCAGGAAAAGGTGCTTCAAGATGGCTACGTGTTTCTCAGAGACTGCGTGGTTTATCAAGCCTCATTGTCCTATGAACCCTCAAAAGATTGGCTTACCAACTATCACATGTACAGTGTTCTCTATGCTGTCCCACGTTGCAAGATGCTTTGCAAGATGTCGTAAATTAAATCGAGAGAATGCAAAATAAGACAGACTATTTCTCTGGCATAGTGGCTACAACCAATCATTAAAAGCAATTTGCACTTCTATTGCACATTTAACACAGATAAAGCCTAGAGGGCCATAAGCAAAGAAATAATCACAGGAGTCCAATTGATTTATATTCATGCAAGGCCACCATCTCATGTCCAGCCCACATGCCCTTGAATTGGATCAGAAATACCAGTTGTTCCAGGCCTCTAGCCCAATCACTGTGCTGTACACCTAAGGAACCTAATCTAAACATGTTTGCCGACAACAACTCGAAGAAGCCTAAATTTAGACCATTTGGGTTAGGAGTAGGTAATTTTTTTGGGTTGAATGACTGGGGTTAAATTCCCCCAGGATCCGATGTTATTTTTACTGACTCATATTAAGATTACAAGGCCAAAATTAAATTTAAATATTTATCAAATTGAATTTGTGTTAATTGCTTTAGCAGTTGCTTGGAAATGTCTAGCAATATTATGGAAGTCAGAAATAGATTGAGGAATGGAAAGATGGCACGCAGAACTTCGTAGTTGTATACCATTAGAGAAAATTACTTAAAAATATCATATTTTTTGGAAAATACAGAGCCCAATTTCAGAGTATCATCTTCCAAAGCGTGAGCTGCGATATCCCGAATTTTGATATCTTTAATCCAACAAACCAAACTCTGTGGTTGTTGCTTTATGTAGCTTTAATTCATTGATAGAATGGATAAAAAAATTTGCACAGCTTCGCATTAAGATTTTCATAACGATGAATAACAAAGCATTTACTGTAATAATGAATCAAATATGTATAGAGATGTAAAAAGTATTTTTTCTTTGGCTTGGCTTCGCGGACGAAGATTTATGGAGGGGGTAAAAAGTCCACGTCAGCTGCAGGCTCGTTTGTGGCTGACCAGTCCGATGCGGGACAGGCAGACACGATTGCAACGGTTGCAAGGGAAAATTGGTGGGTTGGGGTTGGGTGTTGGGTTTTTCCTCCTTTGCCTTTTGTCAGTGAGGTGGGCTCTGCGGTCTTCTTCCAAGGAGGCTGCTGCCCGCCAAACTGTGAGGCGCCAAGATGCACGGTTTGAGGCGTTATCAGCCCACTGGCGGTGGTCAATGTGGCAGGCACCAAGAGATTTCTTTAGGCAGTCCTTGTACCTTTTCTTTGGTGCACCTCTAAAAAAAGTTACAAAAGCCTAAAGAGATACAAAAATTCAAAGAAAAATTTCTCATGCTCACGCTTCCTTCACATCCTGTAGAATGGGCAAGTGTTGAGTCTGGGCGGATATTACGACATATGACATGATAGTCACTATGGTAACACTACAAATAATAGTTCTCAAAGAGACAGGCATAAAATTAACTAAGAATCAAAAACACGTTTTTAACCTTTACACCCAAAATTTACAAAATTTTGGTTTGCACGTATGATCAACCCTCTGAAGACTTCACTTGGTAGATTTTTCTGTATAAATGTTCAATTTCCTGGCATTCTTCAGTTTTTTTCTTTTTTAGGGATGGGGGGTTGGTTGGGTGGGTGGGTTGAGGGGAAGGTGTATGTTACCTCATGTAATATTTTTTTTTAAAGTTTACAATTGAATGTAATGCAATCATATTGTGGTTTAAAATTTATAAATTAAGTATTCAAAAAAAATCTCAAAGAAGGCAAGGGGACAAATGCATTCCAAGTCAGAACAAGGTGCATCATTAAAAGCGAGGTTAGCGACAGATATAGGACAGGGTAGATGTGGCATGGTATCTCCCATGGTGGGGGAGTCTAAGACAAGAGGCCACAATTTCATGATAAAAGGGCGTCGATTTAAAACAGAAATACGGAGAAATTTCTTTAGGCAGAGGTTCATGTGACTATGGAACTTGTTGCCACAGGCGGCAGTGTAAGCGAGGTCATTAAGGCAGAAATTGACAGGTATTTGATTAGTCAGGGCATCAAGGGTTATGGGGAGAAGGCCCGGCAGTGGAGCTGAGTGATAAGGATCAGCTCAGGTTAAATGGCAGAGAAGACCTGATGGGCCGATTGGCCTACTTCTGCTTGTATATCTTGTGACACCAAAGATGAACCAATCAGCTGCACCAGGGTTGGGTCTTGACATGACAAACATGGTGGTTGGCTTATGTTTTGGGGAGATCCTCAGTGCAGTGCCTGTTGCAAAGGAGCAAAAAGTAGAAACCCAAACCTCACTTAATTTTTAAACAGACAGTCTGTGGATGCCTAACAAGGTGTTCTTCAGGCTCAGGAACATCAGCTAGCTTGGGTCCAGGCAGGTTCCAGGGGATCAGTCCTGAGGTGGTTAGATTTTCTTGGAACTTGTGTGTGGAAAGGCAAGTTTGTTGGTTAAATGGTGATCTTTAATTATACACATGGGGATGTTGCAATAGAGATAAAAGACACACACACACACATAAACCACATAGGCATACAAAAACCACACATGCATGCGCGCATGCCTACACACACACACACACACACACACACACACACGATCAATCAAGTAATAAAATATGATGCTCACCACCCCTTGATACAGTGCAGGCACGGCTCTTATCTGAATTAAGCCAGGGACAGTCATTTCTAGATACACAATGCTACAGCTCCCAACCCTTTATCTGCGTACACCTTACCAATGAATCACAGGCATTACCCATGGTTCCCAAATTGGAGAGGAACTCGGGTTCGTCTCAGAAGAGGCAGATGGCTCACACATGGTGGGCTTTCTGGCCCAGTTATCGATGAGGGGGCCAATGGGCAGGTGTGCGCTGACCTGTGGGCAGGGCTTGACCTTGATTGGCAGGTGAGGTGACCTCCAACTAGATTCCAGACGGTAGGGCCACGTGGCACATGTCATCCTCCATATTTCAGAGATACCAACTGGAGGCAGATTCTTCTGCTCCTTTGATGCTGCACTTAAAATGAGCCTCAATCATTCCAGTTTCCGATCAGAACGCAGGAATTTCTTGAGTCGGAGTACTTTAAACATTTATCTCCATCAATAGCCAGGAGTTCTCCATTATGTTATTGGGTTTTCACTGGAATGGGGAAGAGGCCCACATTTGCTTCAGTTGGTAGGTCACAACAAGAGTCACAACAGGCCAGGTGCTGGGGATTGTAATTGGACAGGAGTGTGCCTTCACTCATTCTGACCCATTCACAGCTAGAGGGATTGAGGTTAGGAGCAGGGAGGTCATGCTGCAACTGTATAAAGTACAGGAGCGACCGCACCTGGAGTCCTGAGTGCAGTTCTGGACTCCTTACTTGAGGAAGGATGTATGGACTTTGGAGGTAGTGCAGAGGAGGTTCACCAGGTTGACTCCAGAGATATGGGGGGGTTGGTCTATGAGAAGATATTGAGTCGTCTGGGACTGTAGTCACTGGAATTTATAAAAACATGAGGGGGCCGTATAAAATTATGAGTGGCATCGAGAAGATAGAAGTAGGCAAGTTGTTTTATTGGTAGGGGAGACCAGAACTAGGAGACATAGCCCCAAGATTCAGGGTAGTAGATTTAGGACGGAGATGAAGTTGAACTGCTTTTCCCAGAGGGTGGTGAATCTGTCCATTGAAGCAGTGGAGGCGACCTTAGTAAATATATTTAAGATAAATAAGGGAATTAAGGAATATGGGGAAAAGGCAGGTCGGTGGAGACGAGCCTCTCATCAGATCAGCCATGATCTCACTGAATGGCGGAGTAGGCTCAATGGGCCAAATGGCCAACTCCTGCTCCTATTTCTTGTGTTCTTATTCACTGGAGAAGAGGCGAATGCTGCTTCAGGATGAAATGCCAGCAGCGGGAGCCGGCGAGCAGCCCACGGACCTCTGTGCCACTGGACCAAGCACCACTTCCGGGTGGTGGGTACCTTTGAAGGACAATTCTTCCTTTTACAGCCCTCCGATAATCTATACTTCACCAAACTATGTGGAGCAGCAACCGGTTCAGAGTCTTCTGAGGAAAACTTTGCTCACACTCGTTCCCCCAAAAATTTTCAATGATTATTTTATAATCAGTGCACAGGGAATAACCAATTTAGACAAATTAATCCTCTATTCTAATGGTCAATTGACTCCAGAGAGAAAAAAAATTAAACCTTTTTCCAAGCAGGAACCACGATCTCTCAATGACAACATTATTGAATACACTGTGCAGTTTTATAAATACAGTACAAGTAAACATTTCATGTCAAACTCAGATTACACCAGAACATGACAATCAGCCAGGATTAGTGATATATATGTCTCTAATGGCCAGAGCTAGGAACAGTCTGTCTGGAGCTCTGGCTGCGATAACGGTGCAACAGCCTACAAGACAACCCTAGTTCCTGTGCTCTACACTGAATATCTTCGAACCAAACTCATTGGAAGCTATAAATTTGCTCCGACCCAATTCATGCTCAAGTCATGGTTGCCTCCTTGGATGGTGTGGATTTCAAGCGCATAGTCAAACTTTTATAACTACTTCAAATGCCCCCCTTCCCCCAGAATTATTTACAGCCAGGCAAGCGGTTAGATCCAAGCAATGGTACACAACATTTGAAGTGAAGCCATTGGATCACTGGACTGACAAAACTTGGTCAGGAAGGTTGATTCTGAGGAATGTTGCGAAAGGAGGTGGGAGGGGGGGCATGATAGAAGAAGAAAGAGTTCCAGAGCACAGAATCAGAGCAGGGGAACGCTGGGCAACAGGGAAATTTAAGCATCACCTGCATCCAGTAACAGGAGGGACCCCGAGATCTCTCTGGCCTCAGGGCCTTTTGATCCAGATTCCTACATCTGCAATCTCCCTCGTTTCTGATAGGCAACCTAGCCAGCATGGGCCAAAGTGTTGGTTTCCATGCCCTAATTTAATTTCCCATCCCCACTCCAGTCATTCTGCAGTGCCCTGCCCTGTTATAATGGAAACCTGGCGATCAGTCTCATCCAATAAAATCACAGTGTTGGAGAAACTCAGCAGGTCAAACAGCGTCCTTTATGAAGGAGAGATAAGCATACAGAACCAATGTTTCGGGCTTGAGCCCTTCATCAAGATATGAGTAAAAATATCTGTAGGCGCCCAGACAAAATGGTGGGGAGGGAGGGGCACATCTTCCAACTGGGCACTTTGCCTGATGTTAAGTAGATCTCTCTGCATCAGAGCTCAGCCCTGGCCGTTTTCTGCCTGTGTCTTTGCCCAGCTTTTCTCTCCCCTGCACCTTGGAAGATGGAGAGCTCTAAAACATGACACATTCGGTAGAGTATGGCGACCTATTTGCAAGTACATTGGTTCTCAGATAGATTAATTTCCCCCCTTTTAAATAGAGATAAGGTTAAATTATCCCAGAATAGCCAGAGGTGTGATTACAGAAATGGGACTTGGCGCCTGCCCTTCTCTTTTTAGTGTTTTCTTTGAATGGCGTTGCCATTGTGATTTCTTTTTCATTACAGGTCTCGATAGGGGTTGTGTGCCCCAGGATGAATGGGATTGAGATAACTTTTTGGAATGTGGTGGGCGGGATGGGGGATGGGTGAGCAAATTCGGACTTTGGGCACGCATATGTAAACAAATGGTTTTGTTGATTGGATTTTGTAAGTCTGTGAAAACTAAAATAAAACCGGCAGAGTTGTCGTAGTAAGTAGCACAACCCCTTTACAGCGCCAGAGATTGGGACCGGACTGGGTTCGAACCCCATGCTCTCTGGAAGAAGCTTGTACATTCTCCCTGTGTCTGTGTGGGTTTCCTCCAGGGGCTCCGGTTTCCTCCCACCCTTCAAGAAAATGTACCGGGGTGGAGGTTAATGGGGTGTAAATTGGGCAGCACGGACTCGTAGGGCCGAATTGACCTGTTACAGCGCTGTATGTCTACATTTTTAAAAATTAGAAATAAAAAGATGAAGAGCTCTCTAGAGAAGAATTGACTGGTTAAGTAAGCCTTGATCAGCTTGCACGGAGAGGACAAACCAGGTGGGTTACGCTTGCCCCTGTTCACTAGGTTCTGCTCTTGGTAGTCCAGCAGAACGTTAGCAGAACATCTCAAGTGATGTCAAGGAATGTCAAGGTAGAACCAATTTTCCGGGATGATTCAATGTCTAGCGTTTAATCATATCCTGAGAGTGTTTGTCTTGCGTCCAAAATCACCGCAGGAGCATAGGCGGACCCCTTCTGGTCTAAACGTGAGTGAAGCTGCTCACCTCAATCTCCCAAAGCAGGTCTTGGGGAAGGTACCCCTGTTTCTCTGCCAACAGATACTGTCTGACCTGCTGAGTGTTTCCTGCCCATTGTTGCTGTCGCCCAAACAGCTTGGATTAATTGTGTGCTGCTGCCCCTTAGTGGCCACAATCATTATTGCAGCAGGGTTAAAAAAAAGGTTCTGCAAAAGAACCAGAGCAAAGATTCGGAATTCAGAATCAGAAACTGATGCAATTCTTTGCTTTGTTGCAGCATTATTAATGCAACTATTGCTATAAATTACATTTAAAAACAAATAAATAGGAGAAAGTGGTTCATTGATCATTCAGGAATCTGGGGCAGTGGGGAAGACGCTGTCACTGAGAGCTCGTCTTAAAGCTCCTGCACCTTTCTCCAGATGGTAGCAGAGTGAAGAGGGTGTGGCCTGGGTGGTGGGGCTCCTTAAGGATAGAGGCTGATTTCTTAAGACACCACCTCTTGTAGCTCTCATTGATAGAGTGAAGACTGGTGCCCGTGATGTCGCAGGCAAGTTTACAACTGTCTGGAGTTTTCTTCCCGTCCTGCATTCTGTCCATTTGGCACCTCCATATCAGACAGTGTTGCCACCAGACAGAATGCTCTTCACAGTACACCTGGAAAAGTTTTCGAGAGTGTTCGGTGACATACCAAAACTCCTCAAGCTCTTCACAAACTATAGCCGCTGGCAAACCTTCTTCATGATTGTATAGAGATGTTGACACCCAAGAATTTGAAGTTCTTGAATCTCTCCACTGCTGACCCCTTGATGGTTCATATACACTGGCCTCAGAGACAGATATCACAGGATTGTCAGCTTCAGCAAGGATTTTCATTGGTACTGTTGAGCTCCTTCTCAAAGCGAGCATAAAAGGTCTTCAGCTCATCGGGTAGTGAAGCATCACAGCCATTTATGGCTCGGTGCAATTTCTATCAATTTATTTGCTTGTTCCAGTGGAAATGGATGTCAGGCTGTTAATTAAAGGTTTACTTTACAGAAACAAAGATGCGTATTTTCTCAAAGAAAGGGTCATCAGCAATTAATCAGCCTGTAAGGGTTGAAAATATCGCCACACATCTTTCCTTTATTATTTTTCCTCTCAGTGTACGTTGCCCAGACTTTAATCCCATAACCAGAGTTACCCCGCTCCTGTGTTGTTCTAGATGGGATGTTGTATTAAAGACATACCACTGACAGCTGGTGAAGGGAATTACTTTATTCAAACCATCAATTGCCAATTCCCAGCATCCATGGGGTACTACCCAACTCACAGGTGATCATCACGGCCAAATTTGTGGTAGCTGGCGTTGCCCTGAGTCCCTCATGTCCAAATCCAGGTCCTGTTCAAACCTTCAGTGGGGAGCCAATCCTTTACCCCTCACCCTTCCATTCTCATCCAATCTGATTGCTTCTCATCCACAGCCGAGTCCAGGTCTGGCTCATTACCACCACCCATTGCGGTAGCTCATGGTGTTACCAACAACCCGCCCCCTTCCATAGACCTCCTCCCACAGCAACAAAAGCAACAGTGCCTGCTTGTAGCGCGTCCAGACAAAATCACGTGATTTGAAGCGTCATTGTCATTGGGTAATAATGACAGCTCTGACCGGAGCCCATTAGATCAGTGGTTCTCAACCTTTTCCTTTCCACTCACACTCCACTTAAGTAATCCGTAAGCCATCGGTGCTCTGTGATTAGTAAGGGATTGCTTAAGGTGGGATGTGCGTGGGAAGGGAAGGTTGAGAATCACTGCTCTAGACCCAATTGTTATTGAAATATTTTGCTTGAGAAAAATTGTCATTGGCCCATTTCCTTTGGAGTTTTGAAACCATGCACATGACGAGTCAATGAGGGATGATTAAAACAGTGATTTTCAAACTTTATTTCTAACTTAAGCAATCCCTTACTAATCATACAGCACCAATGGCATAAGGATTACTAAAGGTGAAATGCGAGTGGAAAGAAAAAGGTTGAAAACCACTGGTTTAGAAGGTTCAAAAAGTAAATGAGCATGGAGGTTTAGCCTTGTAGGTATATTGATACATGTAAGCTGGGCTTACGGAAAATGTTTTTGTTGTTCTATCTAACCACAGGGATATTTTTATAATAATAAATTTCTGCTGAAACACTGCACAAAAATTTTATAGACAGTCAGCTCCTCTGATGGAGTCACCCGATGAGGTCCACACCCCACCCCCCCAGCAACGACAGTGACACAGCATCACTGTCATCCACCGTGATGTAGCATCTTGATTATCGGGCTTAATGCACCAGACGTCGCTCACCCTGGATGATACGATGACCCAGTTCTACTCATGGGTCTGATGCTCATTGCTTCAATTTGCCATCACAAAAAGATGAAATCTAAAATTAAATCTTAGAGCCATGGAGCTTTACAGCATGGAAACTGACCTTCAGTCCAACTCATCCATGATAGTCAAGTTGCCGACCCAAGCTGGTCCCATTCGCCTGTGTTTTCCCCATATCCCTCCAAACCTTCCCTACCCATACACAGGTCTAAATGTTTTTTGTAAATGTTACAATTGTACCCACCTCTGGCAGCTCATTTCATATACCCTCTCTGAGAAGTCTGGCCCTCAGGACCTTTACATCTTTCCCTTCTCGTGTAAACCTACGCCCTTCAGTTTTAGACTCCCTGCCATGGGAAAATGATGATGACCTTATCAATTTAATTTATTTTTAAATTGATATTAAAATTTTATTTCAATTAAAATGTTTTAAATTTAGATACACAGCACGGTAACAGGCCATTTTGACCTACGGGTTTGTACTGCCCAATTTACACCCAATTAACCTACACCCTCCCACCCCAGTACATTTTGAACGATGGGAGGAAACTGGAGCCCCTGGAAAAAACTCACGCAGACATGGGGAGAACGTACAAACTCCTCACAGACAACGCAGGATTTGAACCCTGGTACCCAATCGCTGGTGCTGTAAATACACTTCGCTAACCGCTACACCAACCGTGCCCTCCTTTAGGCTTTGAGAAGGATAATAATTTACCTTTGTTAATGATGCATTCATCTTCGACACACTCCAAAATATAAAACCTTTGCTCTCCTTTTATATAACCATCTTCCTGATGTTTACATCATATTCGTCTCAAGTTAGTTCCACTTCCAATGACACAAAAATGGTTCTGTGTTTCGAGGTCAAGTGGCTGATTGGAAATCACCACGAGTCCATACTAGTAATGGTACAGAAAACTCCCTCCTGTACATCACATCACATGACATTCCCAAACCAGGATCCATGCCTTGGCACCCACCCCCACCACTGGACCCTTGACTTCCTGTCTAATAGAGCACAATCGGTGAAGATGTGTAATAACATCTTCTCAGCAATCACACTCAACTCAGGCACATGTACGCAGTCCTCCCACTGTATGGACCTCTGAATGGACAGCTGAATACCATTCCAACCCCATCTTCAAATTTCCCAACAGCATCACAGACGTGGTCAAGGCATCAAATGACGATGAACATGCTAATTATGAACAATGCCTTCCAGAAGGAACTGATAAAGCCTGATCTAAATGTTCAGTATGTTCATTTATGTAAACCCAGTAATCCAGTCACTAAATTTCTCTGGTGATGATCTGAGTAAACAGGTGAAGGACCTGAATGAGCAGCAGAAAGCAATGGCTGGAGTGGTTTGAGGCTCGAGAGTACAGGCAAGAGCAACTGCTATGTTTCATCCCTATCGCAAGTATGCAGGGGACTTTAAGAGAGGATATCCCTCTGAGGCGGCACCACCATGCAGGTACTTTTTAGGGAAATGCCCTCTGTGGAGACAGCAGCAGCAGAGTTTTCCTGCCCAAAGGTCTTCGCAGAAGTCGAGCCAGATTGCACAGCCACGCCGGCCAAGCGCGCCGAAAAAATGAGCACCACCTCTAGACAGCTGAGTGCATTTTCTAATTATGATGATAAGATTGTGGGTGTCAATTAACAATGCTGATGGTGTAATCTTACTACCGATGCTAATGTACGGCATACAGTGTCTGGGTATCAAATTGGGTTTGACCTACAGAAATTCCTTCCGGTCATGAGAAAGGGCTTCTACAATTATATACACAGCCCACAGCTCATGGAAGCTACACAGAAAGAGATTATGGCTTTAGAACACAAAAATGTAATAGAACAATGCTGCCAGGAAGAGAATGAGTTCATATCAAACATATTCACTAGACCCAAGAGAAGCGAGTGATCTTTGATTTTTCTGACCTAAATGAGTATGTCTTATACCACCATTTTAAAATGGACACGATTTGCTCCATTACGCCATTATTAAGTAAGGGCTATTTTATGGCATTCATCGATTTACAAGATGCTTATTATTCATTATCTATTCACCCGCTCTCTGGAAAGTATCTGAAGTTTATTTGGAAAGGTGAATTGTGGCAATATAAGGCACTACCTAATGGACTTACTTCGACGCCCAGAATATTTACAAAATCGCTGAAACTAGTTTTCTCCCAGCTCAGAAAGGAGGGACATACGGTGATGGGTTACTTGGATGACACCATCGTGATTGGCAGGTCCATGGGTGAAACACAGAGAGCAGTGAACGCCACTACGGCGCTGCTGCAGGATCTGGGATTTATTATACACCCAGAAAAATCAGTCCTCAGCCCAACCAGAGAAATTAATTCCTTGGGTTCCTCTTAAATACGGAATCTATGGGAATAAACCTTATAGAAGATTTTAAAAAAAAGGTGGAAATTCTTCAGGCTTGTAGTGCTTTGACTTCCAAATCATGTCCCTCTATACAGAAAGTAGCAAAAGTAATTGGGAAATTGGTGACTGGTTTCCCAGCCGTTCAGTATGGTCTGCTAAAATATAGATTCCTGGAAAGAGATAAAGTATAAGCCTTGAAAGTCACTTATTGCAAGAGGCTAGAGCAGAACTTGCAAGGTGGATGACAAATGTTTCAGAGGCTTTAATGCCATGATAGAGAATAAAAAATTTGATATGGAAATCCGATCAGATGCTAGTGAAGGATGGGGCGTCACAGACTTCACTACCTCTGCCGGTGGCAGATGGACTCTTCAAGAGATTAGACTGGCATCAGCATCTGGCATTAACTTCCTAGAAATGTTGGCAGCTCAGTTGGCATTGAAGTCGTTCTGTGCAGAGAAAAAGGGTATACACCAGAGCATCTGAACTATCAGGCGGATTTGATGTCTAGAAAGTTCAATGATAGAATGGAATGGATGTTGGGGGGAATGTAGGGCATTTCCCTGAAAAGTACCTGCATGGTGGTGCCGCCTCAGAGGGATATCCTCTCTTAAAGTCCCCTGCATACTTGCGATAGGGATGAAACATAGCAGTTGCTCTTGCCTGTACTCTCGAGCCTCAAACCACTCCAGCCACTGCCTTCTGCTGCTCATTCAGGTCCTTCACCTGTTTACTCAGATAGTATAAAATTTGGGGCTGCCAGAGATCGATCTGTTTCCACCTCATTTAAATGCCCAAGTACCTGCGGAAAACAACGTAACGCATCAATTGTTTTCTTGTTTTTTTTTCTTCTTTTTCTGCCCCTTTTTCTCCTAAGCATGCAAAGTAACAGTTTACACTGTGAAATCTCAGCAAAGCTATGCTGATCACATGACCAGCAATGGCAATGGAGCCAAAACACAAGTGACAGAAAAACATCCATAAAACTTACATTAATAGTTAAAACAATACAAAACCAACTGTAAAACATAATAATATTAGTAATGAGCAATATACATTAAGATTATACCTTAATATACATTAATATTGAGGACAGTGAGGAAGATTACCGTAGCTTAAAAAGAGATATAAGAAAGCTAGAGGAGTGGGCTGAGAAATGGCTGATGGAATTTAATACAGGTAAGTGTGAAGTGTTGCATTTTGGAAAGGCAAATCTAAATAGGACATATACATTGAATGGTAGACAATTGAGGAGTGCAAGAGCAACAAAGGGATTTAGGAGTTATGGTAAATAGTACACTCAAAGTTGATACTCAGGTAGATAGAGTGGTGAAGAAGGCATTTGGAATGTTGGCCTTCATAAATCAGAGTATTGAATTCAAGAGTTGGGATGTTATGATGAAATTGTACAAAGCAATGGTGAGGCCAAGTTTGGAATACTGTGTGCAGTTTTGGTCACTGAATTATAGGAAGGTGCAGAGAAGATTCACGAGAATGTTGACAGGATATCAGGATTTGAGTTACAGAGAAAGGTTGAGTAGCCTGGGGCTTTTTTCTCTGGAGTGTAGAAGATTGAGGGGGGGGGGGGGGAATTTGATGGAGGTGTTCAAGATTTTAAAAGGGACAGAGAGAGTCAACATGGATAGGCTTTTTCAATTAAGAGTGGGGGATATTCAAACCAGAGGCCATGGTTTGAGATTGCAGGGAGAAAATTATAAGGGGAACATGAGGGGAAATTTCTTCATGCCTAGGGTGGTTGGGATGTGGAATAAGCTTCCAGCAGAGGTGGTTGAAGCAAAGACGTTATTTACATTTAAGGAAAGACTGGATAATTACATGGAGGGGAGAAGATTGGAGGGTTATGGACCAGGTGCTGGGCAGTGGGACTAGGAGGGTGGGGATTTGTTCCGGCATGGACTAGTAGAGCCAAACTGGCCTGTTCAGTGCTGTATAAGGTTATATGGTTATAAGACTGATAACATAAAAAATACATTTTTAAAGTAACCCCGCAGCTAAGTTTCCCCACAATTACCCTTAGCAAGTAACAAGTAGTGTGAGAAACAGGAAGGGAGGAGCTTAAGAGATACAGAAAAGGTGTGCACCACAAAACTCATTTCCACCAGAAACATTATTAAAATAAAAGTAAATACAAATACCTCATTTGGATAAAATTCACAAATACAGAATTAAGAATAAAAATTATTAAAGTGCATTTTTACCTCTGCTACACCAGCACTGACAAAAGGCAAAGGAGGAAAAACCCAACACCCAACCCCAACCAACCAATTTTCCCTTGCAACCACTGCAATCGTGTCTGCCTGTCCCGCATCGGACTGGTCAGCCACAAACGAGCCTGCAGCTGACGTGGACTTTTTTACCCCCTCCATAAATATTCGTCCGCGAAGCCAAGCCAAAGACAAAGAAGACACCAGCACTAGATGGCCAATGAGACCATCATCCTCCTGCCTCACCTCCCCATCATGTGATGAATCATGTCCTCCGATGTCACTCGCAAAGAGGGACGTATGCAGCATTCCTCCATTGTGAAGTGGCGTTGCTCTATTGCTGACAGGGCAGGGCCAGAAGGAATCAGCAGGCTGATGAGCAAGTCATGCCCTTCCCTGAGAGTCACAATCCCGACTGAATTCCTCGCTGTCAGCTCCTCTCCCATATCCTGGGGTCAGCTGTTTGATTCCTTCACCAATGAAGAACAGCAACAAACCTGGCTTATGGACAGCTCCAGTTGGTGGAAGAACAGAAAGCAGAAATGGCAAGCAGCAACACTACACCCAGATATGGGTGTACTTAAGAGGGGGTAGGGGATCCAGCCAGCATGCAAAAGGACCAGTGTGTATTTATACTGAATGGGATGGCGGTATGGATGCCTCACTGGCACTTGACAGGGTGGGAAATCCACAATCACCTCTATGGGATCAACAGCAACAGGCTGGACAGAGGACACTCATGGTCCACCACGTGGATGCCCACACCAACAGGGCTACAGTGGAGCCCATTCACAAAGGCACTGTGGATCGTGCAGCTCAAATCTGCACAACCTCCACCCGCAGACTTCAGTGCCCTAGCAATATGGGCTCACGGGAGTGATCACTTGGGATCCGACAGGACGCAACAGTGGGCAGAGTGCTTAGGAGTGGCCCTGTCACAGGTGCAGATGGCCATAGATAATTGCCCTACATGCCAGCAGGTTAAACCATGAGCTGGCTGACATACATACTGGGGCACATTTGTCGCTGCCTACCCTATCTCACCATGCGATAGCACAGCGATGGCCATCTGGGCTCTGTGCTTGGGAAGCACCCAAGTGTGAGGCCAAGGTGCAGGAGCCAAGAGAGGGCTCTTGAACTGCCTGCTCAGACACTGGTGGGAAGGGTGCTCACATTTGCCAGCCAAGCTGGAGAAACCAGGCATAGGAGTCAGTGGCCAAATAAATTGCCTTTTCTACCCTCCCCTCTGACACTTGAGAGCAGCTCCCCCAGAACCCTGCTCCATTGGTTAACAACGTGATCCTGTTTGGTCAGGGGTGGGTTGCTGGTAAGGCATTGTCATTGAATTTGATTTTGTACCTTGTCCTTCATTCAGAAAGCACTGGTTATTTACTGATATCATTGTTTCAAATATGTATTTTGTTTTCTAGTTATAATATGTAGTCATTGACTGCCATCATTCTGATTCCAGTGATGTGGCTTTTGAGGGGTGGAATGTTCTGTGTGGAGGTGTGGTCTCCCTGCCTGTATTGCGAGTGGTCACATGTTCTCCCCATCTGAAACTTATTTGCCAGTCGAGGCTGAGCTCCAGTCACTAATTAGTACACATCTTTCTGTTGGTCATTTCAAATCACCTAGCGTCCTTATTGGCTAAACACAGATTAGCCCTGTATTAAACAGGAGCTCACAGCACATTTGCTCTCTCTGCCTTGTGGTCCAAGCCCCAGATACCACTCTATGCCAATTTGCTACTGTGGACATCACTTGAAAGGGTAATAGTTCTCGGGAGGAATCCAACCTCCCAAAGGTTCCATCAATCGCAGCAAAATTTGCAGTATCAAGGGGCATTGGGCAACCCCTCAATGAAGAAATTGTGGCCTCAATATCAAATCTGGTATCTAAAGTCTAATTTTTAGTAGTCAGTGTATGCAAAAAAAAATCTTATGTTGTGCAAATATTTTTCCTTTAACAAAAGCACATGCACACTCAATGCTTGTGCAAATGTAAACTTGAATTTGTTTCAAGATCCTTTTGGCACAGCTGATCTCTGTATTAGCATGTTTTAATGCAAGTATGATTGCATTCTACAAAGTAACATACTTAATTGTGATTTTATTCTACATTATTTTAGGTAACTAACCTTTTGTGAGCACATTAATTTCCTTTGTGCGCTGGTTGCAGAATGTGTGCACGCTCCCTGCTGAGGGAACAATGGTTGTGGGTAAGGAGTGCACGGCGCTGAAGTTGAGCCGTGCTATTGTGATAGTCACAATACTTAACAGTATAGCCGTGCTCTCACTGATCAAGGGTCTGGGAGCATGTGTAGAACACCTGCTTATAGTGTGAATATCTGTATCATTTACAATGAATTAGTAATTGTGTACCATTTAACATTCTCCCGTTTCTCCCATTCTTCTGTAAATTGTGCATGTGTATTAATAAAAGTCAGGTGTGATTACAAACCCTGGTGTCCACTCATCTCTCTGTGAACCCACCAAACCCATTACTCTTCTCAACACAACACAGACCTATCCAAAAGTAAAACATGAAAGTCTGCAGACAGTATGGTTGAAGTAAAAACACAATGCTGAAGAAACTCTTCAGGCATTGGTGATTTTAAGTGTAGTGTATCTGAGAATTTTAACATCTATCCATAGGTACTCTGTACTTTGGATGTGAAATATCATATTAAAATATTCAAAAACATTGGGTGTGTGGGAGAAGCCAGTGAGTGGCCGTGGACAATAGCTTCTCAGACTGGAGGCCTTGGACTAGTGGTGTGCTGTAGGGATCGGTGCTGGGACCAGCGTAGCTTGTCATCTAGATCCACAATCCGGACAACAATGTGGTGATTGGATCAGCAAGTTTGAAAGATAAAGAGACACAACCAATGTTTCGGGCTTGAGCCCTTCGTCAAGGTGTGGAAAAATGTTGGTAGGCGCCCAAATAAAAGGGTATGGGGGAAGGTGTCGTCACAAAGGCAGGAGGGAGGGAGGGCACACAGCAGTAAGTAAGGGAAAGAGGGGTGGCTAGGTGAATAGAAAAGGAACAGAGTGAAGCTGACAGGGGGAAGGGAATGGAGGAAAGAAGAGGTTAGCAGAAACCGGAAAAGTCTATATTAATGCCATCCAGCTGGAGTGTCCAGATGGAAAATCAGGTGTTGTTGAATAGTGCAAGGCCAGACATGGAATCCCCTGTGGCAAGAGGGAAAGGTGTTGGGAGGAGGGTGTAATTGATGGGAAGGGATGATGAGGTTATGTATTTTTATCTTTGCTACATAAAGGACACTTTGACCTGCTGAGTTTCTCAAGCATTGTTTTTACTCAGACTTATCCAATCAATTAGACTCCCTCACCCATTTCTCTGAAAAATATTCACACATGCTTGTAACAACCCACCTCATCCTGATCCACTTACGCTAGAGTCGATTCACAGTGGTCAGATCAGCAACCAACCCATGCACTTCTGTGATGTTGGGTGGAAATGTACGGACTAGGGGAGACCAATAGAGTCACAGGGAAAATGGGCAAACTTTACAAAGACACCACCAAAGCAGAATCAAGGCTAGGTCAAGCGGGTGGTTTGAGCTAGTGGAGTTGTTCTAGTGAACCGGTGCGGACTCGAAAGGCTGACATGGCCTGTTTCCGCTCCGTAAGTGGTTATATGGTTATAAGCTGCGAGGCAAGTGCACCATCTAAATAAAGTATTGCTGTGGCACTTTTTCTGCAAGCATGGCCTCGCAGTAGTGAGCACAGATCACTTTAATTTCCCATTCTTCTGCCTGGACAAAACCACGACCATTGCATTCTTTCTTTTACAACATCCACATACCCCCAGTTATCCTCCAGTGAATTTGAGCTTAAAATGATCTCAATCTCTAATTCATTGCCAGATCGAAGATAAATCTGAATTACCTGGCTTGTGACATTCAAATTTTTTTTTTAACTTCCACTTTACTCCTTTGCTGTCCCTTTATCCAGGCCAGACAAATGAAATTACCTGGGCACTTTGTTGCTTTCTTGGTTCAAAACTAATCCAGTAGTTTATTAGCACCGAAGACTTTATTTAGGGAAAAAAGAAAGGAAGTAGAAAGAAACAATTATTCAAAATAATCAGGTTTACAGCTCCTATCTCAGAATCTGTACAAAGGTTGTCAATTATAATACAGAATGTACACTTTGCTGCTTTTGTATCAAAATCCACACGCATCAAATCTTCCCCTTGTATTTCTCGCCAACCAGCATTTCATAACCTCCAGTTTTACAAGGTTATAATTTAAAAGACTAAATTGAAGTTTTTTTTTGTTGGAACTTATAGAAGTATAACCAAAGCAGGAAATGAAAAAGTTTACCCAAAAACATTCTTCCTTGGCACAACAAAACAGTTACAATATTTACAATATTTACAACAGAAAGGAAAATTATTCCATTTCTGAGAATCTGGCAAACATGGCTTTTCGAACTGCATCTTTATAGGTATCTGCAGTATTGACACCATAAGAGCTTCCACGTGTCCCAAGTCCAGCTCCTTTCATTCGCAACTGCGCCTGTTCCAAGAAGATTCAAAATTAGTCTTAGCACCATGCAGCTCAAAGAAGCTAAATTATATTCTTAGGCAGCTTAAAAATTACACTAGTTATATTTTTAAAATGCTGCCATTTTTTTCATACTTTCCCTGTCATCAGTAGAGTCACTGGCTTTTCCTACGTTCATCTAACTTCATTATGTTAAATAAGCTTGAAAGAGTAACGGTTAGAAACGACCTTGTAAAGACTGTGTCTCACATGTTTCCCCCTTCTCTCCATTCACATTCAAGATACCAGCCATCCAAACATTTTCAAACTAATGCATTGTGCTGCCATTTTGAATTCAGATAATGAAAGTGTAGATCCCTGACAAACCCTCTTCCTGTACCTCAGTAAAGTTTAAGCTTCCACTACAAGCTACATTCACTAATAGTGGGACAAACCTCAATTGGTGCAGTGATGCCTTGTTGATTTCGACCAAGTCCTGAACCTTCTTTCCAGCCCATGGCTTGTAACATTCGGCTTCCAATGTTATCACTACCGATGCCATCTTTGGTTGGCTGTTCAAAATCACTGAGCAACAAGCAAAAGAAGACATTTTAAACTCAATAGAACTGCTAATGGAATAGTTAAAAAAGCACACCAACACCTCAACTTTCTTAGATCACTAAGAACTTCTGTAGGTGCACCATAGAAAGCATACTTACTGGACGCACAGCATGGTGTAGGTCCTGCTCTGCTCAAGATCACAAGTTATAGAAGGAAGTGAATGCAACTTCCCATCTCTCCAGACTTCATCTACATCCCCTGCTGTCCAGAAAAGGCAGCCAACATACTAAAAGCCTGAACATTCTCTTTTCCCTTTTCCCATTGGGGAGAAGGGTCAAGAGTGTGAAAGCCTGCACTAACAGGTTGAAAGAGTTTTGTCCCTGCAGCCATCAAACATACAGAAGGTAAGACACCAAAGAGAAGGTGCATGGGATCATATCGATCTCTGATGGTATATTGAATATACAATGAATTGATATTACAAGAGAAGCTGCAAGGGCCCAGTGGATCAGGCAACATCCATGGATAGAAATGGCCTGTCAACATTTTAGGTCAGGACACTTCATAAAGACTCAGTGCCTCCACTTTCCCTGTGTGAACTTAAGATTTCAACAGATTTTGTGTTTCTCCAAAGAATTGATAGATTTCATTATTGTGGATAGGTGGAGGAATCGAAAGGATTATAGAACAGTATAAACTAACCAAATGCTCCACAAATTAACAGTTTGTTATTCACCAAGGAATAATGTATTAAAAGGAACTGAATGGCTTGCACATAGAGGAAAAACATTACTCACACAACTTGTGGAGTAAAGAACTTCTTCCTCTTGGGTTCTGGAGGCTCTGGGATCCCATATTTCTCTCTCCTTTCTGCTGCCCTGTCTCGGTACTTCATCTGCAGAAAGAAATAAGATTCAGCAATCCTAAATTACTTCAAAATAAGAGAATTCTAGCCTTGTGCTCTAAATTACAGAGTAGGTGATCATACCTCTCTTTCCGTCTTCTCGAGAGCTTCAAGTTCTAGATCAGTCATTTTTGCTCTTCTGTGAATCTCCAAGTTTTGCTTTATGGTAAAATGGGAAAACATGTAATAGCACAACTTAAAGATTCTTTTAAAATTCTTCCAACCTAACTATTTTCTATTGCAAGATCTATATACCTTGTGTAGTTCAGAAAGCTGCTGGTGCCGGATTAGTGTCTCTTTACTAGGGAACTGCCGTCTACACAAAAGGCAGGCCATTTTCTTCCAATCTGTCAGCTTCTCCTCCCCATCATCAGCCTTCTCCTGCTCTTCTTCAGTATCACTTTCTCCACTGTAAGCTGCCACAAGTCCTTGCTGAGGACTTGCTTTTCTCTGAATTCAAGAACAAAAGTCTATTCAGGTTCATCATTACAAATGTAGTTACTTTATAAACTGGTAAATCAGTAGATAACTCTTAGCAGTTGTCCATCTGTTGTTTCTTTTACAGTGGACAATCATTCTGTAATAACCTTGACCAACCATGATCATATTGGACATTATTGATAAACCACTTAATCGTTTTTACCTACAACACTATAAGACATACGGCCATTCAGCCCATCAAGTGCCCTGTCATTTAATCATTTTCTCATGCAGCCCCAGTGCCTGACCTTCCTACAACCTTTGATTCCCTGGCTAAAAAATAACCTCTGTCTTAAATATAACCAATGACCAGGTCTTCACAGCCACCTGTGGCAACAAATTACACAAATATGTCACCCTCTGTCTGAAGAAATTCCAATGCATTTCTGTTCTAAGTGGTTGACCTTCAATCCTGAAGTTGTGCCCTCCTCTCCAAGACTCTCCCACCATGGGAAATAACCTTTCTACAACTACTCTGTCCATGCCTTTCAACATTTGAAATGTTTCAATGAGATCCCCCCTGTCATTCTCTCATTCTCTTAAATTCAAACAAATACAGGCCAAGATCTGTCAAACACACCTCATGTGATTCCCGGCATCGTCCGAGTGAACCTCCTTTGAACCCTCTCCAATGTCAGCACATCTTTTCTTAAGTGAGGAGGCCAATGCTCACAATACTCAAGTAGGTCTCACCAGTGTTGTATAAAGCTTCAACATCACATCCCTTCTCTTGTATTTTATTCCTCTTGAAGTGAATGCCAGCTGTACTCTGTATCCAGCTGTATAAAAACTGTAGATGCTCTACATCTGACATTATCATCTGGCTTAAAGGAACCAAAGGAAATCATTCAAGTATCCATATTCTGAAGAGTCATGAATCTATTTTAATTTATTACATTAATCTATGCTAGAATAATTTTATTCCAATATCTCACACAGAGTGAGAATGTGCAACACACTGCAATTGAACAAAATGAATTGTTCTTCGCAAAGAATTTCAAAGTCTCATACAGGTTATCGCACACCCAAAATGCCCTGAAATAATTTGCATCCACGTAGGGAGAGCAGAGGTGCAAATGCTATCAACTAACTCAAATAGAACTTTTCATGCGTATTCATTGATTTGACTCAAAACATTCATAATGAGCGCTGCTTCAAATTGCACACGAAGACAAATGCTTGAAAGAACAGTTGCCAAAAGCCCTGTTCTGGTCCTGGCATTCACAAATCACTAAAACAAAACAAGTTTATGCATAAAAACAGGAAAAAAACTAGAACGTCATGTAACATCTGGAATCCTTCACAGGTACACAGATGCTGATTAATTCAAGCATTTTTGTTGTTCGTTCAGATTTCCAGTACCTACAGCATCTATGTGTGAATTTACACATTCTAACCTTCAGCATGTAGTCCTCGTCATCTGGAGCAGATCTCTTCAAGAACTCAACTCTTGTTGGCGATTTATCTGCTGACATACCCTGATGTAAGATGGCCGACAAAAAATAAATGATTAAACCAAGTGATACGTGTTCCTGGGCAAGATCTTCTGAACAACACACTCACACTTTCAAAGTCACTGAAGGTTTGCACCTTTTTCTCAAACAAAGCAAAGCCTGCATCTGCTGCAGACTCCTTCTTCTCATCCTCTCTTTGTCCAGTGAGTTGAAAGTTAGTTTTGACATTTTCTTTCTGCTTGTTCAGACTCTTGGCCCATCGCTCCATATCTTTAGCAATCTAAAAAAGACATTATCAAATTACCTTTTATTCAGATGACATGATTCACAATTTAAAACTAACATTAACCAGAAAGAATGGAAAATAGATAGAGTTCACTTGTGTAATGAACTTAAAAGTATGAGAAGCATTAAACAGGATTTTATTTTTTCTTCTGCCAACAGAAAGGGATGCCATATCACAAGCATCAAATTTGCACAACATTTTTTGGCATTTAGAGGGCTGATGGAGAATCTCATTAAAACAAAATCCTGACAGGACATGACAGGGTAGATGTTGAGATGCTTCTATTAAAGGGAGCAGCTCAAATATGGGGTAAAAGTTTAAAAATAAGTGGGTAGCCAACTAAACATGGGGCATGAGAATTCTCTACCCAAGAGTTTTGTGGAGGCTGGATCTCAAATGTTTGAAAGTCCAGCAAATTGAGGACTTTGGGGCCTGGGGCAGATCAACCATGAACAAAGGCAGCGAAGAGTTGTTGGGGGGGGGTTTGGTCTTGGTGCTCTTAGTGAGAGCAGAGACACGAGATCAGCGCAGGTACAGGCGCGATATTTTGCGATCTCTGACCGATTGAGATTCTTTGATTCTACTCAATTTTGGATAGGAACTTGTATGTAGGAACTTAAAAAAGATTTTCAGGAAAGGAAATATTGTAGCTGATCAGGCAGAGGGAATTAGCAGGTAGCTGTCAACATGTCTTCAATCTGAAAGGTAATTATGTTTGTTTAAATAAGTTAAGCTTCCTTCCATTGGCTTTGTATGAGAATTCAAGCAACTGAATAAATCAACCTAAGAAGGCAGCGAAGTCCAAGGCAAATTATAAAAGCAAAGCTCACCAAATGTGAGCCCAAGTTGATCTGTTCAGCAGAGATGGTGAAATACTATTTGTTTCTATTTCACAAAATCAAAAACAGCTGAAATGCGACTAATGCTACACCTAACTAATGTTAAAGCAACTTGTGAATATTCCATTTTGAAGACTGGAAAAATGGGTGTACTAGAACTCAGTGGCCACTTCATAACAAGGGTTCAATATTAGTAATCAGATTTGCAAATAGTTTGTTAGATGCCCACTATCTCTTCCCACTGGCAAATAACATGCCCCAATTAACACAAGTAAAAATACATATTTTTGAATATGAATCTATTTTAACAATACTTTGTACAATATGGATATGCATTTTTTTTTAAACCTGTTGTGCTGTTTTGCTCTTTGGTTTCTCTTTCTTCTCTTTGCCGTCTTTGTTAGCTGAACCAGCAGTAACATTCTGCTGTGCAGTAAATTCTGACACAGGCAAGTACTTTTGCTTCTCTCCATCCCAGTACAAATACTGTTGAGTCTGTGTGTTGTAGTAGTACTGAAATACATTTAAAAGGTCAATCTTTAATATACTTTTGATTTTAAACCAATTATTGCATGTTACAGAAAAAATGGCAGTAAACCATCAAGAAGGTGGCAAAATAGTCTTTTAACCACAACTCTGGAAGCATGGGCATAGTATTGCTGCCATTTCAGTATAGACCCAAGGGAAAATGGTCTTTCAGCTGAAGCCAGATAAATTCAAATTTGTTTGTCCTTTCTTACAATACAACATATTTGCAGAACTAAGAACTTCAGTTGTGTGCTTTTACCTGAGAGTTAGGATCATAATAAAATCCAGATTGCTGATCATAGTAAAAACCAGAAGAATCATCGTATTGGTAATTGGAAACATCAGGTACAGCTGTTTTAAAAAAAAAAGAAATGCATAAATATATTCAGGGACTCATCATTCTCATTATCTTATGGAAAACAAATAGCTTGCTGGACACTTAAAATGTCAGTACTTTCTCCACTTACAGAATTTAGAATCTGTAGATACAGCAGATGAACCTGCATTCTGTGGACTACTCGATACTTGCTGTCCTGCATCTACCTATAGCATACAAAGAAAGTCACATCACATCAGAAATTATAACATGTTCAAAAAATTAACAATTAATAATCAAAAAAATCTTGAAGCATGAACATCCAAAAATGTACTGTGACCTTTAAAGCCAGTAAATGATATTGTACAAACGGTCTAACCTGTGGAAAAGGGTAAAAGTGCCTTCCGAGTAAAAATACAGAAATGCTGGAGCAACTCAGGAGGTCTCACAGCATCCACCGCAGATAAAAATATGTAACCAGCGTTTCAGACCCGAGTCCTTCATCAGGGTATGAAATAAAATGCAGTCAGGTGCATGGGGAGAAAGGAAGAATAGGCAAGGGGAGGAATACAGAGACAGAAAGAGAAGCAGAGGGAAAGGGGTGGGGCAGGGAGAGGGAGGGGCAGGGCATGGCTAGAGGCCACGAGAGGGGAGGGAGGGAGGAGAGGCAGGGAAAGGGCGAGGGGAGAAAGAGAGAGGCAAAGCACTAGTGAAAAGGAAACATAGCATAAGATTTGGGGGGGGGGGGGGGGACGGGAAGGGGGTGTCAAGAATGGCTAACAGAAACAGGAGGTCGATGTTAATGCTATCCAATTGGAAGATGCCCAAGCAGAATTCAACACTTATTCCTCCAATTTGCAGATGCTCTTGGTCTGAAATGTAGGTTATATATTTACTCCTTTAGATAGTGCGAGAACTGCTGAGTTCCTCCAGTACAGGTACACAATCCTTTATCCGAAAATCTCAAATCCGGAAAGCTCCACAAACTGCCATTTTGTTCCTGGTGTTGGTACAGCGGGGGGGGGGGGGGAAAGAGAGAGAGAGAGAGAGAGAAAGGGAGAGAGAGCAGCACGACTAGGTGAGCGGGGCGGGGAGAGACGGCAGCGCGACTTGGGCGGGCGGGGGGCGAGAGAGACGGCAGCGCGACTTGGGCGGGCGGGGTGGGGGAGAAAGAGGCAGCAGCACAACTCGGACGCGGGGAAGAGAGATGGCAGTGTGACCTGGGCGGGCGCGGGGGAAGAAAGACGCCAGCGTGACTGGAAGGGGGTGGATAAGTCAGCACAATTCGGGTGGGCTTCAATCTGGGTCAGCTGGCTTTTGTTCTGAAATCCAGAAAAATCCGAAATTTGGAACACACTGTCCCCCAAGGGTTCCGGATAAAGGATTGTGTACCTGTATTTGTTTCTTAACTAAAATCGCAGTGTTTGCAGTCTTACATGTTTCATAAAACTGCTTACACAAAATGAAATACAGTTTGTTGCAATTTCTTTGTAGAAATCAAAGAAAGGAACAATTAAAGCCTTAAATGTAGAATATGCTAGAATTAAAATTTGTTGATGAAGTAGTGGAATTTTCTTGAGTTATCTTCAACAGTATTGGAAGAACAATATCCATGCACAGCACTCGATTTCATTCCCATGTGTTATGAGCAGATAACTTCCAATCAGAAATAACAAGAGAATGCATGATATTTGCACACACATGGCTTTGTGTGTGGTAGGCTGTGTATAACGAATCTTGTTGAGATTTTCAAGGAGGTTATCAAGAAGATAATGGAAAGGCTGTGGATGTTGTCTACATGGACTTTAGTAAAGCTTTTAATAAAGTCCCACATGGAAAGTTAGTTTATAAAGTTAAGGCACTAGGTACCAACGGAGAGGTTGTAAATTGGATTCAAAGTTGGCTGTGTGGAAAAAAAAAGTGGTAGAGGATGGGTGCTTCTCAGACTGGAGGCCTGTGACTAGTGATGTGGATCAGGGATCTGTGTTGGGACCATTGTTGTTCGTTGTCTATATCAATGATCTGGATGATAATGTGGTAAAATGGATCAGAAAATTTGCTGACGACATGAAGATTGGAGACGTTGTGGACAGTCAGGAAGATTTTCAAACCTTGCAGAGGGATCTGGAAAAACTGGGAGAATTGGCCAAAAAATGGTAGATGGAGTTTAATGCAGACAAGGGTAAGGTGCTATATTTTGGAAGGGCAAAACAAAGTAGGACATACAGAATAAATGGTGGGGCACTAAGGAGTGCGGAGGAGCAAAGAGATCTGGGAAAACAGAAACGTTGTTCCCTGAAGGAGGCATAGCAGGTGGACAAGATTGTAAAGAAAGATTTTGGCATCTAAGCCTTTATAAATCAAAGTATTGAGTATAGGAGTTGGGATGTTATGAAGTTGTTTAAGACATGGGTGAGGCCAAATTTGGAATATTGCGTGAATTTTGATCCCCTAACTACAGGAAGGATATCAATAAGATTGAAAGGATGTAAAGAAGATTTACTAGGATGTACTGTGTGTTCGGGTGTTGAGTTACAAGGAAAGATTAAACAGGTTAGGTCTTTATTCCTTGGAGCATAGAAGAAGGAGGGGCGATTTGATAGAGGTTTACAAGATTATTAGAGGTATAGACATGTAGGCATTTTCCATTAGATTGGGGGAGATAAATATTTTAAGCTGAAAGGGAAAAGGTTTAGGGGGAACATTAGGGGAAAGTTCTTCACTTAAGAGAGTGGTGGGAGTGTGGAATGAAATGTCATCTGATGTGGTGAATGTGGGCTTGATCTTAAGTTTTAAGAATAAATTGATAGATATATGGATGGGAGAGGTCTGGAGGGTTATGGAATGAGACCAGATCAATGGGACTAGCAGAATAATGGTCAGCGCAGACTAAATGGGCTGAATGGCCTGTTTTCTGTGCTGTAGCATTATATAATTTTCCAATTACCGGGGAGAAAAAACAAAGGATAGTCTCTGAAACAACCAATACCGTGCAGGCACTTAATATTATTGCACACGTCCATCTGAAGATGAATCACAGGAAAGGACAAAGCAACTTTAAAAGAAACACAAGTTCCAGTTTAAATGAGTTTACCTGAGCATTTTGCTGATAGGGTTGAGCATGACTTGAATATACCTGAACCTGTGTTACAGGTGTGTTTGCTGAATTGCTGACAGGAGGACCTGCAAAGAAACATTTTTTTTTAAATGAAATGCTCTGCATGTTTATACACCAATACATTAAAATATGCTGCTCCACATATCAAACAATCTAATATTTTAAAAAATCATGATTGTATATGAATTATGTCATTTTACAACTTGGATTCCATTTACTGATCACCTAATGAACGTTGAAAGCAAGAATGAAGGAAAACTGTTTCTTGTTGGTGTCAAATCCTTGAATTGGGACAGCAATGGTTCAAGCTGACAACTCATGAACATCTTCTTTGGGATGATCATGGTCAGACAAATTCGATGTACACATCCATAAATAAATATATAAAATGCCCATTGCCCTCTCCCTTCCTCCCCAAGATTTCATTCTTACTGTAAATGAATTTTGATTTGCCATTTCTGAAACATTTAGGAAATGAATACAGATCTTCTCAAAGGGAAGTAATTAGAATGTCTAACCTAACTCAATCTAACTTATTTCACCATGCAATTACAACTACATGACCCAAGTATGCAATTCTGAGTTATGAAAATATATCACAACTTGCACTAAATTCAATCTACAACACAAGTTAAAACAAATCCCAACCATTTCCTTCCTTGCAATTTTCTGATGCTCAGGGGAATCTGCAATATCATCATGCAAAGTACTCAACTTTTAAAATTGGAAAAAGCAAGCCACTGCCAGTCCTTTGCAAACAACATTTATCAAAGTTAATTTCATCCAAAAGTTGATTTACGTGATTTCAAACCTCCTGTTTGAAGTTACTGAACCATGAATCTAGTAATTCTACAGTAAAATATGCCAAAAGATGGCACAACTGAACGTGACCTCTTCTAGAGCAAATCAGTTCTTAATTATCTGTCAAGATAAAACCTCCATTTATTCTACTGAGCATTTCACCAGAACAAGTAGACACAATACAATTACGGGCACAACCCAATTACGGGCACAACCCAATTACGGACACAACCCAATTATGGACACAATACAATTACGGACACAACCCAAAAGGTTTCTCAAAATCCTGATGACCTTCAAAGAATCTACAACCGAAAAGTATTTTAGAAGGCAAGATATATATAGACATATGTGGAGAGTACATGGTGCACTGGAATACATTCTAATGCTCCGTCACCAAAATACAGGGATGGAAATTTTACAGAATTCACAAAGCTCTACCCAAAAATATGATGCACAAATATTTGCACCTACAGAATTTATGTAGGATTTATAAAAATGGGAAAGAAATAAATTTTGATCATTTTTTTAGTCATTCAATAAGGTTCACATGTAGCATCTCTGCATCAAATAGGTTGGCAGGCACGGCCAAGTCCCTCCAGTGCATCGTGCAGTGCCATTAGGCTCTTCGTCCATGATGCATTTTCTCTGACGTGCTGTATTGTAGAGAACTGCAGTAGCCATGACTAACTTCTTAAAGTAATCCCTTGATCTTTGCTCCTCTTCCACTAAGTCATCAAGCTTTAATTTTCCCCTGAAATCCTTCTAGACCATTTTTCTCTCTGAACCCAATCCTCGAATCCCATCCCCGATTATCACCAAATCCTTTCCTAGTCCAAGAGTGTCACACATCAGAGAAAATGCCTTTCAGGACACAAATGCAGCAAGTGCTATACACTGAAACATTTGCTCACTTGTCATCACATTGTGAGGGCGTGGCAAAGAAAGAGACTCAACTGTGACTGCCAACCCAATCAAAGCTGTGTCATCATATCCATATCTTAATGCAGTATTGAGCAACTAAGTAGTAGTGATAAAATTTGTTTCTTTGGCACAAATATCATCCATCTCCTGAATCTAATGTTAGTCTCAGATCTTAAATAACAGTGAGTCATTTTATCACAGTGATAAAAAGGCTCACTACAAGAGAAAAAAAACACATTGCTCCATATAACCTGGGGTTTAATGAGAAAAAGGAGATTATAGAAAATCATGATATGGACCATTTTCTAGGAATGCAACCTTGGGGTCATCTGTATGGCAAAACCAAACTGAATTTCACTAAGCGTGAACTGATATTTAGATAAGATCGAGTTGTCAGCGGTGAAGTGATTGACAAAATTTAACCTCAAGTTCAAATTTTAAAAACATTTCTCAGGATATAAAGTAACCACACATGTAATTTCTTCTTCACCTAAACCTGATTCAATGGTTCAGTAAAGGAATAACATTGCACCAACCTCTCAATTCACTTTCTTTTTGAAAGAGAACGCTGACACCCTACCTGTGAGAGAAGCTGCTGCCTGGTATGTGACAGGAGGCTGTTGACTGGGATCCACAGAGCCTTGTTGAAAGTACTGGTATTCCTGCGAGTACTGTGCCGATTGCACATATTTCATAGTTAGTGTGGTGCACACAGAAGAACTCTAATTAAGACTGTATTTCAGAATAGCCGTACATAAAATACATACAAGGCACGGTCCTGCGTTTCCCAGTGAAGTAAAACTCAATGTTGTGGGACAGGTATAAATTTGTCAGTTTATTATCCATTTCCTCTTCTACCTTTGCCAGCTACCAATCTTTGGACAAGATGATCAGACAACAACCCGTTTTCAGGATTTTATTGTTATTGCTCTGTACCTGGCAATAAAGCTGATATATATTTTCCTTCTATTTAAGATTCCTCTATTTTCCAAAGGAGGGCCTAAACTCTAAAATGCTCTATCACCCCTTCACTGTTCTCCCTCACTGACTCTCTCTTCCCCAAATATTTGCAAAAAATTCTGAGTTATTTGGAACTGTTTGCACCTTTAATGGTAAAGTAAGATGATAACCTCAAAGTAAATAATGAGGGAGGCGTGGCAAGATGGCATAAGGAACAGACGTGCCTTCCAGTCCTCTCCTGACTCTAACTTATTGTTTTGTCTTTAAGTGCCCGTTAAAACTTAAAAAAAGTAAATAATGAGTCCATTAATTATATCAGAAATGTTCTCACAGCAACATTACCTGCTGCCGTATACAAATTATTTGAAAAGGTGTTTTTATCCCCAAGACCTCTCAACAGTAGAGTTAACTGCCAGATTTAGAACAAGATCACCCAAAGATTATGTAAAATGACTAACTTCATCTCTGGTACATAAACCCTCAATTCTTCAAAGGGATGCTTTAAGAGATGCTCACTGAAACAGTTACACATTTTCCTCTCTATCATTTGATTTTTCAGAGTCTGCTTAACACCTGACATTATGCTTGAGTGACTGATATCCACCTTTTCTTTACCGCCAAGACTGCTACAAAGTTAGTCAGTGTATACTTATACTATACTTGGTAGACGTTGAACTACCAACCTGTGCATAATGCTGGCTGTAGTTGTCTGTGCCAGACTGTGGGAGGTAACTGTAATCCTGGTTCACTTGATCTGAAGTTTGTTGAGACTTTATGAAAGGAAAAAAGAAACAATTCAAATACTTTTTAAATAAAAAATGCAGTCATATTATGCAACCAGGTTCTGTACTAGAAAGTAAATCAAAATACATCATTTCAAGACCAGAAGATTTGTGAAGCCATCTGTCCAAACTACAATCTTTAGCTGGATTTCTTCAGCACTCACTATTCTGAGCCAGGAATTGATGAAAGAATACTCAGAATGTCTCAAATTATTTTCTCACATACATAGCACATAGAAACAAAATAATGAGAACCAAATTAGAGATTGTATACATGTACAATCACAAAACAGTCATCGGCTAATGATATAATAAGATATTCCAAATTTATCAGAAAGAACAGAAACACTTTGCATGATTTGCTGCCCCATTTTCTCTTCAAAAGGATGGAGAGATCACAGTTCACTTATGTTTGCAAATGTTTTGCTGACTTTAAAATAATAAAACATTTTAATTTCAGCTTTTTGATACGAACTTGAGTTGTGTGAGTGCAGTGAACCTATGTCCTGCAGAAACTCATCAGGTCACGCATCATCTACAAGCAGTAAAAGGGAATGTTTTGACCTGAGCCCTTCGAAAATCAGCCAGCTGTCCAAATAAAAATATAGGGAAGGAGCACAGGCTAACAGGTCAGAAGTGGATAGAGGTGGAAGGGTAGAAGCTGAAAAGTGGCAGAGGTCTAAGAAAGAAAGCTCAGATAGGAGAAGGAAAAGGTGTGGGAAGTTGGAGGAAGGGAGACAGAGATACAAGGGAAAGAGAAAGACCAGGGAGGGAGTTAATATAAATTGGAGATCAATATTGATGTCTCCTGGTTGGAGACTGCCGAGATAGGATACAAGGTGTTGTTCCTCCAACTTGCAAGTTGTGTGGAATTAAAGTGGTTAGCCACTGGGAGATTCTTGCTGTTGCAGAAGACGAGAGCGATGGCGCTCAACAAAACCATCTCCCAGTCTGCATACAGTCTGCCCGAAGTAGAGGATGCCCTTACAGATTTATGTGAAGTGTTGCTTTCCTCGGAAGTGTTGCATGGGGCCTCAAAGTGTAGTCTTCTTTAGGAAGTTTGATCCTCTACCATTATTAATATAAAAGTTATCCATTTCCTTTCATATGGTTTACCAAAATTTTATTTCACATTGCAATACTAATTTTATTTCTGAAATGTTTAGTAATTCAAAGGGAGAAAATCCTTCAAGAATTATCTTTTCTGAGTTTCTAGCTAAAATTGAAATACCGAAATTGCAAGAGGAACAAAACAAATTGATAAAACCATTTGAAATAGAGGAAATACAAGATATAATAAAAAAGCTACCGAACAATAAAACGCTTGGGGAGGTCGGACTCTCAATAGAATTTTACAAAACATTTAAAGAGTTACTAATTCCTCCTCTCCTGGAAGTAATGAACCAGATAGAAGAAACACAAAACTTGCCAGATTCATGTAAAACAGCAAAAAAAGGAATGATCTTTTCAGAGCAGAATGTCTAATTGAAACCATATGGCTTTACCTGACTTGATGACCACTGGGCTGCAGCAATGGCTGTACTTGCAACAGTCATGGCATTGATCCGATTTCCATCACTAAGAAAGAGATCTCTGACAAGGAAATCAATTTGACCATTAACAATTCTAATTAAACTACATGGTCATGGTCTTATTAAAAAGTAAAAGGCAAGCAAATTCATTTTTTGATGTTATGTCTCCTCTAAACAGACAGATGGAACAAGAGCGCATCTTTAAAAATCAAAAGTTGAATGTTGAACATAGTGGCAGGATGTGAAACTGAATGTGGATTTTGTCAAGTTTTCACATTTCAAAGTGTGATACACAACAGCGCTGAAGAAACTCAGCAGACTGTGCAGCATGGTCTGGGCCCAAAACGTTGGTTATCCTTCCTAGATGCTGTGTGACCTGCTTAGTTTTGTGTTTCGCAGTAAATTCCTTGCGTTTGCAGACTTCCCGGTTTAATTTTGCATTTCAAATGTGCACTCACATGAAAACATGGAGTAGAGTCCATCAGGAGAAAGGAAAGATTTCACTGTGGCCTTCTCCAAATGCTACATCCAACACTCAGCAAATAACTGCAACATCCACTTTCAGTTTATCATTTCAATTGGCAACACAAAGATGAGATTTCACAGAGAGCAAACTTATCGGATTGGATTCAATGAATGTTCAAACCTTTGCATTCACCTGGATTCTCAAACTTAGAAATGATCCACAGTAACATTTGTAGAATTCTGAGAACATATTTCCCAACTCAAATTGTCTTTAGCTGAAAGAATTGTGCTGTATCTTAAAACTAATTAATTTAACTTTACTTATGTTACTTACTTCCTTGCACTCTTTGCAAAATCAACACCAATGGTTTTGCCATCAATACTCAGTGGTGGCTGTAAGGACTGCAGGATCTGAAGAAGTTGAGATGCCTCCTGCAAATTTTGAAAGGAGAGGAAGAGTGTGAGTGACCGATTATATTAAATTTCAATCAAGTCCTTAGTGCTCATCAGGGGATTTAAGTGGAGCCTTTTTAAGAATTTTGCAATTGATCATTTTAATTTCATTAGTAATAATGTTCCTTGATACTGAGCAGCACTACAGAAAACATTGTCTCAATAAATATAAATTCGGTCTCCTTCAGAACAGCCATTCTCAATGGGGAGGGGGGCACCCATTGAGTAAAATCATAAAATATTTTTATGTTGCTGGTAGGAGAGGAGGACAGAAGAAACTAACTAAACTTCACAAGGAAGGGGGCCCATAAAATTTGAGCAGTCCTAAGGGGGCCATAGCCAAAAAAAGATTGAAAATGGCTGGTCTAGAAAACCTTCAAGAGCTTGCTTAAATTACCTGGTTTTGCAGAATCAAATCGTCCAAATTTAAGCAAACTTAAAAGGTGAAAAATATAAATTGCTCAAAGAAAATATATTAAATCATTCCACCTATAACAGTGGCAGTCCATATTCCAGTGTATTTTCATACCAGGTATTTTACAAGTAGAGGGACTATTATTAACAGAGCAATTGTTGTACAATGAGATGGAAATGACATGTTCATTGGAAAATTCAAAGTAAACCTTGTTCAGTGTCTGTTGTGAACAGGCTTAAAACTGTTAATTAATATTTACTTGCAACAGGCATTCAAACTGGAAAATCATGTGAAGAGTGGCATTCTGGAGGTGGGGCTGTTAAAGCATCTGAAAAAAACAGTCATTTCCCAATCCGAACATCCATCAATTACAACATTCAAATCTCTCCAAAGAGCATACTTACTTTTTGCTTTCTCTGACTTAGTTCAAAACATCAGAAACAAAATTTCACAGAACAGTAAGTGCACTTCTGTAAAGATGTAATATTTACTTCATTAAACTCACCACGATAGAAGCTAGCTGCACAAAAGCAAAGCCCCTATTCAGTTGGGTCTGTTTGTCCTTAATCAGCCGGATATTGGAGAGAGCCAATACAGCATATGGAGATAGGGCACTTAAAATGGACTCCACTGAGGTGTGGGAGCTAATATTTCTTAAAATAACAGCTGTAAAAATGAAACAAAGATTTATGTAAATCTGATGGGCATTTACACAGCAGAGACGACACATGTCCTAAAGTACCAAATATTCTGAAGTTCAGCAGTATGAAAGACTCTAGAAAATGGATAGGCTGGGCTTATCATCCCTGGAGCTATAGTGAATGATGGACGATCTGAGAGGTATTTAAATTATAAGCATAGGTAAGGTACAGTCAGACTCCATTTCCCACAATAAAGGTATCAAAAAACAAATTTAAAAAATAGCTTTACGAGGACAGAATTTTAAAAGGGAATTTTTGATGTTTTAAAAAAGTGGAACTTGCCATCTGAAGGGATGGTATAATCATGTTAAAGAAAGTTACACAGACATCAAGGCATAGTATACAAGCAAAGTGGGCTAACAGATCAATTTTCTTTGCAATACAACTCTAATTAAATTTAGCCCATTGCCATTTAAAATATTTTTTGATGCCTCTCAATAGATCAAGCAGTTTATGTAATGAGTTGCTGAATCAACAAGATCCCAAGATTGGCGGCTCAGTTTGCACAACGCTGCTTCAGGCACTGAGTTTGTAGGCTTTCCCCACATGTGTGAGTTTTCCATGGTTGCTCAGGTTTCTTCTCACCCTCTAAAACATAGAGAGTGTACGTCTTAAATAAATTTAAAATTAAATTAACACAAAAGGCCTGCAATTATACATGGCTTCTCACTAACAATGCATTTTGCAAATGTTATAGGAAAATTATCCCAAAAGCAAACTGCAAAAATTAAAATGAATTTCAGCATTTACCACAAAACATATTGCAGTGCATTATAGAAACATTTTTAACAGACTAAAAACCACTTTCACTTACTATCACTGGAGTAATCAGGAGACTGCTGAACTTCCACTGATGTAGGTTGTTGATCCTGTTCCGACTCTGAGAAAAAGAATAATAGATTATTTATTTTATTAAATGAGGAAACCCAATGATGAATTTTTAAAAATAAATTAGAAATTATTCAAATATGGAAAAAAATCATTAGCCCTTTTCAAAATACAGGATTTGTGTAGCCCTTCTGGGACCTGGGTGCGATTACTGGGGTAAATCTACCCATTAAATTACCAACCTAACAGAAGTTAAGAATCGAGGTCCAAATAGCAAACAGTAGGATGTTCAGATCCTGGCTGCTGTGGCTGACACATGCACGCAAGCGGTGATGTCACTGGAATAAGTGGGTCGGCCATTTTCCTTTATAAATTGGGCGTGGATGAGACTTAGGTGAGTTTTACTGGGTTCCATGACTGCCTCCGAGGTAGGTAAGAGATTCAACTGGGTTCAGATGGGGTTGACCCAGTTGGACCTTTCAAACTGCCATGTAACTGGGGCACTAACCGTGCAAATTGTCCAGTTAATCCCATTTTACACAGCAGTTTGAAAGAGCCTATTTACAAATTCGCTTATGGTATCTTGGTAGTGGGTTATATAAAAAGTGATGAGTCAGCATACAGGAGGGATATTGAAAACTTGGCTGAATGGTGCACCAACAACCACCTTGCACTCAATGTCACCAAAACCAAGGAGCTGATTGTTGACTTCAGGGAGGGAAAACCAGAGGTGTATGATCCAGTGGTCATTAAGGGATCATAGGTGGAGTGGGTGAGCAAATTTAAGTTCTTTGGAGTTACTATCTCAGTGGATCTTTCCTAGACTAATGGCATTGTGAAGAAAGCACGTCAGCAGCTCTCCTTCCTCAGGAGTTTACGGAAGTATGGCATTGGAAAGCCTGGCAAATTTCTACAGATGTGTGGTGGAAAGTGTGTTGACCGGCTGCATCCAGTACCCCTTAGCATAGAGCCCTGGAGAAGTTATTGGACACAGCCCAGGACATCACAGGTAAAACCCTCCCCACCATCGAGAATATCTACAGGGAATGCAGCCGTCGGAAAGCAGCAGCAATTATTAAGGATCCACACCACCAAGCACACGATCTGTTCTCGCCGCTACCATCAAGAAAGAAGTATAGGTGCCACACGACTCACACCACCAGATTCAGGAACAGCTACACCATCAGACTTCTCAGGGATTTATTTAAGAACCCTTAGTTTTGCACTTTATTGATTTTTCTTCTCTCTATATTGCAGTTTATTTACATTTCTTTATTTGTTTGCACATATACTTTGAGCCAGTTTTTTTTTTGCATTGCCAGTAAATGATTAATTCTGCCTCACCCTCAAAAAAGGAATCTCAGGATTGTATGTGATGTTATTTATGTACTCCAAGACAATAAATCTGAAATCTAAATCTGAGAACTGAAGATTTTAGGTAGAAAAACTATTTTTTTTTTCATTTGTGCATAAATTTCTCAGCAGTATCAATTATATTAGCAGGATAAATGCCACCTTTCTGTTTGTAATATTTTTAACACAATAATAGAAGTTCTGCATGGAAACGACCTTTGAATACAAATGGACCATTTGCCTAAATTACAATAACATGAACAACCACTGGGCCGTATGGGTTTAAATGGCTAGATCAGCTTCTACCATGTTTTAAATAAATAACATTTATACCAACATCAAATGGACTACATTTCCATGGCATATTTTTATGAATGATCTGGAAAAATATCAGAATTTGCTCTGGAACAGATGTGCCTGAAGGCCTCATCATATTTAACTAATTCTTTTAAATAATGGGTGAATGGTTCGTGGACAAGCTTTGCTCAGAGCGTAAAGTCGGCCATGGAATTACTTAGAAGACAAAGTTAAAAATCATTTGGATTGAGGCAGAGAAAACCTATAAAACTTGTGTTTGCAGGAATTTGTTCAAGACAAAATTTAACAAATGTAAGGGATGAGAAAGCAGTTAATGAGGACATTAATTTTAAGCGAACAGAAATGTCAATTGGCCAAATGCCAATAGCAGAAGAAACTTGAAATGTGCATAATTCAAGAAATGGACCAAAAATGAAAAATCATTAGGAGCCAGAACCAGGAAGGCTTTGTGGTTTTGTTGATCAGTCACAACAAATTTCAACTCAATCTGAAATCAGCACAAGTCAAAGTTGGCCCTGCTGGTATTAAATAAAAGATGTAGCCCTGTGCCACAGACATGTGGACCACTCCAAGAAACTGAATTCCTTTAAACAAAACTAGAGCTTAGCAACAGTGAAGAGTTCAAATTATAATATCACCTTACCAGACTTTGAAGCTCCACACTTAAAACATTTCTCTCTCCTCTTGAAGTTGTAAATGCCACACTGTAAGTTTTATAAAATGTAAAGTCAGCAAAACATTAAACTGATTTATACATTTGGAAGGCTATTTTAGATATTTATAAATGTCAAAATTTTATTGAGATTTTATTAGTTGGCAAAGTACAAATCTTTCATTTTCCATTTGAAAAGTGAACCATAACTATTTACTGAGCTTAATGTTACCAAAGAGAAAATATTATGTGGATACAAAATGTACTACACCATAGTTGAATAAATGATACAATTTGTAGATCTAATATGATATAGGTTCTAAATAAAAAGACAAACTCAAATCAACATTTTCAGATCTTATTCACAAAGTTCCCCAACACATTCACTCTAGTATACCCAGTTAGTGTGAAATCAAAATACCTTGCCACAAAGCCAATCTTCATAAGCCTTTGGTCGTGGATTACTGTAATGCATGGTGACATACTTCCCCTGAATAGTCAATTGATTCTGCAAAAAATAAATCATCATTAAGTATTATTTCAAGACAAAATATCATTTATTCCCATGGCAGTGCACACAAGTAGGAAGAGAGCAATTTCTCCCAAATTAGTGTGTGAATATTTGCATTTACGAAGTATTGGGAACAGGGACCTCAAGGGATAGATATGTAACCTACACTTAGTCCATCCTAGTCTTCAGTAAGATGGAAGCAGCCAAGTCACAAGTGGTCCAATAGAAGAGCATTATCAGAAGCAGTTGGTTTAACACACCCTAATGTGTTAATGCTTGCAGAGAAAAAAAAATTATGCTTTCAAAATCGGAGGCTATTTATTTTAAGTCATGCTTTAGCAACAGGAAAATACTCTTTTTCCATATTTAGAAGAGCTGACTTTAAAATCTGCTACTAGGTGGAATCTGCTACAAGATTTAGTATCACTTATGAATGGAGAATTTTCAGACTTGTGAAGTTGAATGAAGACCAGAAAGCGTTATATGAAGGTGCTAAAATTGCATATAAATCTGCAACCTTTTTTTCTGGTCCAGGTCCTTCTTCCTATATACTAGAAAATTTGTTTTATAGAAAACAACATGCACCCCCACAGTTTTGAAAATTCATTTGTATTTTGAAGCTTATGCGTGGAGTACAATAAAATTGATATTGCATGTTTTATTCTTGCAGTAAACCGGAAGGAAAACAAACCCTACATTTAGTAAAAGTTTGTTGCCATTACTGAAAGCCGAAGTTACTGAAGAGAAACACCACAATCATTAAAGTAAAAAATTAGATGTGCAAAGGATTTACAAATTTTATATTAAAACACAAGTTTTGAACTATGAACTTTCAGGATCTGTCCTAATCAGGAATAGCAAACAGTCTCATCAATTGCTAAAACTGAGCTACTATCTTATGCCAGCAACTTTATAGATTAGATGTTTTTCCTGAAGCCACAATAAAGCAACACAAAAGTCAAAAATACATTTCAGCTGACTAAATGTCATTCCAACAAAAATTCTGTGCTATCCAATTTCAATCTAAGCTCGTACTTGCAAAGCTCGTGTATATTCAACTTTACATTAACAAGGACCAAACAAGTTACCTAAATACAAGTCATGTTCTGAAACAGTTCAAGTGTCAAGACAACAGCAATAAAGTACAAATTGAAGTGTAGACAACTGATAATTCATATTCATTATTTATCTTTGCTCCTTTGATAAAAATTCCCTCTCTTTGCAGATCTCAATCTGAAATTAATAACTACAATGCCTCATTGAAGCTCCCCAAGGTAAATGTCATTTTTGATGCCAACGCTAGACAATTTAATTCTCCATTATTACACATGCAAGAAAGTGGAAAGCACCTTGTGTCAACTGCTCTCACGTGCTGTATAAATGAACGAAACTATCACTTTTGTGGTAAATTCAATCAGAGATAAAAGGAGAGCTAAACTGTTGCAATTCGGTCTATTTACAGGATCACTATCCTGTTTTCTCCACAACATCAAAAGTCTTTTTAAACCAGACCCAGGATGCCTTATTAATCTTACTGCAAGAAGGGAAAATCTTGTAACTCAATGTATTCCAAAATTGCATTTTTATTTCATAAACAAAACTCTGAAATCTTACATATTTTGCCCAAATGACATCATCATTTTAGTACACCAGCAATAACCTCACAATTATCACACAAGCTGATGAGCACCCCCCACCCATCATGAATTGGGCAGTTATCAAAAGTCTGATAATTTTTTAAAAACTAAACAGCTATCAACACCACGTGACACTCGTTCAGCACTACCTGAAGTTGCACTTACTCAAACTGGCTACCTTTAACCCAAGTTCCTCAATGCAGTTCAACACTTCACTGCTCATACATAAGAACTGAAACTATTTTAAATGCAACATCGTTTAAATTTGCAGCACTTTCGCAGTACTAACATTGTTGCTTCTTGAATATCAAAATATACTTTAATCCCAAAACCACAAGTACCAATTAGTAAATTCCAAAAATATCCTTGATTTATCAGTCACCCCTAATTTGAGAAATTTACTGTTGCAAATTCACAACAATTTTTTTGCTGGATTCCACTAGACAAAATGCACTTGATTATTGAAGATGTTAGAAGAGACAGTTTTAATATACTACATTTAATGCTAAGATCTACTGTGAAAGGATAGTGCTACAATAAAGCCACCCAATCCTATCAGAATACTTTAAGTATCCTACTGAATTAGGAAGCAATTTTTTTTTAATTTATTCTGAAAATGACCTCGGATACATCATAGTGACTGATGTGAATGAGGTCAGAGTGATTCCCTCAGTTGCCACTAACAGTGACACAATGTACATGTGAGAAAAAGATGGATGAATAAAAGGTCCAAAATAATCTCAGGTTTACAACTTAATGCTAACAATGCTTGTTCCTGACACTCAGCTGTGATTTTCCTGATCCTTTTGCTGGTTTAAGTTGCTCATGATCTTGCATGTATCTTAAAAGCAACTTGTATTTTAATAAAAACACCTTTGACACACTTATTCTGCATAAAGCATAAAAACAGAGTTGATAACAAGCACAAAATGTAGTAATTTAGAACTTGATAATTAGTGTATTACACTCGGCTTTAAGCAAAAACGATACTGTATTTCAGCTTCTGTTGTCCATTACGAGAAAAGATATAGCACCAATTTGGATATAATGTGTGATGGATTATAAGCCATGCTAACAGTTCATCAGGATAGCGCGAGTGCAAGGGTAAATCAAATAGCCCCCTGAGGCCACACCTTCCTATAAATGGCTCAAGCACACTGTGTGCCTTGGATCAGGTCATTTGATTTTCTGATCCACTGACAGGGAAACAAATTGTAAAATTTAAAGCACTGCATAATCATTGCTAATCTCACATTCTTTTTAACTGAGTTCAAGATACTCATCATATACCATCAAATTTCACTACTCTCTTACACTGTTACCTTTAAAAAAATATGAACACAAATAAGCCATCTAGTCACTGAATAAGCTTATTAGCTTAGTGCACTTTCCTGCACTAATCCCATAGCCCGATTCTCTTAAAATCTAAAAATCTTTGTCCCAAGAAAATGACCCTTTTCTTTGCTCATTGAATATTGGACTTGATGTTAAAGCTATGAAATTTCTTCAAAGAGAACAAATTAGTTTCTCTCTATAAAAGATTTAATTGCTGTTCTATTCCCCACTTTAACCTTTGTCTTTGATGCCCCATTCCACTTAAAACACTTGCTGTTTCCATTTATATATGGCTTGGAATCAATCCTTTGAGGTTATACTTTATGCAGAATTCTATGGAAAAAAAACTTTTTGTGGGGGGGGGGGGGAAGCCCTTGTGTCTTGTTACATCAGTTTTCAATACAGACAATCTGATCCTTTTTATTTTTTTCTCTCCAAGAAATCTAGACTTGTGATGAAGCAACCTGATTGGCTTCCATCCATCTTGTTGCGTCCTGCAAGTGATTAAACTCCACGAAGGCGAAACCACGGCTTTGACCTAGAGACAGCATTCAGATATAGACGGGATTGTGTTAGTCAATGGGTTTTAAAGCAGCCATTCTCAGATGAATCTCTCATGTCACCCTCCTGCTTCAAAGCGTCTCCATTTACAGTTTTGTGAAGCAGTGTTTTTGTGTGATCTCACTTTGTCCTTTTCTTTGCCATGGCAAGGAAAGGAATTGTGCAAAATGCTTCTGACTAGGTGTAACAATACCTCGACAGAAAGAACAAAAGTTGCAATAAAAGGTTTCTTTCATACAGATCATGACAAATTGGAAACAAGAGATTTATTCTGCAGTACCCACCTGTAACCCAGTTTGTTTAAATCACATACCACCACTATTCACTAACACATGAAAAATTGCAGTGGAAATAGTGTACAATGTTGAAGAAAAATAAAATTTTTAAAATGAACAAATTTGGAAACCATATTTTGGGAAAGATCATGCAAGTTTCCTCACGCCAGCAATTAAGTCATGGGGCTGTATTTTAATCTTAGATCCTGCACTTTTACTTTTAGTCAATGACAAATTAAAAGGATTTTTAAAAAGTACAGTAACTGCTGCCGTCACTACCAAGTTGAGGGGGTAACACTTTTCTTGCAATTAAACTAACTTTACTTTTCACATTCCTCAGCCATGGCAAATTATTGTGCTCTAATTCTTATCACTCGGCCACTGGATAAACCAAATGTGTTCTTTCGTTCAGGAAAGTAGGGAAGAAACCTGGAGGAGGAACACAAATCTCACCTGACATTTTACTCCTCATTAGTCGCACATCTCTTGGCTGAACTCCATCATAAGTTTCTAAAGCAGTTAGAATCTATAAAACAGAAACATTATCATAATCCCAACTCAAATGTTAGCACCCAATTTAATCTGCATCAAACTGCACGGTTTCAAAACATTTAGTGTGAATTAGTTCCTCAGAAGGTAAAGACAAAAAGCCAGCTCTCCAACGTACTGTGCCAGATACTAAAGAAAATTGCATTGTCTATGTTGAATTTATACTCATGCCAGAAACATGAAAAGGCATTGTGCACCTACAAATGGAATTTACCAACAAATAAAGTTAATGTAAAGCAATTGACAGGGAAAATTTACATTTTTTTAAACATTGAAACTTTACCTCATAATTCTCAGCACCAGTTAAAAAAATCCAGACTACAGCAACACCTACTACTCATCTACTTCAAAACTGTGCTAAATATATCCTATTTCTCTCTTATTAATCAGATGATTTATTTTCCAGTTGTGATCACATTACTGCCATCTTGCATGGAAGATCTGTACTCATTGAAATACAGAAAAATAAGTGGGGTGGTGGAGGGACCTACCAAATATTGATGGGGCAAGACAGTGGATGTGGAAATGTTTCCAGTCATGGGAAAGTCTACTATTAACGGAAACAGCCTGAGAGTAAAAAGATGTCCTTTTAGAACAGATGAAAAATTCCTTCAGGCAGAGGGTGGTGAAACTGTGCAATTGATTGTCATAGACAGCCATGAAGGCCAAATGATTGAATACACTTAAATCAAAGGTTGACAGGTTCTTGATTAGCAAGGATGTCAACAGTTATGGGGAGAAAGCACAAGAACTGGGTTGAGGGGAAAAAATACATTAGCTATGATTTAAATGGCAGAGCAGACTTGAAGAGCAAAATGGCCTGATTCTGCTCTGACATCCTATGGATTTATGGTCTTATCTAATAGCTTAATTATTTTGTACCTCCTCACTAAATTTCTTCCAGAATACATGAACAAATACATGAACCCTGATAATATTAGCAAGTCCACTATAAATCTTTTTGGTCTCAGTAGATTTAAGTTCAGAAGACTATGTTCTAATACTCACGCGTTGAGAAGGTATATGAAGGGGTTTTTTTTGTGCTGCAACTCATTACCATTTTCAAACAGCTAAAGTATGATTTAAAGTATGAATCTGTATGTACAAACACAGTTAATGACCATAGAACATCCTAAAATACATTTCCTTGCAATGAATATTTGTGCACAAACAAGATAGTCTCCACTTATTACACTTCCTCTTTAAGAGGTTGAAAATCCTATATTTTCATTCACCTATCAAGTTACCTTTTATATTTTTCAGTTTTTATGAATCATAACCAAAATGCAAACATTGAGGGAGAGACTAACAATGCCTTACATCATCTTCTGTCGAAGATAAGGGAAGTCCTCGTAACATAATAGTTTTACTCTCTTTTTCATTATTTAGTTCATTCCGGTCTGTATCCCTGTAGTCGCCATCAGAATGGTAACCACCATCTGATCTGTCACTGCTTCTTCTCTCCTGATATCGCTAAAAGAAAAGTTTACACCAATTACATGAGCACACCAAAGCCAAAAACCTCAGAACTAAAGTTTTTGGGGATTCTGAAAGCACTGATCAAAATGTACTGGAAAGACATTGTAACAAAAATAAAAATGCAGGTTTCAGCTTTGATCAATAACCACAAGCAGAGATCTTGTAACTTTCAGTTAAGAAATAAAATGGATTATCACGTCTCACTCAATAAAGGACACTCATGAGGAAATTTCTCATCTGACACCAAATATTCTAACAGTACATGATCACTAGAGTGAAAATTTCATTTTAAAAGTATGAAGCCTCATATCCTTCTTTCATTTTGTTTACAAATTAACATTCCATGCCAACTGAGTGGCCAAGTTCAATACAAAAATAAGCCAATGACAAGAAAGGATAATAAAGACACAATTATGAAGAATCAAAAGAAATAATGAATAAACAACGAGTGAAACTGTTAAAGCATCAAAAAGGTCTGGAAAAGTAGCAAGTGAAGAAACAGAAAAAGTTTTAACCATCATATTCAACGAGGCAAACTGCAAACACAGTACCACTATAGATGTAACAATTACAGGTTGGTCAGCTAAACTTTAATTATGACAATGAGAAAATATTGTATGGAATTAATAAATTTATAATTCAAAAAAGCACAGATCAACCAAATCACAAGAAATATGAATGCATTCTGGCTGGCTTACCAGAATTACTGTGTGCTTTCAGTAGGTTCTACATTTCTAACAATGGTGTTTTACTTTGGAAGTAGTAATGCTTAGGAAGTAGAACATTTTGCTTACCTTATCCACTAACAACACATCAGCTTAAAGGAGTCATGAAATACATATTGACACCTCAAATGGTTAAGTAATTGCAACTTTTGAGGGGTCATGGTTTGATGGAAATTTTATGGCTATTGTTTACTTTGATAAAATTCTGCAAGATTTGATGCTAAAAATGTAAGCACAGAAAATGGAAGGTAATCTTGCATGATTCTGAACATCGGATGGAAGAAATTCTGGCACTGGAACATGCAAAGAGCAATAAATGTGGCAATAAATTTGTAAAGACAAATTAGTGTTAATGGCTAGGAATGGTAACTTTGGCTTTCCCAAATGCAGATGGGGCATTGGTCACCAGGCCAGATAAACGATTTTAGAATTTAGTGGCAGCAGAACTTGCACGGGTAGCAAATGGATAGGAAAAAGCTGCCAAAAATGGATCTTGAAGTCAATTAATGGTAATGTCACAGAATGTCAAACGTTGAAGATGGTCATTTTAAGACAAAGATTACTTGCCACTTGCTAGCTCATGGCTGAACAAATGCTATCCAGAGTTTGCTGTTAGGCGTAGATTGTTTCATTTCCGTGGGAGTTGCAAGTGAAATTGGAGCCGAGGTCATTGTGGCCCACCGACTTTACTAAGACTTCTTGATACTACTGCAGACCAAGGATCACTGAGACAGTATCACTCAACCATGGAGCTCAGCCCTCGGTTCCAAATTTATACCAAAACTACAAGGTCTGGTGAAACTGGACACTGACGAGCAAGTTTTTGGCAAGTTGAATGCTATTTGGCACAACTGTGAATAAAACTTTCCATCATTTTGCCCAATGATTCAGGAAAGACTATAATTGGGTAGCAATTAGTCAGATTAGATGTGTCTGGGACTTTGTGAACAGGACACACCTGAATAATATTGATCATTTGCTTCTAGTAAGACCAAGAGAAAGTAGTAATTGTACTTGAACTTAGATTGAAGTACAGTAAGTTTAGTGGCGAAGCTTTTTTGAAATGCATCTAGGATGTATTTGACTTTGTTGTATTCAATAATGTACTGTGAACTATTCCTTAATATCGAATGGCATGAATTGAATGGGCTGAATTATTTTTTCTGTGGTGGCGATATGAATCTTAGAATGCTGAGATGATCATTGAATTGACGGAGTATAGCAGTAACATCATCTTCTTTGAATATGAAAATCAAATCCACCAAGCTTACACCTACACCAATGTCAGAACTCTCAGAATTCCAGTAATCTTGATGTCTCCTTCGCCGATCATCTCCAGAACTTCGGTGATCGTAGTCTCTGTCTCTCCGTTCTCTCCGATCTCTCAGATCAACTCTGTCTTTAATCTGATCAGATCCGTATCTGCCATTTCGCTCAGTTCTACTTACTCTGCAAAAACAGGGAGCAATAAATCATACACATCATCCAAGCTGATAACTGAAGAAATAGGAAAAATCAGATAAGACCATAATGTCTTTTCTTAGAAAGAAACTAGATTAACTATATACATAGCACAACCAAACTGATGGCAAAATGTGTCAAAGCTACACAAACCAAGAACATTAAAGCCTTATTTCCTTTTCTCTTGAATTAGTTAATCCCAAACTGCCAGCATGGATGTTAAAATCAGCTTTATAGCCCACAGCAGTCAAGATGAAGTTAGGGAAAATAGAAACCAAAGTCGAACATCACAGTAGTTCATTATCTGGTTATGCTCACTTCAAAAACATTTCAAATCCAGGAATAATGGTTACAGATTGGTCACATGGGGAAAGTACCAGGTGCATTATTGAAAGGTGTTCTTTGAAATCTGTATTTGGTTACCATTATAAATTTAAGAGTACAGAACATGCAGACCCAACTGAAAAAGATATTTACAATAGGCAACTCTAAACTTCAAGCAACAGGTAGCCTCAAGCAACCAGCAAAAGAAAAAAAGGAAAATAAATTTTAATTAAAATAAATAAGAGTAAAATAGGTTTAAAAAAATACACAAGTTTAAAATTGCAAAAATAAATATTCTCTGACATAACATAATATTCTCTGTCTTACATGAATCTGGCATTTTGTGTTTCTTCTATCTGGTTCATTACTTCTAGGAGAGGAGGAATGTTTTATAGAATTCTATTGGGAATCCATCCTCTCCAGGCATTTTATTGTTCAGCAGCTTTTTTTAATATATCCTGTACTTCCTCTATTTCAAATGGTTTTATCAATTTATTTTGCTCCTCTTCTTGCAATTTCGGCAGTTCAATTTTAGCTAAAAACTCTTCTATTTTATCATCTTTCCCTTTGTTCTCAGTTTGGAATAATTGTTCATAAAATTCCTTAATGTTTTCATTAATCTCTATTGGGTTATATGTAATTTGTCCTTTTTCCTTGATGCCAATATAATTCTTTTAGCTTGTTCTGTTTTAAGTTGCCAGGCTAATATTTTACGTGTTTTTTCTCCCAGTTCGTAATACTTTTGCTTTATTTTCATTATGTTCTTCTCCACCTTGTACGTTTGTAATGTTTCGGGTTTTTTTGTCTGCCATTTCTCTCCTTTTCATTATATCATCCCTTTTTACTAGTTCCTTTTCTATACTTACTATCTCCCTTTCCAACTGCTCTATTTCCCGATTATATTCCTTTTTCATCTTAGTTACATAACTTATTATCTGCCCTCTAATGAAGGCTTTCATTGCATCCCATAATATAAATTTAAATATTTTTTAATTTGGCGTTCAATAAACTCTCTAAATTCCTGCCTTTTAAGTAACATGGGAGTTTAACCTCCATCTATATGTTTTTGTTGGGATGTCCTCCAGTTCTATTGCTAATAACATGGGTGAATGATCAGATAGTAGTCTAGCTTTATACTCAGTTTTCCTAACTTTCCCTTGAATATGGGCCAACAACAAAAACATATCAATTCTTGAGTATGTTTTATGCCTACTTGAATAATATGAGTATTCCTTCTCTCTTGGGTGCTGCCTCCTCCATATATCCATAAGTTTCATTTCCTGCATTGATTTAACTATAAATTTGGCCACTTTATTCTTTTTACTAGTCTTTTGTCGTTTTATCCAACTTTGGGTCCAAATTAAGGTTAAAATCCCCTCCTATCAATATATTTCCTTGTGCATCTGCAATCTTCAAAAAAATATCCTGCATAAACTTTTGATCCTCCTCATTAGGTGCATATATATTGAGCAAATTCCAAAATTCTGAATATATCTGGCACTTTATCATTACATACCTCCCTGCTGGGTCTATTATTTCCTCCTCTATTTTGATTGGTACATTTTTATTAATTAATATAGCTACACCATTAGCTTTTGAATTATATGATGCTGCCGCTACGTATCCTACCCAGTCTCTCTTTAATTTGTTATGTTCCTCTTCAGTTAGATGAGTTTCCTGCACAAATGCTATATCTATTTTTTTTCTTTTTTTCAGTAAATTTAATAGCCTCTTCCTTTTAATTTGGTTATGTATTCCATTAATGTTTATAGTCATATAGTTCAACGTGGCCATCTCATATCCTGCTTGCACCTCATTTCTGCTTCCCCACCACCATCACCCCCCTCCCTTTACATCTCTCAGTTTTCCCTTTTTAAACTCAATGTATGACAACACATTTAAAACATTTAATTCCCACATCCAATATTACCTTAACCCCAAATACCCTCCCCCTGAGTTGCCCCTTATCCCTTACCGGGCAACCACAACTCCCCTTTCCATTTGGATTGCGATCCTCCTCGCAAGCATCAACTGATTTCGCAGTGACGGTTATTCTCTCCCCCCCCCAACCCCTCCCAGAAAACTTTTTTTTTTTAAACATACATATTACAAAGTTCTCTTTTTTTTTCCCCTTACTTCCTTCCTTCCCTTCTCTTTCCCTTCTTTAGTTCTTTACATATACATTGTATTTACATCTTTATATATATTTTATCGCTATTCTTCATTCTTATTACATCTCTTCATCTCTTATCTGTCCTGCGAGCGTTCTGCAAATTCTAGCGCTTTCTCTGGATCCGAGAACAGTCTGTTTTGCTCCCCGGGGATAAATATTTTAAGCACAGCTGGATGTCTTAACATGAATTTATAACCTTTTTTTCCATAGGATCGATTTTGCTGTATTAAACTCCTTCCTCTTTAAGAGTTCAAAACTTATGTCTGGGTAAAATAATATTTTTTGACCCTTGTATTCCAATGGTTTATTGTCTTCTCTAATTTTATTCCTTGCCCGCTCCAGTTTATTTTCTCTTGTCATATATCTCAAAAATTTTACCAAAATGGATCTTTGTTTTTGATGTATCTGTGGTTTCGGAGCTAATGTTCTGTGTGCCCTTTCTATTTCCATTTCTGTCATTCCCAGGCCCTTCGGGATCCATTCTTTTATAAATTCCTTCTTATCTGTGCCTTCTTCATCTTCCTTTAGGCCCACAATTTTAAGTTGTTTGGCCTCCTATAATTTTTCAACATATCAATTTTCTGAGCTAACAACTCTTGTGTCTCTTTAATTTTATCACTTTCTTTCAATTTTCCTCTCGTCGTTTACTTCCATTTCTACAGCTGTTTCTCGTTCTTTCACATTTTCTACTCTTTTCCCTATTTCTGTAATGACTAGTTCTAATCTTTGCATTTTATCTTCTGTTATTTTCATTTTTCTTTTAATTTCACTAAATTCTAATGTCAACCATTCTTTTAATGCTCTCATTTGTTCTTCAAAAAAAAGCTTTATCTATATTCTGTCCATCTGTTTTACCTTCTATCTCTCTGTGAAGATCTTGGTCTTCTTCCTCTTCTTCTGTGTCTGTACCTGTGTTTGTGTCTTCTTTTTTTCTTCTTTGTATCTGTGTCTCTTCTGAATTTTCTCATGAGTTGCTTGTCTCACTTTGTCAGGGCTCTTCTTGCTTGGCCTCTTGCTGTTTGTCCTCTCCTTCTGAGCTGCTCATCTGTCGAGCCTCCTGCTGCTGCTCCTCTTGCCGTTCACCCCGTCGACTTTCTTTCTCACCTGGTACTTCATTCCCTCTCCTGCCGCATTCCTCATCTTCCAGCTGAGAGCCCTGATGTCGGGCATCCCTCAACTGGTCGTACCGTGGTTGCCCACTCCTTGGCTGAGCCCCCCTCCTGTCGGTGTTTTCCTTTACCTTAGATTGCATACTGCTCATGCTCGAGTTCTCGCGCATGCACAGTTGCGCACTTTTGTTTGGCTCAGCGAGCCATTTTTGCAGTCCACCAATCAGGGGGGGTCGCGACTCCGCAGGGCTGACACCAACCTCAGAACTCGGGCTCTTTTCTCCACCATGGCTCCCTGTTTCTTCGTGTAGGTAAGGCCTTCTCCTTTCTTTTCCAGTGTCTTTTCTTTTTTTTCCTGTTGCTTTTACTTTTTCCTTCTTACGTGCCATCTTCCATCGCTTCTCTGCAACTTTATCTTTTATTTTTTATATTTTATATTTATTGAACTTAGTCTTTTCTTAACTTTTTTTCTTCTTTTCTGGAGATGGCTGGCTTTACCCTACCAGCCACTACTCCATCAAGTGTCTCCTCCTAAACTGTTTATTCTTAATGCAGGTGAATTAGTTGGGCATTGTAAGAGTAAGTCTCTGGAATGGGGACAACAGTCCAGGTCATCATAGGCAAAACACTGACCACCATCAAAAACATCTACACTCGGAGGAGTCACGTGATGGAGTAGTGGCCGGACGGTGAACTCCAGCCCTCTCCAGAAAAGTCGGGAAAAACAAGAGAAAATACAAAGGCACAGAAATACAAGTTAAAGAAAAGTGAGTATAAAGGTGGAAAGAAGATGGAGACAAAAGGAGAAAAATCAAAATCAACGGAAAGAAGAGAGGAAGAGAAGACAACGGAGGAAAAAGGTGAAGGCCTTACCTGTCCGAAGAGGCCCGCTGTGGAGAGAAGACCCCACTACCTCAGGTCGGTAGAAAAAGAACTACAACAATGGCTCACAGAGCCGAGTAAAAGTGCGCAACCGCGCATGCAAAAAAACACACCGACGGGAGGGGGGACCAGCTGGGGAGTCGATCTCCACAGCCGGCAACGACAGCTGCAGAACACCTGCAGCAAGAAGAGACCACAGAAGACAATGGAAACAAGAAAGAAGAGGAGGAAAGGGCAGCAAAGAAACAACAGATGGCCAACCTAGAGGAAGAAGAAGAGGAAGAATACAGTGAAATAGATAAAGGGAAAGGCAAGGTAAAGGATATACTTGCTCTTGTTAGAGGATACATGGAGTCATTTAAAGAATGGCAAACACAGGAATTCAATGATTTAAGAAGAAGAATAAACAACACAGAAAAGAAAATAAATAAAATGGATATGACCTTAACAGAAATGGGGAAAAAAATGGACAAGATGGAAGAACGGGCAATAGCAGCAGAAATGGAGGTAGAAGACTTAAAAAAGAAATTGGAGGAATCTAATAAAAAAACTAAAGAGACACAAGAATTACTAGCCCAAAAAATAGATATAATGGAAAATTATAACAGAAGAAATAACATAAAGATAGTGGGCCTTAAGGAAGATGAAGAAGGCAAGAATATGAGGGAGTTTATAAAAGAATGGATCCCTAAGGCCCTAGGATGTCCAGAACTACAGCAAGAAATGGAAATAGAAAGGGCACATAGAGCATTGGCCCCTAAACCACAACCACAACAAAAACCAAGATCTATTGTAGTAAAATTCCTAAGATATACTACAAGAGAAAAGGTACTGGAGAAGACAATGGAAAAAGTAAGAGAGGGCAACAAACCACTGGAGTATAAAGGGCAAAAAATCTTCATTTATCCAGATATAAGCTTTGAACTCCTAAAGAAGAGAAAAGAGTTCAATACAGCAAAAGCGATTTTATGGAAGAAAGGATATAAATTTACACTGAAGCATCCTGCGGTATTGAAAATATTTATTCCAGGACAACAAAACAGACTATTCTCGGATCCAGAAGAAGCACGAAAATTTGCAGAACAATTACAAAAATAGACTGAGGGATGAAGACGGGTAATGAGAGCAAAAATGATCACGATTGATATGTATGTGGGTAAAGACAAAAATAGACTGAGGGATGAAGACGGGTAAGGAGGGTAAAAATGACCACGATTGATATGTATGCGGGTAAAGAGGTATAAGAGTGAATAGAGACAATGGGCATATGTGAAAGTATCTGTAATTAGAGGAAAACATAGAGAGTATAGACAAGAATTAATAAGGGAAGGTAATGGAATAGAGAGAATAAGGAGGGAATTAAAAGAGTGACCTTTGTGACATATAAAAAGCGAAATCTTTTCTGGGGGGGGCTGGGTGGGGGAAAAGAGCGGTCACTGCAAAATCAGTTGACGCTTGCGAGTGGATTCGCAAATCCAAATGGAGAGGGGAGATGTGGTTGTCCGACAAGGGATAAAGGGCAACTCAGGAGGGGAAGGGGAGATTGGGGATAAAGAAGATAGAAATAGGAGAATAAGGAAAATGTTGGATGTTGTAGGAATGTTGTCTGGTAAAGAGTTGAAAATAAGAAAACAGAAATGGAAAAGGAGGAAAGGTAATGATGGAAAAACGGAAAGAGAAGATAAACAAAATATAAAATGGCTACGCTGAACTATATGACTCTAAATATTAATGGAATACATAACCAAATTAAAAGGAAGAAACTACTAAATTTACTGAAAAAGGAAAAAATAGATATAGCATTTGTCCAAGAAACACACTTAACTGAATTGGAGCACAAGAAATTAAAGAGAGATTGGGTAGGACATGTAACAGCAGCATCGTATAATTCAAAAGCAAGAGGAGTGGCTATATTAATTAGCAAAAATGTGCCATTTAAAATAGAAGAGGAAATAATAGATCCAGCAGGGAGATATGTTATGATAAAATGTCAGATATATTCAGAGCTTTGGAATCTACTTAATATATATTCACCTAACGAAGAAGATCAAAAGTTTATGCAAGATATCTTTTTGAAGGTAGCTAATACGCAAGGGAACATACTAATAGCAGGGGATTTCAATCTGAATTTTGATCCAAATATGGATAAAACGGGGAAAAAAATTAACAGGAAGAACAAAGTAACCAAATTTATAATTAAACCAATGCAAGAAATGAAACTTGTGGACATATGGAGGAAACAAAACCCAAAAGAAAAGGAATACTCATACTACTCGACTAGACATAAAACATACTCAAGGATAGACCTATTCCTGTTATCAGCCCACATTCAAGGGAGAGTTAGGAAAACGGAATATAAAGCTAGACTATTATCGGACCACTCACCCCTGTTATTGGCAATAGAGCTAGAGGACATCCCTCCAAGAATGTATAGATGGAGATTAAACCCCATGCTACTTAAAAGACAGGATTTTAGAGAATTTATTGAAAAACAATTAAAAATGTACTTTGAAGTAAATACGGAATCAGTGGAAGATAAGTTTATACTATGGGACGCAATGAAAGCATTCATTAGAGGGCAAATAATAAGTTATGCAACCAAGATGAAGAAGGACTATAATCAGGAAACAGAGCAGTTGGAAAGGGAAATAATAAACATAGAAAAAAAATTAGCAATAAAGGAAGATACAACCAAAAGAAGAGAATTGGCGGATAAAAAAATAAAATATGAAACATTACAAACATATAAGGTGGAGAAGAATATAATGAAGACAAAACAGAAATATTATGAACTAGGTGAAAAAACACACAAAATCTTAGCATGGCAGCTTAAGACAGAGCAAACTAAGAAAATGGTATTGGCAACAAGGAAAAAAGACAAACAAATTACATATAATCCAAAAGAAATTAAGGAAAACTTCAGAGAATTCTATGAACAATTATACCGAACCGAAAACGAAGGGAAAGAAGGGAAAATAGATGAATTTTTGACTAAAATTGAACTACCAAAACTACAAATAGAGGAACAAAATAAATTAACAGAACCATTTGGAACAGTAGAAATACAAGAGATAATAAAAAATTTACCAAATAATAAGACACCAGGAGAGGATGGACTCCCAATAGAATTCTACAAAACATTTAAAGACCTAATAATACCGCCCCTCCTGGATGTAATCAACCAGATTGATGAGACACAAAACTTACCAGATTCATGTAAAACAGCAATAATTACAGTGATACTAAAACAAGGGAAAGATCCACTCTCACCAGCGTCATATAGACTAATATCTCTGCTAAACACAGATTATAAGATAATAGCTAAACTATTAGCGAACAGATTAGCAGAACAGGTACCGAAAATGGTAAATTTAGACCAAACTGGATTTATCAAAAAAAGACGCACAACAGACAATATTTGTAAATTTATTAACTTAATTCATGCAGTAGAAGGAAATAAAGCACCGGCAGTAGCAGTTGCTTTAGACGCAGAGAAGGCCTTCGACAGAGTAGAATGGAATTACTTGTTCAAAGTATTGCAAAAATTCAGTTTACCGGAGAAGTATATTAATTGGATTAAAGCATTATATAAGGGACCGTTAGCGAAAGTGACAGTAAATGGACATGTATCAAAGCAACTTAACTTAAGCAGGTCAACGCGGCAGGGATGCCCACTATCACCATTATTGTTTGCGCTAGCTATAGAACCACTAGCAGAATCGATAAGAAGAGATAATAATATAAAAGGAATAAAAATAAAAGACAGGGAATATAAAATCAGTCTGTTTGCGGATGATGTGATAGTGTACTTAACAGAACCAGAACTATCAATAAAAGAACTATATAAGAAATTGAAGGAATATGGAGAAGTGTCGGGATACAAGATAAACGTAAATAAAAGTGAAGCAATGCCTATGAATAACGCGGATTTCTCAAAATTTAAGGAGGAATCCCCATTCAGATGGCAAACGCAGGCAATAAGATACCTAGGTGTGCAAATAAACAAAAATCTAGGCCAATTATATAAACTCAATTACAATCCACTAATGAAAAAATTACAGGACGATTTAGAGCATTGGAAAGAGCTACCACTAACACTGATAGGAAGGATAAACTGTATTAAAATGAACATTTTTCCAAGGATACTATACTTATTTCAGGCATTGCCAATACAACTGACAGAAAAATTCTTCAAAGAGTTAAAGAAAATAATAAGGAGATTTTTATGGAGAGGGGGGAAACCGAGGATAGCACTAGATAAATTAACAGAATGGTATAAACAAGGAGGCTTACAATTGCCAAACTTCAAAAATTATTATAGAGCCGCACAATTAAGGTACCTATCAGATTTTTATCAAACAAGGGAAAAACCAGACTGGACGAGACTAGAATTAGATAAATTAGGGGAAAAGATACTTGAACACATATTATATAAATGGGACGAAAAATTGGTACAACATAGAACTTCTCCAGTATTACACCATCTCCTCAATATATGGAAGAAGATTCATGTAGAAAGAAATAAAATAAATTACCAAATACCAAAACTAATATTGACGCAAAATAAGCTACTCCCTTTTACAATAGACAACCTTGCCTTTAGAAAATGGGAAAAAAAAGGGATTAAAAGAATAGAAAATTGTTTTTCAGGAAGTAGATTCTTATCCTTTGAACAAATGAGAGATAAGTACAATATAACTGGAGATACAGCGCTGGCATATTACCAACTGAGATCCTACTTGAAAGATAAATTAGGAAGCAACTTGAGTTTACCAGAGGGAAGTAACCTTGAATATGTGATTACAGATACAATGTTAATCAAAAGATTTATAAAAAATATGTATATTAAACTGCAAGAAAAGGAGAATGAGGAAACAAATGGTAAAACTAAACAAAAATGGGAACAAGATTTAAATATAAAGATAAAAAAGGAAACATGGGAGAAGTTATGCTCTGGAACGATGAGAAATACAATAAATACGAGGCTGCGTATGATACAATATAATTGGTTACACAGACTATACATTACACCGCAAAAGTTAAATAAATGGGACCCAACAGTATCTGATAGATGTTTTCGATGTAAAAAAGAAAGGGGAACAACAATTCATGCAATCTGGACATGTGAGAGAGTAGAAAAATTTTGGGATGATCTCAATCAGATATTAAATAAAATAACAGAAAACAATATACCAAAGAATCCAGAGATCTTTCTCCTAAGTAACATAAAAAATAAAGAATTTGGAATTGACTTGGAAGATGCACAAAAAAGATTTGTCAAGATAGCCCTAGCCGTAGCAAAAAAATGTATTATGTCAACCTGGAAATTGGAAGATAATTTGAAAATACAACAATGGTATATAGAAATGAATAAATGTATTCCATTAGAAAAAATAACATATAGTTTAAGAAATAATATTGAAATATTCGAACAAGTATGGGAGCCTTACATTAAATACAATAGCGAAAACCTACCGGGAACAAACATTACCTAAGTTGATGGAAGGAGAAGAAAAGAAAAGAATGGACTCAGTAGAATTTCTGGTGTATTTTTGTTGAATGACAACATTGTCTAACTGAATTAATGCAACCTAGATTGTATACCTAAAATGGATGAGAGGGGGGGGGGGGGGGGGGTGGGGGGGTGGCTTGGGAGGAGGGATGGGGGAGGGAGAAAAAGTCACTGTAAATGTGTGGAAAAGAAAAAGTGTATATCATGGCTATTGTGATTTATGGTGTGAAAAATAAAAAATTAAAATTAAAAAAAAAACATCTACACTCAGGGAATGCTACCATTGGAGAGCAACAGCAATCAGCAAGAATCCACACCACCCAGCAAATGCTCTGTTCTAGCTGCTACCATCAGGAAAGAGGACTAAGTGCCACATGACTCACACCACCAGGTTAAGAAACAGCTGCTATCCTTCCAACATCAGACTCCTTAACAAAAAACTCAATCAGGACTCATTTAAGAACTCGTACTTTTGCACTCTATTAATCTTTTTTCTCTCTGCATAGCAGTTTGTTTACATTCTTTTATTTGTTTACATTTATGTTGTGTCATTTTTTTTGTAACCAAAAAGAATCTCAGGGTTGTATGTGATGTCATGTATGAACTCTGACAATAAATCTGAAGCAGGCATAAAAATATACTTATCCGGAATCTGGTTAAAAGATTATTTAAAAACTGCCAAGTAAAAAAAAACAAGGAATCAAGCTCTAAATTAAATGTATGGCCATCTATTTGCTCTGCCACCCCCCCAAATAACCTTGCTTCTTTGTGACAAACCGATTAGAATTTTTATCCCATTTGCAGGAACCTAAATATTGCTACCAGCATTATAAAACTATGCCTGAAGATGACCCCACTAATTCTTGTTCAAATAAAATGGCTTGGATACCAGGTTTTATGCTGTGCAGTAAATGATCACAATTGGGAACATCACCAGAAGACACATTAGTCACTATAATCCTGGTCTTATATGCTCAATCTGATCAAGTCTACAAACAAATCAAATGGTAGATGTAGGCAATCAAACATAAAATCAGAAAATCATGATAATCCACAACAGGCAAATTTTTATCCCACACAAAATAAACAACTCTCCAGATCAAATGTGTATTGCCAAGGCTTTGTTTTCATTTGATTTCTTAAATGACTCGATAATTTTGGCAGCTCCCCCTTTGATTGAAATTAATGAAAAACTAAACCAAATACAAACTAAACTCACTGCAATCAGGGAAACAGACTCAATTGCAGTTCAATTAAGGGGTATGTGTCAACCCATGACAGGAGCTCCAAAGAAGCATTGGAAATAGCCATTCTTAATATGGACACTAGAATTTATTAAGGGCAGGTAGCTTGAAACATTGAGAAATAATACAAATAAATTGTTAACAGAAATTTGTTGGTCACAAAACTGGCAACGGGGTAATACTTCGCTTAAAATAAAATTTGACTTCCACTATATTCATGACTGCTTTCCAGAATGATAAAATAATCTTCAAGCATTTTCAAACAGCTTCACAAGTCAAAATGCAGCAAAAATCAATAATGAATAAGTCATCAAAACCTCAATGATTATTTTATTTAAAGTTGATTTTGAAGTCAACTTATTCCATGGTCTGGGAATTGGGACATTGCCATTGCACATCTAGTCTCTACATTAAGCAGTCCCAAGTTCTTATGCTCTAAATGAACAATCAAGTCCATAACAAACATTAAAAATTCACCATACCACTACAATGTTGTTTTCCACAAAGTATGAGGAAAATTGACCCACCTTTTATTAGAACCCATTCTTCAAAAGAGCTCACTTGTGAAGATATTTTTCCAAATGATGACCTGGGTTTATAAGGACCTGCTAAAAATAGATCAATCCTGATATTACATTATTGTAAAATCTGCTTTCGAACACAAAAAAGACTTCTGCTTTACCACACAGCCCACATGGTTGACGATCACCCTCCTTTCTCAAATAAACTTGAAAAATGGTTCTTTTAATATCCCAAAGTTTATTTTGATTCTTCAATTTTACAGGTCAAACTATCCACGTTATTTTTTAAATTAAAAAGTTGCATATTATTTTGCCTGTGCAATGTTATTTTTTAAACAAAAAATTAAGATCTGGTACTTCATCACCACCTTGCAGAAAAATACTGAACCGGCTGAAGCTAGACTTACAGGCCTGAAAATGGAAATACAAGTACAAAGAGTACTGGAAAAACAATCTTCAACCCAGGTATGTGTTGACAAAAGAGGAAGTATGAAGAGGAAATAACCTACACTCACAACCTCATTTCTGACAGGTACACAAAAAAATAGTTTATCAAGTTTTCTTATCCCCAGATATACACAAATGATCACATTAATTCCTAAAACTAAACATTGATCAGGGCAGCTGTTGAACTCTTATTAACCTTCACCAAGAGTCTATTATAATATGCTACAGGCTCGTGGGCCGAGAGGGCCTGTTACTTTGCTGTCTGTCTAAATACTTTTTGGTACTCACAAAAATGGGCAAAGATCTTAATTTAGCAGACTGCAATGCTGACAAACATTCCCCTGAAATGTCTTTCCAGATTACCTAAATACATCTTTAAAACTAAGCAGGAAACATAACAAACATCTAACACGAATAAAGCAAAGTCAAAAACCAAATTGGAATGTATACAAGGCGCACACCTAAAAATGAACAATGAATGAGAAGTCAGCACCATAAAATGCTAAATTATGAACAGACTTCTTTCTAAGCAGTGGATCAGAGGCCATTGTAGTACTTCTTATCCATCAATATTATGCAATGATTGCAAAAAGTACTCTAAAATCTGGAATAGGAACATAGGAAGTAGGAACAGGCATAGGCCAAAAATGGCCCATCGAGCCTGCTCCGCCATTCAATACGATCATGGCTGATCTAATTTATGACCTAACTCCACCTACCTGCCTTCTCCCCATATCCCCTAATTCCTCTATCATGTAAAAATTTATCTAACCGAATTTTAAATATGTTTAATGAAGCAGCCTCAACCACTTCCCTGGTTAAAGAATTCCAAATATTCACTACTCTCTGGGAAAAACTATTTTTCCTCATCTCTGTCCTAAATCTACTCCCCCGAATCTTGAGACTGTCCTCTCGTTTTAGTTTCCCCGGCCAGCTCAAAAAACCTTCCTACATCTATCCTATCCATATGGTTTGTTAACATAATAAAAATTAATTTCCAGCTACACAATCTGTTACTAATTTGACAAACAGTCATCTGTACATCTGAATATTGGCACAAGGTTACAAGCCAAGGATCACTTATGAAAAAGTTACACTACTCACAGCATCATAATACCTACTATCAGGCATCTGCCTACATTTTGCTTATTACACCTTGAAGGGTTCAGGCCCAAAAAATTGGTAATGTATCTTTATCTTTGCAATATAAAGTATGTTGCTTTCTATGCAGAGTTTCTCCAGTATTGTTTTTACTATCATAATATATTGATGAGGTTGTTTCAAGCACCAATTACCGAATCAAGAGCTCCTGATTATTGCTACCATCCCATCCCATAGCATAAATGAAGTAATTTCCCCAATTCTGCCTTGTTCTGAAACTGCAACTTCATGAAAAAAAGATTAATTGATATCACAGATCGAAACATCTTTGGGTTATGAGTCACTGCCCTCTTCCAAATGTGCTTTTTTCCCCCCACTGTATATTCCCTATTTCCACTTGTGAAGAGCCAAATCATTGCAACTTTTATCACATCCCAAAACGCCATGAAACACATTGATTCAGAAAATTAATCCTCCTACGTAAATGAATGCAATCTGGTCCAGCAATGTTTTAAAAGAAAATAATTAGGTCACAGAGAAGATTTTTGAACATACAATTTTACCTCATGAAAAAAATTAGATGCAATTTTAAAAAGTTAAAAGAATTCAAATATAAACCTGAAAAAAATCTGACATTTATGTCCATAGTCATATGTAAATATCTCACAAATACCATTGCCAAAATAACATGACTCCCATCCACATCAGTAAACTGCAGTCAAGTACTTGAGTACAGAAATCCAGACTGATGCTCCAAAAGCAGAGGAAGGTGTGCTGTGGAGTATTACATTTCTTTCCTAATCTTAGCAGACTCCTAAATGGATTTCACACTGGCAAAATATGAAACCCTTGTACTCTATATTTTATAATGGTACTTTTATTTATTCCCTACATGATGATTTTGGTACTTTCTCCTATCTTAAGACTATTTAACTATTGTTACACTACAACCTATACTATATTTATTTATTCATCTATTTGTTTTTATTACACTACCTGCTAGTCCAATCGGATTAGAGGAAAAAAAACTGCAGATGCTACAATCTGGAGCAAACAAAAATGAGAAGCTAGAGGGACTCAGTGAGTTCAGAAGCATTCATGGAGATAAATGTTGACTCACCAGTTCTACCCATGGATGCTGCTTGACCAGAGTCCCTTGAGCTCAGTTTCCAAACTGTCCCCCAAACTCAATTTCCACCTTAAGGAATCCCTATGCTCTGTGATTAGTATGGGATTGCTTAAGGAGGCATGTGAGTGGGAAGGGAAAATTGAGAATCACTGCTCTGGACTCAATTGTGACTGAAATATTTTGCTTGAGAAAAATTGTCATTGGCCCATTTCCTTTGGAGTTATGAAACCCTGCGCATAATGAATTAATTAGGGACGATTAAAACTGTGGTTTTCAGACTTTTTCTTTCCACTCACATCCCACCTTAATGGCATAGGGATTACTTAAAGTGGAATGTGAGTTGGGGGGGGGGGGGGGGGCAAGGAGAGGAGGCAGTTTGAAAACCACTGCTCTGGTTACTCATTGTTTGCGATGTGAGTTAAATTGCCTGGACAATGCTGCCCAGAGGACTCAACACACCAATAAACATTCATAGGATAGAAAGAGCCACACCACCCAGCACACGCTCTGTTCTCGCTTTTGCCACCAGTAAGACGGGTGTGAAGTGCCACAAGCTAACAGCTGATACCCCTCCACCACCAGATTCCCCTTCATTTAAGAAAAACTCAATCAGGGAGACTTGCTCGTTTTTTTTTTAATTTCTCCTCGCTACATTGTACAGTTGTTCACGTGTAGTTTGTATTTGCACTACTAATTCTGCTGGGCCCCGCAGGCAAAAGAATCTCACTGTTGAGTGTACTCTGACAATACATATTTTTCTTTCTCGTGGGTACCCTTTATGGAGATGATTCATCTGCCTGGCTGGTTTGTTTCACTGAAAGGCATTAGAAGGAGACATGGCTGTAATAAGGCGCCGAATGTTCCCGCTATGCTGAAGAGGCCAGGCCTCCATCGACTGCGGCCTGCTCCAAGCAGAAGCGCCTATTGTCATATACAGGGTACAGAGGCGCAGAAATTCCTCCTCTTTGCCTTTGCAGCCATACAGGCACGTAAGATACACCACCAATCAAGTAAATGAATCACGAAAACCAACAAGGTCGGGTCAGATACAGCAATGAGCTCTCTGAACCCTTCTCCATTAACAATGGCGTGAAGCAAGGCTGTGTTCTCGCACCAACCCTCTTTTCAATCTTCTTCAGCATGATGCTGAACCAAGCCATGAAAGACCCCAACAATGAAGACGCTGTTTACATCCGGTACCGCACGGATGGCAGTCTCTTCAATCTGAGGCGCCTGCAAGCTCACACCAAGACACAAGAGAAACTTGTCCGTGAACTACTCTTTGCAGACGATGCCGCTTTAGTTGCCCATTCAGAGCCAGCTCTTCAGCGCTTGACGTCCTGCTTTGCGGAAACTGCCAAAATGTTTGGCCTGGAAGTCAGCCTGAAGAAAACTGAGGTCCTCCATCAGCCAGCTCCCCACCATGACTACCAGCCCCCCCACATCTCCATCGGGCACACAAAACTCAAAACGGTCAACCAGTTTACCTATCTCGGCTGCACCATTTCATCAGATGCAAGGATCGACAATGAGATAGACAACAGACTCGCCAAGGCAAATAGCGCCTTTGGAAGACTACACAAAAGAGTCTGGAAAAACAACCAACTGAAAAACCTCACAAAGATAAGCGTATACAGAGCCGTTGTCATACCCACACTCCTGTTCGGCTCCGAATCATGGGTCCTCTACCGGCACCACCTACGGCTCCTAGAACGCTTCCACCAGCGTTGTCTCCGCTCCATCCTCAACATCCATTGGAGCGCTTACATCCCTAACGTCGAAGTACTCGAGATGGCAGAGGTCGACAGCATCGAGTCCACGCTGCTGAAGATCCAGCTGCGCTGGATGGGTCACGTCTCCAGAATGGAGGACCATCGCCTTCCCAAGATCGTATTATATGGCGAGCTCTCCACTGGCCACCGTGACAGAGGTGCACCAAAGAAAAGGTACAAGGACTGCCTAAAGAAATCTCTTGGTGCCTGCCACATTGACCACCGCCAGTGGGCTGATAACGCCTCAAACCGTGCATCTTGGCGCCTCACAGTTTGGCGGGCAGCAGCCTCCTTTGAAGAAGACCACAGAGCCCACCTCACTGACAAAAGGCAAAGGAGGAAAAACCCAACACCCAACCCCAACCAACCAATTTTCCCTTGCAACCGCTGCAATCGTGTCTGCCTGTCCCGCATCGGACTGGTCAGCCACAAACGAGCCTGCAGCTGACGTGGACTTTTACCCCCTCCATAAATCTTCGTCCGCGAAGCCAAGCCAAAGAAGACATGAAACTACGCCCAGGCTGACTGAGGCGGTATGAAATAGGCCGCACCGCCCCCAACTGCCTCGGCCGCTCTCTCACGGCCCAGTTCCCGAGCGCCGACCACGGACCCGGCCCCCCCTTCAACCCCGTGGTTCGCCGTACCCCAACGTCGCACCGACCGTTCTTTGGCCACGACTGAACCAGCCGAAATTCCGTCAGCTCCGGCTGTCAGGCAGCGACCGCCATTACGGGCACGCAGGCACAAGATGGCGCCGAACTCCGGATGAACCACACAGCGCCGCTCTTCTCTGATTGGCTGACGGTGCTGTGCCCGCTGCATTCTGGGAATTGCAGTTTCCCTCCTCGGCTCGATTCGGTACCAACATGGCGCCAGGAGCAACTGGGTCTACGCTGAGCTCTTGCTGAGCTAGGGTGGCCATTCCAAAGGTTACTATAGACATTGTTTTTGCAATACCATTAAAATTAAACACAACGAGAGGGTGATGCAGTGAAGGATCACGGTCGAGAGTCCTCCCATTATCGGGTACTGAGGGGAAGCCCCTCAACCAATGGGGTAGGTGGAACAACAAGGTGCCACAGTGGTGGTGACAGAGTATGAAGAGAACAAATGTCACAATGTCCTGGTTGACTGCATCACGGTGTGAGTCCGTGGCTGCAGAGGAATGGAGCAGAGGTCAATCCACAGGACCATAAGCGTGGCAGAGAGGATCACTGGAGTCTCCCTCCCTTCCCCACCCATCAATGTGCCCTGCCTTTCCCCCCCATGTGATCTATTGGGATCAGTCGGAGGAGGGAGTGCAAAATCATGGAGGACCCCTTCCACCTCACACACAGCATCTTTCAGCTGCTCCCATCGGGATAGAGATCCAGGAGGATCAGAGCCAGCACCACCAGGCTGAGGAACAGTTTCTTCCCACAGGCAGTGTGTGATAGTACAGATCTATCACCAATGTATATAGTGTATATAGTTACTGTATCTAGACTGCTTACAGCGATTGGCTCAGAGCTAAGCCACGCCTACTGTCTGGGCCTTAAAGGGTTGTGTCCCTAGCCAGGTCGGATCATTCCGGACTGGTCGGCCACCTGTGAAGAGCTCCTGTCTTTTGCTAATAAAAGCCTTGGTTTGGATCAACAAGTCTTTGGTTCTTTCGACGAGCTCTACACAGTGAGAATGCTGAAATGTAACGTCTACGCCTCCGTGCATATGACATCATCACGCCTGGCATATGACGTCACTCGTATATACTCTGTGCTGTGGGGAACCATATTAGATTTGTTTTAAACAATGAATGAAGCATCACGTCTCCGTGTCCAGTGTAGTTCTAAACCTAGAATGCAAAGGTGTCGAAACGGACCTCCTCTATGCTCCAAATGTTGGAATGAAGATTTAAAAAGAAAACGCAAGGCTACCATAGCAGTGAGTCTCATAGGCTCAAACACAGAGAACAAAGAAAAAGAGTTGGGAAAATCAACTCAAAATGGCAGAGTGGAAGACTGGTATGATTCTGTAGAAAGATTTGATCAACACTGTCTTGCTGGGGGGACGTGGCGTGATGGCATAGGGAGAAGACGTGGAAAACGCCTCTCCTGGCAGAATTAATTAACATCCAACTTTTAAAATTTTTAAAGTATTAAATAACTTGAAAATTTTTCTAAGGTCTTAAAAGATCACTGCAAAAAAAAAAAATCAGGATTGAAGTTACTGTGATGGAAAAAACTGGGCCTACCTTGAAGACTCAGCCTCCGATCCTGGTTCCTCTCCAGGCTCTCGAGGAGCTGGAGAAGATGGCACTGGAGCACAGAAGAAAACAACAGAACTGACTGTGGAAACAACGTGCATGCGCAGAACTTCGCGCATGCACACTGCCGAAACAATCAAGTAAGAGTCTGCGGACCTGACTTCTTCTGTGGTTGCAGGTCAAATGAGGGCTAAGCAGAACTCCTACCTGCAATTTCAACCCTTGGCAACTTCCACAGAGGAGGAAGAAGAGGTTGGCGTGGAAGAAGAAAGCCTTGTGCCACAATCACAGGGAGAGGAATCAGAAGAAGGAGGAGACCAATTATATTCAAGGTAAAATGGATGCATGTTATGTTAGCCCAAAACTGCATGATCCACAGATTTTTGAAAAAAAATGGATTCAATTACTGAAAAAATGGATGCAAATTTTGCTGAAGTGAAAGATGATTTTACTACTCAATTGGGAGCTATTAGAGAAAAAATAAATGACTCTAATGAAGACAGATACAGCAAAGATAATACAGCAAAAACTGCTGACAATTAAAATTCAAAAATATGAAGAAGACTTTCAGGAATACATGGAGGTAGAAGAATGCAAAGATACAGTTAATAAGATAGAAGATTATTTTACGGCTTGGGAAATTCAGAAGAAAGATTTATTACGAAAAGCTGACATGTTGGAAAATCAGATATAATGTAAAAATTGTTGGTCAGCCTGAGGACTTTGAGGACACTAATCCAGTACAATTTTTTCAAAATTGACTGTCTGAAATTTTGGGTCCAGAGAATTTTCCAAATGGTTTGGAACTTGCTGTAAGGAAAAAAAAATCATATCCGGGACTACCGCCATGCTCTATCTTGATTAAATGTTTACATTATCAAGATAGAGAAGTTATTTTGAAAATGGCAGTTCAAAAAGCCAGGGAACAACAGATCTTTAATGATCCAGAATAATAGAGTATTCTTTTATGCAGATTTGGATAATGAAATTGTCAAAAGAAGAAAAGAATTCAACCCAGCAAAGTCAGATTTGTGGAAGAAGGGATATAAATTTTCTTTTCGATATCCACGAGTTCTTAAATTTTTTTTATGGACAATTTCAAGCATAAATTTTTGCTAATGAGTCTGCAGCTTTGGAATTTGCCAATTCATTGCCTAATAATAAGCAGAATAGAAGACAATCTTATTCGTCTCAACAAATGGAAGGGGATCAAGAAAAATCGAAGGGAGGGATTCCAGCAGGAGGATAGTCGACTGAAGTTCAAGTTGAAATCGATGATGATCAAGTCAATAGAGACCTTGACTGATTGAAATTAAATTGTGATATCTACTTTCCTCTTCTAAGGCCTCGTGCCATGTGTCAAGAGCCACTTCTTGTAATTAAGGGAGTTCTTTGTCTTTCTTTCTTTGGCTTGGCTTTGCGGACTTAGATTTATGGAACGGTATGTCCACGTCTGCTGCAGGCTTGTTGGTGACTGACAAGTCCAATGCTGGACAGGCAGGCACGGTTGCAGCGGTTGCAAGGGAAAATTGGTTGGTTGGGGTTGGGTTTTTCCTCCTTTGTCTTTTGTCAGTGAGGTGGGCTCTGTGGTCTTCTTCAAAGGAGGTTGCTGCCCGCCGAACTGTGAGGCACCAAGATGCACAGTTTGAGGTGCTATCAGCCCACTGGCGGTGGTCAATGTGGCAGGCACCAAGAGATTTCTTTAAGCAGTCCTTGTACCTCTTCTTTGGTGCACCTCTGTCTCGGTGGCCAGTGGAGAGCTCGCCATAGAACATGATCTTGGGAAGGCGATGGTCCTCCATTCTGGAGACGTGACCCACCCAGCGCAGTTGGGTCTTCAGCAGCATGGATTCGATGCTTGCGGACTCTGCCAGCTTGAGTACTTCGATTTTGGTGATGAAGTCATTCCAATGAATGTTGAGGATGGAGTGGACACAGCGCTGATGGAAGCGTTCTAGGAGCCGTAGGTGATGCTGGTAGAGGACCCATGATTCAGAGCCAAACAGGAGCATGGGTATGATAACGGCTCTGTACACGCTGATCTTTGTGTGTTTCTTCAGGTGGTTGTTTTTCCAGACTCTTTTGTGTAGTCTTCCAAAGGCACTATTTGCCTTGGGGAGCCTGTTGTCTATCTCTTTGTCGATCCTTGCGTCAGATGAAATGGTGCAGCCGAGGTAGGTAAACTGGTTGATCGTTTTGAGTTCTGTTTGCCCGATGGAAATGTGGGGGGGTGGGGGGTGCTGGTAGATGGAGGACCTCAGTTTTCTTCAGGCTGACTTCCAGGCCAAACATTTTGGCAGTTTCCGCAAAACAGGACGTCATGCGCTGGAGATCTGGCTCTGAATGCCCATTAAGGGAGTTAGCGCTGACCTAATTGGCGCTTTTTGTTTTTTTATTATTACTTTATTCATTTGGGGGTTTCTTACTTTCTATCTTTGGAGATGGTGTGTTTTGAAAGTGTGGAGCTGAGATGACCTGGGGTGGTGAGGAGTGTTGAGTATTTTTAAAATTAAATTATGGTAACACAAGGTTTGAATTATGTAACATTTAATGTGAATGAGGTCAATAATCAAATTAAAAGGTAGAGAGTTTTAGCCCACATCAAGAAATTCAAGGTACATATTGCTTTTTTACAGGAAACTCATCTAACGGAGAAAGAACATCAAAAGTTAAAGAGAGAATGAGTTGGTCAAGTTATAGCTTTGTCTTTTAATTCTAAAGCATGAGGAGCAGCTATTTCAATTAATAAAAGCTTTCCATTTAAAATGCAATCAACAGTTATTGATCCTGTTGGTAGATTTGTGTGGGTAAATTGTCCAATTTATTCAGAATCTTGGATTTTTATGAATGTGTATGCTCCTAATATAGATGATGAAAAATTTATTCAAGATCTTTTTCTTAATTTGGCACAAGTAAATGGAAATATAATAATTAGTGGAGATTTGAATTGCTGTTTGGACCCAATTTTAGATAAATCTACAAAATCTTTAATGAAAACAAAAATAGCTAAAAGAATATTGACATTATTAGAAGAGTTAAATTTGGTAGATATTTGGAGGAAATTAAATCCAAGAGAGAGATTATTCATTTTATTCTTATGGGTTTGATTCTTATTCTAGATTAGATTTTTTTCTGAATTTTGGCTCCTTTACAAGGAAGGATTGACGATATACAATATCAACCCAGAATTGTATCAGACCATTCACCATTATTGATATCATGTTTAAATTCTGATAGAATTGAATCAGTTTATACATGGAGATTTAATTCATCATTATTTAAAACTGTAGAATTTTGTGATTTTTATGAGAAGTCAAATACAGATGTATTTAGACACAAATATTAATTCAGCTGATCATAAATTTCTTTTATGGGATGCATTAAAAGCTTATTTAAGAGGCCAAATAATGTTATTTGACTAAAATTAAGAAAAATTTATCTTAAGGAAGTAGATAAATTAGAGAAGGAAATAGTAATTTTGGGGCACCATGCAGTTATCATAGTTTAGTATGTTATTTTATCTGTTATTTTCACAAAGCATTTATTTTGTGGGGGGGGGGGGAGTGTTATGTATTTGCACCTGCGTGTGTATGAAATAATCATGCCTGGCACGATGATGTCGTCACTCGTATATACTGTGGGTAACTATTTTAGATTTATCTTAAACATGAATGAAGCATCACTTCTTTGTGTGCAGTGTATTCTAAATCTAGAATACAATAACATGAACGTCCAAAGGAAAACATTTGCACTAAGCATCCGAGACTCTCATATGTACAAAATAGTACTTGTTTGTATTGATGAAATACTTGACCTGCATATATATGCATGGTTTTGCACTGAGGACAAAGAAACTGTGTCACCAGGTTGCAATTGTACAATCAGATAACAATAAACTTAGTTTGACTACCAGGCACTGAGGGGAAGCCCCTCAACCAACAGAGGAGGAGGGGGAGGGGGAGGGGGGGGAAGAAAGAAATTACAAGATGCTACAGTGGTGGTAATGGGTATTGAGAGAACAAATGTAACAGCGTACATTGACAAGAATGTTTAGATATGACTGACTTTGAGTGTACAAAGACACACTTTTGTTTGTAAATACATTTTTTTCTAGACAAGGTATGTCTAATGACTATGTGTCATTAAAAGAGTCTGGAAAAACAACCAACTGAAAAACCTCACAAAGATAAGCGTATACAGAGCCGTTGTCATACCCACACTCCTGTTCGGCTCCGAATCATGGGTCCTCTACCGGCACCACCTACGGCTCCTAGAACGCTTCCACCAGCGTTGTCTCCGCTCCATCCTCAACATCCATTGGAGCGCTCACACCCCTAACGTCGAGGTACTCGAGATGGCAGAGGTCGACAGCATCGAGTCCACGCTGCTGAAGATCCAGCTGCGCTGGATGGGTCACGTCTCCAGAATGGAGGACCATCGCCTTCCCAAGATCGTATTATATGGCGAGCTCTCCACTGGCCACCGTGACAGAGGTGCACCAAAGAAAAGGTACAAGGACTGCCTAAAGAAATCTCTTGGTGCCTGCCACATTGACCACCGCCAGTGGGCTGATAACGCCTCAAACCGTGCATCTTGGCGCCTCACAGTTTGGCGGGCAGCAGCCTCCTTTGAAGAAGACCGCAGAGCCCACCTCACTGACAAAAGGCAAAGGAGGAAAAACCCAACACTCAACCCCAACCAACCAATTTTCCCTTGCAACCGCTGCAATCGTGTCTGCCTGTCCCGCATCGGACTGGTCAGCCACAAACGAGCCTGCAGCTGACGTGGACTTTTTACCCCCTCCATAAATCTTCGTCCGCGAAGCCAAGCCAAAGAAAAGATGTGTAGAAACGACAAGGTGCCACAATGGTGGTAACAGTGTATTGAGAGAACAATGTAAAATGTACATTCATGAGAATATATCACTATGAATGTTAAAAATGTTTTTTGTTTTGCAAATAATTTGTTGTGAATGAATTATATTTTTCAAGATTCAATTTATTGTCATGTAATAAAACAAGTGTCATATTACGTGGTGGCCCTCCATTGCGGAGATCGGGCCGGCACATCGCGCGGACAGAGATCGCTAAAGCGACTCCCAGGACAACAAACCGGCGGGGGTAGAAGTTGGGCCAGAATCAGACCCACAGCCCTAAAATGGCATTGGTTAAGCTGCCCAACTAACTCAGCAGAAACAGGCTGGGGAGGAAGGGCATTCATATACACGGATGTTCCCGCCCTCTATTGTTATTCACATGGATGACTCAGTCAATCAACAAAAACGGCGGGAACTTGAACAGTATAAAAGCAGCCTTTCCAGCCCTAATAAGAGTGAGCTTAACCTGCCACACTGTGTGTTTCTTTGTAGCAGTCGGCTACAATAACACAGATTTGATTTTGCCTGCTGTAAGGCAGACAGATTCACCATTGGCAAAAATTGGCTGAAGCGCCTCTTACAGTCAGAGAAGCACAAGTCTCCCCCCCACCCCCTTCCCTGAGTCACTGAGTGTCCATGGATTCGCCTCCAGGGCTCCCGCAGTCAGAGTCCAGTCCAAACTACTGACAACCTGAGCTCCAGATCTTCAGCACTCCCTCACATCCCAGTTCCAATACCTGGCACCCCTTCAGCAAGTTTTGAGCTAGTCTCCAGCAGTCTCCTGCCTTGCAAGTGTCCCCCACACAGCCCAGAGCCTCCATGGGTTTCTCATCATGCTTGCTGCATGCATGGGTCTTTCAACCTCAGAGCCCCTCAATGGTCTGCCCTCATGGTCACCATCCCATGGGTTGTCTCCTCTGCTTCTCCTCCTCAGACGGGGGGGGGGGGGGGGGGGGGGGGGGTGATAGCCTTTAATGGGCCATTCAAAACCTGTACAAAGCTGATAGCAGTTGACTCCATGGGAGCACTGTCTCTGCTCTTTGCTTTGTGCGTCTGCACCATTGCTGCTGTTACAGCGGCTCCAGCAGCACCGCCATTTATCCCTCCCCAAAAAATATTCACAAGATGGGAGAATGTAAGTTTTAACCTTTGCTTTGAAAGATTTGGATAAAGGAAGCTAAAATCCAAGCTGGTTGTGCAGAATTTATATTGGTTCTGTCATTCAAATGTAAAGGAGCTGGATTAATGCAAAAGATTTGATATTTCAAACTTTCTCCTCATGTTCCTGCATTTCAGTTGTAGAATGCGTCACTGGACTGTTTAAGAATAAATATTTCAAATTTCCTGTCCAACATTCCTTTTGTTTGATCTAAAATAGTGGTTTTCAAACTTTTTTTTCCCCACTTACATACCTCCTTAAGTAATCCCTGTGTCATAGGTGCTGTGATTGGTAAGGGATTACTTGAAGTCGTATGTGAATGGGGGGGAAAAAAATTGAGAACCACTGCTCTTGACCCAATTGTTACTGAAATATTTTGGCTTAGAAATTATCCTTTGGCGTTATGAAATTGCACAGAACAATAAAAACAAACTTTTTCCTCTATTGCAAAAAAAGTCAGAAGATTTGAGGCAGATATGCGAACAAGATTATTACCGGTTTCAATTATTTGAGGGTCACATGGACAAATTTAAAATGATGCCCAGTAGAAACGTGAAAATGCAAATACCTTTTTAAACTGACAACTATGATCTGGTGTTCAGTGTTTGCAGGAGTGTTAGAAGAACTTTTAAAATGGAACTGAAGAGGTAGGAGAGATTAGTATGCAGGTCGATTGAGAATAATTACACGAAAAGGAGTAGAAATGGATTCAATGACCTGAACGAATGTAACAAAGAAGGAAACAATTATGTAAATTTAAAAATACATTTGGAAATTTCCAAGTCATTCTTAAGAGGGTTTTCACTTACCTTCTAGAAGACAACAGGGAATGCTAATCAACCCTTGAATTTTCTTGCACTAATCCTTAAACTTGCCACCATGTAGTCAGAACTCTTGAAATATATTACATTTGGTCCTGATCTGGCACTGTTTAGGCATAAAGAAAATTACATCCTGCAAAAGTATAATTTCTAATACAGTGTGATGAAATACTTACACAATTACCTTTTTGACAATCGGTTCCAGACTCCTACCACTGTTTTTCCTTCATTTCTCTCCAATTCTTACCTTATTCCCACATTTCCTGGTCATTAACTACTTTACTCAGGAAAATATTTCCTTTATTTTAATTCTTTGTCGAAATCTATTTTATCCATCTTAATTATTTTCCCTGTCTCCTCTGTTCCAAAGAAAACAAATTCAGTCTTGTCAATCTTTCATGCCTAAACCTTTGCAACCCAAAAAACATTTTTGTATTTCAGAGCTCAAACACTATCCCATGGAATTTAAAAACACATTTAACAAGGTCTCACCCCAAGTTTCTATCCCAGATGACCACACCCTTGGTCTAGCAAGAGTCAAGACTTTCAATAAGGAAGACATCACAATGCAAGATGATGTCATAAATCATTTGTAACTGATTTTCCTGGTAAAAGTTGATGTTTCTAAACCAAAATATTTCAGTAACAATTGGGTCAAGTGGTTCTCAATTTTCCCCCCCCCCCCCCCCCATTCACATACAACTTCAAGTAATCCCTTACCAATCACAGGGATTACTTAAGGAGGTATGTAAGTGGGGGAAAAAAATGTTTGAAAACCACTATTTTAGATCAAACAAAAGGAATGTTGGACAGGAAATTTGAAATATTTATTCTCAAACAGTCCAGTGACGCATTCTAGAACTGAAATGCAGGAACATGAGGAGAAAGTTTGAAATATCAAATCTTTTGCATTAATCCAATGAGCACTTTAAGGTTCTCAGGAAAACAATTTAAGATTATAGATTGAAGTTGTAGTGTTTTTGAGAACTTGCTAAATGAGGGGATGTGCACTTTTGCACTGATCTGAGAAAGTGCAGTGGATTCCCGGTCTTCAATGCACACATGGGACTTGCACAGTACACTGAGGGAAATCCTGTGTTGACTTAAATGCTGTATTTCAGTTGCACCTTTGATTTATGGTGAAAAATAAAATCAATGGAATCAGTTTATATGGACAGGATAAACTGCATTTTGAAAGGCACATATTCAAGGCAATTTGCATGTGTAAGGGAAGATGATATGCTAATTTGTGTGAATTTTTTTTAAAAGAAAGTAACAAGGGCAGTATGAATAATATAGTCCAAATATATTTTAAATAATATGGAATAAATGGAGGAACAGATCATCTTATCAGTATGTCTACAAAAATTGTAGAATAGGTTGGAATTTAATTGGGAGATACAGAATACAAGTGTCATGCCCAAACTATAAACCATGACAGTATACAGGTATACCCCACATTACATACATGTGCTTTACACAAATTCACTTTTAGGAAGAAACCTGTGTTGGCTATCCATAAGAAATTTGAATGGGTTTTCACTTTTACAAAAATAGCCTTCAATAGTAGTGAATGGGTCTTCACTTTTTCGGCTTGTGAAAGGTTTTATAGGAATGCTCAACTTTTGTAAAGTGGGTATACCAGTACTGCAGCTTGAGGATTGAATTACTGCTCTATTCACTCAATTACAGGAACAATGTTATTAAGGAGATTCATGAAGAGCTTGCCAGGAAAACTTTGGTTGAGAAGTTGAGATTGTCTATTTTGAACTTAGAAATTTTATTTTCCCCTATCACTTCTCCAGATTACCAATCATCTTATCAGGCTCATAGGTGAAATTGTTTGCAATGGATGCCAAAGATCATTTTCATTTCCAGTTCCACCAACGTTACCAAAAACTGTAACAAACATGCAAAAAAAAAATCACCATCCACGAGAATACAGTACAACTTTGATTATCCAAAATTCCCATTTATCCAAAATTTTTTCAGCACCAAACTGACCGGGGACCTCGGGCTCCCGGGCACGAGCGGGGCTTTGGTAGTGAGGTGTCGGTGATAGGCAGTGGCCAGCAATATTTTGTTGAGAATTAAACATTATTTTTAATGCTTAAAAAGCCTTCATTTGTTTGTTGTTGTTTAAACACTGTTACAAGTGATTTGCTGTTGCTTCTGGGCTGTTATTAAAAAATGACCAGTTCACCGCAAAAAATTATCTGAAATAACACCAGTCCCGACCATTTTGGATAATCAGAGTTGGACTGTATTTGTATGTGTGGATCACGTAAAATTGGAACCTCAAGGTGGGGGGGGGGGCACGGCTCCAGTAACCTCTGGTGCTGTGTGGAGTATGTTCATTCTCCATGACTACATTGGTTTCCCACATACTAAGTTCAGATTGGAAAGTTAGTTGACCACTTTAAAAGAAGGGAGTAAACTGGACTATGAGGAAAAATGGGATTAGTGTAAATTGATGCTTCATCAGGGCCTGGTTCCATGCAATATCACAATGGCAAATAAACATTGGTGAGGTCATCAATAGTTGCAATATTGGACTGGATAGAAATCAGGAAATGAGGTATGTAACAAGAGCATTACAGAATTGAAGATGGATTTGACATGGGCCTCTAACTCCCATGACTGGAAAGTAAGTAGAGCCTGCTACCTCACATCTCCTACAGTTTGGGTTTAATGCTGACCAGTGCAGAGTACATTTTACACACTGCAAGAAGCAACTTGAAGGGCATTTTAGATTTAGTATTGTGCAATGAAAGGTTAATTCTTGCTTTAGGAATTGTGACAATAATATGACAAGAGTCTTCCATGAAAGTTTAAGCATTGAGTTCCAACAAAAAAGCTATGAAGTAGACTAAAAAAGCTATTGTAGTGAACAGGAAATGACTAGCATAAAAAAAATTGCAGAAAAACTCTTTACTGTGCATAATTAAACAGGACTAAATGAATGATATTAAATAATTTTGCTCCAGATTCCAGTATCTGCAGTCTTCTGTGATACTGGTCGGAGAGACTGGAAATTGATAAATTCCAAGAACCAGCTGGTAAGAGCAAGTTAATGGAATGTTGGACTTTATTCCAAGGGAGAAAGTATAAAATGATAAGGAAAGTCTCAAAGACTCACAATTATGGTCTCCCTAATTAAGGAAAGATATTTTACAAAAGAATTCATAAGTTCAGCAGAATGGGTGGGTTGTCATGAAAATACTGGCTGAACAAGTTGGGGTTGTGTTCAGTTATGTCACTTTTTGAAACAAGTTTTTAAGAGGACTAAAAAGTAGGAATCCAAAAGCAAAATCCTCAACTTAAAATTAGGACAAGGTGGAATATTTTTCTGAGCTTGAGTGTCTTTGGAATTCCTTGCTGGAGTTGTGGGAGCAGAGTTCTTGAGTACCTGTATACTCAAGGCTACAAATTTTTTTCTAATGCAATCAAAGTTATAGGGAAAAGGCCAGAAGCTGGATTTGAATGTCAGATTAACAAGGATCCCAATGAATTGATGAGCAGTCCTACATTCTTGGGCCAAAAAATTCTTGCAGAGTCCAACAGTCTGGTTGCATGGAGAATACTTCTTTTCAACGAGTCTTCTCTGTAATATCTAAATTTTTTAATCAATCAGTTATGAGAGCAAAAAGACTGTACCAAATCTTTCGATTCATTACGTAATTAGAACTTTCAGAGCCCCCAAGAAAAAAAACTAATTCTTTTCAAAATTTATTCTGAAAAAGGAAACAGTAGATACATTATTGTACACTTGATAGACAATACAAAATGTACATTGTACATTTAACATAAATAAGATTTAACCAAAGCAGCAAAAAATTACATTTCCTACAGACAAATTACACCGTTTACTCAAGTATATATCTGGTAGCAAAAATTAGGAAAAAATATTTACATATTTACAACCATTCTTAAATTATTCCAATTCATTAAACCTTGTAAACATTGCCTTCTTAACAGCATCTTTGTAGGAATCGGAAGTAGTGACACCATATGAACTTCCTCGTGCTCCCAAACCAGCACCTTTCATCCTCGTTTGAGCCTGAAATGAAATACTATTTGTTAGAACACAAACACGCAATATTTATATTGGTTCAACAGAGCCCAAATGTCCTTTGGACATTTTTATCACCTAAAATCTCAAAGATACAGCACGATTCCAGCTTTAAAGTGCCAAGGGGATCAATAATCAGTACAGCTCCCTGATTTAGAAATAATTTTTTTTAACTGTGCAACTTTAAAAAAAAAAAAATCAATAGCTGGGGAGACTAAATTATTGAATAATTTCTATGACTGAGAAAATGTTTGTCTGTACAATGGGAATATTGGAAAGACAGAACAATGGAGCCAGGTATATTGCTGCCAGTGAACCAAGCATTCACATTCAATACTGGAACTCCCACCAGAAAATAATTTCAACAGAATTTTAGTTTCACAGAAGTGCCATAAAAACAAAGCATCTATTAAAAAACAAGGTTGCATTAAAACCTGGGTCATGTTGCCATCAATAAAACAGTGATTTTGTCAGATTTCTAAAATTACATGCTTAGAAATAAATGCATATGAAATGAACAAGTCAGTTTGGTATGTTCAGTAATAAATTATCCTCTTTTGCACATTTTATCCCCCCCCCCCCCCCCACCACCCCCCTTCAGTATCGCAGGGCCAGAAATTATCCAGAATTTACAAGCAGTTCCCCAAACTACCAGAGGTTCTCAACTTTTTTTTATTTTCACTCACATACCACTTTAAATAATCCCTATGCCATAAGTGCTCTGTGATTAGTAAGGGATTGCTTAAGGTGGGATGTGAGTGGGAAGGTTGAGAATCACTGCTCTAGACCCAATTGTTACGGAAATATTTTGCTTGAGAATAATTGTCATTGGCCCATTACCTTTGGAGTTATGAAACCATGCACATAACGAGTCAAAGAGGTACAATGAAAACAGTGATTTTCAAACTTTTTCTTTCCACCCACATCCCACCTTAAGCAACCTCTTACTAATCACAGAGCACCTATGGCATAGGAAATGCTTAAAGTGGAATGTGAGTGGAAAGAAAAAGGTTGAGAACCACTGGTTTAGATCATTTTACTTGATGCCATGGGTTACTATTGGATTTTTCTCTCCCCCATTTATTGGCATATAGTTAATTTCTTCAAAAAGGTCTCTAAATACAACCTTTTCAATGTGCAATATTTTCTTTTATTGCCACGTGAGGATGCAAGAGAAAGCAGTGAGCAATTGTTAAACCAAATCAAAATGAAACTGTAGCTAGAATTATATTAATGGAGTAAATTGAATGTTCTTAAAGATAGCAATTTAATATAGTACTTGAATGCCAAATTCATAAAACAATTTTAGATTTCTTTAACTTCTTCCCTCATTCTTACAATTAATAATCGACTGGCAACAGGTAACAGGAGGGGACAGGTTAAATGATAGCTATTCTCGTCAGAATACTTAAGACTATGGTAAATGGAGTACTGTACAAGCAAAAGGAGGAAGCCTGAATCTGTCTCCTGTAATTGCAGAACAGCCAAAATGAAAGCTTGCCTAAGATTAACAGAAGCAATATTTAACCAGGGATTATCCCAGAAAATTAAAGTAGTATATCCATTCTCTAAAGATACTAATATTTTATTGACATCAAGTTATTAACTTGCAAATCAAATGATCCCTTGAATTAAATGAGAATTGCATCAAGACAATTAGTAAAACATTAAACACTTTACCTGTATAGGTGCTGTAATGCCTTGCCGATTTCTACCCAACCCTGATCCTTCTTTCCAGCCCATAGCCTGCAACATGCGACTCCCAATATTGTCACTGTTAATGCCGTTCTTTGTTGGTTGCTCAAAATCACTATTATAAGGAAAATAACGATTTATTCTCTAATCACAATAGGCATTCTTAACACATTTCTGCCAAGACAGAGCCATAAATTAATTGACTCTTTGCACCAAATATCCCATTGTTAATTTTCTCCAGACCTAATTAGTCCAGTTACCTATCAATCTGATCAAACAGACAATTTGACCTGTTGAGATTGACTTTTAGAAAAAGCTGCTGCACTTCTTCTTCCTTTACAATTCATAGATTAGAAATAAAACAGAGTTGACCACTTAGCCCAAGTGAGTGTGAATAGATTGTGACTACCTCACCATAATTGTCCAGGACACATTCATATTTCTTAGTATCCAATAATCTATTGATTTTAACAATGAAGCATCCAAGTCTTTCTAGATTTTCAAATATTCAGTGAATTAATTAGTCTTTTCCAAATGTCCAACCACTTGATCTGGAAATCTTCCCCCAAGTTCAACAATGAAGGTGATTTCAATATCTATTTTTGCCAATCTACAAAGAACATTGGTATGATTCAATGATCACATCATTCCAGGAATATAAATGAATTACTGTCCATGGACTTAAAAGCCTCAACTAAATCTGGGTCACTTGTTCACTTTCATGGAAAAAGACAACGGTAGATCACTGAAATTATAAAATAGTCTGAGGGGAGTAACAGAGCTCATTTGCTTTATGAATGTACTTACATTACAGCAGCATTATTAAATCTCTTTCTCTTGGGTTCTGGAGGCTCTGGGATTCCATATTTTTCCCTTCTTTCTGCTGCTCTATCTCTGTACTTCATCTGTGAGGTGGAATTATAATTAAAGTACAAAACCATGCAAAACCTTAAACATCAATAATTTATTCTAAAACTACATATTACAATTTCTTATCCATTAGCGTGCAGTCTTATCATAAGACAGATTCAACCATTTTCAAATGGTTTTTCAACAAGCCACAAAGGCAAATAAAAGTTTGATCCAAGTGGTAGGCAAAAATGAACTTTTTAAAGGGGGAGCAAAAATGTGGAGAGATTATAAATGAGGGAGTTCCACAACAGGTGAATACAAGGGCACCAAGTGATGGATTACGAAAAGCAGACTAAGGCCTGCTTTCAATGAGCAGTTGAAACGCAATTTTGTGGAGGGTGAAAATTTAGACAACAGAACTTTGAAATCAAACCATCAATATAGCTGTAATAGTGGTCATACTGCAGTTACTTTAACAAGGGTTTGGGAGTTCAGGTTTGTTATATTGGATATCCAAACAAGATGCAATGCATTAGCCCCTTACACTGACTAGATTGTAGGGAATGGATGTATAACTACAACTTAACTGGGCAAAGTTTCTGTGCACTCAGAAACAATGTCACAGTTTGACAGTCATACACAGTGAAGGGCTTGGGAATACATTAGATCTCTAAAATGTGCTTTGGATGTCATAATGGACCAAAAGATTAGAGAGAAAAGAGCTCAACCATGTTTATATTTGTACCTCAAATTAGCTTACCTCTATTTCTGTTTTTTCTAATGCTTCAAGTTCACGGTCAGACATTCTTGATCTTCTACGGATTTCTAAATTTTGCTGCAATTGTAAACAAATACAATTATTATCCCTTGTCCAAAGCCCCAACATTGCATCCTCAACAAGAAACAGAAGGCATGTTTCCAACTATTTCAACTGGGATTTATTATGACTTGTAGTAAATTGTGTCACAGAATTTACTAGATTTGAACTGAAAGCTTAGTATAGTACATACAAATGATCAATTTGATGATCACAATGTAATGCACTAAACCAAGAAATTTAGTCATTGGTTAAAGTTGTACACCGACTTTGTCAATTACTAATAAACTTTAAAAATTCAACCTGCAGTCAATATTTTACTGACAGCCCCATAAAAACTCACCATCAGCACTCCCACTCCAAAAAAATATAGAAAACAAATGAAGAACACAAATTTTATTTTCATTCTATGACTTCAGTTTCATTTCATTGCATCTTTTCATTCATGTTGCAATGGTGAATATTTTCTTCTCATGAGGCAAAGGGATCCAGTTGCAGCAAATCAAGCAATAAGAGTGGCATTTTGTCAGTCCCTGAGGGACAACAAAGACCCATTGAGAAATGAAAAGATGGGAACAACTAAAAGCGCATCTTCAGATTTTCTAGTATATAAGCATACTTATCCTAAATTTTAATTTTACTGCAGTTACCCTGTGCAGGTCAGACAGTTGCTGATGGCGAGTAAGTGCTTCTTTATTAGGAAATTGCCTTCTGCACAACAGACAGGCCATTTTGCTCCAATCTGTCATTTTTTCCTCCAAGTCTTGAGTTGTTTCTTGCTCTTCTTCATCACTTTCTCCACTATAGGATGCTACCAGACCCTGAAGTGGACTTGACTTTCTCTGCAATACAGACATCGAGGTTAATTTAAACAACCTATACAGGGGTAAAAAGCTTCACCTTTTCACTTAATCCTCATCATTCACCCAGATGTAAAAACGGTCAAAAAAAAAATCAAGCATCTACAGATTCTCAATTCCACAAAGAGAGCTATTTAATTTCTAGTCATATAAACAAAACAAAAATGGCACAAAAGTAATAAATTATTTAATAAAAATATCTGCAATGTCTGGCGCTTAACAATTCTGATACTAAACTCACAAGTGAATTAGCTACCGTGTTAGTTTTTTAGTCAAATGCACATAATTTAAAAATACTATTTCCTAAAGTTTGGACTATCACCCCCCAGCCCAACAGATGAAAGATGAGAAAGCAGACTCAGGTTTAATAGCTCATGGAAGCTATTGTTCAAAATTGTCTCTGCATTCATCAAAATGAAATTTAATGGCAGTATGAGAAGAAATTGAAATAAAATCAAGACTTTAAAGCCGTGGACACTAGATATCAGTGGAGATTTAATTCTTTATTATTAAAAAATGTAAATGATCATAAAATTACAAAACTCAACAGTTTTTGAAAATAAATACAAATTCTGTCAAAAGTAAGTTTATATTATGGGATGCTTTGTAAGCATATTTAAGAAGACAAATTATTAATTCTACCTCTAAAATTAAGAAATATTTAGCTGAAGTAAATAAATTATAAAGGGAAAAAGAATTCTTAGAAAAAGATTTACAACAGAATTCAGAGGTTAAGAAGATACAACTGATTAATAGAAAATTACAGAATAATTAATTACACATAAATTTGAAAAATTACTGCAAAGAACTGAACAGAGTATTACGAATTAGGGGAAAGTGTTCATAAACTTTTAGCTTGGCAATTAAAATCAGGACAAGTCTCAAGAACGAAAAGACCACTGTGTAAATTTAATGAGAAACATTTGTACATATTTTAGTTGATATGGTTCATAGTGTGAAAAATAAAAAAATTATAAAAAGAACGATAAATGCTATCAAAAAAGACTGATATTACATATAAACTTCGAGATAAATTATATATTTAAGGAATTTTATTAAAAAATTATATACTTCTGAGGCTATGAAAGATCAAGTTAAGATGGATACCTTTTTTAAAATCTGATCATCCATTGCCTTCTTTAACTAATAAGTAAAGAATTGGGAGATCCCTTTTACTCATAAGGATATTATAGAAGCACTTAAATCATTGCCCAATGGGAAATCTCCAGGTGAAGATGGGGTTATGGCTGAATTTTATAAGAAATTTCAAGATTTAATCATTGACGTTCTTAAACAAGCTACGGAAATTCATTCTTTACTGGATTCTTTTTCTCAAGCTATTATTAGTTATTCTTAAAAAAGATAGAGACCCCTTTAAAGCAAGTTCTTATAGACTCACATCTTTGTTAAATGTTAATTATAAAATTGTAACGAAGGCTTTAGCTAATACATTGGCAAGGTATTTAACTTCTTTGATTTATATGGATCAAGCTGGATTTATTCTGCTGATAATATTACAATCCAACTTACCAAAGGTCTTGTAAAAGTATTGAAAAAAATTTAATTTGGACCAATATTTGTTAGATTATGGCAATATATAAAAATCCAATGGCTAGTGATGAATGGGCAGATATCATCACTGTTTATATTGGAAGAGATCTACTAGACGTGGTTGTCCTTTGTCACCGGCATTGTTTGCATTGGCTATATTGAACCCTTGGTTCAATTAATAAGACAAGATAGTAATATTAAAGTGAAATTTGATGAATTCAAAATTAATCTATTTGCGGATGATGGTTTGATTTATTTAACAGAACCAAAAGTATCCTTGAGATTTTTTATTACAGATTGGAACAATATGGAGAATATCTAGTTATAAAATTAATTGGGAAAAAAGTGAAATTATGCCATTGATTGAGGATGATAATACTTCTTGTAAGAATATTGTTAAATTTAAATGGTCAGATCAAATTAAATATTTAGGTATTAAAGTTGAAAAAAATTATAATCATTTATATCAATTAAATTATGTACCTTTTTTAAAAAAAATAAAAGTAGGAAAGATTTAAATCAATGGAAATATTTACAGATAACATTAATGGAGTTAATTGTATTAAAATGAATATTTTCCCTAGATTACAATATATTTTTCTGTCTATTCCCTGTAAAGTTCCTCAGAAATTTTTAAAAGATATGAATTTTATAGTTTGGAAGTTTTTTTGGAAAGACAAAATAACAAGAGTGTCTTCACAAAAATTAACATGGAAATAAGAATTAAGAGGGTTACAACTTCCGAATTTTCTAAATTATTATAATGCGGCACAAGTTAATAGAATGTTTGATTTGAAAAGTTGATTGGCATGGGCAGATAATGAATTAAATAGAATTAATGAGAATAAGAGGGATCAATTTATATAAAAATGGAATTTGAAGTTGTTACGCAAGTATAATTTACAAATCTTGTTACATTTGATGGAAATACGGAATAGTATAAATGAAGAAATAGGTACATATGGTAAAGTTTCTATGAAGACACCTTTGTATCAGAACAAACTTCTTCCCTTTATGGTTAATAATCAACTTTTGAAAATATGGTATCAAAAAGGAATTAAACTTGTACAAAATTGCTATGAAACAGGTTATTTTATTTCTTTTCAAAGAATTAAGGAAAAATATGAAATACTATTAAATACTATTTTTGTTATTATTAAGTTACAGCTTTGTTATTGGATCAATTTGGGAATACTACAAGGTTGCCCAGACTAATTTTGGAATTTTAATTATGGAGGGTAGGAAAAAAAGTTTTACATCTGAAATGTATGCATAATTGCAGAATAAAATGTTTTAATCAGATTTACAAAAATCTAGGTTAAAATGGGAAAAAGATTTAGGAACGGAAATTAATCAGGAGGATTAGAGAAATTTGAGTAAAGGTAGTATGACAAAAATTGTGAATGCAAGATATAGATTAGTTCATTATAATTGTATACATCAATTATATTCCACTCCTGAAAAATTAAAGAGATATAATTTACTTTCCATAGATTTATGTTTTTGATGTCAAAAAGAAACAAGAAAGTTTTACATTCTACCTGGCTTTGTGTAAAGGTCAAACCTTTTTGGATGGGGTTTAAGGAACTTTAAAAAAAAATATTCTTAATGTTAAACTTCCAATGGATCCATCAATATTTTTGCTAAGTAATATTAAAAATATTTGTTTGGAATTAAATATTAAATAAATTTCAAATAGCATTTTTGAGATTAGCATTAGCGAGAAAATGTATTGCGATTACTTGGAAAAATGATATCGAGTTGAATTTACATAGATGGCATACAGAATTGAGATCTTATATACCATTGGAAAAAATAACAATTTATGAGCTAATTATCTTTTTTTAGAATCAGAAAGTTTGGAGCTCTTATTTGGATTATATGGGTTTAAAATTTTGAACACTTTTGCCTCGGTGTGGTGCAAGAACCTCAGTCCAGAAATATCTTCCTTTTTTTGAGGGGGGTAGATTGATGGTAATTTAGGGGTGGTTTAAGGTAATGGGTAAGAAAAGGAGAAGGGCTAATTTATTAAGGTGTGGTAAAGAGGGCTTTTTGTTATACACCATGTATACTTACTAATATTATATATTGTATGTATCATGGTTTTAAAATTTTTAATAAAGTATTCAATAAAGACTTTAAAGCTGCTGCTCAATACCATTTCCTTTCTTTCTCTACATTTCAGTTGGTGTTTATTGCATCAGATCAGTCAAAAGTATACTAACTGGTTGCATCACTGCCTAATTCGAGTTCCCAGTATCCAGATGGTTGCAGAAGGCAGAAAATGTAGCCAGGTCCATCAAAGGCTCTGATCTTCCAATTGAAAATTTCTGAGGCACTGCCTCAAGAAGGCAGCAAAAAAATCATAGAAGACCCCTATCAACTTGGTCACAACCGCTAATCAATGCTGCCAAAGGAGGTCTCAGGCCCGAAACAGAAAATTACTTTTAATTTTTCGATGGATGCTGCATGACCCACAGAGTTTCTCTACCACTTGCGTATACTGCTCTTGTCCCAATGCAATATTCGGGTAGAAGGTACAAAAACCCAGACAACTTTTGGATCAAGAACAATTTCATTCCAATGGCTACCAGGCTCTTGAACCTCCCCTTGTTACACAAATCGTGTCTTCAGAGTCACAAAAAGACTTCTGCCTGCACTATAGTAATGACTTTTTTTTCTTGCCCTATGGTAACTATTTTTATCTTTTGTTTTAATTATCTCTTTTCAATTTGAAGTTTATTATTGGAGGGGTTTTTTTTAAATAAATGAAGTACCTGTCCGCTGCAAGAATTTTGGTACATATGTACAATGTGAATGACAAACTCATTTTTATTGAGCAGTGGCACAGTTAGTGCCATGCTATTACAGCACCAGTGATCAAGACCGGTACTTGAAACCAGCACTGTCTGTAAAGAGTTTATACATTCTCCCCAGGGTCTGCGTGGTTTTTCTCTCGGGGCTCCGGTTTCCTCCCACCTTTTGAAACAATACTGGGGTTTGTAGGTGAATTGGGTGTAATCGGGCTGCACAGTCTCATGGGCCGAAATGGCCTGATAGCATACTGTATGTCTAAATTTCTCTGCATCAGAGTACAGAGTTTAATGAAAACCTAAATAACAGATTAATTTGCATCGTCAACAATGAACACTAGAAAAAGGGATGGGGAACAATCAGCAGCAAATGTTGGGGAAAAATCTAACAAGTTGAAAACTTATCCATAGAAGTCATTTCCAAAGCTAGGTGTACAATGAGCTCACATTTATGAAGGAACCGCTCTAACCAAGGGTTCACATTCCATTGTTGAATTCAAGACCAGTGGAAATTCCTCTGATCTAAATTTGACACCCAAATTCCTCAACTCATGGGGTAAATGAAAAAAAATTACAAAATTACAGTTTGAAAAACATGCAAACCTTCAGTGGACTTTCTTCATCATCTCGAAGGTGTTCTGATAAACCGCTGAAAGGTTCCAGTACCATTGGCTGGCGCTCCATCATCCCCTGTAACAGATGTATTGAATGTCCATTTACATACATTTTAACAACCTAAACTATTTGAGAGATGACAGATGCTGAGCACTGGAAAAATTCAAGAGGAATATGCAAAATTTGGACACTTAGCTATTCTGCCAGTTAGGTAACGCTCAAAAAAAAACCCAGAAACTTTTGACATTATTTATTTTATAGTTTTAACTACTACATCTCTAGGTTATGAATTATGAAGTACCTGCCAAGGACCAACCAGGCTGTGGGCTGCTGAAGGCTGCTTGTGGGAACCAGATATCAGGGTTTGGATTCAAGAGGGTGTTGAGGAAAAGAAGGGCTCCATAACTGTATCCGAGATTCCGATCTGGGAGCTCCAGTCTGCCAATTAAACAGGAGACTTTGTGCGAAGACTGGAGGTGAATCTACAGACATTTGAGGTCTCTGAAGGAACTCTTACATTTATTTCCACAGTTGGATGGATGGGAGAGATCTGGAATGGGTGCAGGTCAGTGGGACGAGAGGAATGATGTTTTGGCAAAGATTAGAAGGGCTGAATGGACTGTTTATTGTGCTGTAGTTTTCTATGGTCCTTATTGTTTTGGATGCTGGGTAATGCTATTGGTGACTCTGTGTGTGACTATATGGAGGCAAAAGTTGATATTTTAGGTACTACAATAAAAGAATCTTCCCTAAATGCTCACACTTAAATCTTTGAGATTCTGTTTGCAATCTTTAATCAATATGGAATTTTATCAGGTGGTCTGTGTGTAATTCAGGTCCCTTCTATACTTACTGCACCAAATACCACTAGCATCAACATACCCTTTTCTCAAATAAAGCAAATCCTGCATCAGCAGCAGCGGACTCCCTTCTCTCCTCTTCCTTAGCTGCAATCATCTGCAAAGTACTTTTGACATTATCTTTCTGCTTATTTAGACTTTTAGCCCATCGCTCCATGTCCTTGGCAATCTACAGTAAAAACAAAACATTCATTTCTCATGTACCAATATAGAGCAAGATCACTGATCATCAATTCATTTTTTAGAAAAATGCTGGACGTGCAAGGAATTGGCAAGTACGAAATGGACAGAAAATATCAAAAGAAATACAAGCAAAGGAGAAGGACATTCTTATGCATCTTGCAGTAGGTCCATAATATTTATATGCCCAAAAGCAATCAACCTGGAGGTCTCAACGGGAAGGGTTTATTATTGAGACAACAGAGGCCAAAACCATGCTAAAAATTCTCACTTGTTGTGCAGTCCTGCTCTTTGGTTTCTCCTTCTTCTCCTTCCCTTCTTTACTTTTTGATCCTGTAGTTGACTTAATATTTGGCTGCGCAGTTTGCTCTGGAGCAGGCAAATAAGTTTGTTTCTCTCCATCCCAATACATATACTGCTGAGTCTGAGCATTGTAATAGTACTGAAACAAAATTTGGGAAATATAAAATGGTTTTAATACACAATAAACCAAGAATTAAGATTCACCATGAAACCTCTTCATTTGTTCACTGACCTACAAGAACAAGGAATACCTAAATCTTTCATTGAAGCATGAATCAAGAGTGAAGCATCCTTTAAAAAGGCGTAGCACAATGTCATTCACTGATTTGCCTTAATTTTCCACATACCCAACTTGACATGCATCTTGTCCAAGTCTTATCAGTTGATTTTTTTTTATAGCTTGTTTAGCATGTCTTAACCTTCAGCTTCAGATTTCATCCATTGTATCCATCAATGTACAAAGTGGTGCATGGTAATTTTCATCAAGGTTCTGATCATTTGTTTTAAATCCAAGGCAACCCAACTTCTTAAAAGACCTCAAAATAGTTCTGCTCAATATAGTGATAAAATGAGCTAGCCCAGAGTACAGCAACAATCCAGAATTCTCTTTTTGCTGGAAAATATGGAAGTCCCTTCTAGACACTATCAGTTGAAGTAGGCATACTATTTACACCTGCTACATATTTTTTTAATCCATCCAACACACTGCAGATGAAGCTTGTGTAGCTTCATCAATTTTAAATGCCCATACAAGTGGTGGGGGGGGGGGGGGGGCGGTTGTGTTATTAACCAGAGTAATTTCCAGTAGTCCAGAAAAGCTGCCAGTTCACCTTCTAGACCCAAGGTGGCCGTATTATCAGAGTTTTGCTGCACATGGATTTAACGTTCCAGTTTCAACTGAAAACAGGCCACTTTGCTGAAATTTGTAGGAGTGCTAGTAGGCCAGTTTAACTGCATCTTAATGGAACATTCAAGCACAAACGCAACATATTTAATGTATTTCTGGATTCAGAAGCCCATCATCTGAAATTTCATTCGATTTCTGCTGCACTCAAGTGTTTGCACTCAAGTTACCCAAATACCCATTTGGAGCAAATCAGTACACACACTTTCAAAATGTACACAGCTTTGATAAGTATGTACCTGCGAATTTGGGTCATAGTAGAATCCAGTCTGTGCATCATAGTAATATCCTGATGACTCATCGTATTGGTAAGTGGACACATCTGGTACAGCTGAAACAGCAAAACAGTGCTTTCTCAGTAACATGTAAATAAACTATACTTAAACACAAAGCAGAGTTAAATCTGGGTAAAGCACTCACGATAACTTGAATCCTTCGAGTCGGAAGAACAATTAGGTGGGGAGTTGTCGGTGTGCTGGGACTGGCCTGTTTGCAGAGCCTGGAAAAAAGGTTATCTTGTTTTAATAATCTACGATCATCACCATTAGCTATTCGTCATGTTAATATGCAAGTCATCTCAAAGCTCATTCTTCCCACATATCATCAAGTAATAACTGGACAACACAGATGAGAAAAAATTCTTTCTGCACTTCACTTTATGGCACAAGTCATTTGAGATCTTTGCCTTTTTTTATATAAAATGTTATGTGGAAAAAGAACAAAAAAGAAGCTGGTGTTTGGATGAGATATGGATCACAAGCAGGCAGAAGAGATTTTGTTTAATTTGATATTATGCTTGGTACAGATAGTGTGGACCAAAAGACCTGTTCCATATTGTTCTATGTCCTGTAAACACATTGAAAATATTTTAAAGCAGATTCACCAAATTAGTTCCCATCTCCTGAATAGTTAGAAAAACTGCAAGATCTTGTTTCAAAGTTGTGATAAGTACAAAGATTTGGCATCTTGACCTTCCAAAATTTAGAAATATTACAGTAGACCATGAAAAAGGAAACATTTTTTTAAAAATCAAGAATGTTCATTGCAACTAGTTTCATGTCAAATGTTATAAATCTCCATAGATTAGCGTACAAGAGGGAGATTGATCAGGTCGTTGAATGGTTTAACAACAAAAGAAAAACCAAGGAGATGATTGTGGACTTCAGGAGGAAGTCAGGGGAGCACGACCCAGTTCTCATCAAGGGCTCAGTAGTGGAGAGGGTCAAGATCTTCAAATTACTGGGTGCCAACATCTCCGAGGATCTGTCATGGATACTTTGTGAAGTGTCTGAGGAGATTCGGAATGTCATCAAAGACTCTTGAAAATGTCTACTGATGTATCGTGGAGAGCATTCTGGCTGGCTGTATCAAAGCCTGGTACAGAGGCACCAATAAACTCGAGAGGATTGTTAACTCGGCCTGCGACCTCACAGGCACCAGACTTCACTCCATCGAGAAGATCTACATGAGGTGCTGTCTTAAAAAAGATCTATCCTCAAAGACCCTAATCATCCAGGCCACGCCCTCTTCAATCTACTATCAAGTAAAAGGTACAGGCGCCTAAAGCACTCAACAGCACAAGGACAGCTTCTTCCCCACTGCCATCAGATTCCTGAATAATCAACGAACCACAGACACGGCCTTACTTTTCGTGCACTATTCTTTTTACATTTTTTTTTTTAAATAGTAATGTTGCAAGATAGTTATAATATGAATGTTTGCACTGTGATGCTACTGCAAAACACTGAATTTCATGAATTGTTCAAAACAATAAATCTTGATTCTGAGGTTTAGTTTCCCTGAATGTAGGTAAACAAGCAACTCTAAAAGGTCCTTGACCTCCATCTAGCATCAAAAACACAATCCACTTATTCCAGAGGGGGGTCCCAATAATTAGATTTAGAATATGATCCCCTCAGATATTTACCAACAAGCTCTCCAATTTCCTGATGAAAATAGTCCCACTTTTTCCCTTAACAACCTACATTCACACATTTCTCCATCTTCTACCACAGATGGACCAAACATACAAATGGAGACTCTTAAAAATGTTGATCCCATTGTTTTAGAGTATGCACATAGTAGTTCAAGCTACAAGTCAAGCTAATCTTCAAATTTTGGGGGTTTTTTTGTTCTTGCATTTTACTGGCAGTTTCAATTTGGACAATTGGGTGAAAGGATGCTTTCACATCAAGCTTGCTTTACGAATTTGGAATTGACTTGGAAGATGCACAAAAAAGATTTGTCAAGATAGCCCTAGCCGTAGCAAAAAAATGTATTATGTCAACCTGGAAATTGGAAGATAATTTGAAAATACAACAATGGTATATAGAAATGAATAAATGTATTCCATTAGAAAAAATAACATATAGTTTAAGAAATAATATTGAAATATTCGAACAAGTATGGGAGCCTTACATTAAATACAATAGCGAAAACCTACCGGGAACAAACATTACCTAAGTTGATGGAAGGAGAAGAAAAGAAAAGAATGGACTCAGTAGAATTTCTGGTGTATTTCTGTTGAATGACAACATTGTCTAACTGAATTAATGCAACCTAGATTGTATACCTAAAATGGATGAGAGGGGGGGGGTGGGGGGGGTGGCTTGGGAGGAGGGAGGGGGGAGGGAGAAAAAGTCACTGTAAATGTGTGGAAAAGAAAAAGTGTATATCATGGCTATTGTGATTTATGGTGTGAAAAATAAAAAATTTTAAAAAAAAAAAAAAAAAGCTTGCTTTACACAAGATGTGTTTAATCATACATCAAATAATTCAAAGTATTAACAGAAAACAATTCTGGATTCCCAGAATGATCTTGAGTACATTTCTGTAACTCAAGTTCAAGAGGTGAAAAATTCAGTAATTTCAAAGCTCTTAAACACAAACAAGAGCAGTGAAAGGTCCCCACATACCTCGGATTGATTCTGTATCTGGTAGCTCTGTCCATCTTGAGAAGTTGTTGCAGGTTTAGCAACAGTTGGAGGGGCTAACAAGGAGAAAATATAAACACAAGAAAATGAGAATCAACATTTACATCGATCAGTGGTTCTCCACATACCATCTTCATTAATCCCTTACTAACCACAGAGCATCTCTGGAATCGCACACCATAGGTGTTCTGTAGTTAATAAGAGATGACTTGAGATGGTAGGGGAGTGGAAAAAAGTTGAGAACCACGGACATAGATCAATACAAAATTAAAGTATTAAACCAGAATCGATAGAACCAACATCACAAATTATAATTTTTGTAAGTACTCTACCAAAATCTTCACCCTTAACCATTTCAGGATAAGGAGAGCTTTATTCTAATATTCTTACTGACTGACAAGCTACTATGCAATCAATTTATTATGAGTAATCTGTCCATGCGCAAGTCTACATCAATTGGAAATCAGTCTACTATACTGGAATATGGAAAAAAAGAGAACCAAAATACAGTTTAGAAATAATTAAAACCCAAACACAAGTACTGCATTGATATCGAAGATAACTATTCTACATGGCGAAAAAACTGATGCATCAGAATTGTTCTCTTTTTAGACAGCCCCATAGAATCTTGGATGACTTGTACTGACTGGTTTCAAGGGTTTGGAGGTGGGTAATATGCCCAAAATAACTGCTGCAGATGGGGAAGGCAGTGGCAGCTGATTGGCAAGTTTCTGATATAGTCTCCTGCTTCCATAACGTCACTATGTGTTCCCAATTTGGAGGTTACTACATAAAAGGTGGCTATGAAGTTATCCACAATATCAGAAAATGTAGGGAGGTGCATTACCAATTGAAGCAGCAAACATTCAGTATTGATTGAGCACGGAATTATGAACCAGGATGTTTTGAAAAGTTCTCCATGAAAAAAATTTAAACCATGAAATAAACAAATTCAGACAAAAATTAGATCAGAATGATTAAAGGAGTAATACTGAAATGTTTGCATTCGAATCAAATAGATGATAAATTGGGTCTGCTTTATTGAAACTCAAGGCCACAGGGACCTCGAGTCTTTAAATAAACTAGGTTAGAATCTACAATACTGGCCATGTGAAGTTAAACAGTAAAATATGCAGACACTGAGATTGTAGAATATACAAAAGTACTGGAGAAACTCAGCAAGTCACACAGCACTCCAATCTGACAGCATTAACATTTACCTCTCCAACTTATGTTAAAAAAACTCTACCCAAATTTCTAATTTTCCCTATCCCTGTCTCCTTTCCTCCAGCTCCCTACCCATCCATCTTCATTTAGAGAGCTACCCCCTCCCCCTCATTTTTTTTCCTTCTACCCTCCCATCTATATCCACCTCTTATTTGTTAGCATGTGCTCCTCCCCATGCTCCTTTCACCTTTCTCACCCGTCGACCCCCCCCCCCCACCTTTTTTATTCAGGTGCCTGCCCAAACAAATACCCTTTTCTCCAATAGCTGCTGCAGGACCCGAGTTTCTCCAAAACTTGTGTGTATTCAAATACTGGCTGTGTGGTTGCAGTGAGATGAGAAGCAACAATCCACTTTTAAAACACTTCCAAAGGCAACCAAGGACTCACTGGCAGACAAAAACACTGGGTCTTGAGCCCCCGGTTGACAGAATCTACATGGGATACAATGTTCCAACCACCAAATGGGAAGATTCAGGTTCCCACTTATATTCAATGATGCCTATTTTTTCAGTGAATTGAAAGCCGTAATTTTACTATGAAGGTCGCATGAAAATTGGCAGGATTCCTGTGTTACTCTAGCAAATTCTCAAGCAGAGATAGATCCTTAAATAAACAATTCTCTGTAGTTATAAGAGACCTACAGTTGAGTAGACACAAGTATTAATGAAATATTATCTGAAAAGTAAAACAAGACATCCCACCTGTGATTACAGCAGGTGCCTGGTACGTTGTCACACCCTGTTGCGTGGAATCCAAAGAGCCACTTTGGTGACCATAATCTTGTGAATATGACATCTAAAGCATATACAACAGTACAATCATTGAGATTTTGCTTGACTGGGGGGGGGGGTCATGGTGATCTCCATCATCACAATTCAGCAATAACATGCACCTTAACTTGAAGTAATAAATGTAGGCAGTAGAACAAGTGAGAATCTACTGAAATCTGATGTTGATCCTCAAATTGATTTGATTTTGTTTTACATACAAACTGTTTACAAGACAGATGGAAGGTGGACATTGCTGAGATCATTTATCCTGTTTGTTCCCATTGGTCTTGAAGAATGTAATGGCAAGCTGCCTTCCTGAACTGTTGCAGGCCAAGTATTGAAGGTCGTTTCAAGAGCCTTCAAAACCACTTGTACCTTGTGACAAACACTTAAGATAATGTAGAAAATAGGGAAGTATACTCTTGAAATAAATATATCCAGTCGAGTACCCCTTATCCAAAGTTCCAAAATCAGAAACGTTTTCGAACACCGACATGATGCCACAAGTGGGGGCCAGTTTGTTACCAACCATCATCACGGCCAGACCTTCGTGCATGACTCACTGGGTTTTTTGCCATCCAGCAGAATTTCTAGTATTTAATTGTCTCAAGTAGTTTTACTTATTTTCTATCCACAATTATTTTTAAATATTATTTATGTTTGTAAATATTTGTGATATATATATATGACCTGTTATTTATTTAGAAGTATGTAGGATTTAACTCAATTAAATATTTTAAAAATAAAGAATTTCTTGTATTTGGTCCTGTATTTATCTTCTTTTGTAAGCAGAGATCTAAGCTTATTTTGTTAGGTACAAAACATATTCACATTATTCCAAATTCAAAAAAAAAAATCCAAAATCGGAAACACTTCTGGTCCCATGCATTTCAGATAAGGGGTACTTGACCCGTATTTGCAGAAATCACCCCAATGACTCAAACAACCATCAGCAGTAACAAAGTGAGAGACCAATTCTAAAATTAATGTACTGCTGACCGACAGAAAATAAAGTGATGCCTCTACTTTTGCTTTTTGAAACAAGATATGCAAAATAGTCCAATCACTTGTCATTTGCACACAAAAATTATTAACAGTATTTTTTCACCAAAAGGAGGACTATAGATATGTGCCCCATCATCAATGCCATCAATAAAGCCTATAGTTAGTCACTGCAAGATTTCTTTAAATAACATACTTGCTCATATTGATTATAGGCATCTTGTCCTGGCTGATAGTAGTTATAGTCAAGGTTTCCATCTTCTGATCCTTGCTGCACCTACATCAGGTAAAAGCATAGAGTATTGAACAAAGGTAACACCACTTTCAACCATTAACCATCACTTCAACAGAATGACAGCTGGATCAAGTTCACAAAAATAGTTTGGAGCAGCTGCGTCAACAGGTGGAGAACCAAGATGGCAGAAGAGCCCTGTGCATTTAGAACTGGAACCTTAATTGGTACTCAGGAGAATAGAGAAAACACAAAATGCAGCAAACTTGGCAGCCTAGTTTTTAACTGCTCCACATTTATGATAAACTCAAGTAAATTCCATTTGCATCATGCAGAATATTATCAATTGTGGCAAACCGGTTCACAACAGGCGAACCAGTTCACTGACTGAGAGCTCTAGGTGCAGGGCAAGCCCATAGCCTAATGGCTGACATCATAAAGGTCCTGAGAGTCGTAAGCGTCATCGGGTTCCAAGAAATTTAAGCGCATGCGAAGAGTTCTATTAAGGTCAGATGGTTCAACTCACTTTCAACTCTCCGTAGTTCTTTTGCTCGCTATGTGCCTAGTGCGACTACATTGGTGATCCCAACAGTCCAAATGGCATTTGGACCCAACGATGACTGACCCAAGAACGCAGAATGCAGTTTCACTGAAACCACCGACTTTCTGGACCTCGCAGTCGCAGGTAAGAAAAATCATCTTGGATGCCACAAAGTACACCAGGAAACAGCAGGCCGAATATTCGACTTCCTACCCCAGCCACTGGTTGTGGACAGTTATGGAACAATCAAAATGCTCCAATCCGAACTTTTTGCAGTGCGGTTGCTCCACATGGGCAGCCTAGGCAACCACACGCCATTGGCCTTCATGAACGAGAAGCTGGCACTAGCAGACAGTCATAAGCCACATGTACTGTTCGAACAAGTTTTTCTTGAGCAGATGCAGATATCTGCCGCCACATTTGTTGACGATGATTTCAAGGACCCACACAAAGCAGCCCACGCAGATATCCTGTGGCACACCAAGCAGCATGACAGGGCCTCCATCGTCCAAGTTGTTGTGTACACCCTAAGGCCCAGGCCTTCCCCATGCCACCAACAAAGCCAGAGACACCCACAGCTGGGAGAAATACTAGTTCAGACTTTTGGCGTTCTTACCACCTTGCCAGCAAAGTGGGGTTTGGGAGCCTACCTTTGCCGCCCACCCTGTTCTTTTCCTGGAAGCACCAGGGCTGGCTGTCACTAATGGCTACGGCAGCTGGCCACCAGGATAGCCTCCTTTACTTATGGGACTGACACTCCAGATGAAAATTCCTTGTAGGCACAGGGGTAGAGGTTAGCATTTTGCCCTCTTCAAACTATGACACCCACACCAGGAAGTCAGGACTGGTCTTCACCACTGCCAACAACAGTATTCGCACATACAGCATGTGAACCATCCCACTAGTTTGGTTCCAGCCTTTATTGGGTGCAGATTTCCCCTGGGCACACTGCCTCCTGGTGGACCTCAAGGGACAGCATTGTGAATGTCAAAACCTTTCAGATCTCACTTTGCGAAGTCGTTACCGTCTCCACACCTGGATCCTGTGACATTGTCAGGCAATGAATCTGATAGAGTACGTGTGGAGTTCTTAACCATCATTGTGTCGCAGTTGTACAGACACCCCTTAGCATGGTGTACAGCACCACATTCCCACTCAAAAGTCCACCGCTACACACTCAGGCACACAGGCTCCTGCCTGACAAACTCCACCTGGCAAAAAGTTGTCAGGAAAATGGAGGAGATAGGGATCGTCCGGCACTCAGCCGGCAAGTGGGCCTCTCCGCTGCACACGGTGCCCAAGTTGGCTGGAGAATAGAGGCCATAATGGCAACTACAGAAGGCTCAATTACACTACTGCAGCTGACTGCTATCTAGTGCCCCACATTCAGGACGTTATGGCCAATTTGCACGGGACACGCATCTTCCCCAAGGTCAATCTGGTCCGTGGGTATCACCAGATTCCTGTCCATCCCAGTGAAGTCCCCAAGACAGGGCGCATCACCCTTTTCACCCTATTTGAGTTCAAGAACGCACACAGACATTCCAGTGGCTCATGGACTCAATGGGGCATGGCATGGATTTTGTCTTCATCTACTTAGATGATATCCTGATCGCCAGCCACTCGCAAAAAGCATCAGACACACTTGCACCAACTCTGCCGCCGCCTGAGTGAATACGGCCTGGCCATCAACCTGTCAATGGCCAGTTTGGGCTGTCAGCTATTGATTTCCTTGGGCACCATTTCAACTGGCATATAGCATTCCCTTGTCAGTGAAAGTCAAGGCCATACTCCAGTTTGCCAGACTCAGTAAAGTCAAGGGCCTACAGGAGTTCATGGGGATGATCAACTTTTTCCACCAATTCCTACTGTCAGTGGCCAGAATCAGACAGCCAGTGGGCCTCTCCGCTGCAAATGTTCAGCTCATGGACATCCTTGCAAACGCCATGCTCCTACTACACAAGCAGGTAGATATGCCCATAGTCCTCACGGTTGAAATTTCCAACTCAGCAGTGTGTGAGAACAACTAATTGAGGGTCAGTGGAAACCACTAGTGTTCTTCAGCCAGCACTGGCAACCTCCGGAGCTGAAATACAGCATCTTTGACAGGGAGCTGCTAGTCCTCTACATTCCGGCACTTTTGATATTTCTTGGAGGTGGCCAGAAGCCATATCACTGGTTGACATGGCCATGGAGTCCTTGCCAGAGCCCTCATTGCAATCGGGTCACTTGTTTCGGCCTGACTGCCAACATCACCTCATATTGGGGCAGGTGGGAGGGTGGTTGCAGTTCACATCCCGCCTATGGTCAGCACTAACACAGCTACTTGGGACCCAGCTGCATACACCACAGCCTACCATGCGCAGTCCAACAGCCTGGTAGAGCATTTCCACCAGCACCCAAAGTTGGCCCTGATGGCACTCCTCCACGGCCCGAATTGGGTGGACGAGCTCCCATGGGTGCTTCTTGGCATCTGCACAGCTCCCAAAGACAGCAACGTCCTCATGAAGAGTTGGTCCATGGTGCCTCACTGACTGTTCCACGCAAGTTTGTGCCAGCGGTCCGTGGAACAGAGGAGACAGCAGCAGTTCTCACAAGACTTTGAAAGAAGGTAGGAACACTAGCTTCTGTCCCAAACTCGTGCCACGGCCCAATACCTTCCTTTGTCCCCAAGGACCTCCAGGATTGCAATGTCTTCATCCACAGGGGCCTGCACCAGACTCCACTCCAGTGGCCATACGACAGCCCGCATAAGGTGATGTGTCAGAATGGAACCTCGTCCGTCCTCGACCTTCACCATTGACTGCCTCAAGCCAGCACACCTAGACCTGGAACACCTTGAGACTGTGACACTCCCATACCAATGAGGTTGGCCACCCAAATGGACTACAGGGATATTGACCATGGACTTCACACCTCCTAACACCGATTCTGGGAGGGTGGGGGAAGGAAAGGGGTCATGTGGTGGCTTGCCTACAAAACAGACAAACTGGCACAGAGTTGGCAGATCTGACTATGAAGACCTCCTCCAAGTGCAGGTAAGCCCACAGCCTGGCGGCTGATGTTGTAAAGGTCCCGGGAGTTGCAGGAATCATCGGGTTCTGAGGGATTTAAGCACACTCAAGAGTTCTATTGAAGTCAGTTGGTTCAACTCACTTTCGCTGCGTGCAACTACACAATTATAGACAAAGGGAACATATTAAGTGAAGGTGTTCGTCATTTTAAAAATAAATGAAGCACTGCTGTCATATTAAATTACTAAATAAGCAGTACAAATTTAGCAAAATCACATAAAATGGACCATTACCTGGCTCGACGACCACTGGGCAGCAGCTATAGCTGTAATCGCAACAGTTGATGAACTGATCTTATTACCATCAGAAAGGACATGGTCCCTAGGATAAATAGTTAATTATGGATTGATGAGGACATCAAAAGGAGCAACCAGTTTTGTCAGAGTGTACACCTTATTTTCCAGGCCACATCTGCTGTGCTTGCCCATTTAGCATTCCAAAACACCTGATTACTCTGGACATGTGTCAACCTCAGAACCAAATTATCCATTCAGTGACTTTTACCAAAAACTTGCCACCAATGACAGGAAGTAACTCTACACTGCTGAGTAACTGTTTAATTATAGAAGTATTCTTCAGCTACAGTTAGCTACTTTAGCCACACTGTTCTAGCTGGTGACATCCAGAGCTTTCCATGAACAAAACTTAAATTCTCCGCCCAATGTAGATGAAGAAGATACTCTTCAATCTCAGGATAAAAACAATATGGGAAAGGAAAAATAAAATTAAAAATGTAATTTTAACCCATCTCCCATCAGTTCAAACTGCCAGTGATGGAATGCTGTGGAGTAGTTTATCACAAGCAATTAAGTGTAATTACACATTTTGGAATTGCAAGCTTTAAAAAAAACTTGACAACCTACTTTTTTAAAGATTTGGCAAAATCAACATTAATAGTCCGACCATCAATATTTAATGGAGGTTGCAGTGCAAGCAGTATCTGAATAAGATGAGAAGCTTCCTGTGAAAGGAAAAAAAAAATGACATTTTTTAAGAATGCATTCTATGGTAGTCTTTTTAAAAATATCGCCTGGCTCAGTAGTATGCAGAGTGTACAGCTTCCAAAAAACAACCTAAAAACTTAGTAAGCTGATAAAGCTGTGGAATGTGCCTCATGGCATATCAAACTGGACAGCTACCTCATATTACAATTGTAATTGTAAACTCCATTGTTCGTGCAAAAGGTGAACAATGACATCAATGAATAGGTTTCAATGTACTTGTATTTAGAAAATAGGTCTATTATACAACAAAAATCATCTTTTAATCTAAACAAAAATCACACTTCTATCGAGCATATCTCTCAAGAACCTCATCTTAAACCCTTTAAAGAGGACAAATGCTCTCCATAATTCCTTCACCTCACTAAAAGACAGCCTAACTTCTTAAAGTCACAAATGAATTAGTTCCTTCAGAGAAATGTAATTGAATTTCCAATTTCTTGGTCGCTCTAAATTAAACTTGCATAAAGCAAAGAGTTCGTTCCAATGCTTTCACAGAGCATTAATTGTTGCAGTATCTTAGTCAAAATAATCTGAGGCAACATGATCATTTTATATTAGTCATTATGTAAGAGGGAAAACAAAACTTACAAAAGACGAATCCAGCTGAACAAAGGCGAACCCCCTGTTTAATTGGGTCTGTTTGTCCTTGATCAACCTTACATTTGCAGTGGAAAGCACAGCATATGGAGCCAATGCACTCAGGATAGATTCCATTGGTGTGTGTGGGCCTATGTTTCTTAAAATAATGGCTGTTGACAATTAAAATGACATTAGAATACAATAGCAACTTTTAAATGGAAGGTCAAATGACTAAGATTTCAATTTTGCTCCACACGCAATTTAAGTTGCAAACTGTTCATTGGAATATTGGCAATCAAATTAAACCAGTTTAGGGCCAGAGAGCGAAATTAAAAAAAAATCAGAACTGCAGCCAGGTCACACGAATCAGTCCAAAAGTAACTATTACTGAAATGCAAAAAATGATGACAATGTGAACAACACTATATTCTGTCCTCAACGTATTTCACTACTAGTAAAAAATAAATGTAAACCTTCCATTTAAAATGGAAGATGACCATCACACATTTCTTGGCTTGGCTTCAAACACCCAAATGTGCAAGGTATTTATTTTCCTTCCACTCTGTTATTCCAGGATTGGTCAATGAATCAATTTACACCCAACTTCAAAAGTGCTCTACAATTCACAGGTTAAATGACATTTCCCCCCCTGCAGAATAATGAAGTTTTGGTTTAATGGTCACCTGATTTGATTTAATGCACCTGTCAAGCCCCTTTGAAATAGAAAGGCATCCCAAGGTCTCTTCAATAAAACAATACTGGCAACAAAGTTCAAAGTGACTTTAATGTTTTTGACACATACTATTTTAATTTTATTATAGCAGATACAAGGAATCTGTAAGTTAATTCCAAATTACACAGCAAAAATTCTCAAAACAAAATAAAATGTTTGAAACCCATATATAATTATCATGCATACTGAAGCCGCTTCGTCATGTATGTTCGGTTAGTGAGTGGTTATAAAGAAAAAAGTTTTAACCACTATTAGTTTACGATGCTGAGATTGGATCTTTTGCTGAAAGAATTAGGACATATTAAATGCACTTGAGGAGAAGGCCCAAATAAGCCAACTAGAAAGTTGCAATTCAAAGCAATAAATTTGCTTTTATAAAAACTTACTGTCATTTGCATAGTCAGACATATATGGCTCTCCTTGCACGCAAACTTGTTCTTCAATTTCTGAAAAAAATGAGAAAAACTGTTGAAACAATGTTAATGGTGTGAATGAGAAGGGAGAGAGTTTGAGAACCAAGGCAGTTGCTAACTGTTTTAAGTTCCAAGCAAGGGGAACTGTTTAAACCTGTACAGTTAAACCCCTGGTATCCAGAATTCAAACAATCAGAAAAAAAACCCGAGGAAAATAAATAAGAATAAAATTGATTAAAAAAGGCACATTTAAAATTGTGAAAGTAAATATTCTCTGAAGTAACACATGAACCTTCGGTGAAGATGGGAGCGAATATTCAGCCAGTAGAGTGTTGCGGTCAGGCTTTGCTCGTGGCAGCTGTTTGAATAAAGTTGTGTGAAACAGCAATGGCATCACCCAGGATGAAGCGCTGGTTGATGCCGCTCACTGTTGGGGTGACTCTCTTAAAGTGCCTCCTTATCCCTGCTTAGTAAGAATAACTTTGGTCAAAGACTGTATCTGTAAACTTGGAGGGTGGGGAAGTAATTATCTATAATATTATTGTTTGTCTTTCATGTAGCTCCATGAAGGGGGAAGGAGCTTGCAGATGCAGCGACAGTTGAATGTTTTCAAAGAATGTCACTGAAAATAAAGTCAAATACTTTGAGGTTTATATATTCATGCAATTGAAGTTTTCAGTGCAAGGACAGTTTAATATGTTTGTCTTTTAAACGGTTTATTCTTAATGCAGGTGTATTAGACATTATAAGAGTAAATCTCAAGCAACCAGAAAGTACACTTTGGTACCAATCCCCACAGGTGCTGGATACCAGGGGTTTTACTGTATTTGTTCACTCAGATTAAACTGCAAATAAAAAATAATCAGTTATTAATAGCAATTGAAAGAATGTTGGAAAGTCATGCACTTTGACAAAAAAAAAAATCAACAAGCAGACTATTTTTTTTAAATGGGGAGAAAATTGAAAATACCCAGATGCAAAGGGAGCTCTAGGATAAACTGAAGGTAAACATGCATGTTGAGACAGTGGTGGTGAAGGCAAATGTAATGCTGGCATTCATTTCAAGAGGAATAGAAGAGCGGGGATGTGAAGTTAGGTTTTACAACCTTAGAGTATTAAGAGCAGTTTTGGGCTCCTCATTTAAGAAAAGATGTGCTGACATTAGAGAGGGTTCAAGGGAGGCTCACTAGGAAGATTGCAGGAATGAAAAAGTCATCATATGATGAGCGTTTGACAGCTTTTGGCCTGTATTCGTTGGAAATTAGGAGAATGAGGGGGAGGGGAGGGAGAATCTTATTGAAATACTTCTCATGTTGAAAGGTGCAGACAGAGTAGATGTGGAAAGGCCGATCCCCGGGGTCGGAAAGGCCGATCCCCGGGGTCGGAAAGGCCGATCCCCGGGGTCGGAAAGGCCGATCCCCGGGGTCGGAAAGGCCGATCCCCGGGGTCGGAAAGGCCGATCCCCGGGGTCGGAAAGGCCGATCCCCGGGGTCGGAAAGGCCGATCCCCGGGGTCGGAAAGGCCGATCCCCGGGGTCGGAAAGGCCGATCCCCGGGGTCGGAAAGGCCGATCCCCGGGGTCGGAAAGGCCGATCCCCGGGGTCGGAAAGGCCGATCCCCGGGGTCGGAAAGGCCGATCCCCGGGGTCGGAAAGGCCGATCCCCGGGGTCGGAAAGGCCAGGACAAGAGTGCACAACTTGAGTATTGAAGGGCATCTGTTTAGAACAGAGATGAGTAGGAATTTCTTCAACCAGAGAGTAATAAATCTGTGGAATTTGTTGCTAGACAGTGTGGAGGCTAAGTTATTGAGTGTATTTAAGACAGGTTCCTGATTAGCCAAGGCATCAAAGGTTATGAGGAGGTCAGGCAGTGGGGCTGAATAGCCTATTTCTGCTCATACGTCTTGTGGTTTTATTATTAAAAATACTAAAAACATTAGTCTCCTTTATCCATGGGGGGATAAGTTCCAAGATCCCCAGCAGATGCTTGAAACTACAGACAGTACTGAACCCTAAAATATACCCCCCCCCCCAATATACCTATGATAGTTTAATTTATAAATTAGGCATAATAAGACATTTAAAAATAATAAAACAACAATTATAACAATATTAAAAAAAGGTCACTTGAACACAAGCACTGAATATGATCTGTACTGCATTTTCGGACCAGAGCTAACTAAAACTGCGGAAAGCAAAACCACAGATAAGGAGGGACCACTATATTCACATTTCTGCCACACTTCTAAACATTTTGTGGCATTTATCAAATTGTGCCACATCTTTCCTAACCAAAAATGTGGCCTGAATGCCTATTCTTTAATGTTTATCATCAGGTCAGATCAATATTGACGGGCAAATCAAAGTATGATCACATGTCCAATTCTCTTCTGGGAGTTGCATTAAAAAAAAACAGAAAAATACCTTCAGTGTGAAATAACTTTTTTTTTTTAAAAAACCACAATACCTTTGCAGCATTGTAAACCCTCTGTATTGCTTACCAGGCTTCTGAGCATCACATTTAAAGCATCTTTCACGTCGCTTGAAGTTGGTTACTCCACACTAGCAAAAAAAAGGAAAGGCTTATATTATCAAAGAGATATTCATTTTTCATCTCCTCACAGTGAAGCAGGATAATTTGCAAATGAAAATCTGAACCTGGCAAACTGTTTAATAGAAATTTATAATTTAAAAACTGATATCGCACAAGGTATTAATTTGAATCATGCGTGGTTAAAGTTTAAAATCTCTACATATTTTCTGGAAGCGATTAAGAAGTCTGAGTGGAGAGCAATCTAACAAAATGCTCCATGTGGAAAATGCTATATTCCCACCATCAAAATCCTCAATGCAACTAATGTGAAATTACATAGATTATACAGCTGCTCATTGTCATCTACTGAACTCTAAAAAGGACGTCTTCCTTGAATCAAGCATTATTGAGTCTCATGCTACCGTCCTTAATTAACACACTGAGCAACTTGGTGTAAACAGTAGGAATGTTTTACATTTCTCAACTACATTCCCAAAGGGAGATCATGGGATGGCATAAACATGTAACATTACACTATTAACTGTAACTGTAAACAATCCCAGCAAAGTAGCTGGATGAAAGAGGAACCCAAACAAGGAATAAACCTGGTTCATAAATTCTTCACCCTTTCTGAAATAACAGATTTATAAAAAGAGGAAATCACACAATCCCTCAGTGTCCTGCTATTTATTTAAATCATAGATCTCCACCACAAATCCATTTACTCCAGGATCATATCAGGTGACACGGGTTTGAGTAGCAGTTTGCCTTTACAATGCCAGTAATTTGTGACCAGGGTTTGAATCCCGCGCTGTCCGTAAGGAGTTTGTACGTTCTCCCAGTGTCTGCATGGTTATCTTTAGGGGCTCCAATTTCCTCCCACAGTTCAAAAAACATACTGGGAGTGTAGGTTAATTGGGTGTAAATTGGGCATAAATTGGGTGCCATGGACTTCTGGGCTGAAATGGCCTGTTACCATGCTGCAAATCTAAATCTAAAAAAAAATTCAAAATTAAATTAAAAACATTCCTGGTAAACACATCCATAAATCTATACTTCAACCTTGAAATCCCCTCTGGCCTCAGCATCCAGAACCACTTTTCAGTGCAAACAAGATTTGCGGTAACAATATTTTACATTTTTCTTAAAGTTTTCGTTGAATTCTCTAGACGATCCAGCATACATTACAAATGAAAGATGAGGAAGTTTGTTTATATTTTAAAAATTAAAAACCTAAATCCAAACACCCATCATCTTTCTACCCTCAAAAGTAGGAAAATGTCAATAAAATTGCTCCAACAAATGATTTCTCTGTCCCAAAGGGAGAATTCTTTTGTAAACAGACCATGCACCTTCTGAAGCCGACAGTGAAGGGAAAGGAAAAATTAGTCTTTTAGTTTTTCCAGTGATGCATGCTGATTTATTAGAAAAGGGCAAGGGATAATCTTCTGTAAAATGTTTATAGAGACTATCTTAGACCTCAAGCTACTCTCTCACTCACTCCACTAATCTTTGGCTCAATACCCAAGATGACAGTTATAAAAAGTAAGTTTTTAAAATGCTAGTCTCTAAAAAGCTTTGCCAAAGCATTTCAAAAATATGAAATTTTCTCAATTTTTACTACCTTGTTGCAGCCCCAGTCTTCAAAAGGCTTTGTGCTGTAGTGCATCGAGACGGACTTTCCAAGAATGGTTAGATATCGCTGCTGAAAGCAAAGGGCAAGTCAAAAATCTATATAATGCAGAATAATTAATCAGACTACAAAGATCACACCGGTTGAGGGCTCTCAAGAAATCGGATATAAAACAAGCCTCTTGGAAGCAGATGATTTGGTCTCCGAGACAATCATGGATTTACTTAAGGCTGAAAGTGGATCACAACTCTTGCAAAATGAGGAATAGAGATGATTTTCTCACCCACCCAAAATGTAAATCTAAGCCTAGTTTGAAGATAAATTGCTGATTCTTCACTGCCATACCTAACACAAGAACATTGTCATTCCTCACTGAACATGCAAAAATAAACTTCATCCTTAGATTACTGCTTTATTTTATAATATCTGTCAACTCTCCTTCAATTTAAATAGACATTGTTCCGAGCAACATAAAAAGTGTAAGATTTTTTCATTAGCAAAAAATAGGACATTGCCACAAAATGCACATCTTCGAGTTTCAATACGAAAATCGGATATTGCCTTCAACAAAATACCTTCAAATATGTCACCAATTGCTATCCATTTTTAGAGCCATAACACAACTACAACCCATTTCCATGAATAGCACATGATCAACACTCCACGAGTAGCAGCTTGGAAACATTTACTCAACTGGTCAGGTGTCCTCACTAATTTTAAAGCAACTGAGGTTCTCTGAAACAACTTAAGTTTATGAAAAACAGAAATCATGTTCAACATTTCTGTTCTCTCGGAAAAGACATTTGAGTATTTATGCAACTTACTACATACATTGCATTAACAAATCAAATCAGATTTGAATGGACTATAAATGATCATCTCATTTCTTTCTCCCTCCCAAGACAAATGGCAGAAACTAGAAGTCACATTTATGAAAATTAGACCAACAAAACAAGCATGAACTACAGATTTTGGGATTTAAAACAGAACATTGCAGAGACTCTGAATCACTGGAGTCCTTTTGCAGGTGGAAGAGGGAAAGACCCAAGAAGCAAGCATTTATGATGTACAACGTTTGCACATGTAAAATGACAAAGAAAATGGTGCAGTGTTGCATAACACAGGCATCTTTAAAATGTACTTGAGAAGGTGTCACACGATAAAGGCCTTTAAAATGAGCTAATCACAATTTGTTTATCCTTTTTACTGCACACAATTAAGCCCAGGGCCACAAATATAACCACCCATTAAATAATGTTTTTCTTCCATAAAGGTATATGAAGGGTAACGGCTTTTGAGGGAAGGATTAATATTGGGTTCCTCTAGATCTTTTCTGCAGCATAAATACTTGATCCTTCCCCCTCCAATAAAGCTAGACGTGATGAAGCAACCTGGTTGGCTTCCATCCATCTTGTTGCGTCCTGCAAGTGATTAAACTCCACGAAGGCGAAACCACGGCTTTGACCTAGAGACAGCATTCAGATATAGACGGGATTGTGTTAGTCAGCGTGTTTAAAGTAGCTATTCATCATGTCGCCACGTGTTATGTAAAAATGTCTATACCTGTGTGGCTTCACAAGTAGGCTTATTGGTTTTTGTTTTGTCATCAAAGAAAACAAATACATTTGAAAACATTTTCAAGAGTGCACTTGAGATTTTACACATTCTTTGTAGTATTTTTAATCAGCCTAATCTCTTCCAATTTTTCAATGGGACGCAGCAATAATTTAAAAATTAAACACTCCTCTGTGTAACCTACCTGCAATAAAATACTTCAGGCTAATAAAGCTAGTTTCCAACATTCAGTTGATTTCAATATATTAATGTTTCTCCCCACGAGATTAAAATTAGGGTACCCATTCATAGGCTATTTTTTGGTTGGAGCAATCACCTCTGGGAAATCTGCATCAATAGTGAAGAGCTTTTCTGCAAATTCACATCCTAAAGACCCAAACTCATGAATTACAGCTCCAGAATCTTTCCACAGACGAAGATTTCATTAGCTACTATAAAATTCATTCTACTTTATGTGTGAAACTACAAATAATGAAAGCTTTGCACAATCTGAACAATCCTGATCATCACAATATTTTTTTTATTTTTGCAGTTTCATTGAACATGAAAGGAATTACTTTTCTTCGACTCAAACAATTTCTCCACAATTCTCCAACAATCAAATTCGTTTTGCCAAGCTGAACAATGAATTCAAATGTGTAATATCTACAGTTTATCACCAAATTTACTGTTACAATCCTTTGCTTTTTAGTCACCTGGACTTGATGTTTTATCAAACAACCTTCTTTAATCTCCTGCCTTAATTGTATCATGGAAAAACACTGTGATGGCACAAAAGTAATATTTGCAGCCACACTTTAAAATAGAGCACACCAATAAACGACACTATAGTCAGTAGCGAGCAAAAGCCAAGTTATAAATGTTTAGATTGGAGTGATGGCATTGCCAAGTACAATTCTCACCACTCCCAAAAAATGGTAGCATCAACTAACATGTGACAGAAAACTCTTGCCATGTGCAAGCGTTCATGTAAATGCAGTGCTTGAAGGGTCAATAGTCTTCCCATGTCTTAAATCAACAAACTCTAGGACCATACTAGGCGAGGAGACCCAAGATTTCCCTCCAAATATACTACTCCATAAGCAAAAGCACTTCAGCAAGCACATCTCACCATAATTTCACAATAAGACACATCTTAAACAACAAATCTGGGTCATGGATTGTGGATCTCAGCACTTAAATAGCAAATATTCTAGATTCAGGAAAATTGCCCGCATCATTGCTGGGTGGTATTGAGGAATAAACTATTAATACCATTAGTAGTTTCTGCCTATGTGATGAGCATTCAGATAAATATTTAGCAATTTGTGATACATCTGCAAAATTCAAAACTGCTAATATTTTAACTGTAATCTCAATTAAATACAATGCCAATTGGTTAATTCTGTGCAGCTTCTTATGGTTCCTGAGATTTTGCTGGGGATGATTTTCAAGTATTTATTTTATTAATTCTTCAATATGGATGAGGAGTTAGTGTTCTTACTTTAGAATTTTGCTTGTGATAATGAACCATTTAGAATGTGAAATTCTGGATTTCTGTTTTTTTCTCTCATGATTGTTGAATGAAATAGATATCTCAAAGATAGTATAGGTATATCCAATTTCCCTGACATCAGCATCACAAACTGCAAAGCCTACTCACAACCTCGTGTTAATATCTTTCTCATGATTAGGGTTAGGAAGTCACAGCAAATTCTTATAATCTACAGCTATATTCTTACTGGAGCTCTGACCCAAAGTTGATTCAGCTCATATGCCAAGAAATGCACATCCTTGCCATCTCGACCAGAAATAGACTCTTTACTTCTGCAAGGAAAACTTCTCCATATCCATACTATTTTAGCATTTCCCTTAGCTTGTATCCTAAAAATCAGTCCTGCAAGCTTCAAATGGTATATTCCACTAAAAAAAGTATCAATTAATTTTTGCAGGTAAAAAGCCTCTATTGCCTCTGCATACATGCAAGAAAATTAAAAATTTAAATTAAATTGGTTTCTCACCAGAGTAAAAATGCAGCACAGCATTCTCATTACCCCCCCCCCCCCCCACCAAATATTTTAAAATTGCAACCCCCAATGCCAAGAAGAGTTACTTTTCCTACAGTTTTCAGACTCCAGAATGCATCACAGGAGAGAATTAGATCACTTTTGCTCTATTCCAACTGAACTCCCTGTCTGCACTTCTGCATGATCTTGCCACATTATGCATGGGATGTCTATCTGGAAGGCTCACAAAAACAAGCTTTCTCACTGCATCTTGGTACATGTGACAATAAACTGTAGCCAAATCTCACAATTAACAGCAAAAATTAGTACAATATTAGAAGCTTTTAATAAAGTTTATGTAGATTTAAACCACACAAGATTTTTTTTAAAAAGGCAAAAATATTCAAAAAACCTTGCTGCACCTCATGACATTCTGACCCCTAAATTTCTCAAACTGTCCGTATTATTTTCTTTCTATTTCGAAAGCCACAAAATATTTCCTTCCTAATTTAAAGCAGAATGTCAAATAGGCTGTGATCATACAAGAGACTGATGTAATGCGGCATTGAAAGGGTTGTCAACTTTACTCGAAATTCATGTTACTTCAAAGTTCTCAATACCCAAGTGCAAAATGCTTTGTTGACCTCAAAGGTAAGGAAAATGTCTCAAAACAAGTTCAGGGAAATAGAAATAAGTTATGATAAGGGAATTCAAGAAAAACAAATGACTTATTTACAGATGTTGGATTGCAGAAAACATTAAGAGATTTAATCATTTAAATTTTTAAAAAACTTTTAAAAGCAATGTTAATTTGCCTTGAAAGCCATTAAGAATTGAAAGAGAAAGGGCTCAACTTTTAGAAGGTTAAAATATTATGGAACAAATCAAAAGGGCTTAAGTAATAAAAAAAAACATCCTGTAAACAGAAGTTAAGTTTGCATGGAACTTATAAAAGTGAGCCACCAGCATGAACAACCTCAATACTGATCTTTTTTTTTTGCTCACAGATCATGGACTTCTCTGTTCCAATTATAACAGTTTTTGCAGATTTCATGCAAGTTACTCCTAACTATTGATTACAGGTTAAAGAACATTCAGTTTTAAGTCAATTTCAAAGTACACATTCCTCAGACATAGCAACGATCTGTGGTCTTTCCCCACATTAAAAACACAAAGTAGAATATTTCTTTCTTCACGTACACCTGAAAGACCAGCCAAAATCTCACCTGAAACTTTACATTTCATCACTCGGACATCCTTGGGCTGAAATTCATCACTATCTTGAAATATTTCAAGAATCTGAAAGGAAAATGGTAAAATTTGTTGCTTTCATTTCTTGAAAAATTTAAAAGCATACATTTAAAAGCATACACCATTATATTTGTCTTCAATCAATCTATTAAAATGTCGTCTTTTGATACAATGTGATAATGTAGAAAATTGGATCAGCCAGTTTGCTGATGACAATAAGATTGGAGGTGTTGTGGACAGTGAGGAAGGTTTTCAAAGCTTACAGAGGGAAATGAACCAACTGGGAAAATGGGCCAGAAGGTGGCAGATGAAATTTAATGTAGAAGTATGAGATGTTGTATTTTGGAAGGACAAACCAAGGAAGGACATACATAGTAAGTGATAGGGCACTGAGGAGTGCAGAGGAACAAAGGGATTTGGGAATTCAGATACACAATTCCCTGAAAGTGGCATCACACGTAGAAAGGGTTGTGAAGAAAGCTTTTGCAATCTTGGCCTTCATAAATCAAAGTACTGAATACAGAAGTTGGGATGTTAGGGTGAGGTTATACATTAGTGAGGTCAAATTTGGAATGTTGTGTGGAGTTTTGGTCACTAAACTACAGGAAGGATATCAATAAAAGTGAAAGAGTACAGAGAAGATTTATTGGCATGTTGCAGGGAAAAATTCAACATGTTGGAGCATAGAAGAATGAGGGGAGATTTGATAGTTACAAAATTATGAGTGGTATAGACAGTAAATGCAAGTAGGCACTTTCCACTTAGAAAATAAATAAATACAAGAGGACACCTGTAATTAGGGTAAAAGGTTTAGTGGGAACTTTTTCCACTCAGAGAATGGTGGGAGTGTGGAATGAGTTGCCATCTGACTTGGTAAACGCGGATTCACTCAAGTTTTAAAAATTAACTGGATAGAAGGGTGCAAGTCAGTGGGACTAGCGGTACGAAGTGTTCGGCACAGACTAGAAGGGTCGAATGGCCTGTTTTCTATGGTTCTAATGTGTGGAAATCTCATTTCAGCTGTTCCACTCCAAGGGTGCCAGAGTATAATGTATTATAAACAAAAAAAAAATCATTTCCATTCTTTCATTGGAAGGTTCATTTTGCTGAAATACCCCAAATTAAAATAGACCTACTGCTTACAGATTCCTCTGGAACAATACAGATTCTGATACACAAAAGAATAATTTCCGTGGAATGAACTCCTTGAGAAAGGCAATAAAAGCAATTGTGGAGAAAATGTTTTGGATTGTAACTGACATTGCATCTACAACAATGGTTCTCAACCTTTTTCTTTCCACTCACATACCACTTTAAGTAATCCCTGTGCCATCAATGCTCTGTGATTAGTAAGGGATTGCTTCAGGTGGTATGTGAGTGGGAAGGGAAAATTGAGAATCACTGCTCTAGGCCCAATTGTTACTGAAATATTTTGCTTGGAGTTATGAAACAATACACGTAACGAGTCAATTAGGTACAATTAAGACAGTGGTTTTCAAACTTTTTCTTTCCAGTCACATACCACTTTAAGCAATCCCTTACTAATCATAGAGCATTGATGGCATAGGGATTACTTAAAGCATTGATGGCATAGGGATTACTTAAAGTGGTACGTGAGTGGAAAGAAAATGGTTGAGAACTGCTGATCTACAATCTAAATCTACCTTATTTACAAGTTCAAATTGACAACACAAAATTAGTTATATTCAGGAATATCAGAGTCAAATATATGTGCATTAAAAAATGGAATTGCTACCGTCAGTGAGAACTATCTCTTTATACTTGAGAAGTAATATTTGATACTTAGAAGTTCTGCCTCCCCCACAGTTCAGATCCAGCATCAATGAGCAAAATGCATTCATATCAGGATGGTTGGTAACAGAGTGGAACCTGCATTCCCAAGTGCTCAAAACTCCAGTCATTCTTAATGGCTGAAGATGCAGATTTGTGATGACACCTGCAGTACATTTTGTTGACAATATATTTTTAAAATTTCAGATAAATGAGGATATCCAAAACAAATCAGAAATCTTCATTAATCCGAAATATTTTCGGAGCTGAATTGACCTCACAGGCTAAAAAAAAATTCACATGACATGAAATTAGAATGATTGTACTCGTTTCAGGTAACTCCCTCCCTTCCTTTTTTTTCTCTCCAACTCTACCTCTCAAACTGCGTGCCACTGTCTCCCAGCCGCAAACAGTTGGAAGAATCCCTTGTCCCAGCATCAAGCAGAGCAGCTTCCTGCGCAGAAGCGGGACGTCAGGCTCATTTTATGTTCCCTTTCCTAAGCTCCTATCCCCTTCTTCACTACCTCCCTCTCTCCTCAGCACAACAGAGCTCCCAACACTGAACCTTCCCCTTGACCTAGTACTGCACACCAGACTCCCCAGCGTGCATGAGCAGTAGGCTAAGGGGAGGATTCAGAGTCAGGAGCTCTGGTGACCGGGGAGGCAGGAGCCTGCCAACTTGCCATTGAGTTTTCCATCGACTCTGAAAGCCTCCCTGGGGAAATCAGCAGTCGTGGTTGGTCAGTGTCAGGGATTTGCAGTGGCCAGCATTTTTTTGGTGAGAATTAAACATTATTTTAACGCTTTGCCTTCTCTTGTTGTTTGCTGTTGTTTAAACATTGATACAAGTAATTTGCTGTTGCTATTGGGCCGTTTTTAAAAATGATTAGTTCTCCGAAAAAAAACGTTTATCCAACAAAGGAATATTGTTTTGGTCGCCAAACTACAGGAAGGATATCAATTAAAGTGAAAGAGTGCAGAGAAGATTTACTGGCATGTTGCAGGGAAAAATTCAACAGGTTGGAGCGTAGGAAAATGAGGGGGACATTTGATAGTAACAAAATTATGAGTGGTATAGACAGTAAATGCAAGTAGGCACTTTCCACTTAGGAAATAAATAAATACAAGAGGACACATGCACTTAGGGTAAAAGGTTTAGTGACCATTTCGGATCATCAGAGTTGTACTATACTGTGTGCCGGGGATGGAAGAAATTGATGTTCAGAGTCACAAGTAGAGGACTGATTAAAGGACTAATCAGGCAAGCTGTTTTGTCTTAGATTGTATGAAGTATGAATGCTATTCGAGCTACACTCATTAAGGGAAGTGGAGAGCTATTTTTCTTTGTAGATCATGGAAAGGATCAGGTTGATCATCTATTATAGGATACCCAAAAGTGTTTGAGTATCCACAATACTTCGGTAGTTGATTTGAGTTTCTAGTCAAGGTTTCTAGTTGAGGGACTCAATAATTAAAATGTTATTCTAAGTTGTATGAATACTTTTTGTTGGAATTGGTGTTGTCACTCAACAAACCTTATCTAAAAATTGTTTGGGACTCACCTCACAATGTCAAGGGCAGAGTCATTTGCTGAGAAATAGAAAATGAAATTGAATATTGCACAACAAGCTTCAATCCTGAGATCGAAGAAAATCATTGAAGCAGCTGAAAATGTTAATCATTTTTGCTGGCCTAAGGATCTTGAATAGTTGTGTGCTTGGGACTGACGTGCAACAACCATAATTCGACTTATTTTTAATTTTAATTGAGACATATAGCACATTAACAAGGCCTTTCAGCTCATGAGCTCATGCCGCCCAAGTACACCAATTGTTGGATACATTTTGAATGGTGGGAGCACCCGGAGAAAACCCACGCAGACACAGGGAGAGTGCACAAACTCCTTACAGACAGCGTGAGACTCGAACCCCAGTCCTGATTGAGCTTAATCTCGGATATCTGTGACCTCAAGTTTACCAAAAGCCCTTGATTAAATTCTGCTTCGATATCTAAAACACTATTTAAGCTCTTCTCTGCAACTGAGCTCTTGGAACCATGTGACGAATTCTGATAAAATTCCAAACTGAGCAATGGTGGTCAATCATCAACAAACAAACTAAACATTCCTCGATTCAAAATAAAGGTTCCTTATTCAGTAATTCTGCAATTATCAAGTCATCCAACAATGAGGAACTTGACCAGGAAGAAATTTTGTTTTAGGGTAGTTTCAAAGGATTGAACTTCCCAGCTGTTATCTATTTACTTATCATAGCCAAATACCACCAATCCTAGTAACGTCCTGTGTTATGGCAAGCTTGCATCTCCCAAATTCCTGTATTTTGCAAGTTACCCTGGACATGCCAATTTTTTGCTAAGTTTGTTTCTGCTAATCATATCTGAAGGGTTAAAGACCAAAAAACTTATAGATCAACTTTCGTCAGCCCAGCCAAAATCAAAATTAATTACCAGATAACTATTTCCCACCAGGAATTCGTTCAACTCGTAGCTAGTCATTGTTAAACAAAGTTCCAGGTAGTTATACAGCAATTTGAAATATTTTATTCCTCATCTCTCTCTCTCTCCATAGGATTTCATAGTTATTTTGTATCGTCAACCATATCCTACTTTTGATATTCTTAGAATCCCAATCAACCCAAATTTTAGTAATATACGCACATCCTCCCTGGTTGTTGATGGCAGAAGACCTCTTAACATAATTGTTTTATTCTCCCTCTCTTCAGAACCATCATTTCTATAATCGTGGTCTTTGTAGTCACCATCGCAGTATTGGTTTCCCTCAGGTCTTTCATATCTGCCATCATCTTCATAATTCTGAAAGTAAAGATATTGTTAATGTTATAAAATCTTAATTCAATTTCCAGCATATTTAATGTTGAAACTTTAATGCTGTACAGATCAATTTTCTTGCATACTGGAAAGCAAGAAATGTTTCTTCCTTGCAATATTTTCAATGCATCATACTCAATCCATTATGGCCGTGGTCATGGTGCTGCCTCACAACCCAAGTAACCAAAGTTTGATCCTGACATCTGGTGCCATTTGTGCAGACTTTGTATCCTCTCAATTCGACAATGTGAGCTTCTCCAGGTGCATTTTCCTCTCACATCTCAGAGCGTGCTGGTTGGCAGTTTAATTGACTCATGGGTTAAGTGAATACAAAGAGAACCAAGGTGGCAGGGGAAGACAATGGTCATGTGAAAAAGTTTCAAGGAGTAAGTAGGGAATGGGATGAATAGGATTGTTCCAAGAGCCATCATAATGTTGATGGGTGAAGTAGACATTACAATTTGAGATGAATCAAGAGGATAAAAAGAAAGACACACCTGAATTGCAGAGATATTCTGGATTTGTTTTTAGTTAATTAAAGTCAGAACTAAATAACCATATAACCACTTACAGCACAGAACAGGCCAGTTCGGCCCTACTAGTCCATGCCGTAGCAAATCCCCACCCTCCTAGTCCCACTGACCAGCACCTGGTCCATACCCCTCTAGTCCCCTCCTATCCATGTAACGATCCAGTCTTTCCTTAAATGTAACCAATAAGTATTGATAATCAGTCTTTTCTGGTTGTTCAATTATGTGATCAGTTGACCACTAGATTAAAGCCTAAACCGTAACCTCAAGTTCCGGCATTATGTAATAAGCGAAATATGGCATTTCAGGGAGAGTTTGATTGCATTTGTCAATTTCTGTTTGGCAGATGTATGGATAGTGAAGCCATGACAGGCACAGAAAGAAGCCAATTTTGCCCTGTTATAATCACCTGGTACCAAATTTTATACAATTTGAACAAAATCAGCATAGATTGTTTAAAAAGAAATCTCCTTGAGAACTACTGGGTACTTAGCATGGTGTACTTTCATCAGTTTGATCACAAATGTAGATCAACCAAGGGTCAAGTGTAAAATTAAAGGAAAATGAATCATAGCATTTAAACCATAATGGAAGAATTGAACAAGATTAGGTCATTTGCTATTTTATCTAGATACTTTCTATTATATTTTCATGAACTACCTGTTCTTCTGCAGTAAGAATTTCAGTGCTATGTAAATTACAAACTCGCATCATTAAACCCACTCAGCAATCTTGTGGTTCAGTAATGCACCATTAAAGCAGTACATTGGTTAAGCTCCTGCAATGGTGGCGTACTAGATAAAAATCACATTGCTGCCCAAAGAGTAGCAGTACAAGAGAAAGCATCTTCCATGACAATGTCTTTCCAATCAGCCATCAGGAAAAGTGGAAAGTGTCGTTAAAACACCAAAGCAAATTCACTCACGAATAGAGTTCCAAAAATAATATTCAGTCCAGAACCTAGGCATGCTTGAGTTAAATCCCAACAATGAGGTGACAGCATGGCATATTCCACAAAGCACTGCAAAGAAGTTTAAAAAAGACCTACTATCACACTGCTTGGAAATCCAGATGGTTTGGCACCTGATTCCGTTTCAAATACTCCCTTTAAACTCAGCAGGACCCTATTCTAATGTTCCTTTTAAATTCAACAAGGGCATGTTTCCTATACTCGCTTTAAGCTGATTGGGATTGGTTTCAGGTGCTTCCTTTAACCAAGATCAAGATTGGGTTGTAAGGCAGCACCTTGAGCACAGCCATGATGGAGTAGAGTATGATGCATGGCAGATATTGCAAAGAAATATTAACCACTACTTACTACTTAATGGTTAATTGGAAATGTTAGATCCTTTATCCGGAACCCTTGGGGGACAGCGTGTTCCGAATTTCGGATTTTTCCGGATTTCAGAACAAAATCCAGCTGCCCCAGATTTAACCCCACCCAAATTGTGCTGCCGTATCCACCCCCTTCCAGTCACGCTAGCGTCTCTCTCTCCCCCCTCGCCCGAGTTGCGCTGCAACCTCTTCTCTCCCCCCTCGCCCGAGTCGCGCTGCAACCTCTTCTCTCCCCCCGCCCGAGTCGCGCTGCCCTCTCTCCCCCCCCGCCCGAGTCGCGCTGCCCTCTCTCCCCCCCCGCCCGAGACGCGCTGCCCTCTCTCCCCCCCGCCCGAGACGCGCTGCCCTCTCTCCCCCCCGCCCGAGACGCGCTGCCCTCTCTCCCCCCCCGCCCGAGACGCGCTGCCCTCTCTCCCCCCCGTCCGAGACGCGCTGCCCTCTCTCCCCCCCGCCCGAGACGCGCTGCCCTCTCTCCCCCTCGCCCGAGTTGCGCTGCAACCTCTTCTCTCCCCCCTCGCCCGAGTCGCGCTGCCCCCTCTTCTCTCCCCCTCGCCCGAGTCGCGCTGCAACCTCTTCTCTCCCCCTCGCCCGAGTCGCGCTGCAACCTCTTCTCTCCCCCCTCGCCCGAGTCGCGCTGCAACCTCTTCTCTCCCCCGAGTCGCGCTGCAACCTCTTCTCTCCCCCCCCCGCCCGAGACGCGCTGCCGTCTCTCCCCCCCCGCCCGAGACGCGCTGCCGTCTCTCCCCCCCCGCCCGAGACGCGCTGCCGTCTCTCCCCCACCCACCCAAAACATGTTGTTGTCTTTCTCTCTCCCTCCGCTGTACCACCACCAGGAAAAAAATACCAGTTTTTGCAGCTTTCTGGATTTTAGATATCTAGATAAAGGATTGTGTACCTGTACTACAATGTAACAAAATAAATGAACTTAAATATACTGGTATATTAATAGAGGTAATGTCTAATAGTTCAGAATGTCTGCTGATCGATCTGGCATCAAAATTTTGAGTTTTTAACCCTAACCAGAGCAAAGGTGATATCAACAATATAAAATAGGAAACCATCCAGTGACTGATTATGGGACCAAAAAAAGATAGATTGGGAGTTAATCTCAATATTGCTCCAAAAATTCCTCCATGAAACATCTGAACCAACCATCTTCCTCTCAGATACATTTGACAATTTCTGTGCTTAGAACATAGAAATCTACAGGACAGTACAGGCCACCTTCGCCCTAGTGTTGTGCCAATCTAATAACCTACTCTAACAGCTGCCTAGAATTTTCTGATTGCATAATCCTCCATTTTTCTCAGTTCCATGTAATAGGATCTAAAATAGTAATTCCCAAAGTGGGCACTGCCGCCCCCCCCCCGTGGGCAGTGGAAAGATCCAAGGAGGCGGTCAAACCTTCTTCTTCTTCTTCTTTGGCTTGGCTTCGCGGACGAAGATTTATGGAAGGGGTAAAAAGTCCACGTCAGCTGCAGGCTCGTTTGTGGCTGACAAGTCCGATGCGGGACAGGCAGACACGGTTGCAGGGGATCTTGTGATTATTCACTCTGCTGCAAAGTTTAATGAAGAAGCCAGTGCAGTAATTTTCTGGCCAGACTCAGGATGGCAGCAGTGAGCAAAATAAACGGCAATAAATCGTTCTCGCAAGAGCTGGTCTCGGTAGCCGCCACGTTGTATTGGTGTCACTACCTCCCTGCTCCTTTCTGCTGCCATCACTACACTCCCCCCCCACCTCTCAGCACTGCCATTAGCTGCCCCACCCTGCTCAGCACTGCCACTACCACGCCCCCTTGTAAGGGGGCGGGGATGTTTGCTCAGGATGTGGTCTTATTGCAGCTACCTCCTCCACATTTGCCAGCAGTGCATTCCATGCACCCACTACTGGGTATTTACTTCCAACACCTTAAAACTAAACCCACAATAAAATTCTAATAGCAATCTATAACAGACATAGAAAATAAACTAAACATACAAATGTCAGATAAGGACCATCCTGAATAAGAGAACAGCACTTGCATCTTACCTTGAATTCTTCCATCAACTTGATCTTCTATTGATAAGAATGGAAGGAGCATTATTACCATTCTCCACGACTAAACAAAAACCCAAAATAGGCCATGCATAAGAGAATGGGAGTGACATCAAATATTGTGATGAAGAGGCGCATACCTCAGAATGATCATAGTTCCTGTAATCTTGATGGCGGTCATTATTCCGATAATCACTGCGGCGTCGATCACGGTCATAGTCTCTGCTGTGATTTGGAGGAGCACGGTAATCAACATCTTTATAGTCATAGTCTCGTCTACCTCGGGACTCTCTATGCTCATCTCTGTTCCATTCAGAACCATAACGTCCACTCCGCTCACTTCGACTGGTTTCACTAAAATGATAAAAAATTAAAATGATAAAATTGTGCATTTTACATTATGCTAATCACCACTATCACAGAAATTAACTCAACGTCTCCCAGCACTATAAAAATGTTCTAGATCCACAGATACCAGTTTTTTGGCAACAATTTGTTCTTTAATTGCTTCAAATTCAAGCATATCAGCTATGTAATTGCATTTAAAGCTTAATAATCTTAAAGGTTGTATGAAAACTTTATATACTTTAAAGAATGCCAAGCTATCACAACAATGGGTTCACAAAAACATTAATTTCCCGATGTGTTACTTTAGCTAATGTAGAAAATTGATATTCAATGCACACATTGGTTCACAGATATAATCTAAAAGGAAGCTGCAAAACTATAACTACCAAAATTGCCAAACATGATATTTTTAATTTGGAGAATGCTCATTAAATATTGGCAAGAAAATATTAAATTCTAAAGCAACTAGAAAAGGCTAATTAAACATCAATGCAAAACTGAACAATTATACAAAATGTCAGAAAGGAAATTTTTTTGTCAAACTATTCAGTAAACAATAAGAAAATTATCAATGATACTGCCATAAATGCTAACTGAAGACCTCTTTCAAAAGATGCTTTAAGGATTACAAAATAGTATTTTAAGAGAAACTGCAGACACATTTGACAAACTTATGCTCTCTCCAAGTCAATGAACCAGTCTCAAAACAGCTCGTTTTACGACAGATCAGGTAATAAGACGATGACAGTGCAATAATGGAAGTAGGAAATAATTATTTGTTTAAACAAACATAAAATGCTGGAAATACTTGAGAACTATCCACAGTGAAAGAAATAAAGCTAATGTACCAGTTAAATGCCCATAAATCACAACATTTTGCCTGCTCTGAATAAGAGTCATGCACTTAAAATGTTAACTCTGCTTCTCTTTCCAGATGCTGCCTGACCATTGGAGTACTTCCAGAATGTTCTGCCTTTATTTCATATTTCCAGCTGTATTTTGGATATCTAAAAATTAAATTTTTACCGTTTATCATATTTATCGTAGCCCATTCTTATTGGTTATTGTGTAGTCAGTTTTTCCAAACTGTTTGGAGCAACAATCTGCAATGAAAAAGGAAAATATTCTGAATGTGAGGGGTGACATTAACAAATAGGGAAAGAAATTTGTTTTAGCTCTAACCATTTTCTTCCAAACCACTCACAATATCGTCAAGAGCTATGGTTCGTTATTTTAAAATTTCCAAACCTCCAGACACAAAATCTTAATGCCTCAACTATAAGTGTCCAGGCATGGATGAAATATGCCAAAACGGACATGCAATTTCCAATCCAAATTCCTCATCTGTAGATTAATCCAATAAAATCTTGCTGAAATTTTCAGTGGATTAATTTGATTAGAGTCCTAAACAATTTTTAAAAAATGAATAAACTAATTAATCTCCACTGGTTTTGTATTTTCTGCAGAAATTTTCTGCAGCACCTTGGACCCCCATTCGATGTATAATGGTGTCACAAAATATAAAAATCAAAATTACTGGCGAGTACAAGAATGCATAAAGCAGGCATTTTTATTCAAGAAATAATGAACTTTCAATATATTTTTTGATAAGTTTGCAACCAAGTTGGTTCATCTCTTCAAAAACAACACATTTACATTTCAGATGTTCTACACATCTATCAAGATCAGTATTCAGAGGCAACTCTTTTCTGTGATTTAAATAATAAAGATGTTTTTCACTGGATAGCAGTGTTTTAATATCTTGTTTGAAAGATGGCACTTTTGAAAGTGTCGTACTCCTTCACTATTAGGAAATCTCAAGTTTTAGCACTCAAGTAGTAACAATGAGACGAACACAACTGCTGTCTCAAATTAAGTGATTTTAGTAAGATAGCAAAATATGAAGATAAACAATCTTTAAGGCTTGATGAATAAATTACAAACTTAATAATGAGGTTTCTCATTTCAATAGAAGGAATAGGAAAGACTGTCCATGAAAGTAGTAAAATATTTGAGGCAGAGACTAAGAATGCATTTCTAGAGACATAAGAAAAAGGCAGAAAGACAATATTGGATATCTTGTTAGACATGAAAGCCTGCAGATGCTGCTTTGGAGTGCAATGCATAAAAGTGCTGGAGAAACTCAGATCATGCAGTATCTGTTAGAAACAAAGGGTAACCAATGTTTACTCGTCAATATACTGTAAATCCCCTGGTATCTGGCACCTATGGGGATTGGTAACTTCCACACAAGTGAAATTACTGGTTGTTTGAAATGGTATGCTACGTAATTGACAAGCTATCAGCGAAGTGTACCAATTTTAAACTTTCACATTTTTTAACCTATTTATTTCCACTTTTTTTTGCCAGTTGCTTGAATTCCAGATAACCTTGGTTAAACTACTGACAGTGCATGGGAAGTAGACACTAAATGTCTATTTCTGATTAAAAACATTTTAATTCTAATTTGCAGGATGAAATCAGTGAAATAAAGCAGTTTGCTATCTCTTTCTGGAAAATAAAAATTAAATCTTGAAAATATGATAGATTTGGTGATAATAGACAATCAGAAGATTAAAACAAGGCTGACACACAAGAAGCAGTGATCTGGGAATCTGGAGTAAAATCCAAATTGTTGGAGGAACAGCAAGCTGTCCAAGCCTTTGCAGAGCAAGCAATTTTTTTGTATTTTATTTACAACACAGTAAGCGGGACTTGATGAACAGTTTTGATCCTAAAAATCGACACCTCTTCTTCCCTCCCTCCTCGCCAAGTGTGGTGGAGAGGCTAGAACAATAAGGGCTTTAAAGAAACTCTTAGGCACATGAAAGAAAAATAGAGAATTAGGAGGCAACGGTCCAACTCCGAATCACGGGTCCTCTACCGGCATCACCTACGGCTCCTAGAACGCTTCCACCAGCGTTGTCTCCGCTCCATCCTCAACATTCATTGGAGCGCCTTCATCCCTAACGTCGAAGTACTCGAGACCACGCCGCTGAAGATCCAGTTGCGCTGGGTGGGTCACGTCTCCAGAATGGAGGACCATCGCCTTCCCAAGATCGTGTTATATGGCGAGCTCTCCACTGGCCACCGTGACAGAGGTGCACCAAAGAAAAGGTACAAGGACTGCCTAAAGAAATCTCTTGGTACCTGCCGCATTGACCCCCACCAGTGGGCTGATCTCGCCTCAAACCGTGCATCTTGGCGCCTCACAGTTCGGCGGGCAGCAACGTCCTTTGAAGAAGATCGCAGAGCCCACCTCACTGACAAAAGGCAAAGGAGGAAAAACCCAACCCCCAACCCCAACCCACCAATTTTCCCCTGCAACCGTGTCTGTCTGTCCCGCATCGGACTCGTCAGCCACAAACGAGCCTGCAGCTGACGTGGACATTTACCCCCTCCATAAATCTTCGTCCGCGAAGCGAAGCCAAGCCAAAGAGAGAGATAATACAACATACATAAAATTCTTTAACATTGGTCTACCACAAGGCAGACAGAGGTGCCACTTTGTCCAGCGCCCCTCACGGAAACCTGGTGTTCCTGGGCAGTCTCCTCCAAGTACTGACCAGGCCAGAGGGTTTAGGTTTTTTTGGAAGGTGCACAACTTCATGGGCCAATGGGCCCGTACCGTGGGCCAACATTCTATTTCTATTGTAAGTAGAGACAAAGGCTGCAGATGATGACATACAAATGGCATCATAAGGAAGATGGTGGGCAGATACAACATGGGTCCCAATAGGTGGAGATGAAACCAGAGAGGTGGGGTTGAGGAGAAAGAAACGAGGTGACAGGCGCTGGTCGGGGTTTGGAAAGAATGGGTGAATCAGGAAAGAGAAACAGATGTATAACAGGAGGAAAGTATTTTGCGGGGGAAGGACCGATTCTACTGACAGGTTAAAGTGGCAAGAGATCTAGATTCAACCGGTCAAATGTGTGGAGATCTGGAGGGAGGGTCGTGGAGGATTACAAACCCGTGGGGTCAAATGGGCCGGTTGCTCCGTCACGGTCCAAATATTCTCAATTTACTACTGATTTTTAAACATGAAACGTGAACAGTTATTTACTGTTTGTAACACTTGAAACAAAATGTGAATAGCAGCACTATAACATTTGCTTGGAACTTTTCCACCATGCAAAGAAAACTTAAATAGGAAAATAATATATTCCTTCGTTAAAGTAGACGTTGTATTTAACCACCGGAACCTCTTGGCTTTGAAGTAACTGGTGCGCATTTAAAGGCTGGGCCTGGCCGCTCTGCCGGAGCCTGTGACGTTCTGCCTTCGGCGGCCGATAACATCACAGCCGCCAAATTCATCTCGCAAAAACTTACATTTTTCACCAAAATACCCCCTTGGCGTCGTGCCGTCGATGTGGTATCCCAACGGCCAGGATATATCCGATATCGCCGATGAACTCTTCGTGCTTCGGCTCGACTTCCCGTCGCAGCCAACACCAACAAAATGGCGCCGGTCGTCTTTCCCCGAACCGAAGCCGCCGCGTTGTACGCCGGGAAAGAGACGATCCGCCCGTTTGGCTTCAGAAGGTGAACATCACGTGACAGGCCGGGAGCGTGGAGGTCCGCCCCGCTGGCTTCAACGCGGCTGGACGACAGTGGCACGTGTCAGGGGGAGGCTGGCTTCCACCCGGCAGAAGGATCGTGGCACGTGACAGAACGGGGCCACTTCAGAGGAAGGTGATCACGTGGCATGCTGAGCCCTGCAAGGCTTGCCCAATGGTTTCGATGTGGTTGAAGAGGGAAGTCATGTTGGGAAAGGTCTATATTTTTTCACTTTAATACAGATTTTGGGGAGGATGAGGAGCTGAAACGGGAAGTTCTTTCATAACCTCCTTCACCTTGGCTTCAGTGGAGCATTGAGTAATTGAACTCAGAGAGAAGGACTTTTCATTACCCTTCCTATACATTTGCTTCAGTGGTAAAGTTAGGGAAGGAAAATCAAAAAGAACTGAAAATACTCTGCAAACTAGGCATTTAGAGCCATAGAACATTACAGCACACAAGGGGCCCTTCTAGTCGGTGCTGATCCCTTTTCCTGCCTAGTCCCAATGACCTACACCTAATCCCTCGCCCTCCATACCTCTCCCATCCATGTATCTTTCCACATCCTACTTAAATGTTAAAATTGAGCCTGCATTAACTACTTCAGTTTGCAGCCTGTTTCACACTCCCCTACTCTCTGGGAAGAAGTTCCCCCCCTAATGTTCCCTCTAAATCTTTCCCATTTCACCCCAACACATGTCCTCTGGTTTGTATGTTTTCCCTCCTCCGTGGAAAAAGCTTACTTCCATTAACCCTATACCCTTCATAATTTTAACTACCTCTATCAAATCTCCCCTCATTCTTCTGCACTCCAAGGTGTGAGAAACAGAAGTACCTTCACAGAAATTGCTCAAGACAAAAATTGAGAACAAAGAACATTTATTATACAACAATGCAAAATTGGGTGCTTCCCCTTACCCTGGGAATACACACAGATACTGGGGCTGACCCAACTTTTATACATTTCATTTCAGTACAGAGATACCTTCCCCCCCAACATTCTTCTGCCTCCTGGATTGGTTTAGCATTAGGTAATTCTGCCCACGTGGATTCTAACTTCTTATCAGTTTATGTGCCTTCCTGCAAACTTGTTAGCCAGAGAAGTATCATGTCTTTGTTCTTCACTCATTAATCAATCCCTAAGACTTGCTAAAGCTATCTACTTGTTATCCTGTTTTGCAGATCCTTAGATTATTACACTTTTACAACCCTTCCTCTCATTCCAGCATCCCTTCACCCTGATTTAACCCATAATACTTCATCTCTAATGAGCACTTGCTTGACTCCTCACATTCCGGTATCCCTTCACCTTAAGTTAACCCATAATACTTTATTCTTAATTGGCACTTGCTTCCAGTATCTCTGGACTCCTAACATTCCAGTATCCCTCACAAAGGTATATTTGATGTTCAAGGGTTGGGATTATCCTGGGAGTTATATAGTCAGGATAATGTGAACTATTTTGTACTCTGAAAGAATACACCCTTTTCACTAGTGCACCACTGTGTGGTGTGTGTGTATATATAATATATATATATATATATATATATATATGCGTTCTACGGCTCCTAGAACGCTTCCACCAGCGTTGTCTCCGCTCCATCCTCAACATCCATTGGAGCGCTTACATCCCTAACGTCGAAGTACTCGAGATGGCAGAGGTCGACAGCATCGAGTCCACGCTGCTGAAGATCCAGCTGCGCTGGATGGGTCACGTCTCCAGAATGGAGGACCATCGCCTTCCCAAGATCGTGTTATATGGCGAGTTCTCCACTGGCCACCGTGACAGAGGTGCACCAAAGAAAAGGTACAAGGACTGCCTAAAGAAATCTCTTGGTGCCTGCCACATTGACCACCGCCAGTGGGCTGATAACGCCTCAAACCGTGCATCTTGGCACCTCACAGTTTGGCGGGCAGCAACCTCCTTTGAAGAAGACCGCAGAGCCCACCTCACTGACAAAAGGCAAAGGAGGAAAAACCCAACACCCAACCCCAACCAACCAATTTTCCCCTGCAACCACTGCAATCGTGTCTGCCTGTCCCGCATCGGACTGGTCAGCCACAAACGAGCCTGCAGCTGACGTGGACTTTTTACCCCCTCCATAAATCTTCGTCCGCGAAGCCAAGCCAAAGAAATATATATATATATATATATGTGTGTGAACAGTTTTTCTTAGATGGTGGAAGGCATGAGTAAGTAAAGTATTTTCTGTTAATTAAATACCGCATCTCTAAGTTACTTAAGAAGCCTTCAAGTAACTCAAGAGATATATCAAGGTGCCAGTTGTTTAAGAGAATAAGAATAAAGCCATGCAATTGATTGTAAGTCACTGAAATATAAAGGAGAAGAAGTGAGAAAAAAATACTGAAAAAAAATGTCTGTTGCAACAGCAGTTCACCCAGTGATGGACTGGGAGGCTGAAGACATTGTTGAATGGTTTAACAAGTTTCAGCAGAAGTCCAATTTAGCATTCAAAAGCTATTTTAAAAATACAACAGCAGTCAGTTATATATGGATGGGGGAGTGAGACCTTGATTTATTTAATAGCTGGGAGCTTACAGAGGTGGAGAAAAATGATCCAGAGCAAAATTTGCTTCTCACCTTGAACCCAGGTCTCTTCTTTTCTTCTTTGGCTTGGCTTCGCGGACGAAGATTTATGGAGGGGGTAAAAAGTCCACGTCAGCTGCAGGCTCGTTTGTGGCTGACCAGTCCGATGCGGGACAGGCAGACACGATTGCAGCGGTTGCAAGGGAAAATTGGTTGGTTGGGGTTGGGTGTTGGGTTTTTCCTCCTTTGCCTTTTGTCAGTGAGGTGGGCTCTGCGGTCTTCTTCAAAGGAGGCTGCTGCCCGCCAAACTGTGAGGCGCCAAGATGCACGGTTTGAGGCGTTATCAGCCCACTGGCGGTGGTCAATGTGGCAGGCACCAAGAGATTTCTTTAGGCAGTCCTTGTACCTTTTCTTTGGTGCACCTCTGTCACGGTGGCCAGTGGAGAGCTCGCCATATAATACGATCTTGGGAAGGCGATGGTCCTCCATTCTGGAGACGTGACCCATCCAGCGCAGCTGGATCTTCAGCAGCGTGGACTCGATGCTGTCGACCTCTGCCATCTCGAGTACCTCGACGTTAGGGGTGTGAGCGCTCCAATGGATGTTGAGGATGGAGCGGAGACAACGCTGGTGGAAGCGTTCTAGGAGCCGTAGGTGGTGCCGGTAGAGGACCCATGATTCGGAGCCGAACAGGAGTGTGGGTATGACAACGGCTCTGTATACGCTTATCTTTGTGAGGTTTTTCAGTTGGTTGTTTTTCCAGACTCTTTTGTGTAGTCTTCCAAAGGCGCTATTTGCCTTGGCGAGTCTGTTGTCTATCTCATTGTCGATCCTTGCATCTGATGAAATGGTGCAGCCGAGATAGGTAAACTGGTTGACCGTTTTGAGTTTTGTGTGCCCGATGGAGATGTGGGGGGGCTGGTAGTCATGGTGGGGAGCTGGCTGATGGAGGACCTCAGTTTTCTTCAGGCTGACTTCCAGGCCAAACATTTTGGCAGTTTCCGCAAAGCAGGACGTCAAGCGCTGAAGAGCTGGCTCTGAATGGGCAACTAAAGCGGCATCATCTGCAAAGAGTAGTTCACGGACAAGTTTCTCTTGTGTCTTGGTGTGAGCTTGCAGGCGCCTCAGATTGAAGAGACTGCCATCCGTGCGGTACCGGATGTAAACAGCGTCTTCATTGTTGGGGTCTTTCATGGCTTGGTTCAGCATCATGCTGAAGAAGATTGAAAAGAGGGTTGGTGCGAGAACACAGCCTTGCTTCACGCCATTGTTAATGGAGAAGGGTTCAGAGAGCTCATTGCTGTATCTGACCCGACCTTGTTGGTTTTCGTGCAGTTGGATAATCATGTTGAGGAACTTTGGGGGACATCCGATGCGCTCTAGTATTTGCCAAAGCCCTTTCCTGCTCACGGTGTCGAAGGCTTTGGTGAGGTCAACAAAGGTGATGTAGAGGTGATGGGTGTAAAGGGTGGGGCCAGTACTGCGCGCACTGCACTCCACCTAAAAGCTCCTTTGCGCAGGCCCGAGGACAGGTCCACGTCCTCCCCCTCCACGTCCTCCCCCTCCACGTCCTCCCCCTCCACGTCCTCCCCCTCCACGTCCTCCCCCTCAAAAGATGCTCACAAACTCAAGCTAGCATGCTGGAACATCAGAACCATGCTAGACAAGACTGACAGCCACCGACCTGAACGTCGGTCTGCCCTCATTGCACATGAACTCCTCAGACTTGACATCGACATAGCCGCTCTCAGTGAAGTCCGCCTGGCAGATGTAGGCAGCCTCCAAGAACGCGGCGCGGGCTACACACTCTACTGGTCTGGCAAGCCTTCGGATGAACGACGCCTATCTGGTGTAGGCTTCATGGTCAAGAGCTTCATTGCCTCCAAACTCGAAAACCTTCCGACAGGCCTCTCGGACCGAATCATGTCCATGCGACTCCCACTTCAAAACAAGCGTCACATCACCCTCATCAGTGTCTATGCTCCAACCCTCCAGGCGGAACCAGCAGAAAAGAACAAGTTCTACACCGACCTGCGCAACCTCATCCAACGTACCCCTACAGCCGACAAGGTTGTCATCCTGGGCGACTTCAACGCTCGTGTCGGCAAAGACTCAGAAACCTGGCCAGGAATCCTGGGCAAGCATGGCGTCGGCAAGTGCAACGACAATGGGCGCCTCCTGTTGGAGCTCTGCGCAGAACAGCGGCTTGTCATTACAAACACCCTTTTTCAGCAGAGGGACAGCCTTAAGACCACCTGGATGCATCCCCGATCCAAACACTGGCACCTCCTGGACTACATCCTGGTGCGAGAAAGTGACAAACAAGATGTGCTCCACACCAGGGTCATGCCTAGCGCGGAATGCCACACTGACCACCGGCTGGTTCGCTGCAAGCTCAACCTTCACTTCAAGCCAAAGCCCAGGAACAATAAAGCCCCCAGAAAGAGGTTCAATGTTGGAAAACTGCAGTCAGACGAAGCGAGAGGAAACTTCCAGGCAAACCTCAAAGCAAAGCTCGACGTTGCAACCCGCCTCACGGACCCGTCCCCTGAAACCCTCTGGGATCAGTTGAAGGCTACCATACTGCAATCCACTGAAGAGGTACTGGGCTTCTCCTCCAGGAAAAACAAGGACTGGTTTGACGAAAACAGCCAGGAAATCCAGGAGCTGCTGGCAAAGAAGCGAGCTGCCCACCAGGCTCACCTTACAAAGCTGTCCTGTCCAGAGAAGAAACAAGTCTTCCGTCGCGCATGCAGCCATCTTCAGCGCAAACTCCGGGAGATCCAAAATGAGTGGTGGACTAGCCTCGCCAAACGAACACAGCTCAGCGCGGACATTGGCGACTTCAGGGGTTTCTACGAGGCTCTAAAGGCTGTGTACGGCCCCTCACCCCAAGTCCAAAGCCCGCTGCGCAGCTCAGACGGCAAAGTCCTCCTCAGCGACAAGATCTCCATCCTCAACCGATGGTCAGAACACTTCCAATCTCTTTTCAGTACCAACCGCTCAGTCCAAGATTCCGCCCTGCTCCAGCTCCCTCAACAGCCCCTAAGGCTAGAGCTGGATGAGGTTCCCACCCTGGATGAGACATATAAGGCAATCGAACAACTGAAAAGTGGCAAAGCAGCAGGTATGGATGGAATCCCCCCAGAAGTCTGGAAGGCTGGCGGCAAAACTCTGCATGCCAAACTGCATGAGTTTTTCAAGCTTTGTTGGGACCAAGGTAAACTGCCTCAGGATCTTCGTGATGCCACCATCATCACCCTGTACAAAAACAAAGGCGAGAAATCAGACTGCTCAAACTACAGGGGAATCACGTTGCTCTCCATTGCAGGCAAAATCTTCGCTAGGATTCTACTAAATAGAATAATACCTAGTGTCGCCGAGAATATTCTCCCAGAATCACAGTGCGGCTTTCGCGCAAACAGAGGAACCACTGACATGGTCTTTGCCCTCAGACAGCTCCAAGAAAAGTGCAGAGAACAAAACAAAGGACTCTACATCACCTTTGTTGACCTCAAAGAACCCAGGTCTAATCATAGAATTAAACGCTATGAATTTCAAGGCTTAATGCAAGAGGATAATGAATTGTTGATAACTTCCTCACTCGACTAAATGATGTTGCTGCAAAATGCAGATTTAAGGATATAGAGGAAAGATTAGTTGATCAACTAATAGGGGAGTGCCCATCCCAAAGTGCAAAAGACTCTTAAAGGGTCTTCAATCGCTTGAAGCTGGCTGATGCTATGGACAGAGCGAGAGCCTTGAAAGCCATGAGGACGTAATTGAAATCCTTATCTATGCAGACCCACCCACAGAAAAGAGAAGGAAAGGTTGATGCTATAAAGAACACAATCAGAAAAGTGTAGATCCCCCAAAACCTGCAGGAGGTGTGACAGACAACACTCTTTCGATGATCGAATCAAATGCCCTGCATACAGTTCTGAATGTAGAGCCTGTGGTAAAGCATGTGCAAGTCTGGTATGAAGAAAATAGTAATACCAGTGAAAAAAGAAGACAAGAAGAGAATCCCCATATAAAAGGAAACAACAATGAAGATTTCAACACCCAGATACCGGACATAGAATCTATACACCTTCGCGAGATGTCGGGTGAGATGAAAGAAGGAAAAGAGTTGCAAACGAGGATCCAAATACAGAGGACAATCCAGAACAAGCCTACAATATTTAATCTAAAGGCGAAGCTGGATTCTGGATCACAAAGCAACATCTTTCCACTCATACTCTACCACCAGATGTTCCCAGAGAACACCAAATATCACATTAACGTCCTATGGTGGACTCGTGATCAAGCAGCTAGGAAGAGCTAAGATCAATGGCTATCATAAAGGAAAGAACATCCTCTGTACATTTGATATGGTAGGTGCAGACAGACCTAAGTCTAGATAGCAGTCAGGAGTTGCAGTTGAGCTCTATCAATTATGAGATCCAGTCAAAGAAGATATCCAAAAGGACCAACAGAAACACGCAACAAAAAGGAAATGATTTCCACAGAAGTACCTCCCAGGGCATGGCACACAGTGGGAGCAGACTTGTTCACCGAGAATCAAGAGTGGTATTTAATAGTAGTGTTACAGAAAATAGATGTGTTTTTGGGAGTTAAAGTGGGGCAGGTTTGTTAGTGAAAGTCACATACAAACTATTTAAAACAGTTCTTATTTAAAATACTGGAGCTCTGCTCATGTTAGACATGTTGGGGCCAACAGTCTTTGCAAAAGCTTTGCAAAAGCCCAAGAGACCACTAATAGATTGTTGTTTACAAAAAGGCAACAGATGAAAGAGTTTGTCGGAGCCGCAGATTGTCTGTAGGAGAACATGCTGTTGTAAGAGTCATGTGGTTTTGCAAACAGAGAGAGTAAAACAGACTTTCTCTCTGAGAGAGAGAGACACACACACACACAGATCAGTTCTACAGTTTTACAGTCAGCAGCAACTGGGACTGGAACAGGACAAGCTGTCAAGCTTGTGGAAAACCCTGTTTGGAAGACTGGTTGTAAGTGCTTGGTTCAGCCTGGTCAAAGCCCTTGTGGTTCATGCAAGAAGAGAGGACTGGCTGTCTAATGTTTCACTTGAAATTAGAGACAAAAGAAGGAACTCTGTGGTGACCTGAAAGAAAGAGGTTATCATCTGGAGAACCCTGAGGGGGAAAGTTTCTTCAGCAAGACATTGAAGTGGCTGATTTAAAGAAGGAATCAGTTTTGGGTGTCAACGTACCACGAATCTCTCTGAAAACTAACAAGAACTTTCCTGAGCAGTAACCATTTGCCTTTCAAGCACCAAAGCCTGGTGAACTTCATAAATGTTAAATTATTTGCACATTATAAGAATTGCCTGCAACCAGTGAACTTGGAGGAATGAGAAGTGAGATTGGACTGTGAATCAAAGCACTTTTCTGAACTTACACACACATTACAAACACGTGCTCTTAGAATTAGAAGGGGGTTAAATTAGGTTATTTAAGTCAGTAGTGATAAGTTAAAGAGTAATTCTGTTTTCATGTTTAAAGGTAATTAAAAACTTTTGTTTAAATAACATTTGTCTTGGTGAATATCTATTGCTGCTGGGTTTTGGGGTTTGTAACAGTACCCTGTTTGTAACAGTACCCTGTTACTACTCTAAGTTTCTATTTGTCAAAAGATGAAGACCTGAGAGCATCAACTATCACCTCAGAAATGAACAAGAAAAACCTGAGGAAGTAATATGTGACAATGGAACACAGTTCATGCCACAAGAATTCAGAAAGCTGGCTGCAGAGTATGGATTTGTTATCACTACATCATCCCCATATTACCCCAAAGGTCATGGGTTCATTAAAAGACAAGTGCAAACTGTGAAACGCACTCTAGTTAAGTCCCACGAAACAAAAGAAGACCCACACTTATCTCTTCTATCATTACGAGCAATACCTTTAAGAGCTGACATGAAGTCCCCGGCAGAACTTCTAAATGGCAGGAGATATAAAACAACTCTGCCAAGCAAAATACACCCTCCAGAAGACCAGGAGGAAACCAGAAGAAGACTGACTGACACGCAAGAACAAGAATGCCAGCATTATAACAAACATGTACAAACATTGTCAGAACTCTTCAGAGGGCAGCATGTGCATATTCAAGAGCTGATATTGAAAATGTGGACCCCAGCAAAGGTCATCAGAGAAGCTGAGACACCAAGATCGTACATTGTCAAGACAGACTCTGGCAATCAACCGAGGAGGAACAGAATTCACGTCTGGCCGACACAAGATGTGATGAAACAGAAAGCTTTAATACCAGCAAAGCCTGCAACACCAATAGCAAGTGAAGAGACCAAAACCACTAATACTGAAACATCAACACAGCAGTTGTCAGGTGAAGCACAACAAGCTACATCACCTACACATTCCAGCAACATAGCACATTGGTAAAGCAACATACTGCCACCAGTGCAATATCGATGATAACTATTTAAAAATAGTTTTGTAAATAAATTAGAGTACAAGTTCAGTTACTTAAGTTGCACTGGCAAGAAAGTGATAAAGAACACTAAATTTTTCTTTATCTTGAGAAGGAGGTATGTTATATAGTCAGAATAATGTGAACTATTTTGTAACCGGGCAAGAATACACCCTTCTCACTGTAGTAACTAATGCACCACTGTGTGGCAGCGTATGTATATGTGTGTATGTGAACAATTTTTCCTTAGATGGTGGAAGGCATGAGTAAGTAAAGTCTTTTCTGTTACTTAAATCTTGCATATCTAAGCCTCCCAATTAACTCGAGACATAACACTAGGGATAAATTGAGAGGTCATCTGGTTAAGAGGTTAGTACAGACAGCAAGAGAAAAAAATGAATGAAAGCCTTGGAATGGGGGCAGTTCTTATGTCACTTAAGAATTGCAAAATATGAGACTAGGCATGCCAGCAGATTAGATCATAGAGTATATTGCATTTGGAACTCTGGATATGATCTTTCTGCTGAAGAATCAAAACACAGATTAGGTACTATTTGCCAGCCACTTTATTTTTCTATCTCTCATCTCCAACCTATCTACCTGTGATGTGTAATTGGTTTGTGGATAATCAAATAGTATGAGAAGGAAAACAAAGATGGGAGTAATCCATAGGCCATGAAGATGTAGCCTTTTGATGATGATGGCAAAGCACAAGTGTGAAAATATCAAAGAGAAACCAAACTGTATAAGGTACTGGTGAGACCTCACCTGGAGTACTGTGTCCAGTTCTGGTCTCCATATTTGAGGAAGGATATACTGGCTTTGGAGATGGTCCAGAGGAGGTTTACTAGGTTGATCCCTGGGATGAAGGGGTTGACTTATGATGAAAGATTAAATCGTCTAAGATTGTATTCGCTCAAGTTCAGAAGAATGAGAGGAGATCTTATAGAAACATATAGGATTATGAAGGGTATGGATAGGATAGATGTAGGAAGGTTTTTTGAGCTGGCCGGGGAAACTAAAACAAGAGGACACAGTCTCAAGATTCGGGGAAGTAGATTTAGGACAGAGATGAGGAAAAATATTTTTTCCCAGAAAGTAGTGAATGTTTGGAATTCTCTAACCAGGGAAGTGGTTGAGGCTGCCTCATTAAACATATTTAAAATTCAGTTAGATAAATTTTTACATGATAGAGGAATTAGGGGATATGGGGAGAAGGCAGGTAGGTGGAGTTAGGTCATAAATTAGATCAGCCATGACCGTATTGAATGGCGGAGCAGGCTCATGGGCCATTTTTGGCCTACTCCTGTTCCTACTTCCTATGTTCCTATGTTTTTTACCCCGATATTTCTCCATACTCCAATTTCTTACGTAATTCTTTTATTGATATCTCTGGTTCTGTTAGGTATACTCTGATGTCATCTGCAAATAAGCTGATTTTATACACCTTCTCCTTTATTTTTATCCCTTTTATTTTATTTTCTATTCTTATCAGTTCTGCCAAAGGTTCTATTGCTAATGCGAACAATGAGGGGAATAATGGACATCCCTGTCTAGTTGACCTACTTAATTTAAATTGGTTCGATACATATCCATTTACTGCTACCTTCACCAATGGTCCATTATACAATGCTTTAATCCAATTTATATATTTTTCTGGTAGATTGAACTTCTGTAATACTTTAAATAAGTAGTTCCACTCTACTCTGTCAAAGGCTTTTTCTGTGTCTAAAGCAACAGCCACTGTTGGCTTCTTATTTCCTTGAACTGCATGAATTAGATTAATAAGTTTACAGACATTATCCGCTGTTTGTCTTTTCTTAATAAATCCAGTTTGATCTTGTTTTACTATTTTTGGTACACAATCGGCCAATCTGTATGCTAATAATTTTGCTATTATCTTATAATCTGAATTAGGTTGAGATATTGGTCTATATGATGCTGATGTTAATGGATCCTTCCAAGTCTTTGGTATTACTGTAATTATTGCTGTCTTACATAAATCTGGCAAGTTTTGTGTTTCTTCTATCTGGTTCATTACTTCCAGGAAAGGAGGAATTAATAACTCTTTAAATGTTTTATAAAATTCTATTGGAATCCATCCTCTCCTGATGTTTTATTGTTCGGCAGCTTTTTTAATATATCCTGTATTTCCATTATTTCAAATGGTTTTATTATTTTGTTTTGTTCCTCTTCTTGCAATTTTGGCAGTTCAATTTTAGCTAAAAATTCCTCTGTTTTATCATCTTTCCCCTCATTCTCAGTTTGATACAATTGTTCATAAAATTCCTTAAAGTTTTCATTGATCTCTGTTGGGTTATATATAATTTGGTTGTCCTTTTTCCTTGATGCCAATACAGTTCTTTTAGCTTGTTCTGTTTTAAGTTGCCAGGTGAATATTTTATGTGTTGTTTCTCCCAGTTCGTAATACTTTTGCTTGTTTTCAATATGTTTTTCTCCACCTTGTACGTTTATAATGTTTTGTATTTTATTTTTTTGTCTGCCATCTCTCTCCTTTTCGTTATATCATCCCTTTTTACTAGTTCCTTTTCTGTACTTACTATCTCCCTTTCCAACTGCCCTATTTCCCGATTGTAATCCTTTTACATCTTAGCTAAATAGCTTATTATTTGTCCCCTAATGAGGCTTTCATTGCATCCCATAATATAAATTTGTCTTTCACTGATTCTGTGTTTATTTCAAAATATGTTTTAATTTGGCATTCAATAAACTCTCTAAATTCCTGCTTTTTAAGTAGCATGGAGTTTAACCTCCATCTATATGTTCTTGGTGGAATGTCCTCCAGTTCTATTGCCAATAATCTAATAATAATCTAGCTTTATACTCAGTTTTCCTAACTCTCCCTTGAATATAGGCCGACAACATAAACATATAAATCCTTGAGTATGTTTTGTGCCTACTTGAATAATATGAATATTCCTTCTCTCTTGGGTGTTGCCTCCTCTATATATCCATATGTTTCATTTCCTGCTTTGATTTAACCATAAATTTGGCCACTTTATTCTTTTTGCTTGTCTTTTGTCCAGTTTTATTCAACATTGGATCCAAATTAAGGTTAAAATCCCCTCCTATCAATATATTTCCTTGTGTGTCTGCAATCTTCAAAAAAATTTCCTGCATAAACTTTTGATCCTCCTTGTTAGGCGCATATATTTTGAGCAAATTACAAAATTCTGAGTATATCTGACACTTTATCAATACATACCTCCCTGCTGGATCTATTATTTCCTGCTCTATTTTGATTGGTACATTTTTGTCAACTAATATGGCTACACCTCTGGCTTTTGAATTATAGGATGCTGCCGTTATGTGTCCTACCCAGTCTCTCTTTAATTTGTTATGTTCCACTTCAGTTAGATGCGTTTTCTGCGCTAATGTTATATCTATTTTTTCCTTCTTCAATAAATTTAGTAGCCTCTTCCTTTTAATTTGGTGATGTATTCCATTAATGTTTATAGTCATATAGTTCAATGTGGCCATCTTATATCTTGCTTACACCTCTTTTCCACCTTGCCACCTCCAACCCCCTTTTTCCCATTTTCATCTTTTTGTTTTCCCTTATTAAACTCAATGTACTACAACACATTTAAAACATAAAATACTCCAACAGTTCCCATACCCAATAATACCATAACCCCAAATGCTCCCCCCCTTCTCTGAGTTGCCACTTATCCCTTGCCAGGCAACCACAACTCCCCTTTGCTTTGGATTGCAATCTTGCTCGCAAGCGTCAACTGATTTTCCAGCCCTCCCCAGGTTATACTCATATAACAAAGCTCTCTTTTTTCCCCCCCTTCCTTCCTTCCCTTCTCTTTTCCCTCTTTAGTTCTTTACAAATGCAATTTTTTTACATCTTTATATTTACTTTATTGCCTTTCTTCATTCTTGTTACATCTCTTTATCTCTTCTTCTGTCCTGCAAACGTTCTACGAATTCTTGTGCTTCCTCTGGATCCAAGAACAGTCTGTTTTGCTCCCTGGGTATAAATATTTTAAGCACGGCTGGATGTCTTAACATGAATTTATAACCTTTTTCCATGAAATCGTTTTTGCTGTATTAAACTTCTTCCTCCTCTTTAAGAGTTCAAAATTAATGTCTGGGTAAAAAAAATATTTTTTGACCCTTGTATTCCAGTGGCTTATTATCTTCTCAAACTTTATTCCTTGCCCGCTCCAGTATATTTTCTCTTGTTGTACATCTCAAAAATTTTATCAAGATGGATCTTGGTTTTTGATGTGTCTGTGGTTTCAGAGCTAGTGTTCTGTGTGCCCTTTCTATTTCCATTTCTTCCTGCATTTCTGTCATTCCCAGGACCTTCAGGATTCATTCTTTTATAAATTCCTTCATGGCTGTGCCTTCTTCACTCTCCTTCAGGCCCACTATTTTTATGTTGTTTCGCCTACTATAATTTTCCAACATATCAATTTTCTGTGATAACAACTCTTGTGTCTCTTTAATTTTTTTGTCACTTTCTTCCAATTTTTCTACATTTCTACAGCCGTTTTCCACTCTTCCACATTCTCTACTCCTTTCCCTATTTCTGTAATGACTAGCTCTAAACTGCATTTTATCTTCTGCTCTTTTCATTTTCCTTTTAATTGTACTAAATTCTAATGACAACCATTCTTTTAATGCTCTCATTTGTTCTTCAAAAAATGCTTTATCTATATTCTGTCCATCAGTTTTACCTTCTATTTCTCTGTGCAGATCTTGGTCTTCTTATTCCTCTTCTTCTATGTCTGTATCTGTGTTTGTGTCTTGTTTTCTTCTTTGTATCTGTGTCTTTTCTGTTTTTCCTGTTAAGCTGCTTGTAGCTCTTTGTCGGGCCTCCTCTTCCTGGGCCTCTTGCTGTTGGTCTTCCCCTCCTGGGCTGCTCGTCTGTCGGGCCTCCTGTCGTTGATCATCTTGTTGGTCACCCCTCCATCTTTCTCCCTCATCTATTTCCTCGCTCCCTCCTTTGCTGCCTTTCTCATCCTCCAGCTGAGTGCCCTGGTGTCGGGCGTCTCTCAGCTGTTTGTACTGTGGCTGCCCGGTCCTCTGCTGAGCCCCCCTCCCATCGGAGACCTCTTTTTCCTTTGATTGCACAGTTGTGCACTTTTGCTTGGCTCCGAGAGCCATTTTTGAAGTCCACCGATTGTGAGGACACGACTCCGCAGGGCAGGTACTAACCTCGGGGATTGGGCGCACCTCTCCACCACAGCTCCCTGTTCCTTCATGCAGGCAAGGCCTTCTTCTTTCTTCTCCGGCAACTTTTCAACTCTTTTTCAGTTGTTTTTACTTTCTCCTCCTTGGTTGCCATCTTCTTTCTCTTCTCTGTAACTTTATTTTCTATTTCTTTAATTTTGTTTTTGTTGTACTTTGTCTTTTCCTCACTTTTTTCCTATTTTTCTGGAGAGGGCTGGTTTTCCCGACCGTCCATTACTCCATCACGTGACTCCGAAGAAAGCTCACTTTGAGGTGTCTGAGGAGATTTGGTATGTTACCGAATACTCTCGTAAATGTTTACAAGTGTACAGTGGAGAGCATTCTGGCTGGGTCCATCACTGTCTGGTGTGGAGGTGCCAATGCTCAAGACAGGAAAAAACTCAGCCTGCGACATCATGAGCACCTTACTTCACCCCATCGAGTACATTCACATGAGATGGTGTCTTAAGAAATCAGCCTCTATCTTCAAGGACCACCCACCACAACCCAGGCCATGCCCTCTTCACTTTGCTACCATCGGGAAAAGGTATAGGAGCCTGAAGATGAGCACTCAGTGGTACAAGGACAGCTTCTTCCCACTGCCATCAGATCCCTGAATGAACAATGAACCAAAGTCACTGCCTTACTTTGACTTCTTCTTGTGCTTTTAAAATTTATTTTGTAAGGTAGCTTATATAAATGTTGATTTTTTTTGATATGTTCATTTCAATAAATTCTGATTCTGAAACAGTATTTAAGATACTCTTAGGTAGGGACATGGATGAAAGTAAAATAGAGGGTTACGAGGTTGGAAGGATTTAGTATATTTTTTGGTAGAAATATATAGGTCACCACAATATCGATGGCCGAATGGCCTGCTCTGTACTCTGATGTTCTATGGTGTCTGGCATTTGACAAATGCCAGTTGAATGCAAATGGGGCCTAGAGATTGGCATGGGAGAAGTTTGCTTCTCTTTCTAGTAAATTTGGAGGATTTTTCAGACAGTCCTGGTAATACCATTTTGACACTGTGTCCAGAGTCCAAATTTCAGAAGCATTCAGGGTGAAAGATTCAAAGCTGCCTGGTACATCATGAGATTTGCCCTGGGGTTGAGCTCTTGATCTTCCTTCATTTTTCTCCTCAGATGACCAAAGGCTGTGTTGGTGATAACGTCATTTGGAATGGGCGGGGTTTTAAAAAGCTGCGTGTGACTGTTTGAGCAAACGACTTTTACTGAACTTCGACTCAACTACATCTGATCATTTTCTCATTCTTTTTTCACAATGCGACATAGTTGCTACATTGGTGACCCCGACAGACCCAAACAGATTTTGGACCCAACATGGACAACACAGCGGTTTAGCTCAAACTGCCTTTCTTTTGAACTACTCAACCTGAAGTTTGGTTCGGGCAGACTGAGGCACAGTTCTCATTCACAAGATAGAAGTGGATGCCACTATGTACTATCATGTGGTAAGTGCCCTTGACCAGGACACTGCTGGTCGAGTAGTGGATTTCCTTTGGGACCCACTAGCTCTCGGCAAGTATCAAGTCCTAAAAGCCCTCCTTCTTTGGATTTACAGTCTCTCATGACGTGAGCGAGCTGCATGTCTCCTCCATATCAATGGCCTGGGGGCTGCACCTCTTTGGAGTTAATGAACAACATGTTGGGACTGGCAAATGGCCATTGTTGTTAGTGAGGAAGTAGGTTTGGTTGGTCTCAAAGGCAAGGACTCTGAGCATAGTTTTGATGGGGAAGTATTTTATTTACAGAAGGCAAGTGCAGAAAATAGTAGCTGATATAACACACACACACACACACACACACACACACACACACACACACACACACACACACACACACACACACACACACACACACACACACACACAACTGGTACACCCCTTGACTCAGTGCGGGCACAGCTTTATGCTACAAGAGACACTAATTAAACGCTCCCAGCCCTTTTAACAGTGCACATCTTACCAACAGTTTCTCCAACACCCTTCCACATTTCTAGGCCTAGAGTGAAGCAGGGTGGTCCCAAGATGGCAAAGAGAGAGAACAAAGAACACATGGTACTTTTATAGTGCTGGAGGTTCCAGCCCAGATCATTTACAGGAGACCAATGGCTCGGTGCCAGGAGGGTTAATCCAATTATAACAGCAATGGCCCAAGGCCAAATACAGGCTGGAGAGTCCAGTCCAGGTAATTTACATTGAACCAACAGTGAGGTGTGCACTTATGGGTGGGGCACACAACATTGATTGGCTGCTGGTATGCCCTCCAACTAGGTAGGGGGCAGTGCTGTCACATGACAGCCATAACCCTTCCCAATGCAGCCATAGCCCTCGCTTGCTCTTCAAGTATTTGCTTTTAGAGCCTATGCCAGAAGACATCTGCCTCATGTTAGCTGACGAGGATTTTGATAGCCCTTGATCAGTGGCCACCTGTACAGACATTCTCTGGTGCGTGAAACAGCAAGGTGCAAGGCCCACAGAAATTAGTGCTGCGTCACACCCAAAGGTCCAGACTCTACGAGTACCAGTGATGAGGGTGCACATTCCCCCGGACAAACATGACTCTGTGACAATGGCTATGGCGTATGGCCACCGTAACAGCCTACTCTACATCTGGGACAAACTCTCCCAGCACAAATTTCTAGTTAACACGAGTGTAGAAGTTAGTATCCTTCCTCCTTCGGGCTTTGACACCTGTACCAGGAGCGCGGGTCCAACGCTCACTGTGGTGAATAATAGCTCGAATCTTACATATGGAATACGACCATACCCATGAAATTCAGCGACATTAAGTTCACGTGGAAGTTCATTCTTGCTGCTGTGTCCTGGTCATTGCTGGATGCTGACTTCCTCAGAGCCTACTCACTGATGGTGGACTTAATAGGATGCTGGTTGGTGAACACCACAACCTTCCAGACTTTCCGCCTTGGAAAAGCCAAACTACCCGCCTGCACCTCAACGACATGGAGTACTTGAACAACGAATTTGTCAAACTTCTTGCGGAGTTTCTGGACATTGTCACTCCCCAGTTCTCCACTGCCACACACAAACATGGCGTTGCACACCACATCCTCACCAAGGACCTCCTCTGCATACCTAAGCCTAACATCTGCTGCCCAACAAGTTGCAGCTTGCAGAACAAGAGTTCCACAAAATGGAGGAACTTGGAATCATATGCAGGTCTGATAGCCCATGGGTTTCCACGCTATATATGGTGCCCAAAGCCACAGGAGGCTTGAGACCTTGCAGGGATTACAGGGGTCTTAACAACACTACCACTGTAGATCATTACCCTGTGCCCCATATACAGGTCTTTAAAGCTAATTTTCATGGGGCCAGGATGTTTTCTAAAATTGACTTGGTTCAAATGTACCACCAAATACCTGTAAACTAAGGTGTGCTCAAGACTGCCATTATAACACCATTCGACCTCTTCGAATTTTTGAGAAAGCCTTTTGGGCTCAAAATTACTACAAAAAATTCCAGCAACTGATGGATGCAATGGGATGTGGCATGGACTTCCTTTTCGTATACTTGGATGACATGCTTGTCGCCAGCCACTCCCGCAAAGAGCACCTGCAGCATCTGCGTTTACTCTGCCACTGCCGACAGGAGTTTGGGCTAACTGTGAATCCTCCTAAGTGCAAATTCAGCAGTACTCTTTTGAGTTCTTGGGAGGTCAGATTAGTAGCTGGGGTGTCATTCCATTGTCTAGCAAGGTGGAAGCTATCCTCAAATTAGTAAGGTGCGATACCATCAAAGGACTCCAGGAATTTATGAGAATGGTCAATTTCTATTGTTGCTTTCTAACCTCTGCAGCTCAAATTATGAAACCCCTCTACGACCTCATGATCAGCAATGCCAAAGGAGACGACGGTAGAATTCCAGCACACAAAAGACACCCCAGAGAAGGCAACATTCTTGGTCCATTCACAACTGGATGGATCAACTGCTTTGATGATAGACACGTCCGACATGGCAGTAGGCGGGATCTTGGAACAGTACACCAATGGACAATGGAAACCTCTTGCGTTTTTTAGTAGACACCTCTGCCCTCCGGAAAGGAAATACAGCACATTTGATAGGGAACTCCTGGCTCTGTACCTAGCAGTCAGTCACTTCCTCTATTTCTTGGAAGGCAGCTCCACCACATGACAGCCTACCACCCGCTGTTGAATGGCCTGGTGGAGCAGTTCCATAGACACATGAAGGCTGCACTGATGGCCTGCCTCCAGCGACCTGATTTGGCAAATGAGCTGCCCTGGATGCTCCTGGGAATAAGAATGGCACCTAAGGAGGATCTCAACTCCTTATCAGCTGAGTTGGTTTATGGAGCCAAGCTCATTGTACTTGGGGAGTTTATGCCCGCAGCACATGGACAGGAGGTGCCACAGACTGAAGTCTTGGGTAGATTGTGCGAACAGCTTGGAAAATTGGCCCCAGTTCCCACGTCAAGGCATTGAACAATGACACCCTTCATTGCAAAGGAATTCAGGGACTGTGAGTGCACATGGGCCACCTTTACAGAGGCTGTATGTGGGCCCCTTCAGAATGCTATGAAATAATCATATAAGTTGTGTACTGGACATTGAGGGGCATCCAGAGACATTTACGATTGACTAACTAAAGCCCGCTCATCTTGACCTTGATCGACCATTGCCATAACTCCCAATGTGAAGGCATGGATGACTTCCTGAACTGGTAGCCCCACCCTTAAGACCCCTAATAAAGGCAGAGAGCCCTAGTCTCCTCCCTCATACATGCCCTTGGACTTGAGCCAGCAGCATGCTGAGAAATGCTTGGATCTTTTTTTAAAATTTTTCTCACTGTGAACCATATCAATCAAAATACATACAAACATTTCCCTCTTAAATATACACAGTGGCATTTTCTCCCCTTTCCCCCACCTTCCTTCTCCCCTTACCACCCCCCTTTTAACGTTCAACATATACAATACAATAAAACCATTAAACAATGTCATCACACAATGAAAATAAACAAGAAAATTGTGTCATCTACGTATGCACACTGGATCAAGTCATTTTGTCATTTTATCATTTTAAGGGGTGGAGGTTCGCAGTAGGCCATCTCTGTTGTGTTCCATGTACAGTTCCCAAATTTGTTCAAATAATGTGAATTTATTTTTTAAATTATGTTATTTTTTCCAATGGAATACATTTATTCATTTCTATGTACCATTGCTGTACTCTCAGGCTCTCTTCTGATTTCCAAGATGACATGATACTTTTTTTTGCTACAGCTTAGGCTATCATAATAAATCTTTTTTGCGCTTCGTCCAGTTTGAGGTCAAATTCCTTACTTCTTATATTACTTAGAAGGAAGATCTCTGGATTTTTTGGTATGTTGCTTTTTGTGATTTTATTTTATACCTGATTTAGATCTTCCCAAAATTTTTTCACTGTCTCACTTGCCCAAATTGCATGCACTGTTGTTCCCATTTCCTTCTTACAGTGAAAACATCTATCTGATAACGATGGATCCCATTTATTTAACTTTTCGGGTGTGATATATAGCCTGTATAACCAATTATATTGTATCTTGCGTAACCTCGTGTTTATTGTATTCTTCATAGTTCCAGAACATAACTTTTCCCATATTTCATTTTTTATCCTCATGTTTAAATCTTTTTTCCCACTTTTGTTTGGGTTTATAGTTTATTTCATCCTTTTCCTTCTCTTGCAGCTTGATGTACATGTTTGTTATAAATATTTTTATTATTGTTGTTTCTGTAATCACATATTCAAAGCTGCTTCCCTCTGGTAATCTCAGTCTGCTTCCCAATTTGTCCTTTAAGTAGGTTTTCAGTTGATGGTATGCAAACATTGTACCATGAGTTATTCCATATTTGTACTTAATTTGTTCAAATGTTAATAAATTATTTCCCAAAAATCAATTTTCTATTTTTAAAATTCCTTTTCTCTCCCATTCTCTAAAGGAAAGGGATTAGTGAAGGGGATTAGTTGATTTTGCATCAATAATAATTTTGGTAGTTGGTAATTTGTTTTTTTCCTTTCTACGTGAATCTTCTTCCATAAGTTGAGTAAATGATCCAGTTCTGGTGAACTTTTATATTGCACCAGTTTTTAATCCCACTTATAAAGTATATGTTCCAGAACCTTCTCCCCTATTTTATCTCGCTCTGTCTTACTCCAATCTGGTTTTTCCCTTGTCTGATAAAAATCTGATAAATACCTTAATTGTGCTGCTCTATAATAATTTTTAAAGTTTGGTAACTGCAAACCACCTTGTTTGTACCATTCTGCTAATTTCCCCCCTTTCCATAATAATTTCCTTATTATTCTCTTTAGTTCATTGAAGAATTTCTCTGTTAAGGGAATTGGTAGCGATTGAAATAGGTATTGTATTCTTGGCAAGACATTCATTTTAATGCAATTTACCTTCCCTATCAATGTTAGTGGCAATTCTTTCAATGTTCTAAGTCATCCTGTAATTTCTTCATTAATGGCTGATAATTTAATTTGTATAGGTGGCCTAAATTATTATCTAATCTAATACCTAGGTATCGGATTGCTGGTGTTTGCCATTTAAATGGTGATTCTTTTTTAAATTCGGTGTGATCTGCATTATTCATTGGCATCGCTACACTTTTATTTGTGTTGATCTTGTTTCCTAATATTTCTCCATATTCCTTCAATTTCTTATGTAGTTCTTTTATTGATATTTCTGGTTCTGTTAAGTATACTGTGATGTCATCTGCAAATAAACTGATTTTATACTCCTTCTCCTTTATTTTTATCCCTTTTATTTTATTTTCTGTTCTTATCAGTTCTGCCAATGGTTCTATTGCTAAAGTGAACAGTGAGGGAGATAGTGGACATCCCTTCCTAGTTGACCTACTTAATTTAAATTGGTTCGAATCATATCCATTTACTGTCACCTTCGCCAATGGTCCATTATATAATGCTTTAATCCAATTAATATATTTTTCTGGTAGGTTGAACCTACTTTGAATAAATAATTCCATTCTACCCTGTCAAAGGCTTCTTCTGCATCTAAAGCAACAGCCACTGTTGGTATCTTATTTCCTTGAACTGCATGGATTAAATTAATGAACTTACAGACATTATCCATCTTTTGAATCCAGTTTGATCTTGTTTACTATTTTTGGTACACAGTCAGCCAATCCGTTTGCTTATAGTTTTGCTATTATCTTATAATCTGAATTAAGTAGAGGTATTGGTCTATTTGATGCTGGTGTTAGTGGATCCTTCCCCGTCTTTGATATTACTGTAATTATTGCTGTTTTATGAATCTGGCAAGTTTTGTCTTTCTTCTATTTGGTTCATTACTTCCAAGAAAGGAGGAATTAATAACTCTTTAAATGTTTTATAGAATTCTATTGGGAGTCCATCCTCTCCAGGTGTTTTATTGTTCGGCAGCTTTTTTAATATATCCTGTATTTCCACTATTTCAAATGGTTTTATCAACTTGTTTGCTCCTCTTGTTGCAATTTCAGCAGTTCAATTTTAGCTAAAAACTCATCTATTTTGTCTTCTTTCCCCTCGTTCTCAGTTTGGTATAATTGTTCATAAAAGTCCTTAAAGTTTTCATTAATCTCTGTTGGGTTATATGCAATTTGTTTGTCCTTTTTCGTGATGCCAATACAGTTCTTTTAGCTTGTTCTGTTGTAAGTTGCCAGGTTAATATTTTGTGCATTTTTTTTTCTCCTAGCTCGTAATAGTTTTGCTTTATTTTCATTATGTTCTTCTCCACCTTATACATTTGTAATGTTTTGTATTTTATTTTTTTGTCCTCCAATTCTCTTCTTTTTGTTATATTATCCCTTGTTGCTAGTTCTTTTTCTGTACTTACTATCTCCCTTTCCAACTGTTCTATTTCCCGATTGTAGTCCTTTTTCATCTTAGTTACATAACTTATTATCTGCCCTCTAATGAAGGCTTTTATTGCATCCCATAATATAAATTTGTCTTTCACTGATTATGTATTTATTTCAAAGTACATTTTAATTTGACGTTCAATAAATTCTCTAAATTCCTGTCTTTTATGTAACATGGAGTTTAATCTCCATCTATATGTTCTTGGTGGGATGTCCTCTAACTCTATTGTTAATAACAGGGGTGAATGATCAGATAGCAATCTAGCTTTATATTCCGTTTACCTAATTCTCCCTTGAATATGGGCCGACAACAAAAATATGTCAATCCTTGAGTATGTTTTGTGCCTACTCGAATAATATGAGTATTTCTTCTCCGTTGGGTGCTGCCTCCTCCATATATCCATAAATTTCATTTCCTGCATTGATTTAACCATAAATTTGGCCACTTTATTCTTTTTGCTAATCTTTTGTCCAGTTTTATCCAACTTTGGGTCCAAATTAAGGTTAAAATCCCCTCCTATCAATATGTTCCCCTGCGTATCTACAATCTTCAAAAAATATCTTGCATAAACTTTTGATCCTCTTCATTAGGTGCATATATATTGATCAAATTCCAGAATTCTGAATATATCTGACACTTTATCATTACATATCTCTCTACTGGATCTCTTATTTCCTCCTCTATTTTGATTGGTACATTTTTATTGATTAATATAGCTACACCTCTGGCTTTTGAATGATATGATGCTGCCACTACGTGTCTTACCCAGTCTCTCCTTAATTTATTCTGTTCCTCTTCAGTTAGATGCGTTTCCTGCACAAATGCTATATCTATTTTTTCTTTTTTCAGTAAATTTAATAGCCTCTTCCTTTTAATTTGGTTATATATTACATTAATATTTATAGTTATATAGTTCAACATGGCCATCTCATACTCTGTTTACACCTCATTTCTGCTTCCTCACCACCACCTTTCCCCTTTTCATCTCTCAGTTTTCCATTTTTGAACTCAATGTATGACAACACTTCTAAAACATAAAATACTTCAACAACTCCCACATCTAAAATTCCCTTAACCCAAGTGCTGCCCCCCCCCCTCTCTGAGTTGCCCCTTGTCCCTTGCTGGGCAACCACAACTCCCCTCTTCATTTGGATTGCGAACCCGCTCACAACCGTCAACTGATTTCGCAGTGACTGTTATTCCTTCCCACCCAACCCCCTCCAGAAAAGACTTTTATCTCCACATTTAATGAAGCTCACCCTCTTTTTTTTCCTCCTTTTTTTCTCCCCCTTACTTCCCTTTTCTTTCCCTTCTTTAGTAGGCATGCTTGGATCTTTAGATAAATAAAACCTTTGGGCATTACTTCGTATTTGTGAGTGGTCATTGATCGCGCTACAATGGAATGTCATAACTTCTAAGTGGTAGATGTAGTGTGAAGGGTCATGTGACCTCTCTGGTAGGAACCTGATCGACTCTGGAGAATCGATATCAAAATGTGTGCCAGTAACAGGTGTGGGACTTTTGTGATGCATACTAACGAACCATGTTTTTACCATGTTTCTTCTTAATTAATCTTCGTAGCGGGCAGGAACCATACTAAGATTAATTCCTGCACTGGGTCAAGGGGAGCGGATACTGTGTTTTTCCTCTGCACCATATATGTATATTTAGCATGGTTTCTAGTTATTACCTGTTTAATTGCAGCTGCTGCATGTCCCTTGTGTGAGTGTGTGTGATTCCCTGTGGCAAATTTCCCTTGTGGGCAAATAAAGACTTTTGTTGCAATCAATCTGTGTCCATACTCATTGCTTCTCGGATCTGTTGATCTTGTTCCTTACATAACAACCCAAACCATATCCCTCCACCCTCTTCCCATCCACGTACATGTCCAAATTTTTCTTCATTGTCAAAATTGAGCCTGCTTTCACCACTTCATTTGGCAGCTTTTTCCATGCCCCCTGTGTGAAGTTTCCCTCATATTCCTTTTAAACTTTTCCCCTTTCACCCTTAACCCATGTTCTCTAGTTTTTATCTCTCCTAACCTCAGTGGAAAAAGCCTGCATGCATTTACTCTATACCCTTGATTTTCTTGTGACAACCATTCTGTTGCCAATGTTGGTTTGACACCACAGTAAGAAGGTGTGGGGGAGTGAAGGGTGCCTTCCTCTTTTTTAGCATACCCAAAGAAGAGCTCAGGCTTGAAACATAAATTACCTGCTGCTTTCCATGGATGCTGCGTGACCAAATAAGTTCCTACAGCAAGTTTGTGCACTGCCCTCAACCCCAGCATCTTTAGACTTCTTGTTTATCTTGCATTTGATGGAGTTCATTGCTGTGGTTGAGTGATTCAACAACTGTTTTGTTAGGTTTTCTTAAATCAATCAAACTTAAACCTTTGCTTTTGAAAATGTATTTACTAATCTTTATTTACTTTATTATTGACTTTCTTTCAGGATGATTAAAGTTCCAATGAAACTATATGGACTCCAACCACATTATTAGGGATAGTTTTTAATTTATCTTCATCATTAACATTGTTTGCAACAAACAAATGCATCTGTCAATATTCTTTCAATATCTGGGTTTAAGTCAAATAAATGTGTGGTCACTTCACTTCTATAATTAGTTTTTAATTGCTTTAACATTTTGGTTGCAAAAATTAGTTTCTCTTTGCTCCTGCCTGACTTTGGACACAGTTTTCCTCATTGCCAGTCTTGTATCGTAACAAAGAAACAGCAAATTGCTTCCATACTGTATATTTTTCAGTGTTCAGAGAGGACACCAGCAAACACAGGCTTCACAAAGATTAGTAAAAATGGCAATGGGTAAATATCAAAATAATGGCACAAAATAAGCCACAAACGTGCTGGCTTATAAAATTGGAAACATTGATTTATCTGCATAAATTATATATTGTGATGTTTCTTCTATTGTGATAAAGTTTCTTTTGTATTATTAGTGGGACACATCCATTTTGTGCATCTGACCTGAGGTGGGACCTTCCAATTCGAACACCCTCTAGGGGTCAGGCAGATCACTAACTCCCAATCACCACATCCCCCTTCCTTAAGATATTCAATCTAGCACATTACTCATTCATACAGTATTCATTTCAATTTAAAGTTAAACACAAACACAAATAGCACAAACTTTTTAAGTGTGCAGTTCTTTTTCTTTTAGAGATTCAGCCTGTCAGGTGCTTTGATAATATGTGGATCTTCTCAACACAGGTGCATGTTTCAACTTTGCTGGTCCACTACTGTCTGGCTCTGGTGGTGTTTTCTCTGTTGCGGCGCAGGCTGGATCTTCTGCATTTGTCTATTCTTGCAGTATCACTTGAGTTTTCAGCAGGCTCTTTCAATTCCTCCTCTGTATTTGACCATCCTCTGTTCTGACTGTGTAGTATCTTGGATTTACTTCCTCCAGAACAGTGGCCTTCTTGTCCCATGTGTGGAATCTCTGAGTCTCACTGTGTCGTGTTGTGCCAGTGGCCCTAAGCTTCTTGCTGACTCATCATAATTTGCTTTTTGTCTCCTTTGCAGACACTTTTGTTTGCATTTGGCATCTCTTCTTGTTTGGGTTTGCTGTGGAACTCTTATTGGGTGCTTTGCTCTGTGTCATTGCCCTGGACAATGCATCAACCAGCACAACAGGATTCCCTGGCGTGAACATCAATTCAAAGTCATATCACTGCAGCTTCATCATCAGTCTTTGGATTTGCGGCAAAAACTCACTGAGGTTTTTCTTGATAATGGCTATTAATGGCTTGTGGTCTGTCTCTATCACAAAGTTGTTAGACCATACACATAGCTATGGAATTTCTCGAGTCTATAAACCAGACCTAGGCACTCTTTCTCTATCTGCACATATCAACATTCAAATGTGGTCATCCTCCTTGATGCTTATGCAACTGGCCTCCAATTTTCTCCCACAGACTGAATTAGTACGGCACCTATTCATTTGAAGCATCTGTAGATATTTTCATCTTTCTGGATGGGTCAAAGAATGGCAAAAGCACCAGTTCTGTAGTTAGAATGGTCTTCAGTCATCCCCATTCTTCCTCATGGTTGGCTGTCCAGTTGAATTCCCTTAACTCCCTCAGATACATTGTTTTGGAAGACAGGTTTGGTATGAACTTACCAATGAAATTGATCATTTCTAGCACTCATAACATGTCCTTTTTGTCAGTGGGTCTGGGCATCTCTAGAATTGCTTATACCTTACTCTTGTCTGGCTTCACACCTGCCTCAGACAGCTTAAATCCCAGAAATGAGATTTCCTTCACACCAAACTGACATTTTTCTCTGTTTAACTTTATACTTCTGGATGCGTAGTAGCACTTTGATGAGCCTCTCGTGTTGCTCCGGTGTGGATCCCCATAGGATCATGTTATCCATATACACACATATCCCATTCATGCCTTCTATGATGTGCTCCATTGTCCTGTGGAACACTTCAGGAGCTGAGGAAATTCCAAAAGGCATCGTCAAACAGGAGTATTGAATGTGCAGTATCTTGTGCTATCTTCATGCAGTTTTAATTTCCAGAAGCCCTGTGATGCATCCAATTTGGTGAAAAATTTTCCACCGGTCATCTCACTTGCAATTTTATCCCTGGTTGGAATCTGATAATCTTCCCTTTTTATATTGGCATTCAAGTCTTTTGGGTCCATGCTCAAGCATAGGTTACTGTTCCTCTTTTGTCACCCTGCAGTGAGTCATGTCCATCTGGGACTACTCAAACATGAGGTAGTGCTCTTTATCTTTAACTTTCACCTTGAGTCTCCATGTGCCTTTTGTGCTATTGTAGGCCTTGAGCAGAACAGAAGTTGAATGGATGTGCGGCTTTATCTTCATTCTGATCTAATGCTCACAGATCAAATTGGCCTTTGCCCCTGTGTCCAGCTTGAAAGGAATATTTGCTCCATTTGCATGCAATGGAACCATCCACTTTTCCTCCTCAAATCTGTTCATGCTTGGCTGTTCATTGTCTGTTGGTTTGAAACCATCCTGCGCTACCATGTCCAAAAAGAATGAATCATTGAGGATAGTTTCTTCTATTGTTTGTATACTTTTCCTTCTTTTTTCCCTTTGGAAAAACATTGCTTTGCACAGTGATTCTGTCCTTTGGACTTGTTACAGACTTTTCCATAGGCTGGGCATTGTTTTGGTGCATATTGAGTGCCACATCATTTACAATTGAATGTTTCTTCAACTTTTTGTTGTTTCCTATGTCTCATTTTCTGTTTATGGGTGCGGCCAGACACTGGCTATGGGTGTGTCTTTGTTTTCCACTTTCACCAAACTTTTTTGCGTGCTGCAGAGCTAATTCACTGGTGTGGCATATTTTCACAGCTCCAGCTAAGGTAAGATCTGTCTCTTGTAGCAGCCTTTCTCTTGCTTTCTTGTCAATAATTCCAAACAATTTGATCACAAATCTTGCAGCAATCCAAAACTGCATGTTCTTGCTTTCAATTTCTATTTAAAAATAAGTATCAACGCTCTCTCCCTGTAGTTGCGTGTGTGATTGAAACAGTACCTCTCCAAGGTTTCATTTTTCTTTGGTGAGTCATGTTCATCAAACATCTTGATAACCTTGTCGAATTTGCCCTGGTCTTCTGCCTCGGCAAAAACAAATGTGTTGAAAACCTCGAGTGCTTGAGGTTCCACCATGGAAAGTAGCAGTGCAATCTCCCGTGCCGGTTTGCTGTCGAGTCCAGATACAGCATGAATTGTTGTTTGAATAACCACCACTCATGGTCGACATTCCCAGTCCAATTCACACCCTCAGATGGCTTCACAGTTTCCATAACCCCTGCTGATATCCACTGATACCCACTCCTGGTACCATTTGATGTTTCTTCTATTGTGATAAAGAAACATGGGATCTTTTGTATTAATTATATTTTATTATCAACTCATGACCTCGTGGGACACATCCATTATGCATCTAACCCGAGGTGAGACCATCTGTCTCCGATGCCTGTAGTGGTCAGGAGAATCACCAACTCCCAATCACCACGTATATTATTACATTATAAAGCATTAACAGTTTATTTAAAAAAAATTAATTAGGCATACAGCCCTATAACAGGCCCTTCTGTCTCATGGGCCTATGCCAACCAAATATACCAATTACCATACAACCGCTGGTACATTTTTGAAGGGTGGGAGGAAACCAGAGAGCCCGGAGGAAACCCATGCAGACACGGATAGATCGTACCAACTCCTTTCAGAATCTGAGTCACTGATACTAACTGCCACCCTTAAAGCATGAGATGGTGTATGCTTGAGACCTCAGTGAATACTCAGAACTATTGACCTTCTATTTCAGTGAGTGTGTGTTGATTATCTGTGGCCAACACACATTCATAAACAGTTTCTCCTTGATCGTCTGAAGAGAAACAACCCCAAAGCCAGGTTCATTAATATTTTAATTGCCTTTAATCTTGTGCTTTCAAGCAACTGAGGATATTATTTGCTTAATAGCATAACTTTTAAATATCTCCTCTGTTCAAGTCTTTTATGTGAAGTATTCAGACAAAAGGCTAGGCATATTCAGAAATGGAATTACCTGATTTGCAAATGTTTTTATGTAACAGCAAAGGAGTCTGATTATTGAAGACAGTTCTAAGAACCTTAAAATAATGTATTTAGTTGAGTAGGAGATTGAACTGGTGCACTAGTACCGTTTTGCTCTATTTCTATGAGAAATTACATTTTCTATTGGAATTGTGTTGATAGTTTTATTTTTGTGCATTTAAAACAACGAGAGAGAAAGTGTCTTTGAGTATATGGTGATGTTTTGATATTAGTTAGTGGTGAAAGGAAAGGTTGTTCTCTGTCACAGTACTTCATAAGTAAGATTATGAATATAAATAGATTGATGAGGGAAGCTTATTTTCCTATTGGAACGTATGCAATTTAATTCCACCCTGCACCACCTCTTTCTTGTGAGTGGGGACAGGGAGGGACAAAGGAAAAGAGAGAGGAGATAGGAGAACACAAAATAAACATGCTGGGATATATGGGTATCAAAGTCCATGTCCTTGTCCTTCACATTCCTGTTCTTTCCATATCTCAGGTTGAACCGTACTAGCAATAATTGACAACTACAGTGTGGAGAAAAGATCCTTAGATCCAGTTATTTAGTATTTTTAAGAGGTTGCAGGTGAGGCACACTGGGCAGAGTTGAGTTAACTAAGGCCCCTCCTTAGGTGCATCTAAATTAATATTCATGTCTCTATTAAGCAAGCGCAGTAGTGGCCATGGGTACCTTAGGTCACCGTGCCAGTCCGAATCAGATTCCTGCATCCTTGAGGCTTCCGACAAGAAGGGGCCCTCTAGCTCGTACTGTCTACTCTCAAGCTTTAATCTACATACTTTGTGTTCCATCACTTTTCACAGAATGGAGCGAGTTTAATCACTTTCGGCCATTTTTCACAAACCCGAGTTTCTTGTAGCCAATCATTTGAACTATCCCAACCATTCTCCATTGACATGCCCATCCTTGGCTTTATCCATTGTCAGGGAAAGCCGAAATGTAATTTGAAGAACAAAACATGGTATTCCTCCTGGACAGCCTTAAACCAAACAGTGTGAACGTTGATTTTTCTAATTTTTGGTAACTGCCCCTTTCTCATGATTCCGCTCTTTCCATCTCTTTACCAGAAGGAAGCAGCTTTGAATATGTGATTAAAGACACAATAATTAAAAGATTTATAACAAACACGTACATCAAACTGCAAGAGAAAGAGAATGAGGAAATAAGCTGTCAACCCAAACAAAAGTGGGAACAAGATAAAGATAAAGAATGAAACATGAGAAAAGCTATGCTCCGGAACTATGAGAAATACAATAAACACGAGTTACGCATGATACAATATATTTGGTTACACAGGCTATACACCACGCCCCAAAAGTTAAATAAATGGGACCCAACATTATCAGATAGATGTTTTCGCTGTAAGAAGGAAATGGGAACACCAGTATATGCAATTTGGGCATGTGAGAAAGTAGAAAAGTTTTGGGAAGATCTAAATCAGGTATTAAATAAAATCACAAAAAGCAACATACCAAAAAATCCAGAGATCTTTCTTCTAAGTAATATAAGAAGTAAAGAATTAAGCCTTAAATTGGATGAAGCACAAAAAAGATTTATTATGATAGCCTTAGCTGTAGCAAAAAAATGTATAATGTCAACCTGGAAATCAGAAGAGAGCCTGAGAATACAGCAATGGTACATAGAAATGAATAATGTATTCCATTGGAAAAAATAACATATAATTTAAAAAATAACGTCACAGTATTCGAACAAATTTGGAAACCGTACATGGAACACAACAGAGAGGGCCTACCGCGGACCTCCACCGCCTAAAATGACAGAAGGAGAAGAAAACGAAATGAACTGACCCAGTGTGTAAAAGTAGAAGACACAAATTTCTTGTTTATTTTCATTGTGTGATGACATTGTTTATGTTGAATGTCTAATGGGTAGGGAGGGGGGTGGGAAGGAGGGTGGAAAAAGGGGAGAAAATGACACTGTGCATATTCAAGAGGGAAATGTTTGTGTATTTTGTGTGGTTCATAGTGTGAAAAATTTAAAAATAAAAAAAAAATTAACTACATCCATTTTACTATTGACCATAGCAACTAGGTCCATTTGAGTTATTTCTACCCTTTCTACTTGTCTCTACAGTTCCTATACTTTTGGAGCCCTCCTCCAGCTTCTTTCTTGCTTTATGCCTGAAATTTTACCTCCATCATCTGTCTTTTTTTTAAAATATAAAACCATTTAAACATATCACAATATTTCAAACTTAATCCAAGTACATGTGGTATTTTATAAAAAAGGAAAAATGAAAGTAAAGAAATACAAAAGAAAGAAAACTTCCCCTAAATCCCCCCCCCCACCCCCCAACAAACTAAAAAAAAGAGGAATGAGAAAACCACAACACTTTGCGATATTTTTAAACATATAAATATTCATAGAGACCCCTAAGAGAAAGGGAATGTTACAGATTCATTTAAATTTTAATACCAACAGTTTGTAAGTATGGGCTCCACAAACTCTATTTTTATCTCTTAAATTGTAAGTCATCTTCTCAGTGGAATACGTCTCTGAACTTCTGCATGCCATCTATCCTTTCCCAAATCAGTATCCAACCTCCAAGTTATAGCAATACATTTTCTAGCTATTGCCAAGGCAATGTGAACAAATTTCACTTGGCGCATCGTCAATTTTAATTTAGGTTTAATTCCTCTAACATCACCCAGTACAAATAACATTGGATCCTGTGGGAATCTTACTCCGGTTGTTCATTCAAATAAATAACCCGAATCAAGCTAAAAGGATTTATTTGTGGAACACGGTCGAATGCAAAAAAAAGTACCAACTTTTTGTCCACGTCGAAATATTCATATTATGTAACTTTTGTGGTGTTAAATATAACTGATGAATAAAGTTATATTGAACTGAGCAATATCTCACATTTATTGTCATTTTTATTCTCTCTCTATATATCCGAATCCATCTAAGTTCATCTCTTTGTTTATTTAAATCTACCTCCCATTTATGAACTTTTTGAGCCTTTTTTGGTAATTATGCATCTCTGAAATAAGTTTTTTTTTACACCCCTATTGCTTAATAATAATTCTACGTCTGCCTCAGCTGCAAAATCTTGACCCCCAAAAATTCTCTTCAATTAACAATCACAACATTTTGCATCTCAGCCTTGAGACTGAACTTGGGAGGTCCTGCTTTTTTCCCCCCTTCTGTTGAAGGGAATTGAGTGAAACGGGTTCCCCATGTCTTTGGAAGAGGGGGTTCCCCATGTCTTTGGAAGAGGGGGTTCCCCATGTCTTTGGAAGAGGGGGTTCCCCATGTCTTTGGAAGAGGGGTTCCCCATTTTTAATCACACTTTGTGTGAAGAAGTGTTTCGTGTGGCGCCATGTCTTTGGAAGAGGGGGTTCCCCATGTCTTTGGAAGAGGGGGTTCCCCGTGTCTTTGGAAGAGGGGGTTCCCCGTGTCTTTGGAAGAGGGGGTTCCCCGTGTCTTTGGAAGAGGGGGTTCCCCGTGTCTTTGGAAGAGGGGGTTCCCCGTGTCTTTGGAAGAGGGGGTTCCCCGTGTCTTTGGAAGAGGGGGTTCCCCGTGTCTTTGGAAGAGGGGGTTACCCGTGTCTTTGGAAGAGGGGGTTCCCCGTGTCTTTGGAAGAGGGGGTTCCCCGTGTCTTTGGAAGAGGGGGTTCCCCATTTTTAATCACGCTTTGTGTGAAGAAGTGTTTCGTGTGGCGCCATGTCTTTGGAAGAGGGGGTTCCCCATGTCTTTGGAAGAGGGGGTTCCCCGTGTCTTTGGAAGAGGGGGTTCCCCGTGTCTTTGGAAGAGGGGGTTCCCCGTGTCTTTGGAAGAGGGGGTTCCCCGTGTCTTTGGAAGAGGGGGTTCCCCGTGTCTTTGGAAGAGGGGGTTCCCCGTGTCTTTGGAAGAGGGGGTTCCCCGTGTCTTTGGAAGAGGGGGTTCCCCGTGTCTTTGGAAGAGGGGGTTCCCCGTGTCTTTGGAAGAGGGGGTTCCCCGTGTCTTTGGAAGAGGGGGTTCCCCGTGTCTTTGGAAGAGGGGTTCCCCATTTTTAATCACGCTTTGTGTGAAGAAGTGTTTCGTGTGGCGCCATGTCTTTGGAAGAGGGGGTTCCCCGTGTCTTTGGAAGAGGGGGTTCCCCGTGTCTTTGGAAGAGGGGGTTCCCCGTGTCTTTGGAAGAGGGGGTTCCCCGTGTCTTTGGAAGAGGGGGTTCCCCGTGTCTTTGGAAGAGGGGCTTCCCCGTGTCTTTGGAAGAGGGGTTCCCCGTGTCTTTGGAAGAGGGGGTTCCCCGTGTCTTTGGAAGAGGGGGTTCCCCGTGTCTTTGGAAGAGGGGGTTCCCCGTGTCTTTGGAAGAGGGGGTTCCCCGTGTCTTTGGAAGAGGGGCTTCCCCGTGTCTTTGGAAGAGGGGTTCCCCGTGTCTTTGGAAGAGGGGGTTCCCCGTGTCTTTGGAAGAGGGGGTTCCCCGTGTCTTTGGAAGAGGGGCTTCCCTGTGTCTTTGGAAGAGGGGTTCCCCGTGTCTTTGGAAGAGGGGGTTCCCCGTGTCTTTGGAAGAGGGGGTTCCCCGTGTCTTTGGAAGAGGGGGTTCCCCGTGTCTTTGGAAGAGGGGCTTCCCTGTGTCTTTGGAAGAGGGGTTCCCCGTGTCTTTGGAAGAGGGGGTTCCCCGTGTCTTTGGAAGAGGGGGTTCCCCGTGTCTTTGGAAGAGGGGGTTCCCCGTGTCTTTGGAAGAGGGGGTTCCCCGTGTCTTTGGAAGAGGGGGTTCCCGTGTCTTTGGAAGAGGGGGTTCCCGTGTCTTTGGAAGAGGGGGTTCCCGTGTCTTTGGAAGAGGGGGTTCCCCGTGTCTTTGGAAGAGGGGGTTCCCCGTGTCTTTGGAAGAGGGGGTTCCCCGTGTCTTTGGAAGAGGGGTTCCCCGTGTCTTTGGAAGAGGGGGTTCCCCGTGTCTTTGGAAGAGGGGGTTCCCGTGTCTTTGGAAGAGGGGGTTCCCGTGTCTTTGGAAGAGGGGGTTCCCGTGTCTTTGGAAGAGGGGGTTCCCGTGTCTTTGGAAGAGGGGGTTCCCGTGTCTTTGGAAGAGGGGGTTCCCCGTGTCTTTGGAAGAGGGGGTTCCCCGTGTCTTTGGAAGAGGGGGTTCCCCGTGTCTTTGGAAGAGGGGGTTCCCCGTGTCTTTGGAAGAGGGGGTTCCCCGTGTCTTTGGAAGAGGGGGTTCCCCGTGTCTTTGGAAGAGGGGGTTCCCCGTGTCTTTGGAAGAGGGGGTTCCCCGTGTCTTTGGAAGAGGGGCTTCCCCGTGTCTTTGGAAGAGGGGCTTCCCCGTGTCTTTGGAAGAGGGGGTTCCCCGTGTCTTTGGAAGAGGGGGTTCCCCGTGTCTTTGGAAGAGGGGGTTCCCCATTTTTAATCACGCTTTGTGTGAAGAAGTGTTTCGTGTGGCGCTTCCGAAGAAAATGCAGAGATGAATTCCACAGATGGGAGTGGGGAGCTGGTCGGGCGAGAATGTCCCTGCTTGTTCCGAGTGCAGCGGCGAACTACAAGTCCCAGCAGCCCCTGCGGCAGGGGCGGGGCGGGGCGGGGGAGAGGCGCTTCCTCTTTGCGATGTGCGCTTTGACCTCTGTGACGCAAGGAGGAAGTTTGCGAGGGTCGGGGAAACGAGACGTGTCCCTGGAGCCTGGACGCATTGCAAAGGAAGAAGGAAACACGAGCTCGCCGTATAATGAACGGCCCGAGTCAAGCACAGGGGCAGAGAAAATAATAGCACATTTATAACCCCCCCCCACCCACCCCACCCCCCTCCCCACAACCTCCAGTCCAAAGGCCTGAGAGTGAGCAGGTTGGTACAGGGTATCGTCTCCTCAGGAATTAATCATTGGTATGTTGGGAAAGTCATTTCTTTTTTATTGTTATTTCCTGTCGATTGTGGGGGGGGTGGGGGTGGGGGGGGGTGGGGGGGGGTGGGGGTGGGGGGGGGTGGGGGTGGGGGGGGGTGGGGGGGGGGGGTGGGGGGTTTGCATCGAGTGGCTCATTGAATGTTGGCCATTGACAGTTCAGGGGGACGAATGAATGGAGGGGGAAGTGGATGCAGTTAATAGAAGTGATTCTCAAGATGAGGTGACTAAACTTCGGCTTTCATTCATTGCTTTCTCCCCTGCGAGGGAAGAAGCTGAATGAAAGTTGGCTGGAGGTGAGATTATTGAACAGAATCCTTTCCCCAGCATTAAAAAAAATTGGAATTCTGGAGGACTTGCATTGCTGGCGAGAGGGAGAAAGTTGAAAGGAGATGTGCCAAGCAAGTCTTTTTTTATTATGTGCTGGAACCAGATATGATTGTAGCATTTAAGAGACTTCTCAATAGGTGTACACATATGAAAGGAATCTTAGGGCAATGTACCATGTGCAAGCAGCAGAGATTTCACTGAATTCGCACATTATGTTTGGCACAGACAGAGTGGGCCAAAGGGCCTGTTCCTCTATTGGTTCACCCCACAAGAGATCCACTGTAAGGTGAAATTTCAGACTTGCTCCAGTGGATAGGAACTTGAACATTTCCCTGTTTTTTAAATTTTCAAGATACATACATTTTCCTTCTTAAATGTCGTTTTCTCCCTCCTCCCCTCCCTCCCTCCCATTTATTTAAAGTTCAGAATATAAGATACATGAAACCCGTCAAACAATGTTGTCACTCAATAAAAATAAACAAGAAATTCCACTGAGTCAGTTCTTTTCGTTCTCTTCTCCTTCTGTCATTTTAGGTGGTAGATGTCCACGGTAGGTTTTCTCTATTATGTTTCATGTATGGCTCCCATATTTGTTCAAATATTGTCATGTTATTTCTTAAATTATAGGTTATTTTTTCTAATGGAATACATTTATTCATTTCTATGTACCATTGTTGTATTCTCAAGTTATCTTCAAATTTCCAGGCTGACATAATACATTTTTTTTGCTACAGCTAGGGCTATCCTAACAAATCTTTTTTGTGCACCATCCAAATCGAGTCCAAATAGTTTGTTTTTTATGTTACTTAGGAGGAAGATCTCTGGGTTTTTTGGTATATTGCTTTTTGTGATTTTATTTAATATCTGGTTTAGATCTTCCCAAAATTTTTTCACTTTTTCACATGTCCAAATTGCATGAATTGTTGTTCCCGTTTCCTTTTTACAGCGAAAACATCTGTCTGATACTGTTGGGTCTCATTTATTTAACTTTTGAGGTGTAATGTATAGCCTGTGTATCCAGTTATATTGTATCATACGTAACCTCGTGTTTATTGTATTTCTCATCGTTCCTGAGCATAACTTCTCCCATGTTTCATTCTTTATCTTTATGTTTAGATCTTGTTCCCATTTTTGTTTAGTTTTACCATTTGTTTCCTCATTCTCCTTTTGTAGTTTAATATACATGTTTGTTACAAATTTTTTGATTATCATTGTGTCTGTAATCACATATTCAAAATTACTTCCCTCTGGTAGCCTCAGACTGCTTCCCAATTTGTCCTTCAAGTAGGATTTCAGTTGGTAGTATGCCAACACTGTATCGTGAGTTATATTATATTTATCCTTCATTTGTTCAAAGGATAATAATTTATTTCCCGAAAAACAATTTTCTATTCTTTTGATCCCTTTTTTCTCCCATGCTCTAAAGGAAAGGTTATCTAATGTAAAAGGGATTAGCTGATTTTGCATCAGTATTAGTTTTGGTAGTTGTAATTTGTTTTATTCCTTTCTACATGAATCTTCTCCCAAATGTTGAGCAGATGATGTAATACTGGAGAGTTCCTACGTTGTACCAATTTTTCATCCCATTTATATAATATATGTTCAGGTATCTTCTCCCCTATTTTATCTAGTTCTAATCTAGTCCAATCTGGCTTTTCCCTTGTTTGATCAAAATCTGATAGGTATCTTAATTGTGCGGCTCTATAATAATTTTTAAAGTTTGGCAGTTGTAAGCCTCCTTGTTTATACCATTCTGTTAATTTATCTAGTGCTATCCTCGGTTTCCCCCTTTCCATAAAAATTTCCTTATTATTTTCTTTAACTCCTTGAAGAATTTCTCTGTTAAGTGTATTGGTAATGCCTGAAATAGGTATTGTATCCTTGGGAAAATGTTCATTTTTAATACAGTTTATCCTTCCTATTAGTGTTAGTGGTAAGTCTTTCCAATGCTCTAAGTCGTCTTGTAATTTTTTTCATTAGTGGATAATAATTGAGTTTATATAGATGGCCGACGTTTTTATTTATTTGTTTACCTAGGTATCGCATTGCTTGCGTTTGCCATCTGAATGGTGATTCTTTCTTAAATTTTGAGAAATCCGCATTATTCATTGGCATTGCTTCACTTTTATTTGCATTAATCTTGTACCCCGACACTTCTCCATATTCCTCCAATTTCCTATGTAATTCTTTTATTGATATTTCTGGTTCTGCAAATAGACTGATTTTATATTCCTTGTCTTTTATTTTTATCCCTTTTATTTTATTTTCTGTTCTTATCAGCTCTGCTAGTGGTTCTATGGCTTACGCGAATAATAAGCGAGTTAGTGGGCATCCCTGCCTGTTGATCTGCTTAAGTTAAATTGTTTTGATATATATCCACTTACTGTCACTTTTGCCAATGGCCCCTTATATAATGCTTTAATCCAATTAATATATTTCTCTGGTAAGCTGAATTTTTGTAGTACTTTGAATAAATAATTCCATTCTACTCTGTCAAAGGCCTTCTCTGCATCTAAAGCAACCGATACTGTTGGAGCTTTATTTCCTTCTACTGCATGAAGTAAGTTAATAAATTTACAGATATTGTCTGTTGTTCGTCTTTTTTTAATAAATCCAGTTTGGTCTAGATTTACCATTTTTGGTACATAGTCGGCTAGTCTGTTTGCTAATAGTTTAGCTATTATCTTATAATCTGTGTTAAGTAAAGATATTGGTCTATATGACGCTGGTGTGAGTGGATCTTTCCCTGTCTTTGGTCTGGTTGATTACTTCCAGAAGGGGAGGAATTAATAAATCTTTAAATGTTTTATAGAATTCTATTGGGAATCCATCCTCTCCTGGCGTTTTATTATTTAGTATTTTTTTATTATCTCTTGTATTTCTTCTATTTCAAATGGTTCTGTTAATTTATTTTGTTCCTCTGTTTGTAATTTCGGTAGTTCAATTTTAGTTAAAAATTCATCTATTTTGTCTTCTTTCCCTTCGTTTTCAGTTTGATATATTTGTTCGTAGAATTCTCTGAAGTTTTCATTAATCTCCGTTGGATTATATGTGATTTGCTTTTGTCTTTTTTCCTTAATGCCAATACCATTCTCTTAGTTTGTTCTGTCTTAAGCTGCCACGCTAGAATTTTGTGCGTTTTTTCTCCTAGTTCATAATATTTCTGTTTTGTCTTCATTATGTTCTTCTCCACCTTATATGTTTGTAGTGTTTCATATTTTATTTTTTTATCTGCCAATTCTCTTCTTTTAGTTGTGTCTTCCTTCATTGCTAATTCTGCTATTTCCCTTTCCAACTGCTCTGTTTCCTGATTGTAGTCTTTCTTCATCCTAGTTACATAACTTATTATTTGCCCTCTGATGAACGCTTTCATTGCATCCCATAGTATAAACTTATCTTTCACTGATTCCGTATTTATTTCAAAGTACATTTTAATTTGTCGTTCAATGAATTCTCTAAAATCCTGCCTTTTAAGTAGCATGGAGTTTAATCTCCATCTATACATTCTTGGTGGGATGTCCTCTAACTCTATTGTTAATATCAGGGGTAAGTGGTCCGATAATAGTCTAGCTTTATATTCATTTTTCCTAACTCTGTCTTGCATGCGAGCTGATAACAGGAATAGGTCTATTCTTGTGTATGTTCTATGTCTACCCGAATAATATGAATATTCCTTTTCCTTTGGGTGTTGTTTCCTCCATATATCCAAAAGTTGCATTTCTTCCATCGATTTAATTATAAATTTGGTCACTTTGTTCTTTCTGTTAATTTTTTTCCCAGTTTTATCCATGTTTGAATCCAAATTAAGGTTGAAATCCCCTCCTATTAGTATGTTCCCTTGCGTGTCTGCTATCTTCAAAAAAATATCTTGCATAAACTTTTGATCTTCTTCGTTAGGTGAATATACATTGAGTAAATTCCAAAGCTCCCAATATATCTGACATTTTATCATTACATATCTCCCTGCTGGATCTATTATTTCCTCTTCTATTTTGATTGGTACATTTTTACTGATTAATATAGCTACTCCTCTTGCTTTTGAATTATACGACGCTGCTGTTACATGTCCTACCCAATCTCTCTTTAATTTCTTGTGCTCCATTTCAGTTAAATGTGTTTCTTGCACAAATGCTATATCAATTTTTTCTTTTTTCAGTAAATTTAGCAGTTTCTTCCTTTTGATTTGGATATGTATTCCATTAATATTTAAAGTCATATAGTTCAACATAGCCATTTCATACTTTGTTTATCTTTCCTTTCCGTTTCCTCATCATCACCTTTCCTTCTTATCCATTTATGCTTTCTTTTTTTGAACACTTTATAAGACAACATTTCTAAAACATAAAACATTTCCCTTATTCTCCTATCTAAAATTCCTTTAACCCCACTATCCCCTCCCCTTCCTGAGTTGCCCTTTGTCCCATGTCGGGCAACCACATCTCCCCTCTCCATTTGGATTTGCGAATTCACTCGCAAGCGTCAACTGATTTCGCAGTGACCATAACTCTTCCCCACCCAGCCCCCCCGAAAAGATTTTAATTTTCATTTATTACAAAGGTCACTCTCTTAATTCCCCCCATACTTCCTTTCTTCCCTTTCTTTCCCTTCTTAGCTCTTACCTATATTCTATTTTTTTTATATATACATACACACATATATATATATATCTTTGGCTTGGCTTCGCGGACGAAGATTTATGGAGGGGGTAAAAAGTCCACGTCAGCTGCAGGCTCGTTTGTGGCTGACAAGTCCGATGCGGGACAGGCAGACACGGTTGCAGCGGTTGCAGGGGAAAATTGGTTGGTTGGGGTTGGGTGTTGGGTTTTTCCTCCTTTGCCTTTTGTCAGTGAGGTGGGCTCTGTATATATATATATATATACACCAACATACACACATACATATAGTCTGTGGTCATTTTTGTTCTCGTTACATATCTTCCTCTCTCTGTCTGTTTTGTAGTTGTTCTGCAAATTTTCTTGCTTCCTCCAGATCCAAGAATAGTCTGTTTTGCTGCCCTGGAATAACTATTTAAAGTACCGCTGGATACTTTAGCATAAATTTATATCCTTTTTTCCATAGGATCGTTTTTGCTGCATTAAACTCCTTCCTCTTCTTCAGGAGTTCAAAACTTATATCTGGATAGAAAAAATTTTTTTGACCTTTGTATTCCAGTGGTTTTTTGTCTTCTCTTATTTTCCTCATTGCTTTCTCCAATATATTTTCTCTTGTTGTATATCTTAAGAATTTTACTAGAATGGATCTTGGTTTTTGTTGTGGTTGTGGTTTACGGGCTAATGTTCTGTGTGCCCTTTCTATTTCCATTCTTTTATAAATTCTCTCATATTCTTGCCTTCTTCATCTTCCTTAAGGCCCACTATCTTTATATTGTTTCTTCTATTATAATTTTCCATTATATCTATCTTCTGAGCTAACAGCTCTTGTGCCTCTTTAACTTTTTTATCAGATTCTTCTAATTTCTTTTTTAAGTCACCTACTTCCATTTCTACGGCTGTTTCTCGTTCTTCCACCTTGTCCACTCTTTTTCCTATATCTGACATGATCATCTCTAATCTATTCATTTTTTCTTCTGTACTTTTTACTCTTTTTATTTCACTGAATTCTTGTGATTGCCATTCTTTGACTGATTCCATATATTCTTTTAAAAAAAATATATCCGTATACTTGCCCTTCCCTTCTTCTTCCATTTCTCTATGTTCTTCCTCTTCTTCTGAGTCCACTCCAGGATTTGTGCCCTTTACCTCTGTCTCTTCTGGTTTCTTGTTGGTTTGTTTGTTTTATTTTGTTGAGTATTTTTGGTCTTCTTATTTTTACTAGAAGTGTCTTGCTGCTGGTCTTTTTCCTCTGGGTTGGTCATCTGTTGTTTCTTTGATTTCTTTTTACTCTCTTCTTTCTTGCTCTCGTTATTCTCTGTGTTTTCCTCTTGCTGCTTTGTTGTGGTTGTCAATTTCAGCTGTGGAGATCGACTCCTCAGCTGGTCCCCCCTCCCGTCAGTGTTATTTTTGTCTTGCGCATCGCGCATGCGCGACTCCTCGCGCATGAGCAGTTGCGCACTTCTGTTTGGCTCCGTGAGCCATTTTTGTAGTCCCGAGTTCGGGGCTTCAACTGACCTTAGGGTCTCTCCGCGGCGGGCCTCCTCGGACAGGTAAGGCCTTCACCTTCTTCTTCCGACGTCCTTTCTTCTTCTCTTCTTCCCGTTGCTTTTGGCTTTTCTTTTTTCGCTGCCATTTTCTCCACACCTTTACTGTCACTTTATTTTGGTTTTTGTGTTTGTGCCTTTGTTTTTTCACTGTCTTTTTTTAACTTTTCTGGAGAGGGCTGGAGTTCCCCGACAAGCCACTACTCCATCACGTAACTCCTCAACATTTCCCTGTTATGGGAGTTGCAAGGTTCTCCTTCCCTTGATATAAAGCAAGCTCCAACTGAGAGTTAGTCAAGCAATAAAGTGGGAATTCTACCCCATTAACTTTTCAGTCACAAAGCCAAACAGTGCAAAATGATTCCACTTGGTGTGGCATACCTGCGCCATACCTCTTCTCCATTTGACCACAGTTCTGCATAACTTTCCTTTTTAAAGTTGCAATGGATCCACTTCTTTATATTTTTTTCAACAGTACATTTTAGATTACATCAACCAGTTGTGATTTTTATTGAAAAGAACTTTCCTTGTCTTCCATTCAATTTTTTTTCCCATCAGTAAATGAAAATTTGTATCCTCTGTTAACTGAACTATTTAACGTTGAAAACTTAAACTTTAAATTGGAGCACTTTCTAACAAAAATATTCTATATGCCAAGAAAAGCAAGTTGGATCTATGTTAATTTAAGCAGAAACTGATCTTTATGTAATCCCTGTGCAATATTAGTTTCATGCTTCTGAATTGAATTGCTAATTGTCACATGTACAGCAGTAGAGTGAAAAACTTTGTTTTGTGTGCTATCCAGACAAAAGGGTGCAGGGGTGAGTGTTACAATAAAACAAAAATGCAGTTTATTATACCACATGAGCAACTTGGAGCTGTGCACTCATTCTGGTCCTGTTCACACTACTGACCCATGACTAATGCCAGATCCAGCTCTAACAGAGTCATCAAGTTTACAGTAGTTGTCTCGTCAGCAACAACAAGTCGAGCTACAGTGAAGAGGTGGAAAAACTCTTGAAATGGTGCAAGAGTAACACACTTGAGTCTCATTGTGGACAAGACAAATGAGAGGATTGTTATGGATTTCAGGAGGACTAGGGATGACCAACCTCCACTGCACATCGATAACTTGAGAGTGGAGAGAGAAGAGAGCACCAAGTTCCTTGGAGTCCACTTAAATGGTGACCTATCCTGGACACACAGCATCTTCTCATTTGTCAGGAAGGTGCAATAGCGACTGCATTTCCTGAGGGAAAACTAAGGCAAGTAAGACTACCAGCCACCATCCTGTTGACTTTCTGAAGGAGCTCTATCAAAAGCATCCAGAAAGGCTGCTATGGTTGTTGTGGAGCATGAGCTCAGAGGTCAATTCACAGGGCCATAAGAGCAGCAAGTTGGATCACTGGGGTCTCCCCTCCATTGACATGATCTGCCAGGATCATTGTCTGAAGAGGGCATTAAGGACTCCTACTACCCCACACACAAAGTATCTTCAAGTTACTCCCATTAGGAAAGAGATAGAGGAGACTGCTGAATACATTGCTGAACTGCTCATACCACCCTTCTGAGACACTACTATTATTTAACAATATTTATTTATTTTAATATATGTACTGCGTATCCTGTAAATCTGTGCTCTGTCTATGTATGTTTGCATGGTTTTTTTTTACACAGAGGACTGAAGAACAGCATTTTTCCCATTTGTACTTTATAATGGTATGATAATAATGAACTTGAGCTTGTAACTTAATAAGGGAAAAAAGAAGAAGGGTATCATGTTGAAGAGAAAATTAGTATTAAACAGTCCATTATTTTTTTTCTCAATGAGAGGTCCATTCAAGGGCCTGATAACAGCAGGAAGGGATCTGCTCTTGAATCTAAAGGTTTGTGTTTCAAACTCGTGTATATTCTGCTTGATGGGAAAGGAGAGAAGAGATAGTGACTTTGGTGGGATATGCCCTTCAATATGTTGGCTGATTGCCTTAGATGAAGATGGCGAGGAGGCTATTGTGACATCTGGAGCTATATTCGTAACACTTGGGTAGAGCAATTCCCCTTCCAAGCTGTGATGCATCTGGATACTTTCTACAGTGCATCCATAAAAATTGGTAAAGGGCACTGAGGAAATGCTGAATTTTCTGGGACTTCTAAGTAGAGGTATAGATGTGCTTTCTTGACTGTAGTATCAATGTGGAAGTACCGGATGGAATCAAGAGTCTGGTTGGGTGGTGCCAAAATAACATTTGCTGTAAGCATCACTAAGAACAATAAGCTTATTGTTGATTTTAGGAAGGGGGAAGCCAAGGGACCAGTCACCTGCCTGCATTGATGGGACAGGTTGAGAGGGTTTGTACATTCAAATTTATTGAGTCCATAATATCAGAAGACCTCTCCTGCAGCCAGTACGTTGAGGCAACAGTGAAGAAGGGTCCACGATGGCAATAGTTCTGAAGAGATTTGGCATGTGGTCGAATAGTCTATGAACTTCTACAGAAGTACTGTGGGAAATACTCTGACTGATGCATTGCAGTCTGGTTTGGTAATTCATGTGCCCAGGAATGCAGAAGGCTGCAGAAGGTCATTCATCCTCTCCCTGTGCCTGACGCTCATTATTACAATTTAAAGTAGTACTCCGAGCTCACTATTCCAAAATCCGATTGGCTAAATTCTATACGAATCTCTCTAATAAATGTGCTAAATGTATAACTGAAGAAGGCACTTTGTATCATATGTTCTGGTTTTGTTCTTCTCTTTCCAATTTTTGGGAAGGGGTATTTAGTACCTTGTCATTGGTTCTTAACATTACTTTGACTCCAAATCCTTTTCTCACTCTCTTTGGAATAAGTGGGCCATCTGGTTTAATTCTGACTGCTTCACAATCCCATGTGGTTGCCCTTACCTTCCTTTTCGCTAGAAGGGCCATATTAATGAGCTGGAAAGGTGCTGTCCCTCCCACTCACACTCAATGGTTGTCCGATAAGATGACGTCTGACTTTGGGGGGGAAAAAATAGATATTCCACTATTGTTTTTTTATGCAGTTCCTTCCTTAATTATTTTCAAAATCTGTAAGATTAACCAGTTTCTCGTCTTTGATCCCATTGTTTACTTTCTTTTTTATTTTCTGTTTGTGTTATGCCAGTGGCCTCCGAAGAAAGGGGATCGATAATTAGATAACTGGTATAATGGATTTTTTTTTCTTTTCAATGTAATGTAGATTTCAATACCATTTGTATTACTACACACAACTTATTAATATTTTATTGCCATGTACCTATCTAACATTTATGTGATGAAACCAATAAAAATATTGAAAAAGGAAGAAGGTAGAAAGCATAGCTAGGTCCATTAAAGGCTCTGATTCCTATCCATGGCAACCTGCACCATAAAGGACCCCCATCACCCTGGTCACAAACTCTTCTCGCTGCTACTTTTAGATTCAAGAACAGCTTCTTTCCAGAAGTATCAGGCTTCTCCTTTTGTACTCATCATGAATTGTTCCCCTACCACAATTATAATGCCACTATGGTAACTGAATATTTATTATCTATCTTTCTTTAGATTTATTATCTCCTTTCAATTTACATATATAATGCAGTTGACTTTTTGTTAAAATACTTGTTCTGTTACAGCAAGTAAGAATTTTGATGCATATGTTCATTGTACAATGTATGTGACAATAAACATTATCATTATGGTAGGTTGTTGGTTATATTTACACCTAAAAAAATGCCATTCCTGCTACCCACTAAGGTTTTGGTCTGCATGAAGGTGCTATTATGAATGACAGAGGAGAGGGTGACATGAGGGATATTAAAGAAAGAACATAACAATTACAGCACGGAAACAGGCCATTAGGCCCTTCTAGTCCGCACCGAACCAAACACCCCTTTCTAGTCCCACCTCCCTGCACAATGCCCATAACCCTCCATCTTCTTCTCATCCATATACCTGTCCAACCTTTTCTTAAATAATACAATTGACTCCGCCGCCACTATTTCTCCCGGAAGATCATTCCACACGGCTACCACTCTCTGAGTAAAGAAGTTCCCCCTCATGTTACCTCTAAACCTCTGCCCCTTAATTCTTAACTCATGTCCTCTTGTTTTAATCTTTCCTCCTCTTAACGGAAATAGTCTATCCACATCCACTCTGTCTATTCCTTTCATAATCTTAAATACTTCTATCAAATCCCCTCTCAACCTTCTACGCTCCAAAGAATAAAGACCTAATCTGTCCCATCTCTCCCTATACTCTAGATGCTTAAACCCAGGTAACATTCTGGTAAACCTTCTCTGCACTCTCTCCACTCTGTTTATATCCTTCCTATAATTAGGCGACCAGAACTGCACACAGAACTCCAAATTAGGCCGCACCAACGTCTTATACAATCCACCTCCCAACTCCTATATTCCATGCAATGATTGATAAAGGCCAGCATACTAAAAGCCTTCTTCACCACCCTATTCACGTGAGTTCCTACCTTCAGGAAACGATGTACCGTTACTCCTAAATCTTTCTGCTCTTCTGTATTCCTCAATGCTCTCCCATTTACCACGTATGTCCTATTCTGATTCTTCTTACCAAAATGAAGCACCTCACCCTTATCAGCATTAAATTCCATCTGCCATTTTTCAGCCCACTTTTCGAAGCAGCCCAAATCCCTCTGCAATCCTTGCAAACCTTCTTCATTATCCACTATTCCACCTATCTTAGTATCGTCTGCATATTTACTAATCCAATTCACCACCCCATCATCTAGATCATTAACGTATATAACGAACAACAATGGGCCCAATACAGATCCTTGAGGCACACCACTGGTCACCGGCCTCCAACCTGACAGACAATTATCCACTACCACTCTCTGGCCTCTCCCTTTCAGCCAATGTTCAATCCATTTGACTATCTTAAAATTTATACCTAAAGACTGCACCTTCCTAACTAACCTTCCATGTGGTACCTTATCGAAGGCCTTACTGAAGTCCATATAGACAACATCCACTGCGCTACCCTCATCCACATTCCTAGTCACCTCTTCAAACAATTCAATCAGATTGGTCAAACATGACCTTCCTCCCACAAATCCATGTTGAGTGCTCCTGATCAGACCCTGTCTATCCAGATGTTTATAAGTACTATCTCTAAGAATTTTCTCCATTAATTTACCTACCACAGACGTGAAACATTATTAAAGTGACTGTATGTGCTGCAGATGTGCTATGATTTTTTTCTATAAAGGCAATTTTGGGTCATATGCATTGCTATCTTTCAAACTAACTTGGGAAATAACAATGAACCTGGAGGGAATAAATATAACTTATTGTTTCAAAGTTAATACCTTTATTTTAAGTAGCTAGAACTTATTATGCAAAATAAGATTAAACTTGGTGGATGTGCATCCAAAATGGACTAAAGGTAATGAATCGCTATAGTTGCTGGATACATGAAATAAGATGTCGTGCTGGAAATATTTATCAGGTCAGGCAGCATCAGTTGAGAGAAATAAAATAGAATGCATGTTTCAATTGACTGGGATATGCTTAATGCCAGAACCTTAGAGGGGGCAGAATTTGTTTGTTGTATCCAGGAGGCAGCACATAGATAGTTCAACCAGGGAAGGGATCATACCAGAGTGAAACACGGAAATCTGCCATTGCTGCGATTGTAGTAAAAACACATAGAACGCTGCTAATACATCTTTTCCTCCTTTGGATGTTGCGCTTCAGCATTTCTGTGCCTTCACAAAAGGGATTATATTAGGCCTTGTAATGGGAAATGTGACTGGCCAGGTGATCAGTGAGAATGCATTTCAGGAATAGTGATCACAATTTAAGTTTCAAGATAGTAATGAACAGGCCTGGACCTTGCGAGAAATTGGGGAAGGCCAAGTTATGATATTATTATCGGGGTGGGGGTGGGGGGGAGAGTAATTGGGAGCAGCTGTTATTGGGCAGGTCCTCAGCTGACATGTGGAAGTTGTTTAAGGACCAAGTAATGAGAGTACAAGGATACCTTGTATAACATGGTTAATACATTCCAAACAAGTTCAGTGTAATGGAAAACCGCACTGTTCAAAGCTTTATTACAATATACTTTAATGTAATATGTTCCAATCCTATAATTATTTATTCTTTTACCTAGAATTCTATGCAAACATGTGCATAAAATATTTAAAAGGGATATAGAAAACTGAAAAATGACAGATCTTTATTGGCAATAAGTGAACATTGTTTATTTAAGAAAATATTTGTCTAATGTAGTTTGAACTTTTTTATTTCCAGCTCCTTCTGCCTGACTCTGGCAAACTCAGCCTGCAACGTTCATCGTGCATGATCTGTCAGGTGAGGATGGGTTGGGTGGTGGCAGTCTCGGGGCTCCAGAGACGTAGAGCCAGGTGATCTTTGGATACCTTCCTTTGGCTTTGTTTGAGACAACACTTACCTGAAGTTTTGAGATGATATTACATTGACTGGCCAGGATGGGACCGCTGAGGATGGTGACTACTTGAGACGGCGCCTGCCCAGAACGGGCACTGACCGCATTATATCAAAACCCGTGCTGTTCAAACCCACATTATATAAGGTTTGCCTGTACAGGAGTGGCATGCTTCAATAAGGAGGGAGGATTGGGATGGCAAGGCAAGGGAATTTTGGATTGCGAGGAAGGTAATAAACTTAATCAAGAAGAAAGAAAAAACACATGCAAGGTTCAGGAAGCTGTATTCAGGGCCCTAGAGGAACATTGAGATTGAGGAAAGGGCTCAAGGAGGGGATTGAAACTGAACGTGGGTCCAAATGTTGTCTCATGTAGATCAATTGACCCTCTCTCCATAGTCATTGCAATATTGTACAACTGTCTCTTTTCCTCATCCATTCCATGGCTAGTGTTTTATGCATCATTTTGAGGTTAGCAGTTCATCGTTGACAGGAAGTCACACTTATCTGAAGCTTTTTCTAATTTTAATCAGGATGTTTGTTTTACCCATATTTTACTGCGTTTACCTGATCCTTCTCAGTGTTATACCCGAGCTTGTGACCAGCACATACAGCTTGGATGTGTGCAATTTTATGCCTCCTTTTATGAGGTATCTCTTTCAGATAACACAGTTGAATTTGAGACTGGGCCTGCTGTGTCATTGTGCCTTATGCCAGAACAGAAGGTCAATGCCACTATCATGTGGAACGCCTACACTGGACAATAATTTTTTTCAGAAGATTTCCTGAAAAAAAAATTTTGGGGATTATGATAGGTAACTTCAAGCTGAACACAAAGATAATTTCAGATTTGCCGTATCACGTAGGAAGTTGGAGAAAGATTAAATGAACCTTTATTGAATTTTACATGTTTGATCACATGACACTGACACCTTCTGTTAGTACAACTGACCTAAAATGTTTGGCTACTGATTTTTGTTTGTACTCAGCATCTAAATATCTCTCGTGCCAGTGTCCAACAATAGTCGGCCAGCGTTGATGGATTCTAATTGCCCTGATACCAGTTTTCCATGATAGCGATGTCCTGGTGAAACATTTAACCATGTTTGTCACTGGCTGCACCAAGATCAGCAGGGAGGAAGTCCCAAGTGTGAATGCAGAAAATGAATTTTCAATGACATATTGCCTCTGGTGTTGTATGCTTGAAATGTGTTGTCAATCAGCTGGACGTAATTTGGTGCTCAGCGGTTGCCAGGAAATTCTCAACATCTTTAAATGCCTTCCAGGCCTCAGACAACATTTGCATTGTACCTGCGCTGAGTGCATCCCCAGGCAAGCTTGCACTGACCAAAATGGCTTGCTTTGTGGGCAATATACTAGTGAACTTAAAATATGACATAAAATCACAAAAATAGATTATATCTTTTAAAAAAAAAACGGTACACAAAAGGAAAATTTTAAGGAGATTTTCATGACCAGCAGCCTAAAATCCATAAAACACAACCAAGTGTTCAGGAAGAAAAATCTTCATTGTCCAGTGTAATTTAACAAACTTGGGACTTGATGTTGGGTTTGGAAGAGTATCAGGTTCGCTCACTGAACATTTTTGAATGCTTCTCGGGGAAGGGGAGGGAGTTCCATAGCGGCAAAAATGTTTGAGAATGGTTGGCTTAGAGTATTTGTAAATTTCGCAGCTAAAAAGATTTAAAAAAAAGAATGAGTATCGGGTTCAATGGGTTTACAGAGAGACAATTCTGAACATATGTGTTACAATCACAGGTAACTTTAGTGAATATATGGGAGACAAACAGGAGAATGCCAAATGAGACTCAATTACTAAATTACTAAACACCATAGATATTCACATCGGACCCAGGTTCGACTCCGATACCAGTGACTGCCTATACTCTACTCACACACTCTACAGACAGGGGCTTTCACACGCACACACCCGGTTCCCTGTACCAACAGGGATCCAGCTCTCTGCGAGCACTGATCTGTGGCGGTATTGCAGCTCAGCTTAAGTGTAGCACACACCTTACCCACAACACTTCCAGCGATGTCTACAGTAGTGACCTGGCATTGAGTGATGTCCGGGGCTTGGACCATGAGGCATTGATGCTTTACACAGTTCTGATTTGGGTGCCTTGCCAATAATAACCCGAGGTAATTTAAATGAGCCAATAGCAAGCTGTGCACTAATGGGTGGGCGGATTCCAGCCTTGATTGACAGGTGATGTAACTTCCAAATAAGTTTCAGATAGGGAGGACATGTGACCACCTGCAATACACAATATTCCAGACAAGCAGGGAGGCCACGTGTTTCTCCACAATCCACATATAACACTTGAGAATCTTTCATCCAGTTTTCAAAATTTCTGTTCTCTTATAAGGAATAATGTACTCCTGGGATGATCTCACAGATTTAAATTTTCATCACACAATATATATTGAGCTGAAATTGGAGGAGGGTGTGTGGGTGTGTGTGTGTGTGCGCGCGCGGGGAAACAAGCTAAACAGGAAAGTCTGCAGGTGCTGGGGTCAAGTGTGCTGGAGACACTCAGAAGGTCATGCAGCATCCATATGAAGGAAAGAGTAACAAATGTTTTGGGCCTGAGCCCTTGATCAGGAAATAAGCTATTTTCATGCCAACAGCTGTGTCAGATGACATGTATAACACACCTTCTGCTCATGTTTCGTACATATTTCCTTTTATTTAATCATCCATGGTATCTGTAGCACAAATTACATTTCAAATAAACTTCCTCATCTTGTTAAATTTAAAACCAAATTTAGACATGCACCACAGTAACAAGACCTTTCAGCCCATGAGCCCGTGCCACCCAATTAACCTACATCCCCAATGGGAGGAAACTGGAATCCCCGGGGAAAACCCATTCCTTACAGACATCACGGGATTCGAACCCCTGTCACTGGTGCTGTAACAACTTTGCGCTAATCATGTCACCGTTTTTGTCGGCAGAATTTCGGAAAGATTGTGATGATGCCTGTTGTCTGGAAATGAATGCCTTTTCCATGCTAATTACAAGAACCAAATTATATGCTCAATTAATAGATTAAATTAATTTTTCCATCAAGGTATTTACAATGTTCATCTTGTTCATGTTTAAATACATACTATTGAATATTGTGGCTTTTATGTTTAAAAATTATTTATTAGAGTGGCACATGTCTGAGATCTATAAATAGAAGTTACACATTGGGAATAGAGAAAATGTGACAGCTGCTTGTTAGTTGCAAGCTCTGCCTTTCCCAAGGGTTTCTGCATTGCCCAGAGCATGATTTATCTTATACAGTGCCCTCCAGAAGGTTTGGGACAAAGGCACCTTTGTCCCTGAGCTTCACAGTTTTAAATTTGTAAACAAACAATTTACATGTGATTAAAGTGCACATTACAGGTACCGCAGCCGAGATAGGTAAACTGGTTGACCGTTTTGAGTCAAAACGGTCAACCAGCTTACCTATCTCGGCTGCACCATTTCATCAGATGCAAGGATCGACAATGAGATAGACAACAGACTCGCCAAGGCAAATAGCGCCTTTGGAAGACTACACAAAAGAGTCTGGAAAAACAACCAACTGAAAAACCTCACAAAGATAAGCGTATACAGAGCCGTTGTCATACCCACACTCCTGTTCGGCTCCGAATCATGGGTCCTCTACCGGCACCACCTACGGCTCCTAGAACGCTTCCACCAGCGTTGTCTCCGCTCCATCCTCAACATCCATTGGAGTGCTCACACCCCTAACGTCGAGGTACTCGAGATGGCAGAGGTCGACAGCATCGAGTCCACGCTGCTGAAGATCCAGCTGCGCTGGATGGGTCACGTCTCCAGAATGGAGGACCATCGCCTTCCCAAGATCGTATTATATGGCGAGCTCTCCACTGGCCACCGTGACAGAGGTGCACCAAAGAAAAGGTACAAGGACTGCCTAAAGAAATCTCTTGGTGCCTGCCACATTGACCACCGCCAGTGGGCTGATAACGCCTCAAACCGTGCATCTTGGCGCCTCACAGTTTGGCGGGCAGCAGCCTCCTTTGAAGAAGACCGCAGAGCCCACCTCACTGACAAAAGGCAAAGGAGGAAAAACCCAACACCCAACCCCAACCAACCAATTTTCCCTTGCAACCGCTGCAATCGTGTCTGCCTGTCCCGCATCGGACTGGTCAGCCACAAACGAGCCTGCAGCTGACGTGGACTTTTTACCCCCTCCATAAATCTTCGTCCGCGAAGCCAAGCCAAAGAGAAAAAGAAAGAACAGGTACCGCATCGGACTTGTCAGCCACAATCGAGCCTGCAGCTGACGTGGACATTTACCCCCTCCATAAATCTTCATCCGCGAAGCCAAGCCAAAGAAAAGACAGTTATTATTCAAGGTTATTTGTATACATTTTGGTTTGACCATGTAGAAATTACAGTATAATCTCCTCACTTCAGGGCAGCATAATGTTTGGAACATTTGGCTTCAAAGGTGTTTGTGACTACTCAGGCATGCTTCATTGCTTCATTGGTGCAGGATTAAGGTAGCTACCACCTTTGCCATGGTTTGCATCTTGCAGTGTTGCCTCTGTATTTCTGTTCATGAAATTAGTGGACAGTCGTCATTCACATATCCACACCTGCCTCCTGAAGAGTGTTTCTGATCTGTCAGACATACATTTGGGGATTTTTCTTCATTATGGTGAGAATTCTTCTGTTATCAGCAGTGGACTCTTCCTTGGCCTCCCAGTCCCTTTGCGATGACTGAGGTCACCAGTACACTCTTTCCTCTCAATGATGTTCCAAATTGTTGATTTTGATAATCCGAAGGTTTGGGCGATGTCTCTTACTATTTTATTGTTGTTTTTCAGCTTCATTATGGCTTCTTTGACTTTCATTGGCACAACTCTGGTCCTCGTGTATTAAATTTATTTATTTTAAATTTAGATATACAGCTCGGTAACAGGCCAGTTCGGCCATGAGCCCATGCCACCCAATTTACACCCCATTAGCTACATCCCCAGTACGTTTCAAATGGTGGGAGGAAACCGGAGCCCCGGGGAAAACTCATGCAGACACAGGGAGAGCATACAAACTCCTTTCAGTGTGGGATTTGAACCCTGGTTCCAATCTCTGGCGCTGTAAATGCCTTGGACTAACTGCTACGCCAACTGTAGCTTCAATGGTAACTTCAGACTCCAAAGATGATCAAAAGCTTAGAAGCAAGCCAAGCTCTCTCATATCTGCACCAATGAAGCAATTAAACATACCTGTGAAGTCAAATGTCCAAAACATGGTCCCCTGAAATGAGGAGACTGTGTATAAAAAGTGCTGTAATTTCTACATGGTCAAATCAAAATGTACACAAATAACCTTGAATAAAATCTGGAGCATGCACTTTAATTACATGTGAATTGTTTGATTACAAATTTAAAACTGTGGTGCACAGGGCAATTAATGGAAAAAATGTGCTTTTTTCCCAAACCTTATGGAGGGTGCTGTATCTGCAATGCCTAGAAGCTTGCTTTACCAAATTCACCTTGAGTTTGTGACAGGGTCCAATTTAACAGTTTCACTTTGTGACACTTTAATACAGCGAGTTCCAGATCCCTATGATCCACAGAATGGGGAAATAAAATCTGTTTTCTGCATCTCCTCTAATGTTTCTACCAATTTAAATCAACGCCCTGGTTATTGGCTACACTGCTCAGGAAAACTGAACCTTATTTTCTTGAAGTCCCTTGTTGTTGTTAACTAAGAACCCTCTTGAGCTTCTCTATTCCAAAGGAAACCACTGTAATTATCGCATGTTTCCTCCTCACTACAATTTTCCATTCACGGCAATATTTTCTCTGTGACCTCACTTGAGCAATCACATCTTTAATGTGTTCAAGACTATATCCAGGACAAGTTGAGTCCCAGCCAACGTACAGTTCCAGCATACACTATTCCTCGTCACGGCAAATAAAGGATACATAATATGTATTTTTATTATCTGATTAACCTGTTCTACTCTCAAAGATGGATTTAGAACCTTTCGGCGCGGCCAGTTTAGCACAGCCCAATTTGCTGCAGACCCATTTAGGTGCAGAACTATTTCAGCGCATATTCAGGCTCAGTTAAAAGCATTAATGAAAGCAAGATGGGAATTGATAATACTTTATTATGTTTACATGGAACTAAAAAATGTTTCTTCTCTGTAGTTAAAATGTTAGATAGTAATAAGTTAATTACAAAAAATCTAAAATATAACCTTTATCTCTCTTAAATACCCAACATAATTTCTCCCACTAAATCTTTTTACAAATGTTTATATTCGAGCGTCTGCTTCCCTGAATTTCTTTAATTTCAATGGAATATCATGCCCTTCTACAAGATGTTCATAGTAAATGTCCCTTCCTCCCTGAACTTTTCGTAAGCTGCCAATAAATTTCCAAATAACTGGATGTTCCACTCCAAGTTTGCATTGTAATCTCATGTGAGCAGCTTCTTCATGATTGTTTGTTCTATCCTCATTGTTTAAAGTTCTTTCATATAAATTCTACATTCCAACTGGAAAAAGCGGTGGATGCCTACCATTTCCTCTGCGCAATCTTCTACCTACATAGTTATCTTTGAACCAGTCCAGCAGCAGTTGCAGTTCATCTGGAAGCGCGTCAGCCAAATGTTCAATAGCTTCATCAATGTTTTCATTCGGAATAAATGCAAGACCAATTATCATTTTAGCTCTCAAAGAAAACTCCGAGTCAATGTTATACCTACTCAAGTGTCCCAAACTAACAAAATGTTTTCTAATATTTTTAGCCAGGTGGAAAAAAACATCCCCTGATTTCCACAGAAGGAAAATGCTACTGTAAACTTCTGAAATTTGCAAGTTCAAAGTCACAGTTGATAATGTCAGGGTGACATTCAGGCTGTATTTCCAGAACCATATCAAATAATTTATCATATGTTGTTCGTAACTTATTTGGGAATAAAGCAATCAACAGTGGGAACACCTTTATGTATTTCCCCTAAAATAACATAAACTTGTGAAAATAGAGGTGGGGAAATTTTGAATGTTCCATCAACCTATAACTTATTTGCTTGCCTCAGATACTCGGCATTCCTTTTTCTTCTAAATATAAGAATTCTGCAGGTGGTGCTACCGCTGTGGGCTAGTAAAAATTGTTCTTCGTTATATTCATCAACAGAATATGTTTTAAAGCTATCTGAAATTACAAGTTCTTCTAAATTTCTTGGATTTACTGGATAAGCAGCAATTTCTTTCCTTGTCCTACGGACCATTTTCTTCAGCGTTCTGTTGTTAGGCGTCGTTCCTTAGCAAGCTTCAGACAAATTTTCTAGGCACTTGTTAATCACTTCTGTAGTTCCCTCAACCGGTTCAGCAGCTCGTACTTTTATCTTTGAAATGACGCTATCTCTTTCCACCTTCGATGCCGAAGCTACATGCGAATGTTCATTACTTTGTTTCACTGGTTCACCATTTCTAACGTGAATTCGAGCTTTGCAAATGTCCTTCCTCTCACATCTCCAAAACTTTATCTTATTCAGCAACATATTTATCAAAAACATATATGTAGCCATCGTATTCCTTTCCACGTTTTGTCATAATTGTTGATGGTATTTTAATGCATGCAATAACTACTTGACACTACTTATTTATTAGTTTTGCACCAAAATTGGTCTGCGCCGAAGTGGGCTGCGCCCAACTGGCCGCGCCAAATTGCTCGCACCAATGGTCCCATTCCACTCAAGGATCTATCCACATATACTCCAAGGCTTTGTTCCTCCAGACTGCATAATATCCATCTGTGCTCTATCCTTGGGTATAAACTGGAACTTCTGGTTGTCAGCCATTTTAATTCCCCTCTCCATTGCCATGCAAGCATGTCTGTCCTTGGCATTATCTGTTACCAGATGGAGGGAAAACATAAACTTTAGGAACAACATATCATATTCTGCCTGGTAACTTAAAACCTAAGGATAGAAACATTGTATAAACAGTTTTTTTTTTGCACTACCAATATGTGGTAATTCTGTCTCACCTGCAGAAAAAAAGAATCTCAGGTTTGTACGTGATGTCATGTATATAATCTGACGATAAATCTGTGATTATGCAGGTATTGCTTAAGGTGGTATGTGAGTGGAAAGAAAAAGATTTGAAAATCACTGTTTTAACCATACCTAATTGACTCGTTATGTGCACGGTTTCTTGACTCTGAAGGAAATGAGCCAATGACAATTTTTCTCATGCAAAATATTTCAGTAACAATTGGGTCTTGAGCAGTGGTTCCTAACCTTTTTTCCTCCATTCACAAACCACGTTAAGTAATCCTTTACTAATCACAGAGCACCGATGGCACAGGGATTACTTATGGTTGAATGTAAATTTAGGGGGGCATTTTGAAAACTACTGTTCTAACCTAACTCAAGAGGCTTGAACAATCCAAGTATTACCAGTTCATTATTTAATTTAATGCCCAATTGTCTTGTCTGCTTACAGTCATCCGAGGAGTGAGGACATGGAGGCTGATGTTCGCAACAGGAAAGTATCTTGGGATGTCAATGGCTCTCTGATCCCAGGTGAGATGCAGCGTGACCACAGATCAGAAAGTCCCACTCCAGGACTGCTGGAAGGCACCGAGCCAGGTAGGAGATACTGATCGGGAGCTAGGAAATGAATGCGTGAAAGAGAGCAAGGATTTTCCAAGCTAATGTAATAACACTGCTTTCCAAATGTGGAAAGTTTAAAGGTCATGTTGATATTTGGATTGAATGATTTATTGTCGCATGAACAATGTTTTGTGTGGTATCCAGGCAAGTCAACCAATACTTAAGTACAAGTGGTGCAATAATTAAATAAAAGTGCAGGATGTAGCTGGAAAGTAAGTCCAAAAAGGCGCAGGGAAGAATGTCACTGGACAAAGTACAAGAAAATGCAGTAAAAGCTATGCAAGGGCATCATATTTTACCAACGAGAGTGTGATCATGGCAGAAAAGAAACTGCCCTTGAATCTAGTTGTATGAGTTCTCCAGCTCGTGTATCTTTTGTGCTACACTTCTCGTCAAGAGGTAATGAAACAAGCTGTGCTCAAGTTATGGATCAGGCTGAATTATACTTGCCTGCAGCAACTTATCTTTATATTGTGGACTTTTACACTTTGAAACATGGGCCTGGTAAAAGTCAGTTTATCTGCTGCCAGACTTGCCATAGAGCCCAGTATATGAAAGCTAATGTGCTGAACAGTGGGTCTGGTTGCCTTCTGGATCATTTGGGAGGCAGAAGGGGTGATAGACAGAAGCTAGGGAGATGGTCACTCCCAAAAGTCAGGAGGTAGGTGGTTGGGTGGCTGTTAGGAGAGGGAAGGGGAATAGGCAGTCAGTGCAGAGCACCCCTGTGGCTGTTCCCCTCAACAATAAGTATACTGTTTTGAATGCTGTTGGGGGGAATGATCTACCAGGGACAATTCGTAGTGATCACGTCTCTGGGATAGAGCCTGGCCCTTTGACTAAGAAGGGAGGGGGGAGAAGAGAGCTATAGTGATTGGAGATTCAATAGGTTAATAGATAGAAGGTTCTGTGAACAAGATCGAGACTCCTGGATGGTATGCTCTCCCCCAGGTGCCAAGGACAGAGACTTCTTGGATTGAGTCCACAACATTCTCAAGCAGGAAGGAGAGCAGCCAGATGTTGTCGTCCACATTGGTGCTAATGACAAAGATGGGAGTAGGGATGAGGTCCTGAAGAGGGAATATAGGAAGTTAGGAAGGAAGCTTAGAAGCAGACCTCAAGGCTGGTAATTTCAGGATTCCTGCCTGTGCCACGCGCCAGTGAGGGTAGGAATAGGAAGCTGTGGCAGATGAATGCGTGGCTGAAGAGTTGGTGCAGGGGGGAGGGGTTCAGATTTGAAGATCATTGGGATCTCTCCTGGGAAGGTACGACCTGCACAAAAGATCGGCTGTACCTGAATTGGAGAGGTAAAGATATCCTGGTGGGCAGGTTTGTTAGAGCTGTTGGGGAGAGTTTAAACTCATTTGGCAGGGGAATGCGAACCAGAGTGTAAGGACAAAAGTAGAGCAGAAGGTGAAAAGGATGATGCAATCTGTTGTAGGTTTGTGGGGAAGGACAGGTAGGGGAGGAAGCATAGATGTAGTCAATTAGAGGGTTTGAAATGTGTTTATTTCAATGCAAGGAGTATTAGGAATAAACAAGATGAACAGAGCATGGATCTGTATATGGAATTACAATGTTATGGCTAATGCGAAGGCAGGTTTGGCTGATGAGTCCCCAGGACCAGATGAGATGTACCCCAGGTTTCTGTGGGAAGGGAAGGAAGAGATTGCTGGGGCATTGGCGATGATCTTTGCATCCTCCTTGACCATAGGGGAGGTGTGGGAGGATTGGAGAATGGCAAATGTCCCCTTGTTCAAAAAAAAGGTAATAGGAAGAATCCAGGGAATTGTAGACCAGTGAGTCTTGCATCAGCAAACTATTGGAGAGGATCCTTAAGGAGAGGATTTATGAGCATTTAGAAAAACTAGTCTTCTCCAGGATAGTCAGTATGGCTTTGTGAAGGGAACGTTGTGCCTCACAAGTCTGATTGAGTTTTTTGAGGAAGTAACAAAAGAAATTGATGAAGGTAGGGCAGTAGATGTGAAGTACATGAATTTTAATAAGGCATTTGACAAGAGTCCCATGAGAGAATCATTCAGAAAGTCATGAGGTGTGGGATCCATGGAACCTTGGCGGTGTGGATTCAAAAAATGGCTTACATGTAGAAAGCAGAGAGTAGCAGTGAATGGAAAATATTCTGCGTTGAGTTCAATGACTAGTGGAGCTCTGTAAGGATCTGTTCTGGGACCCTGCTCTTTGTGATTATTATAAATGACCTGGACGAAGAAGTAGAGGGGTGGGTCATTAAGTTTCAGGATGATAAGAAAGTTGTAGGTGATTGTGGATGGTGTTAGACAGCATGCAGAGTTGGGTGGAAAAGTGGCAGATGAATTTTAATATAGATATGTATGATGTGATGTATTTTGGAAGGTCAAACTTGAAGGATACTTAACAGTATGGAAGAACAAAGGGACCTTATGGTCCAAATCCATACATCTTTCAAGTTTGCCACACAGGTTGAAAGGACAGTTAAGGAGGTCTGTGGTATGCTGGGCTTCATTAATCAGGGGATTAAATTCAAGAGTTTTGAGGTATTGTTGCAGCTCTATAAATCTCTAGTGAGACCACACTTAGAATATTGTGTTCAGTTCTGGTCACCTCATTACAGAAAGATGTGGAACCTTGCCTGGATTGGAATATATATCTTTTTAGGCAAGGCTAGCAGAGCCAGGGCTTTTCTCTTTGGAGTGAAGAAGGCTGAGAGGTGAATTAATGGAGGCCTACAAGATTATGAGAGGCATAGAGAGGGTAGACAGCCAACACCTTTTCCCAGGGTGGGAGTAGCAAACACCAGAGGACAAAGTGAAGAAAGGAAAGTTTAGGGGAGACATCAGGGATAAGAGAGTAATGGATGCTTGGAATGTATTGCCGGGGTGATGGTAGAGGGTGGAACAATAGGGGTATTTAAGAGACTCTCTGACAGGGACATGGATGAAAGAAAAATAGAGGATTATGAATAAGAGAGGGTTTAGTTTGTTTTTGGTAGGTATATATAGGTCAGCACAACATCATAGGTTAAAGGGCCTGTGCTGCAATGTTCTATGCACTTTGCATCTGGTCCCTCATATCTCCACCACATGCTCACATATCCCTGACCCTCATCATTTACACTGTAGAGCACACATGTCAAACTCTGGCCCGCGGGCCAAATTTGGCCCACGATATAATTATATTTGGCCCGCAAGATCATTTCAAAAATGTATTAGAGGTGGCCCGCCCTGCAGCGAGAGCCGATGCTGTTTTTTGGTAATGTCACCCCCCACCATCCTCCCCCTTCATTGCACATCCTTCCCCATTGTAACACGTGAAATTGTAACACGAGAAGTCTGTCGATGTCATCAGCCGGCAAGCCAGTTGGAAGGCTCCCCGCACAACCAGTCACTTCTCCCACCTGTCGAGCGGTGCGGCGGATGGGCGAGCACCTGTGATTTTCTGTCGGTGCGACAGGCATGGCAGGCTGCGCACGGCCCCCGAGCAGCGCGAGCCCCGCGCGACTGGCACCGGACGGCCCTTCCACAGCGCGAGCGCACTTCTCCCAGTCGCCACGGCCTTCAGCGCTTGCACCCGTGCGGACTCCAGGGATGGCTGGTTCGGCCCTGCACGTGAAGAGAGAGATGGTGGCTGTCCGCAAAGGCTGATCTGCAACGCGCTGGGCCTGAGTGGATGGGTAAGCAGGGGTGGGCAGAGGGTGTAGGTGAGGAGTAATGGGCAGGGGAAGTTATGGTGGTGCGAGGGGCAGTAAGAGGGAGGGATGAGTAGAAGGAGGGGTGGATAGGGAAGAGGTAAAAGGGGAGGGGCAGGGCGAGTAGGGGAGGGGTGATTAGAGGGTGAGAGACGGGTAGAGGGAGGAACAGGTTGAGGGAAGAGGCAGTAGAGGGGCGTGTATAGGATGGGGTGGGTAGAGGCAGAGCGAGTGGAGTGAGGGGTGAGTAGAGGTTGGGTAAAGGACTGGTCAGGTAGAGGGATGGTGGGTCGAGGGTGAATAGAGGCCTAGAGCCTGAGGAGTGAGCAGGAAATGCTGAGTGCTGATGCAGGCCAAAATGGAAACAGCCTGTAAATGCTGACTACATCTCCACAGGGACCAAATATGTTTCCCTCAGGTCAAGCAAAGGGTGAACTTGAGCTACCTACTCCTGACCTGTAGCATTATCCTCCTACAATTTAACATTACATATGTTGAAAGAAGAGAAAACATGCAGATGTTGTTGAAAATTTTCAATAAATATTTAGTTCGGCCCTCGACTTAGTCCAAGTTTTTAATTTTGGCCCTCCGTGAATTTGAGTTTGACACCCCTGCTGTAGAGGAAATCAAAATAAACATAGATACAAGTGTTTTTGAGGTATTTTATTTTAATGCTTTTTTGTCAATTAATTATTGGTATTTTGAGGTATTTCCAATCTAAGTTTTAAAAATTTTGTTTATTTCAAGCTCTTTCTAAGTAGTTTAAAAAAAAACAGATTATCAAAGGCCTTTGACAGTGATGAGCTATCAAAAGCTGTTTGGATAGTGCACTGTGACTGCTATTTCTTCATTCTATATTCCTCTATCTCACATTCTCCTAAGATCAGGTAAAAAGCTGAGGGAGTCACGTGATGGAGTAGTGGCCGGTAGGGGAATACCAGCCCTCTTCAGAAAAGAAGAAATAAAGTGAAAAAAATACAAAGTTCAAGAAATACAAAACATAACAAATAAAGGATAAAGTTGTAGAGAAAAGAAACAAAATGGCACCCAAGAAGGAAAAAGTAGAAACAATGGAGAAAAGACACCGGAAGAGAAAGGAGAAGGCCTTACCTGCATAAAGAAATAGGGAGCTGTCATGGAAAAGAGAGCCCGTTCTCCAAGGTTGGTGACGACCCCGCAGAGTTGCGACCCTCCAACAGCTGGACTGCAAAAATGGCTCTCTGAGCCAAACAAAAATGCGCAACTGCGCTTACTAAGGAGAAGGAGAAAACTGACAGGAGGGGGGCTCAGCCGAGGAGCGGGCAAGCACAATGCGACCAGCTGAGAGATTCCTGACACCAGGGCTCTCAGCTGGAAGAAGAGGAAAGTGACAGGAAAAGGAGTGAAAGGAAAGAAGAGCAGCAGCAGGAGACCCAACAGATGAGTAGCCCAGAAGAAGAGGACCAACAGCAAGAAGCCAAGCAAGAAGAAGCCCAGCAAAGTGAGACAAGCAACTCATCAGGAAAGTCAGAAGAGACACAGATACAAGAAAGAGAAGAAGACCAAACACAGATACAGACACAGAAGAAGAGGAGGAAGAAGAAGAAGATCTGCACAGAAAAATAGAAGGTAAAACAGATGGACAGAATATAGATAAAGTTCTTTTTCAAGAACAAATGAGTGCATTAAAAGAATGGTTGACATTAGAATTTAGTGAAATTAAAAGAAAAATGAAAAGTACAGAAGATAAAGTGAATAGATTAGAGCTGGTCATTAGAAGCGGCTGTAGAAATGGAAGTGAATGACTTAAGAAGAAAATTGGAAGACAGTGATAAAAAAGTTAAAGAGACACAAGAGTTGTTATCTCAGAAAATTGATATGTCGGAAAATTATAGTAGGCGAAACAACATAAAAATAGTGGGCCTAAAGGAAGATGAAGAAGGCACAGATATGAAGGAATTTATAAAAGAATGGATCCCAAAGGTCCTGGAAACGACAGAAATGGAAATAGAAAGGGCACACAGAACACTAGCTCCAAAACCACAGACACATCAAAAACCAAGATCCGCTTTAGTAAAATTTTTGAGATATACGACAAGAGGAAATATACTGGAGCAGGCAAGGAATAAAATTAGAGAAGACAATAAACCATTGGAATACAAGGATCAAAAAATATTTTTTTACCCAGACATAAGTTTTGAACTGTTAAAGAAGAGGAAGGAGTTTAATACAGCAAAATCGATCCTATGGAAAAAAGGTTATAAATTTATGTTAAGAGATCCAGCTGTGCTTAAAATATTTAAACCTGGGAGCAAAACAGACTGTTCTCGGATCCGGAGGAAACACAAGAATTGGCAGAATGCCTGGAGGACAGAAGGGGAGATGAAGAGTTGTAACAAGAATGAAGAACCGCGATAAAATATATATAAAAATAATGTATATGTAAGAAATAAAGAAGGGAAAAAGAAGTGAAGAAAGGAAGTACGTGGGAAAAAAAAGAGGGTGAACTTTGTTATCTGTGTTAAAAAAAAAAAAAAAAAAAAAAAGTTTTCTGGAGGGGTTGGGTGGGAGAGAATAACCGTCACTGTGAAATCAGTTGACACTTGCGAGCTGGTTCGCAATCCAAATGGAGAGGGGAGTTGTGGTTGCCCGGCAAGGGATAAGGGGCAACGCAGGGGGGTGGGGGGGGGACATTTGGCGCTAAGGGAATATTGGATGTGGGAGTTGTTGAAGTATTTTATGTTTTAAATGTGTTGTCATACATTGAGTTTAAAAAGGGAAAACTGAGAGATGAAAATGGGGAAAAGGTGGTGGTGAGGAAGCAGAAATGAGGTGTAAACAGGATATGAGATGGCTATGTTGAATTATATGACTATAAATATTAATGGAATACATAACCAAATTAAACGGAAGAGGCTATTAAATTACCTGAAAAAAGAAAAAAATAGACATTGCATTTGTGCAGGAAACGCATCTAACTGAAGTGGAACATAATAAATTAAAGAGACTGGGTAGGACACGTAGCGGCAGCATCATATACTTCAAAAGCTAGAGGTGTAGCCATATTAATTAATAAAAATGTACCAATCAAAATAGAAGAGAAAATAATAGATCCAGCAGGGAGGTATGTAATGATAAAGTATCAGATATATTCAGAATTTTGGAATTTGATCATTATATATGCACCTAATGAAGAGGATCAAAAGTTTATGCAATTTTTTTTTGAAGATTGTAGATACGCAAGGAAACATATTGATAGGAGGGGATTTTAACCTTAATTTGGATCTAATGTTGGATAAAATTGGACAAAAGACTAGCAAAAAGAATGAAGTGGCAAAAAATATGGTTAAATCAATGCAGGAAATGAAACTTATGGATATATGGAGGAGGCAGCACCCAAGGGAGAAGAAATACTCATATTATTCGAGTAGGCATAAATCATACTCAAGGATTGATATGTTTTTGTTGTAGGCCCATATTCAAGGGAGAGTTAGGAAAACTGAATATAAAGCTAGATTGCTATCTGATCATTCACCCCTGTTATTAGCAATAGAACTGGAGGACATCCCACCAAGAACATATAGATGGAGATTAAACTCCATGTTACTTAAAAGGCAGGAATTTAGAGAGTTTATTGAACGCCAATTAAAACATACTTTGCAATAAATACGGAATCAGTGAAAGACAAATTTATATTATGGGATGCAATGAAAGCTTTCATTAGAGGGCAGATAATAAGTTATGTAACTAAGAAGAAAAAGGACTACAATCAGGAAATAGAGCAGTTGGAAAGAGAGATAGTAAGTACAGAAAAAGAACTAGCAACAAGGAATGATATAACAAAAAGAAGAGAATTGGCGGACAAAAAAAAACAAAACATTACAAATGTATAAGGTGGAGAAGAACATAATTAAAATAAAGCAAAAGTATTATGATCTAGGAGAAAAAACACACAATATTAGCCTGGCAACTTAAAACAGAACAAGCTAAAAGCTTGTATTGGGATCAAGGAAAAAGGACAAACAAATTACATATAATCCAATGGAGATTAATGAAAACTTTAAGGAATTTTATGAACAATTATATCAAACTGAGAACGACGGGAAAGATGATAAAATAGAAGAGTTTTTAGCTAAAATTGAACTGCCGAAATTGCAAGAGGAACAAAACAAACTGATAAAACCATTTGAAATAGAGGAAATACAGGATATATTAAAAAAGTTGCCAAACAATAAAACGCCTGGAGAGGATGGATTCCCAATAGAATTCTATAAAACATTTAAAGAGTTATTAATTCCTCCTTTCCTGGAAGTAATGAATCAGATAGAAGAAACACAAAACTTGTCAGATTCATGTAAGATAGCAATAATTACAGTAATACCAAAGACAGGGAAGGATCCACTAACACCAACATCATATTGACCAATATTTCTACTTAATTCAGATTATAAGATTATAGCAAAATTATTAGCAAACAGATTGGCCGACTGTGTACCAAAAATAGTAAAACAAGATCAAACTGGATTTATTAAGAAAAGACAAACAGCGGATAATGTCTGTAAACTTATTAATCTAATTCATGCAGTTCAAGGAAATAAGAAACCAATAGTGGCTGTTGCTTTAGATGCAGAAAAAGCCTTTGACAGAGTTGAGTGGAACTACTTGTTTAAAGTATTACAGAGGTTCAATCTCTCAGAAAAATATATTAATTGGATTAAAGCATTATATAATGGACCATTGTCGAAGGTAACAATAAATGGATATGTATAGAACCAATTTAAATTAAGTAGGTCAACTAGACAGGGATGCCCATTATCTCCCTCACTATTCACTTTCACAATAGAACCATTGGCAGAACTGATAAGAACAGAAAATAAAATAAAAGGGATAAAAATAAAGGAGAAGGAGTATAAAATCAGTTTATTTGCAGATGACATCATCGTATACTTAACAGAACCAGACATATCAATAGAAGAACTACATAAGAAATAGATCAACGCAAATAAAAGTGAAGTGATAACGTTGAGTAATGCGGACTATACAGAATTTAAAAAAGAATCACCATTTAAATGGCAAACAAGCAATCTGATACCTAGGTATTAGGTTAGATAATTATTTAAGCCACTTGTACAAATTAAATTATCAGCCAATGAACATGTACATCAAGCTGCAAGATCAGGAAAATGATGAAATAAGCTATAAACCCAAACAAAAGTGGGAAAAGGATTTAAACATAAAGATAAAAAATGAAACATTGGAAAAGTTATGTTCTGGAATTGTCTCTTTCTTCTCTTTGGCTTGGCTTTGCGGACGAAGATTTATGGAGGGGGTAAATGTCCACGTCAGCTGCAGGCTCAATTGTGGCTGACAATTCCGATGCGGGACAGGCAGACACGGTTGCAGAAAATTGGTTGGTTGGGGTTGGGTGTTGGGTTTTTCCTCCTTTGTCTTTTGTCAGTGAGGTGGGCTCTGCGGTCTTCTTCAAAGGAGGTTGCTGCCCGCCGAACTGTGAGGTGCCAAGATGCACGGTTTGAGGCGATATCAGCCCACTGGCGGTGGTCAATGTGGCAGGCACCAAGAGATTTCTTTAGGCAGTCCTTGTACCTCTTCTTTGGTGCACCTCTGTCACGGTGGCCAGTGGAGAGCTCGCCATATAACACGATCTTGGGAAGGCGATGGTCCTCCATTCTGGAGATGTGACCCACCCAGCGCAGCTGGATCTTCAGCAGCGTGGACTCGATGCTGTCGGCCTCTGCCGTCTCGAGTACTTCGATGTTAGGGATGAAGTCGCTCCAATGAATGTTGAGGATGGAGCAGGGACAATGCTGGTGGAAGCGTTCTAGGAGCCGTAGGTGATGCCGGTAGAGGACCCATGATTCGGAGCCGAACAGGAGTGTGGGTATGACAACGGCTCTGTATATGCTTTGTGAGGTTTTTCAGTTGGTTGTTTTTCCAGACTCTTTTGTGTAGTCTTCCAAAGGCGGTATTTGCCTTGGCGAGACTGTTGTCTATCTCGTTGTCGATCCTTGCATCTGATGAAATGGTGCAGTCGAGATAGGTAAACTGGTTGACCGTTTTGAGTTTTGTGTGCCCGATGGAGATGTGGGGGTGCTGGTAGTCTTGGTGGGGAGCTGGCTGATGGAGGACCTCCGTTTCTTCAGGCTGACTTCCAGGCCAAACATTTTGGCAGTTTCCGCAAAACAGGACATCAAGCGCTGAAGAGCTGGCTCTGAATGGGCAACTAAAGCGGCATCGTCTGCAAAGAGTAGTTCACGGACAAGATTCTCTTGTGTCTTGGTGTGAGCTTGCAGGGGCCTCAGATTGAAGAGACTGCCATCCGTGCGGTACCAGACGTAAACAGCGTCTTCATTGTTTTTTTTAAATTTTTTATTTTTCACACCATAAATCACATTAACCATGGTACACACTTTTTCCTTTTCACACATATACAGTGCCATTTTCTCCCCCCCCCTCCCTCCTCCCAACCCACCCTCCCTACCTCCCCCCTCCCGTCCATTTAAGGTATACAATCTAGGATACATTAAACCAGTCAGACAATGTTGTCATTCAATAAAAATACACCAGAAATTCTACTGAGTCCATTCTTTTCATTTCCTTTTCCTTCCATTAACTTAGGTAATGATTGTCCCCGGTAGGTTTTCGCTATTGTATTTAATGTAAAGCTCCCATATTTGTTCGAATATTTCTAAACAGCGTCTTCATTGTTGAGGTCTTTCATAGCTTGGTTCAGCATCATGCTGAAGAAGATTGAAAAGAGGGTTGGTGCGAGAACACAGCCTTGCTTCACGCCATTGTTATTGGAGAAGGGTTCAGAGAGCTCATTGCTGTATCTGACCCGACCTTGTTGGTTTTCGTGCAGTTGGATAACCATGTTGAGGAACTTTGGGGGGCATCCGATGCGCTCTAGTATTTGCCAAAGCCCTTTCCTGCTCACGGTGTCGAAGGCTTTGGTGAGGTCAACAAAGGTGATGTAGAGTCCTTTGTTTTGTTCTCTGCACTTTTCTTGGAGCTGTCTGAGGGCAAAGACCATGTCAATAGTTCCTCTGTTTGCGCGAAAGCTGCACTGTGATTCTGGGAGAATATCCTCGGCGACATTAGGTATTATTCTATTTAGGAGAATCCTAGCGAAGATTTTGCCTGCAATGGAGAGCAGCGTGATTCCCCTGTAGTTTGAGCAGTCTGATTTCTCGCCTTTGTTTTTGTAAAGGGTGATGATGGTGGCATCACGAAGGTCCTGAGGCAGTTTTCCTTGGTCCCAACAAAGCTTGAAAAATTCATGCAGTTTGACATGCAGAGTTTTGCCGCCAGCCTTCCAGACCTCTGGGGGGGATTCCATCCATACCTGCTGCTTTGCCACTTTTCAGTTGTTCAATTGCCTTATATGTCTCATCCTGGGTGAGGACCACATCCAGCTCTAGCCTTAGGGGCTGTTGAGGAAGCTGGAGCAGGGCGGAATCTTGGACTGAGCGGTTGGCACTGAAAAGAGATTGGAAGTGTTCTGACCATCGGTTGAGGATGGAGATCTGGAATTGTGAAGAATATAATAAACACATGATACAGTATGATTGGTTACACAGGTTATATATCACGCCCCAAAAGTTAAAAAAATGGGATCCAACATTATCAGATAGATGTTTTCGCTGTAAGAAAGAAACGGGAACAACAGTACATGCAATTTGGGCATGTGAGAAAGTGAAAAAGTTTTGGTAAGATCTAAATCAGATATTAAATAAAATCACAAAAAGCAACATACCAAAAAAATCCAGAGATCTTTCTTCTAAGTAATATAAGAAGTAATGAATTCGGCCTCAAACTGGGTGAAGAGGAGAAAAGATTTATGATGATAGCCTTAGCTGAAGCAAAAAAATGTATAATGTCAACTTGGAAATCAGAAGAGAGCCTAAGAGTACAGCAATGGTACATGGAAATGAATAAATGTATTCCATTGGAAAAAATACATATAATTTAAAAAATAAAGTCACATTATTTGAACAAATTTGGGAACCGTACATAGAACATAACAGAGAGGGCTTTCCTCGGACCTCCACCCCCTAAAATGATAAGTAAGATAAAATGACTTGATCCAGTGTGTAAAAGTAGATGACACATTTTTCTTGTTTATTTTTCATTGTGTGATGACATTGTTTAATGGTTTTATTATATTGTATATGTTGAATGTTTATTGGTTTTGGAGGGGGGTGGGAAGGGGGGGAGGGAAGGTAGGGGGGAAAAATGGGAGAAAATTCCACTGTGTATATTTAAGAGGGAAATGTTTGTATGTATTTTGGTTGATATGGTTCACAGTGTGAAAAATAAAAAAAATATTTAAAAAAATCAGGTAAAAAGCTTTTGGCCAATCAGATGAAATGCAGATAAAAGAGAATGTTACACATCTCAAGTATTGATACTTTTAATAACCCATGAGGAGAAATTGACAAATTAGATTTAGTAAAAACTGCCCCAAAAGAGTGTGATGCTGAGTGTTAATGAACTTTAAGTTGTCTCTTCAGTTGTGTACTTCTGATATTTCCTGAGAATGCCACAAATAATTGAAAGTTGTCACATCATAGAGAAATTGTCATGTCACAGGCAGCGCAGTTCGTGTAATGGTCAGCACAACGCTTTTACAGCGTGAAGACCTCGTTTCAAATCTAGCGCTGTCTGTCAGGAGTTTGTATATCCTCTCTGTGCCCTGTGTGGGTTTCCATCGGATGCTCCAGTTTCCTCCCACTCTCCAAAACTTGGTAGGTTAGTTTGGAGTAATTGGCTGCCATGTGTTTCATGGGCCAGAAGGGCCTTCTACCGTGCTATTTCATTAAAATTAAGTCATCATTACTGCTCAATTGTAATTTGCTACATGTCCAGTTGCCCTGGAGTTCCCCTTCTGATACTTCTTTGTCCATCCTTCCCATAAGGCTCATGAAAACCAAAACCAATAAACATTCAACATATACAATACAATAAAACCATTAAACAATGGTTTAATCACACAATGAAAATAAACAAGAAAATTGTGTCATCTACTTTTACACACTGGGTCAGTTCACTTCGTCTTCTTCTTATTTTAGGGTGTGGAGTTCCGAGGCAAGCCCTCTCTGTTATGTTCTATGTACGGTTCTCAAATTTGTTCAAATAATGTGACTTTATTTTTTAAATTATATGTTATTTTTTCCAATGGAATACATTTATTCATTTTAAATGATCAAATTTTGACAGATGAGTCTTCTGAGGCACTCGCTGTTTATTACCAAAAGCCCCACAGTTTCTTCCCAGACATTTAGTGATAAAATCTAACTCATCAGTTACATTATAAATGTACACCTGTATTTTTGTGGCAAAATTATCCTGGGTTTCCTGGGCCCTGCTTTTTTGATCTATGCAAAACTTAATCAAAGCACTATTGCAAAATAATTCCTTGTTCCAAGTGCCTATTGTTCTACAAACCATGTGAACTTCATGTTAAGATTACTATCTACTGTGTCTCATTGCCAGAGACATTGTTGTATAGCTAACAAACCTTTGAACCCTTTTGTTTAAAAGACTACTGAAACTCTCTTATGCAGTTATTATTCAGGCCTGCCACTTATCACGAATGGCAAGGCAGGTAGGGGATGGCTAATTTACTCACACATTCCTTTATTTAGGTGCAGGACAGGAGAGTGCAATGTTTGTCCACACAAGGTCCTACGAGGACCTAACTGCAGATGACGAAGCGAAGAGATGTCTGGACAGCGAGGACGAGGGAGGGACTAAGCAATCCCAAATTGAAGAGATCAGCAAAGATTTCAATGAGTTGAGCACCCAGCTGACCGGAGTGGCAATGGATGTCAACAAGGAGATGAGAGACAGTGATACAGAAAATGAGGTGACATGTGGGCGTCCAAGCAGAGAATCCGTGTGTGACAAAGAGGAGGACATGATGGACAACTCGTGGAGGCAGCACCGCAAGCATATCTTTGTTTTCAGCGATGCTGGAAAGCCAATATATTGTCGTTACGGGACAGAAGAAGCTCTTTCCTCCATGACGGGGGTAATGGTAGCCCTTGTGGCTTTTATTGAGGCAAGCAAAGATGTGATCAAGTCCATCCATGCAGGTGCGTTTAGTTTCATTTTATCCTGTTAGCTCTCCTGTTTCATATCTTTGTGTGATTGGGGGGGTGGGGGAGTGGATTTGTTTATAACTTTATTCATTCATGGGTCGTGGCTGTTGTATTTAATGCCCGTTCCTAATATTCTCAGAAGTTGAAGGTTCAGTATATTGGAGGGTATGTGGAGATTGCATGTTGTCCCTGTGACCGGGTGCTCTGGCTTCCTCTCGCGTCCCAAAGGTGAGCAGGATCAGTAGGTTAATTGATCATTGTAAATTCCCCCCGTGTGGACAGATAAATGATCAGATCTAGGATTGTTGATGAGATTAAGATAGGATTAGTGTTTATGGGTGTGCATGTCTCAGTGACCCAATGGTCCTGTATCTGGGTTGCATCAATGACTCTAAATGTTTTAGTTATGGACGGCTGGTACATAGCTTCGGTGAAGCTGTGCCAAAGTAAGTAGTTTTTTTTTATCCAGCAGGATACTATGTTCCTGGACTGATAATCACCTCCCTCTGCTTTCTCAGAGTGCGTTGGCTAAGTCTAACCTTCCTTCCACAGAGGGTTACAAGGTGGTTTTTATCCGTCGAAGTCCTCTGGTCCTCGTGGCAGTCACGCACACCCGCCAGTCAGAGCAGGAAGTAGCCAAAGAACTTCTGTATGTTTATTACCAAATCGTTAGTTTCCTGACTTTAACTCAGCTCAATAGAATCTTTGAGCAGAAGAAGAACTACGATCTCCGGCGGTTACTTGCAGGGTCAGAGAGAATAACAGATAATCTTCTCAATCTAATGGATAAGGATCCTAGCTTCCTCATGTGTGCTGTGAGATGCCTACCATTGACTTCTTCAGTGAGGGACGTGATTAGTTGCAGCCTCCAGCAAGCCAAAGACAAAAGTCTCGTCTTCTCTATTCTGGTTGCCCAGAATCAACTGGTATCATTGGTGAGGAAAAAGGACCAGTTTCTCCATCCCATTGATCTCCATCTTCTCTTCAACCTCATCAGTGCATCTACCTCCTTCCGAGATGGAGAAGTCTGGACTCCGATATGTCTACCCAAGTTCAATTCCAATGGTTTCTTTCATGCCCACATATCCTACCTTGATCAGGAAAACAACCTATGTCTGCTCCTCATCTCCACTGACAGGGAGCACTTCTTTACTATCTCAAACTGCAAAAGTAAATTCCTTGAGCGGCTGAAGAAGCGGAACACTTTCCAGGTGCTGCTGGAAGAACTGCGGACACCGTTCTACAGTGTTTCTCAACTTGGCATACCAGATCTGAGGCACTTCATCTACAAATCAAGAAGCTCAGGTTTGTTCACCAGGTAAGATAACTCCATGCTTCTGCACTATTCACCAGGTTATTCACATTCTCAAAGACGAAGAATAAATTGGATATATACTTGCACACCTCTTGCCTCACAGCTCAAACCTGCCTTCTGCTGCTTTGTGGAATTTGCATGTTCTCCTTGAGACCACATGGATTTCCTTCTAGTGCCCGCGTTTAACCCCACATCCTAAAAACCGAGTTGGTAGGTTAATTGGCTGCTGTAAATTGTCCAAGTATGCAGGTGAGTGATGGCGTGGCGGAGTTGATAGGAATGGAGATAAATAAACCTGGATTTGTGTTGAATTGATTAGAGCAGGTGAGTGGTTGACGGTCGCATGGATTTGCTGGGGCCAGTTCTGTTCTGTCTAACTTCATGATTCCATGAATCAATCAAAATAAGAATACCATCAAGGTTCAGAGTAACTTGTGACTAACTCTCGGTGCACTGTCCCAGATTCAACTCTGAATGATCAGGTGAAAGGATACAAAATTGAAATGTCGTCTCAGTCCAATTCGGAATTAACAAACTCCCAAATTGGATGCAACACTGATTCAACAATGCAGTGCCGGACATGCTCAGTTGTTGTACTTCTTAACAAAGGCACCCCCTAGAAGTAGTGAAAATCACTTCATGGTGAATTACTTATTTTACAGAATATTGTGCCATTTGGCCCTTCATATCCATTCTGTCCCTATTTGTGCTCTTTCCCCAGAGCCCTGCAGATGATTGGAAGTACCTATACAATTCCCTTTTTTCGGCCCTGTCTCCATGATTCCTTCTTGCATTGAATTTTAAATCTACGTTCCCTGGTCTTTGCATCTTCTTCTAATGAGAAATACTTTCTCTTGTTTACTTGAATTAAATCAGTAACAGTTTTGTATACTGATTGAATATTTGAACCATAAAAAAGCAAAATACTGTAGATTCTGGCAATTTGAAATAACAGCAGAATACTGAGCAACATATCGACTTAAAACATTAAAATCCATTTCTGCTTCCACAGTTGCAGTGTTTGGAACATTTTCTAAACTCCGCGTAACCACTAACCCTGAGGCGAACTGCCGCATTTTCTCCAGTCTCACCTCCACCTGAAGAGCTTTATTCCTGTAAGCCAGCCTAATGAATCCCTTTGTAATCGAAAAGGGAGAAGGTCTCTCTACATGCAGATTAAACCACGTAAATGGATGGTGTGGTGAAATTTGTCAAGCTTTTAATTGAGAGAATCCTTCCTCAAGTTCAGCCAAGGCAAGACGAGCGCCATATTCTGTTCCCACCTGATCTGAAACTGTCTCAACGATTTGTATGAAGCAATGACGTGCATGCATTTTGTTTCCTCTTGTAGTCCTGAACTAGAAGCACCTTACACAAGTGAGGAGCAGCGGGAAAGACTCCTGGAACTGTACCAGTATTTGTACAGTCGCATTCACAACTCTGCAAGGCCTCTGAAGTACATCTATTATGCAGGAGAACAGGAGAACCTTTTAGCATGGGTAAGAAATTACACTCGTATGATCTCTGAAAGGCACCCAACCTTTGGACAGAAGTAGATTATTTTCATCAATGCTCCACAAGAAACTCATTCCAACATTAATAAGACCTCCCCTCCCTCATCATAGAAATTGAATTCCTCAGATGCCAGTTAGAACCTTTTGCTTGATGTCATACAGTATAATATGTGTACAGAAATTCAGATCATAATTAAATAAAATTATAGGTCAGGGACGCAAGGGGAGCAAAAGAACACGGCAACAAGGTATTATATTTGTGACAGGCTGCACCAAAGGAAAACACAGGCACAATATTGTTTGGGGCAACACAGCTTTATTCCACTCACATAAAGATCTAGTTGGCTGCTAGCTGTGCTGTGTTTGCAGTGATCCTGGAGAGAGAGAGAGCGAGAGCACACAGTCAGGACCTCGGCTTTATACCATAGGCCCTCTGGGCCCACCTGGTGGTCAGATATCATTCGACCGAGTGCCGTGTCTCTAGGCCATCTGTTGGCTGAGTGATGTACCGCAGCGTATCATCATAATATTGACATCTGTTCTCCCAGATCCAGGTTAGTGGGAGGCCCAGCCCAGGAGCTGTTCTTGCATTGCTATTTTCAAGAGAAACACAAGGATTGCAAATGCTGGAGTTTCGAGTAAAATGAGCTGCTGGAGGGATTCACTGGGTCAGGCAGCATCCATAGAGAGAAATGGTCACTCGACATTTATCGTGTCCAAAGTAAAAAGGAGTTGATATGTGTATGAGGGAGGAAAAGAGCCGCGGAGGGGCCAAGAGTTGGTAGGGTGTGGAACACATGGTGGGGAAAGGTGGTGCGACAGGAAGAAGGAGAGACCATTAGGGGTTAATGACAGCACTAGGTAAAGAAGAGATGAAAACAGTGGAATGAGATAGAAAAGAGATTACCTAAAATGAGGAAAAATCTATATTCATCCCATTAGGTTCAAGTCTGTCCAGGAGGAATATGATGTGTTGTTCCTCAAGTTTGTTTATTGAGAGTAGACCCACAGAACACAAATGTAGATTTATCAAACTTTGCCCATCAGTAGTACAACAGTTTTTGTATCATCTTTTCTGCAAATAGCTTTACGAATCTCTGAATTTCTGGCAATTGCAAAGTTTTTAAATCATTGGGCATTGAAACCTTCCACATTTTGGGTTCATTTCCTACAAGAGCCATAAATAATAATCAGACTCCAAGTCAAAAAGTATGTGGGAACATTAACATGGTTAAGGGAGGATTGAAAAAGGATGTTGAAATGGCCAAGAATGTTGAACTCCAAACTTGTGCTGAAACTGATATATCACTGTTTGACAATGCAAGTTCAAGTTTCATTTTGTTATCACACGATTGGCATGGTTTGTACCAGCGATTTGGTCCAGGGTTCGAATCCCGCGCTGTCTGTAAGGAGTTTGTACGTTCTTCCCATGTTTGCATGGGTTTTCCCCGGGGGCTCCGGTTTCCACCCACCATTGGAAACGTACCAGAGATATAGGTTAATGGGGTGTAAATTGGGCAGCACGGACATTTGGGCCGAAATGGCCTGTACGTCTAAATTTGAAAAAAAAAATTAAATTTAACTAAATGCAAGGATGCAGGGAAAGGATTTAAATTTGAATGATATCAGGAACAGCGAGTTTAAATTTAGTCATATAGATATACAGCATGGTAGCAGGCCGTTTCGGCCCACTAATCCATGCCGCCCAATTTATACCCCATTAACCTACACTCCCGGTAAGTTTTTGAATGGTGGGAGTAAATCGGAACCCCCGGAGAATACCCATGCAGTCACGGGAAGAATGTACAAACTCCTTTCTGACAGCGCAGGATTCGAACCCCAGTCCGGTTACTGGCGCTGTCAAGGTGTTGTGCTAACCACGAGTTTGTTTCATGAGCAATCCATCAAGTCAAGGCTTAACATGCATATAGAAGTGCAAAGTCGAAGAGTAAAGAGAGTAGTGTTTAGATAATCAATTAGAACATTCCAGAGGCAGCACAAGATTTACTATTATGAGGCCCATTTAGAAGCCTGATCACTGCAAGGAAAAATCTGTCTTTGAACCTGTTGGTGCGCAATCTCATGCTCTTGAACCTTCTCCCCAATGGGACTGTGGCCAGGGTGGGATCAGTCCTTCAGTGTCCTGGCTGCTATTCAGAGGCAGTGGGAAAGTGTAGAGAGTTGATGGAAGGGAGAGAGGTTTATCTGATCTTCGGAGGTTCATTCACTGCCTTCTGCAACTTCTGAATTGGGCAACATAAGAAATCTTAAAGCAAAATGCTGGGAATCTGAAATAAAAATGGAAGTAATAAAAGCACTCGGCTTCTAATGTAGGGAGAGAAAAGCCAAGAACAATAACATATTCTTATAGAAGCTCATTGACATTATTTTTAAAATGGAAGCGCATGAGGCTGCAGCGGCCAATTCTACTCTGTTTAATGGTAAAATCCACGATCCTACATATCATTTATGATCATCAAAAACCCAAGGAAATTAGAAACACAACATGGAATTTTAAAGCAGAGAGGATCGGGCTGCTTAGATACTGAATGATTTGGACTTGCTGAAGCAAGAGGACCAGTCCGTAGTAAACTGTGGAGCAGACTGTTGATGACTTGAGAAAAGCCACTGTAGACGTGAGGGAGGCTGTCGGACGTGCTGTGCGAGAGGGCAGAAGGCAAGAATGAATCCCTTCAGACTCGCGGTCCTGTCGATATTACTCGTAAGTGTAAAATCATTGGAGAAAAGATGGATTACCTGAGACTGCATATGAACTAGAAGGAACAGCAGGGCTGCTAGGCTCTAGTGTCTGTGTGGTAAAGATCTGCTCAGCAGAGATAGAGTATCTGATGATGCAATGTTTAGGCCCTCTACCCGTCCAGGGAATTAACAGCCACACCGATTGCTGTAGTCTACATTCCGCCTTCTGCTAATGAGTGTGAAGCCAAGAAGGAGTTTTACGGTGCTATCTGCAAAGCCTATACGTCCCACCCTAACCATGCCATGTTTGAAGCTGGTGACTTCAACCATGCCAACCTGAAAGCAGTTCTACCACGGTTTCAACAGCACATCAACTTAACCACCAGGGCAGAGAACACCCTGGATGGGGTGTACATCAACATTCCTGGTGTGTACAAGGCTGCCCCTTGCCCCCATCTTGGATGCTTGGATCACATATCCATCCTGTTGACTCCAGCATACAGACCGCTGGCAAATGAACAAAGCCAATTCACAGGGACATCAGGATGTGCCCGGGGGGTGGGGAGGAGGGGAGTGGTACAGCAGCACTACAGGACTGCTTTGAGATAACGGACTGAAACCCTTTCAGGCAGGTGGCTATATACAACCAAAAACCATACTTTGATGAAGGGCTCAAGCCCGAAACATCAGTTATGTATCTCTGCCTTTGCTACATGTTTGACCTGCTGAGTCTCTCCAGCATTTTGAGTTTTTACAAAAACTATGGTTGGATACAGAGCTGAAGATGCTGCCTTCAGGACAGGAGACCACATGGCACTAAGATCAGTCAGGGCTGAACTCTCCCTTGCAATCCAGAAGGCAAAGAATGGGTATGCACAGAAGATCCACAGACAGCTGTATGAGTCGCATATGGCAAGGGATCAAAACTATAACGGACCACAATGCCTCCCTTCTAGGCAGACTGAACATTTTCTGTGCACATTTTGATGAGAACAGGCTGAAGCTGAAGAAAGCTCTGTGTCCACCTGATGAACAGCACCCCCTGCATAACCGCAGCCAAGGAGAGGAGAACCCTATCCAAGGTGAATCCACGCAAGGTAGCAGGACCAGTCGACATATCCAGTCAGGTACTGAAGGACTGCGCAGACCAATTTACGGAGGTCCTTACAGACATCTTCAACACCTCACTGCAGCAGTCCATCGTTCCCGCAGGGTTCAAGACAGCACCATCATCCCGGCACCAAAAAGGACAACAGTAACAGGCCGCAATGACTACTGCCCAGTGGCACTGACCTCCACCATTATGAAGTGGTTCGAGAGTCCGGTGATGGAACCCATCAAAGTGAACCTCCCAGAGTCGCTGAAGCCACTTCAATTCACCTACAGATGGAACCTTTCTACTGATGATGCAAAAGCCTTATCCTTCCACTCTGTCCTGACCCCCATGGAGATTAATGCCTCATACGCCAGGCTGCTGTTCATTGACCAGCTTGGCGTTTAATATGATTATTCCCTAAGGCTGGTGGAGAAGCTGTCCTCGCTGGGACTCCATACTTCTTTCTGTAACTGGATCCTGGACTTGCTAATGGAAAGATCCCTGTCTACATGGGTTGGCAGTAGAACGTCGAGAACCATCGTGTTGAGCACTGGAGCTTGTCAGGGCTGTGTACTCAGCCTGCTCCTGTTCGTGCTACTGATCCATAACTACTTTGCTAGATCCAGCTCCAAGAGTGTCATCAAATTTGTAGATGACACACTGGTAGTTGGCCTCATGAGCAATGAGTTGCATTATAGCGAAGAGGTGGAAAATCTCATGATATGGTGTGAGAATAATAACCTGAGTTTCAATGTTGACAAGACAAAGGAGATGACTGTTGACTTCAGGAGGACCAGGGATGACCACTGTTCACTACACATTACTATCTCGGTAGTGGAGAAAGTAGCGAGCTCCAAGTTCCTCAGAGTCCACTTAACTAGTGACCTATCCTGGAGAGAAAACATCTCCTCACTTGTCAGGAAGGCGCAACAGTGACTGCATTTGCTTATAAGACTGAGGTGGGAAAGGCTACCAGCCATCATCCTGTCAGCTTTTCACAGGAGCTCTATTGAGAGTGTCCTGGACAGCTGCATCACAATATGGTATGGTTGCTGTAGAGCAGGGGTCTCAAACTCAAATTCACGGAGGGCCAAAATTAAAAACTTGGACTAAGTCGAGGGCCGAACTAAATATTTATTGAAAATTTTCAACAACATCTGCATGTTTTCTCTTCTTTCAACATATGTAATGTTAAACTTTTTCTTATTAAAATAAATGTTTAATAATAGTTTTGGATAAACTCTTTCCAGAAGCATTAACAAATGAGAAATAAAATATTCAATAAATAATATTTCTCTATAGAGGATTTGTCAAATGTTGCTAGTGTGCTGTCGAATAGTAAAATCTGAGGGCTATTGAGAATGTGGGAGAATAACATGATTCCTGAAACAATCAAATGGGTGACTGATTGTGGGCATGAACTCTAGCAGGGTTATTTGCCATGCCCTTTTTCCATTGGTACAGCTATCCTTTAATTTACACACTTTTCAAGTTTTATGCCTAATGAGCTTGTATCCAGGTGCAGGACCATTTTTAACCAGGAATATATTTATCACTGTGACATGAAACTATTGGAAGATCGTTTTATCCTGAGATTAAAATTCATAATCCTTACTCAGGCCTGTGCGCGGGAGGGCGGGGTTTGCGGGCGATCGGGTTGGACAACGACAGTGCGGGGGCATCGGCTCTCGCTGCAGGGCGGCATCTCGGCGGATCAGAGGCCCCGTCACCGTGAGTCGTGGGTCGGCCTGCAGCAGGGAGGGGGTGTGGGCAACGGTCCTGGCGAGGTCAGGCCCGAGGCCTCCGGTTCCGGGCACTGGGAAGCGGCCTTGGCTTCCCCTGACACTGGCCAGGCCCCAAAACCAGAGTCCACGGTGAGACCCTGCAACGTAAACAGAGGAAGTGGGGGCGATTAGCGGGCTGACGCCAATGCATTCTGGGATTTATAGTATTAGCTGTGCATGCGCTATACTGGCGCGGCGGCCAGCGGGCCACCTATAATACATTTTTGAAATGATCTTCCGGGCCAAATATTTGGCCCGCAGGCTAGAGTTTGACATGTGTGCCCCGCCCCCCCCCACCATCGTTATGATCTACAAGGATCTTTGTCTGAAGAAGACTCGCAAAATTCTTAAGGACCTCGACTACCCACAAACAGTATATTTTACCTGCTCCCAACAGGGAGGAGATACAGGAGTATCAGAGCTAGAGCCACCAGACTGAGAAACAGCTTCTTCCCTCAACCAGTGAGAATGCGGAATAATCAATGAACTGCTCATACAAACCCTTCAAGACTCTACTATTTATTAAATAATATCTTTAATTTTATATATCTCTATATGTACCACATATGGAATTCTTTGTAAATATATGTGCTATGTCTGAATGTGTGTTTCAATGTTTTTAAATGGAAGACTGGAGAATAGTGTATTGTCGGATGATAATAATAAATGCATTGGCTTAAAGTCATTGGTGGAAGGATTTGAGGGAAATTGGGAAGAAACTTTGTATCCAAAGAAGATCATGGTGGAATTCCAGAATTTAGGATGACAGTGGCCCAGCAATTGAGCATCAGAAAGCCCGAAATATTTATCAATTTCTCCCTATACAAATGTGTGGGTTTAGTGTTTCCAGCATCTTCTGTTTCATTAGACACAAAATTTCCACTCCGTAAATGGTTATATGGTTACAAAACAAGACAAGGACCCAGGGAGATACTTGATTTCACATGGTAAATGTAAAGGCTGTGACCCAACCAATCCAACAGCAGGTCCAGCATTACACGGGTCAAGTGAGCTGTTTCTTGTATCAGAGTGGAGGCTCCGTGGGGACTGAATCAAACCAACTCTTCAAACCAACTCTTGCAAAGTGACCAGCCTGATTGCAGCTCACATTTAATCCTTCCTCGCTGTGATCTGAGTATGTTTTGTCAGAGATTGCAACAAAAGCTCTCACTCACTGCGCATCTGCTTGGGTGACTCAATATCACTGTTTAATAAAGTCCCCATTATCTAGAATTCAAGCAATTGGCAAAAAAAATTGTGGAAAATAAATAGGTAAAGAATATGGAAATTTAAAATAGGCACCCCCTAGCGGTCAGTTTGCCAATCCGCACAACACACAATTTCATGCAACTGGAAAATTCATTTGTCCAGCATCTACCAATCCCCATTGGTGCTGGAAACCGTGGGTTTTTACTGTCTATGGAAATGAGCTAAGTTAAAAGAGCTGTAGCCGTCCTTTATATAGTGCTGGTCAGAAACTCCTGGCCCTTGATGACTTGGCTAAATAGAAACAGGAAGGACAAACATTAAAAAAGGCAGAAAATCTGTTCTTTAGAAGAATTTGTTTACTAACTCATCCCCTGTGGTTCACTTCCTGTGTAGGTAACAAATGGATTTGAGCTCTACATGTGTTTTACTCCACTGGGAACCAAAGCAGCAGCAGCAAATGCTATCACCAAACTGATGAAGTGGATCAGAAAGGAAGAAGACAAGCTTTTCATTCTCAACCCAGTGACATACTGACACTGTCTGCCCTGACCGTCTCCCTCACAAGCTGCAGAGAAAACCACGGTGGACTGGCTGCTGAGATCATGGTGTGCCAAGTAGTTTGAAAGCTGACAGGCCTTCCAGCTGGTTTTAACACCAAGAGTGAGGAACATGCTGTTAATTGTTTGTTTAAGAAAAAAACACTATTTTCATTTCAAAAGCTTTCCCGTTTCATTTCAAAACTTCTCATCTTCGTCTCCAGTGCTAAATTGTGTGGGTATATTTGTATTAGTAGAGCAATAAATAAACCCATAGGACCCAAAGCACTGATAGAAAATGGTCAGTGTTTGAAATTGGTGAGGGATCGTGCACCTCACCAGGAGTGAAAAATCAACCATTGGAGCTTGATTCGTTTATCGCAAATAGGAGTCTCCATTTAAAAAAAAACTACATGAAATATTGTTCAAAACAACAAATGGGTTTGCTTCTAGTTTGATACTTGAGTATGCAGCTCTTCAGTCCTGAGCATAAGGATTCTGACTCCAGTCTTGTACCAAAGACTGCTGCACCCTGTCTTGGATGTTAAGGATCTCAAGGCCTTTGGGAAGAGAGGAATCTTGGCCAGTTTGTCTCACAATTAGCGTCATAACATGATAGGCGATCTATTCTTTGTCACATTACAGTTCATAGGATTGTGCTGTTGAAGCTGACTGCCATCTTTTGTCCCTGATAGCAGACACTACTTTTAACAAAGGTATTTCAAAGATTTTGTGGTATCCTTCGATTGTCAGAAATGATATAGAAAGTACACTAAACTGTCCTGTACCCTGATGTGGATTTTGATATGTGTGGACTCTTTTGTTATACAAATGAGCTTTATCACCTTGAGAAGCCTCTGGTGGGGGAAGTGTAAACGCTGAAACGTTTGGAGTTCCCCAGATCTTGAATCTTTAGAGCATTTCTGGTTACAAAACTGATTGAAGTTTCCGTTGATTTGAATTAAGAGAAAACCAAACTAGCTGACCTGGATTTGTGACACTTCTAGTCAAATTCCCATCTTTAATCTGTGCTCTAAGAGGGAATGTCACCTCAAGTGGAGAAAATGGCAAAGACGTAGCCAGTGGGCTCTACTGGCTTCCATTTCTATTGCTTCTTTAATGGTAAAATGTTCACGGGAGGGTTTCCAAGATTTAGTATACAAGTGACAGAGGCAGACAACAAAAAACTTGGATCAAGAAGTTGATTTTAAGGAGCTCCTTAAAGAAGGGGATGGAAGTGGTCAGGTTTAGGGAATTAATTACAGGACTGAGATCTTTAGGGGCTGAAGACACAGCTGCCAGTGGTGATGCTTTTAAAATTGGGCATTATAAAACCCAGGCAATTGTGCAGGTATCTTGCAGGGTGGCAATAATGAATATGGGAGGAGCTGCATTCTAATGTGCTTCTTCAAAGCTTTTAGTTTTTATACCATGTCTGCTCAGAGGTGGCTTTTTTTTCTCATTCAGCTGTCCATGGCATTATTCCAACAGGCTATTATCAATTTGTCTGATACGTTACCTATTCCTCTCCACCCCACAGAAGTATGTCCTGACTGTGACATGAGATTGGTGTTGATAAGTAGCACTGGACACTGTGGCCACAGAGCCTGTTTTTGTACTGTATGATTGCGATACTCAAATCTCTATCTACTTAACCTATTCTCCTGCCCTTTCCTCATCTATTTCCTTATGTCTTTTTTGAATATCTTGCTTTAATATAAATATCCAGTGTTTTAATATGCTTTGCATTGCAAAGTGAAACAAAGCTTATTATGTTTGCATTAAGTATCCTGCCTCCCACGCAGTTTACTACAGAGTAGAGCAGAAGGAAGTCACACGATAGGCTGGCAAGAGGAAGGGCCAATAGACTGGCAGTCATTGAGACCACACAATGCCAAATTACAATCTGCTTCAAATTACTATATAATCTATTTCAAATAGCCCTTGTGATTGTGTTTTGAAAACTGCTCACAAGCAGGAGGTCCACTGAGGACGTGTAGGTGCAATGTCGTGACGCTCAGTCTAGTCTAAGAATGATTAGGCAAAGGTGTCTTGGGGAGGAGCAATTAAACCAGATCCCTGATGTTGCATCTCGATGTACAGGCTTTCCATCTACATGGAGTTATTGTTTGTTTGATACCAAATGGTATTACTGGTTCTTGATTAATTCTCCATTTGTTCCTGGAGATGAGTAAAGATGGCTGACCTTAATTTTATCTATTTTTCAATTATATCATTTGGAAACTGAGCCCTTTCATTACGTTTTGCTCCTGGAGTGTTTGTGTGTAAAGGTCTATTTGTGTGTGCTTTTGGAGTGTTAAGTTTGAGTAGTGTATATTCAAGCCAATGAAGAAAAAGCACAGAAATGCTAGAGGAACTCAGCAGATCTTGCAGTGTCCATAGGAGGTAAAGATATATAAATGACATTTCAGGTCTGAACCCTTCTTCAAGGTGTGAGCAGAAAGCAGGCCTGAATGAAAAGGCTGGGGAAGAAGAGAGGAAAGGGCTGGAGGGTGGGGAGAAGACTGGGGGAAGAGCAAGGAGCACAGGCCCACAGACAAATGGTGATAATTGGCAAGTTTCTTTTTGTCTGTGGGCCTCTGCTTCACCCCCTTCCCTCCAACCCAACCCAACCCCCCCCCACCTTTTCCTCCCTTCTCGCCCAGCCTTTTTATTTGGGCCTGCTTTCTGCTCATACCTTGAAGAAGGGCACAGGCCTGAAATGTCAGTTATCTTTACCTCCCGTGGACGCTGTGTAACATAATGAGTTCTCCCAGTATTACTACAATTACAGCTTCTGCAGGCTTTTGTGTTTCACTTCATGCAAATGAATGTGCTTTGACCTAAGATCGTTCCCACGTTCTCTTATTAAAAATGCCAGAACAATCCCTCCCATTTATTTTATTTCTGTAAAGGTTGCCATTTGAGGCCTTTTCCTGGAGATTTATGGTAGTGGGGCCTGAGGATTTAATAAGAGCATGGAGACAGAATGAAATAGAGGGATTACGCATTGTCCTAAAGCAGATTGCCAACACTTGGTTCACTCTTCTTTGGGTACTCTGGCCAGACTGGATGGGCACTAATGGATGTTATTGAACCAGGTTTGTATTACAGAAACAATTTTTAATTTAAAATTTCTAGATTGATTTAAGTACTTGAATTGCCTCGGTGGGATTTGAACTCGTATTTTTGATTCAATGAATTAGTAACTTGTCCATTATGCTATGGTATCCCATAAAATGAGGAGCTCAAGAAGGCAGCAACCTAATCGGGCAAATGGTCAGGGAATTCTTTATTGTTTGCAGGTTTTGTTCCTTTGTGGGCATATTTGCCCTTGCTACCCATTTTGGTGGGGAAGGGGGAGTGGTGGGGGGGGGGAATAGTGGGTGGGGGAGTGGTGGGGGGGGGGAATAGTGGGTGGGTGAGGGTTGAGAGTGTGGTGCTGTAGAAGTTGGAGGATAGGAGGGAGAGGGTGGTTATTTGATCGTGCATCTTTCCAGTGCTACAAAACACAGGGATTTAAAAACCTTGTAGCAGGTTGCCAGCTTGGTGAAAGCTTCAATTTAGTGAAAGCAGGCATTGATTGAAGGGTAGGGGAGAAGAAGTACACACTAATAGGAAAATTATCAGGTCTTAAATATAATGATGGGGAAAAGCTAAATGCACATCACCCATAACTATGCTATTCTGTCGAAGTTCATTCTTTAATTGACGTGTTTTTACAGGCAGAGTGGAATTCATTGCCTGTAAGATTGGTGGAAACAGAATAATCACTGCCTTCAGAGCAGAATTGGATAGGCACTTGAGAGAGCAGGAAAATGGAATTGAGCAGATCTTGTGTTAGCACTATCGACTCCTTTTGTGCCTTGACAATTCTGTGATTCTAGGCCCACCAACTGTACTGCATTGGAAGTGGAAGCAAGTGTCTGTCTTATAAAGGTGAGCATTAATATAAAACTGAGTTTGGGGAGACTAAGTACCATGAACAGCTACTTTTGTGGGAGGAAGATTTGCAAGTGGGGAGAAAATACTCAAGAATTGATTAAGTGTTCCTGAAACGAAGGGGTTTCCTTCCATTACAGTTTTAATGCCTTTTGAGTTTTCAACCCAACAAGCGCCAAATGTGATTGTTCCAAGATATGGAGTCGGACTTCGTTCATGAGTTTGGATTAACGAATTGCTGGAGTCAGACTTGCTTCAGGAATGATCTGTCTGGTCTTTGGTTTATAGGTTGTTGGGATGTGCCATCTGTTAAAACAATCAACTGCTCACTGTCACCCCACTGATAGTGAGATGGACAGGGTGGTCTGTCATTTTTATCTCAAGTACCTCCCGGCCAGAGGTACAGCAGTGGTATGTGACCCAGAAGTCTAGACCAGTTATAAAACAAAATCTTGTCAAGGGTTATACATCTCTCTTGGCAAGGGTTATACATCTCTTCTATGCTCCCATTGATGCAATGGTCATCAAGTGCAGCCACCGTAAATCTGTACCACACAAAAGCTGCAGATGCTGGAATATTGAAGTTCTGAGAGAAGTCTTTGCTTTACTTTCCAAAGTTGCACCAGTTCTGAGCAACAGGGACTTCAGGAAAATAAACCAAGTTCTCCCAACCCTGCATAACGTTTCTGATAATTACTTGCATGCTTCATCAGATGGAAAATACTCCTCTGATTTTGGGATGGTGGGATGGAGTTTCTGGGGAAGCTTTACAGAATTGTATTCTAAAACTGGATGCCTGCAGATTAATACAAAAGCAAGGCAATTGCTTCAGAGAAATTTAGTGATAGTTTTGAATCTGTGTTATCAATCACAGACACCTACAAAATCAATTGTGATTAGTAGCCAGGGAAATTAAGCGATCACCTAAATTCACACTGGCTAAGATATTGGTGCAGTGTGCAGCTTCGTAAAACTCAGCTGTATTGGCTGACCTCGTCAAGAAACGATGGTCTTGTTTCACGGCTCTCTGCCACCACTTGACAAAAGTGTGACAATTTAGTGGTGGGTTCAAGTTGGCTTCATTTGAAATCGGAAATTGGAGCCTGAAAGATTTAATGCTGACTGTAAAGATTTTTTTTTGTTGACTGACATAATTTAATCTTCAATTACAAATGTTTGATGATTGATGTAAAACTGATTCAGGTAGGATGTGTAATGGTGGGACCTGATTTTGTCATAAGCTATTAAAAACATGCTTTTGTTGGTATTGTTCTTGTATACTTTTATTTGCATGTTGATTAATACAAAGGTATATAAAATATAGTAAGTGAATAGAATCATTCTGAGGTTCATTAGTCTGCTACTAAAATTGGAGTGAGACAATGCTCCCTCTAGTGGCAAATAAATTTAAATAGAATGAAAAACTCAATGCTGAAAATCATTTTAATCAAACATGGAAATAAATTTACTATTTTCCTTAAAATTTCTAATTACTGCTTTTCAGTGGAAAATGGGGAAAAACAGTTGTAATTTGAATGAAATATTGATAGTAAATGAATTTTACCATCAATTATTTTGCAAATATTGTATAATTCAACTTCATTTGCGATTCTTTGGGTACTACTAGTTGATTGAAAAATAATTAGAGTCAAGTTGATTTAATTTGATCGGGGTTATCAAGATGCCATAACATTTGAATCATGACGTACAAACCTGAACTTGTCTCATACAACAGGTCAATAATGGCAAGGTAGCATCTTTTGGATTGGCTTGCACGGGTGTAAGTGAGCATCTAATACACAAGTTTGCCCACGAATCTGGAATATTTCCCAAATCTATGCAATTTACCATTCAGAGATAAATGTTTATCTCCTTTACTACTGCATTGTTACATAATGTAGGACAGTACAAAGATACATGTCTGTCCATGATCTACCAGACTGAGACCACCTGCAGACTGGAGGAACAATACCTCACCTTCCAAATGGGTGGCATTAGCATTGACTTCTCCTGTTTCTGTTAGCCCCCTCCTCGCATCTGCAAAGTCTCTGTCTCCCTTCCTCCAGGTCTGCATTCACAGAGCCACCCCCCAGCCCCCTGATCAATTCCCACCTTGCCTCTTCTGACCTATCCATATGCAATTATTACCTGTTGCCCTGTGTTCCTCCCCCTGCCCTTTCTTCCCTCCTTCCCCAGCCTTTTTATTTAGGAGCTGGCCTGCTTTTGCTGATACCTTGACTCAGGGCTCAGGCCCAAAACATTGTTTATATATCTTTGCCTCCTATGGGCACTGTGAGACCTGCTGACTTCCTCCAGCATCTCTTGTGTTTTTACTATAATCACTGCAGGCTTTTGTGTTTCACTTTAGGTTCACACAGGGACAGCATTCTGCTGATCATTGTAGCCCGATTCCACCAGAACCAAATGAGAGCTGTGTCTGGGGAGACCACCTCAAAACAAATGCCCACTTTGATCTCAGATCCTTGCGGTCTGTTAGTGGATGTCGTACAGGAGAGGTCCGCTGCAGGCCATGGCCAGTGAGGTCTGGAGCTCTGGCAGTGCGAGGGTGAGTTGCCGCTGATATCTCCGCAATGAGGTGAGGGTGGTGCATAGGATCATCTGGAGAAGCGGTGAGAGCAGCAGTCATTGCTGTGCAGGTACCTCAGATCCTTGTGCACGTACCCCAGCTCTGACCTCACTGGGACAGATTTTCGTTGGAGCATTCAACAGAGGATTGAGAGAGAGAGAGAGAGAACAATGCAGACATATAGTCAGTGGATATTGTTAATAATTACCATTTAATAATTAGCAAGCATTATATTTCATTTATTTCTATTTTATCTTCAATTAACATCACAGAGGTCCCACTCACAAAACATTAATCAGCATTTGAAATCACCAGGACAAAACTATCAATAAAGATGGCTGGTGTATTTGAAAGGCAATGGCCCTATGTGTATACGGTCTGCAGCCACTTGACACATTACTTTTTGTTCTACCTTGCTTCCTGTAATTCTCCTTTTTCCTCTGTTTCTGTTGCATTTGCAGACAGGTACTTCTGAAATGTCTTCTCTCTAACTGAGCTGTGGCTTTCCTTCTTTCACTGTTAAGAAAGCTCTTGACTGCATCACATCCATTTCCTGCATCTCTGTTCTCACCTGCTCTAACATCGTGGACAGAACAAAGATAGAGTTCCCTTGATCTGGTCCTTCCATTCCACCACATCCTCTGTAATTTCCACCATCTTCAAAGAGATTCCACCACCTGGCAGATCTTTCCCTTTTGTCCCCTTTCAGCATTTTGCATAGGCTGTTCTCTTTGCGATTCCTCAATTCACCTTTCCACCTCTTTTTACAGCACTTTCCCTGGCAACTGCAGCAGACTGCTTCATGTCTTACCAGCCTGGGACATAGTAAGTGAATCAATGCAACAAGAAAGTCTGTGGATCCTGTGATTGTAGTTAATACACAAGTGCTGGATGAAATTCAGCAGGTCTTACAGCATCCATGGTGTGGTGATTGGGAATTAGTGATCCTTCTGACCACTAGAGGGCATCAGAGATGGAATGTTCCACCTTGAGTTAGATGCAAAATGGGTTGTGAGTTGTTAATAAAACAAATAATACAAGAGAACCTAAGTTTCTTTCTTACAATAAAAGAAACATCATATGGTACCAAGAGTTGGTATCAGCAAAAGACATGGAAAGTGAGAAGTCACCTGACACTGTGAATTGGACTGGGAATATTGACCATGAGCAGCGATTGTTCAAACAACGATTAATGCTTTATCTGCAAGCCATTGGACTGTATAGCAAACCAGATGCATGGAAGTTTGCACTGCTACTTAGCGTGGTGGGACCTCGAGAACTAGAGGTTTTCAACACATTTGTTTTTGCCGAGGCAGATGACCAGGGAAACTTTGACAAGGTTATCAAGATGTTTGATGAACACTACTCATGAAAGAAAAATGAAGTGTTCGAGAGGTACATGCTTCATTCACGCATGCAGCTGATACTTTTTTAATGAACTTGAAATTGAAAGCAAAAATGCAATTTTGGATTGCTGTATGATTCGTTGATCCATGATCAAATTGTGTTTGGAATTATTGACAAGAAAGTAAGAAAGAGGTTGCTATGAGAGCTGGAGCTGTGAAGATGTGCCATGCCAGTGAATTATCTCTGCAGCATGCAAAAAAGTTGGGTGAGAGTGAAAGAGCTGGTGAAAATAAAGATACATCTATAACTACAGTGTCTGGATGTACACATAAACAGAGAATGAGACATGGGAAATAGCAAAAAGATGGAGAGACATTCAATTGTAAATGATGTGGCACCCAACATGCATAAAACAATGCACAGCCTATGGAAAAGTGTGTAATAAGGGCAAAAGACAGAATCAGTAAGCAAAACAATGTTTTTCCAAAGGGAAACAAAATAGAAGTGAAAGTTTGAACACTATAGCAGAAACTGCCCTTAGTAGTACATGGTACATTCTGCTAGCACAGGAAGTTTCAAACCAACAGACACTGAACAGCTAAGCACGAATAGAGTTGAGCAGGACAAGTGGATGGTGCCATTGTATTGCAAATGGAGCAGATATTCCTTTGAAGCTGGACACAGGGGCAAAGGCCAATTTGATCTATAAGGAAGACATCAGGGCAATGAAGATAAAGCCACACATCCATCCAAATTCTGTTCAGTTCAAGGCCAATAATGGACAGCACATTGAAGCGAAAGGCACATGTAGATCAAGGTGAAAGTTAAAGAGCATCACCTCATGTTTGTAGTAGTCCTAGATGGAAATGACCCACTGCTTGGTAACCAAGCATGTGAAAACCTAGGTCTAGTCTAGACTGTGTACTGCAATAATAGTGCCAATGCATAGAACAGTGCAGAGGAAATACTGGATCAATTTCCAGACTTCTTCAAGGGGTTTGGTGTACTACCATTCACCTAAAAGATACAGTTAAAGAAGAACACACAGTCAGTAGGGCACGTCCCAAGGCGGGTTCCAGTGCCACTAAAAGACAGCCTCAAGCAGGAACTAAGGGCATAAAGAAAGTGGAAGAGCCCACAGAATGGGTGAATTCAATGGTGTCTGACAAAATGAAGAACGGTGAATAAGTATGTGCATGGACCCAAAAGACTTGAATGCCAGAAAAAGAAGGAACATTATCAGATTCCAACCAGGGATGAAATGCAAGTGAGATGGCCGGTGCAGTTTTTCACCAAATTGGATGCATCCCAGGGCTTCTGGCAAATTAAACTGCATGAAGATAGCACAAAATACTGTACATTCAATACATCGTTTGGCTTATACTCCTGTCTGAGGAAGCCTTTTGGAATTTCCTCAGCTCCTGAAGTGTTCCACAGGACAATGGAGCACATGAATGGGGTATGTGTGTACATGGATGACATGATCCTATGGGGATCCACACAGGAGCAACACAAGAGGCTCATCAAAGTGCTATGACGCATCCAGAAGTATGGATTAAAGTTAAACAGAGCAAAATGTCAGTTTGGTGTAAAGGAAATCACATTTCTGGGATTTAAGCTGTTGGAGGCAGGTGTGGAGCCAGACAAGAGCAAGGTGAAAGCAATTCTAGAGATGCCCAGACCCACTGACAGAGGGAATATTGAGAGCGCTGGGAATGATCAATTTCATTGGTAAATTCATATCAAACCTGTCTTCCAAAACAATGTACCTGAAGTAGTTGTTACATGACAAATGTGAATTTAAGTGGACAGCCAACCATGAGGAAGAATGGGGATGACTGAAGACCATTCTAACTACAGAACTGGTGCTTTTGCCATTCTTTGACCCATCCAGAATGGCAAAAATATCTACAGATGCTTCAAAAGATGGGATAGGTGCCGGACTACTTCAGCCTAACGGAGAAGATTGGAAGCCATTTGCAAGTGCATCAAAGACGATGTCCACATCTGAATGTCAATATGTGCAGATAGAGAAAGAGTGTCCATGTCTGGAGTATGGACTCGAGAAATTCCACAGTTATATGTATGGTCTACCAACATTCATGGCAGAGTCAAACCACAAGCTATTAATAGCCATAATCAAGAAAAACCTCAGTGAGTTTTCACTGAGAATCCAAAGACTGATGATGAAGCTATAACATTATGACTTTGAATTGGTGTACACACCCGGGAAACTTATTGTGCTGGATGGCATTGTGCAGGGCAACTACATAGAATGAAACTCACAATAAGAGTTCCACAGAGACAGATGTAAATCTCTTCCTGTGTCTGACATGAAATCCAAGCAGATTGCAGCTGAAATGGAAAAGGACAGTTTTACAGAAGATCATCAAGGATCTGAATGAATGTTGGCCTAGAGGTGAATGTCAGCCACACTACAGCATCAGAGAACAGCTGAGTGTTGTCAATGGGCTTCCACTCAGACAGAGCAGAATTATCATTCCTCAATCTCTGCGACAAGATATGCTGAAAAGGTGCATGAGAGGTACCTTGGAATGGAAAAATGCCAGAACTGCTGTTCTTTGGTGAGGGATAAATGCTGACATCGACAGAATGGTCTCAAGCTGTGAGACCTGTCTGAAACATCACACAAAGCAGCCGCTGCCTGTGCGATCAAATATATGAAGTCGATCTTTGCAAGACATGGAATTCCTCAAATCGTCTGCAGTGACAATTAAGTAGAGAATTAACTACAGTTACAGAGAATTCCAGAACTTGCAGAAGAGTATGATTTCTGACATGTCTTCTGCATCCCCAGTCAAACAATAAATCAGAGAAGAGTTCATATAGGTAAACACCTGCTCAAGAAAGCACAAGACAGTGGCTCAGATCCTTATCTAGTTCTGTTGAGTTAGAGAGCTTCACCACTTGAGCATGGCATGTCACCCACTGAGCCTCTCATGAGACATAGACTACACTCCACACTTCCTTAATCTGCAGACCCAAACAAGGAAAGATGTCCAACGGAAACAAAAGTAGACAAAAAGTAAACTATGACAAGTCAGCAAGAAGCTTATGGGGACGGTACACCACAGTGAGACTCGGAGATTCCAACACATGGGATAAAAAGGCCACTGTTCTAGAAGAGGTAAATCCAAGATCCTACACTGTCAGAATACTGGTCAAATACTGCGAAGGAATCGAAAGCATCTGCTGAAAACGCAAGTGACACTGCAAGAACAGACAAGTGCAGAAGATCCAGCCTGCACAGCAACAGACGACATCTGTGCTGGACAGTAGTGGACCAGCGGGGTGAAACATGCACCTGTGTTGAGAAGATCGACACACGTTATTAAAGCACCCGACAGGCTGAACCTCTAAAAGAAAAAGAACTGAAGATGTAAAAGGTTTGTGCTGTTGATGTATGTATTTAACTTTACACGGTAATAGAGTTTTCATTTCAATTTAATGTTGCTAGATTGAACATCTTAAGGAAAGGGGGTGCGATGATTTGGAGTTAGTGATCCTCCTGACCACTAGAGGGCATCAAAGAATAAAGTTCCACCTTGGGTTAGATGCAAAATGAATGTCCCTTGAGGTCGTGAATTATTAATAAAATATAATTAATGAAAAAGAACACAAGTTTCTTTATCACAGTAGAAGAAGCAAAGGTATATAACCAACATTTGGGCTTGACCCCTTCATAAAGGTATGATCAAAAAGCAGACTGGTGCCTGAATAAAAAGACTGGGGGACGAGGGAAGAAGGGGCATGGGGAGGAGCATGGGCCAACAGAGAAGAGGCCATAGGTGGACATGGATAGGAGAACAGGAGAGGAAAGCAGAGATTGATTGGAGAGTGGAGTATCTCTGTGAATGCAGAGCTGGAGGAAAGGTGACAGGAATAGGGAAAGAGAGAAAGCAAGTGGAGCTGAAGGAAAGGAGATATAGCGATAGGGAAAAAAGAGTTGGGGTGGGGCTAATGGAAACTGGAAAAGTAGATTTTTCCTTCTCCACCCAGAAAACCTCATCACCTCTGGTTGCATCCCTCTCACGGCCTCCAATTATATTGTTTCCCAACCCTTCACTGCCTGGTTCTACCTCTTAAACAAGATACATAAACCCAACTATCCGGGTAGACCCATTTTCTCTGTTTGTTCTTGCCTCATTGAAGTGTAATCATCTTATCTCAACTCCATCTTTTCTCCTCTGGTCCAATCCTTCTTCACCTGCATCTGTCATACCTCACATGCCCTCCATTTCTTCAATGACTTCAGATACCGAACTTGACTGCCTCATTTTCCCTATGGATATCCAATCCCTTTACACCTCCATCCCCCATACAGAAGATCCAGAGTAGCCAGCTGGCCAGGATGAGGTGTCCACAAAGAGGAAGAAGGCTTAAAGTGGGTGAAGGGGTCTTGGGTAGGGGTGGAGGGTCACAGTTATGGAAGTAGGCCCGGAGATGGAGGCGACGGAAGAAGAGTTCAGCATCATGGCACTTGCGGAACTCATTAAGGTATGGGTAGAGAGGGATGAAGGTAAGGTCTCTGTTGAGGACCAAGCGCTCCGTCTCAGAGAGGGGGAAGTCAGAGGAAATAGTAAAGACCGCACCTTGAGAGATTGACACCATGAGCCACTGCTGAGATAGGATAACAATGGATAAATGAAGTAGGTGTGGAATATACCGAGAACAACCACACAGAGGAGATGGGCAGGGTGGAATTGGACAAGGCATTAAGATCACGATGTTTATAAAAATTAAGATACTTGGCACTGTTGCCCAGGGGCAGGGACCATCTGTTTCAAACTTCTGCATTGTCAAAAATGGTCATGGTCACATTTAATGGTCTGCCAATCACTTGCACCTTATTGAAACTGAAGTGTAGTCACGACGAAGGACCCCAACCCAAAACATTGACTGACCATATCTCTCCATGGATGCTGCCTGACCTGCTGAGTCCTGCCCAATTTTCTTTGTTCACGCACAAGTCCAGCATCCGCAGTCCTGTTTCCTTTTTGTATTGAACCTTGATGTTTGATTCTCGAGGACTCTCTCCTGCACTTGTTGTGATTGAGTGAAGCCTGGATATATGTGTTGTTCTGAATGGCTCTTTATTCATAATGTGAGTGTGCTGTGAAACTCCATGTACCTGCTTATAAGCATGAGGCACAGGATGATCAGAAATCTTGACGAAGGGCTCAGGCCCGAAATGTTGGTTATATATCTTTGCCTCCTGCAGACACTATGGGACCTGCTGAATTCCTTCAGCGCTTTTGTGCATTAACCATAAATCTTCAGATGGTTTTACAACTATCAGGAAGAGTTTAAAAATCAACTGGCTTAAAGAAGCAATTGTGTGTGTTTAGAAGGAGTGCTGTTCAGTTTGAGATTAATGTTCCGTCAAAAAGTAAATGAACCAAATCATCTGGCTGAATTGTACTGTTCCAGTTTGACCTGAGGTGCCGGAAGCATCAGAGTCTCCAACAACTCACGTTCATTCTAACCTCTGGTATGTCCTTGAGATGGAGTGGGTTTCCTCAGGAGTTCTGCTCTCCTCCAATAGATGTACAAGTGCGTAGGTTAACAGGTCACAATAATGCCCTCAGTATGCCAGTGAGTGGTGGAAGCTGGGGGAGGGATGGGATCTCAGATTTGTCAGAATACATACATAAATGACTCGGACATACAAATGAAACGGTTAGTGCAAAACCTTTACAGTGCCAGCAATCGGGACCAGGGTTCAAATCCCGCGCTATCTGTAAGGAGTTTGTGCATTCTCCCCGTGTCTGCGTGGGTTTTCCCCAGAGGCTCCGGTTTTCTCCTACCATCTGAAACATACTGGTGGTGTAGGTTAATTGCGGGTAAATTGAGCGGCACAGACTGGTGGGCCAAAATGGCCTGTTACCGTGTTGTATATCTAAATTTTAAAAAATTAAAATGACTTCATATACAACCCTGAGATCCTTTTTCCTGCGAGTGAGGCAGAATTACCACTCATTGGTACTGCAAGAAAATGTGTACTCAATGTATACATTTAAACAAATAAAGAAATGTTAACAAACTGCAATACAAAAAAAATGAATAAAGTCTGCAAATAAGAGTCCCTGAATGAGTTTGTTGTTGAAGAATCTGATGGTGGAGGTGTAGCAGCTATTCCTCAACCTAGTGGTGCGAGTGTTATGGTATCTATACCTCTTCCCTGATGGTAGCAGCGAGAACAGAGCGGGTACTGGGTGGTGTTCCCCCTTGATGTTTGCTGCTGCTCTCCGACGGCAGCGTTTCCTGTAGATCACACATGTCAAACTTTGGCCCGCGATATAATTATATTTGGCCCGCAAGATCATATCAAAAATGTATTAGAGGTGTCCCGCTGGCCGCCGCGCCAGTATAGCGCATGCACAGTAACCGCTGTGTCCCAGGGTGAGAGAGAGAGAGAAAAATCCTGGTCCTTGAAAAGTAGTGGTGGGTGGTTTTATAAACACGCTGTCATGTCCCCCCGCCCACCCCCCCCACCACAGCACGGCCTGGCCGGTGTCAGGGAAAGCCAAGGCCGCTTCCCAGCGCCCAGAACCCCAGTGGCACAGCGTTTCTTGGAGCTACAGATGGAGTCGGGACGCCGGAGGGAAGATTGGGGCTCCCCGCCGGGCGATGGGGGCGCCGGCTGCTGGCCACCCTGCGCTTTCCCACCGGACCAGCAGCGGGTGCCCGGAGTACACGTGGAGAGCGAGGCTGGTTGGGCAGGTAGGGTGGAATCCCCCGCCAATCTCGGGAGCGGCGTGGGCTGGATCGGGATTAGCCGCGCTCACCTGCTCCTCCACCGCTGACCGGGATTCCAGCGTGGTCCTGAGCGCAGAGGCTGCCCTGGAAAGGTCCTGGGACACCGGCACGGAAAGAAAAGGGGGTCCGGGAGAAACTCAGCAGGTCAAGGGAGGTCCGGGAGAAACTCAGTAGATCAAGGGGGGTCCGGGAGAAACTCAGCAGGTCAAAGGGGAATCCGGGAGAAACTCAGCAGGTCAAAGGGGAATCCGGGAGAAACTCAGCAGGTCAAAGGGGGGTCCAAGAGAAACTCAGCAGGTCAAAGGGGGGTCCAAGAGAAACTCAGCAGGTCAAGGGGAGGGGTCTGGGAGAAACTCAGAAGGTCAAGGGGAGGGGGTCTGGGAGAAACTCAGCAGGTCAAGGGGGGTCCAGGAGAAACTCAGCAGGTCAAGGGAGGTCCGGGAGAAACTCAGCAGGTCAAGGGGGGTCCGGCAGAAACTCAGCAGGTCAAAGGGGGATCCGGGAGAAACTCAGCAGGTCAAGGGAGGTCCGGGAGAAACTCAGCAGGTCAAGGGGGGTCCGGCAGAAACTCAGCAGGTCAAGGGGGGTCCGGCAGAAACTCAGCAGGTCAAGGGGGGTTCGGCAGAAACTCGGGGGGGCCTGACCTCGCCAGGACCGTTGCCCACACCCCCTCCCTGCCGCAGGCCGACCCACGACTCACGGTGACGGGGCCGCTGATCTGCCGAGATGCCGCCCTGCAGCGAGAGCCGATGCCCCCGCACTGTCGTTGTCCAACCCGATCGCCCGCAAACCCCGCCCTCCCGCACACAGGCCTGAGTAAGTATTATGAACTTTAATCTCAGGATAAAACGATCTTCCAATAGTTTCATGTCACAGTGATAAATATATTCCTGGTTAAAAATGGTCCTGCACCTGGATACAAGCTCATTAGGCATAAAACTTGAAAAGTGTGTAAATTAAAGGATAGCTGTACCAATGGAAAAAGGGCATGGCAAATAACCCTGCTAGAGTTCATGCCCACAATCAGTCACCCATTTGATTGTTTCAGGAATCATGTTATTCTCGCACATTCTCAATAGCCCTCAGATTTTACTATTCGACAGCACACTAGCAACATTTGACAAATCCTCTATAGAGAAATATTATTTATTGAATATTTTATTTCTCATTTGTTAATGCTTCTGGAAAGAGTTTATCCAAAACTATTATTAAACATTTATTTTAATAAGAAAAAGTTTAACATTACATATGTTGAAAGAAGAGAAAACATGCAGATGTTGTTGAAAATTTTCAATAAATATTTAGTTCGGCCCTCGACTTAGTCCAAGTTTTTAATTTTGGCCCTCCATGAATTTGAGTTTGACACCTCTGCTGTAGATGTTCTCGATGGTGGGGAGGGTTTTTCCTGTGATGTCCTGGGCTGTGTCCACTACCTTTTGGAGGGCTTTACACTCAGGGGTATTGATGTCCCCATCCCAGAACGTGAAGCAGCTGGTCAGCACACTTTCCACCACACACCTGTAGAAATTTGCCGGGGTTTCCAATGTCATACCAAACCTCCACAAACTCCTGACCAGGGCCAGATTAACGTGGTAGTGAAAGTAGCATATGTTATGGGCCCCAGATTTTCAAGGGCCCCGTATTTATGTACTCTGAATTATGAGAAACATTTCTGTTTTCATTTTTGTGCAGTGGCTATGAGATACCACACTGATAATCTCTGTTAATAGCCCTGATTAAAGGTGATAATAGGCTAAAGTGGCTAATCTTAAAGGGGGGGGTGCCACTGTCCTCACCTCATTTGACCTCCTCACCCCAGCCCATCCCACTCCTGATGTGGCAGCAGGGTTGCAGTGCTGCTGGGGTTCACTGGAATGCCATTCTGGCACCTGATCGGGCTGCTTCAGGGCCGCCCCAGCAGCTCGTGGCGACAGCTCAATGTGGGAGTAATGGCTGCCTTCGTTACCCATAATCCCCCATGCAGCTGGAACTGCTGTGCCAGCACCGGGAAGAGCAGTGTGGTTCCAGTTGCATGGGGGATTATGGGTAACAAAGACGGCCTTTGCTTCTGCATTGAGCCAGATGCTGCTGTAAGTTTTGAGGAAGTAGAGATGCTGACGTGTTTTCTTCACGATGCCATGGGTGTGTTGAAAATGGCATTAGCTGATGAAAATGTGGAGAGAATAATAAAGGGCTTGGTGTAGAATTAGTGTAAATGGATGGTTGATGGTTAGTATAATGGCAGAGGGGCCTGTTTCCATGCTGTATTTCAGTGCATCTGCTTGGAATGGATGCTGGGGGTTACTCCCATTCCTGCTGTAAGTTGTGGCCAATCTTACAAATGCCCAAGAAGTAGAACATCGAAGTTCCAACCTGGAAATTCCTGACCACTGGCAAAGCTGGGTGCACAGTTTCTCCACTTCTCAATCTTGCTGAGTCGAGCAATCCAGCTGAATCCCATAACCTTTTTTTACACAGAGACCCCATTTAATTGGCGTGTGAACGACCTATGTTTAAAGCCAGCTTGGGTCATTCACACTGAACCAAGAAGCGGTTAATTCCCATCTTTTAATGGCTGTGTAAAAGGGGTACCAAGTTCCTGCCTTTCCCTGACAATGCACAAAAGTTCAGTATTCATTTCAGACTGGACCAGTTCAATCGATGTGTTGTGGTTTCCAGCTTCATGTACTTGTATGTGGGGAGAAAGGTTTAGCTTCAAAATGTCACCAATCTTGGATAAATTTATATTTTATCCCAGTTCATTCTAGCCAATGCTGCATTTCCGGAGCACAGGTAACAGAGGAGGTATGATAGAGCTTTGCAGCATTGTGCCTGTCTTTCTGGTGCAGATTACACATGTCCTGGAAGAGATCCATGAAGCTGAAGTCCTCTCTTCAGCACCAGCTCTCTAGGTGTGCATTTAACTGTAAGTACTATCATCCTATTTCTGCCCTCACTAAAACATGGCAGAGGGAGGAAACCCAAGACTGCAACCCTACATGGTCTACCTCATACCCTAAATTTTCTATGCAGGACCTCAGCTCTTTTTCTGCCTATGTCATTAATTCCAACATAGACTGTCACCTATGACAGTCCGCTCTGACTGAAAAACGAAAGTCTGCAGAAGCTGTGATTGGAGTAGACACACCGAAATGCTGGAGGAGCTCACCCGGCCTTTCAGCGTCCATTGGTGACAAAGATATATTGCCAATGTTTCGGGCCTGAGGAATGCTTCCTTGAAGAAGGGCTTACACCCAAAATGTCAGCAATATATCTTTGTCTCATATGGACGCTGAAAGAGCGGCTGAGTTCCTCCAGTATGTAAGTGTGTTTTTATTACCTCTGGCTGCTCACCCTCCTGTTTTTTTTAGAATGTCCTTGATCCTGGCACCAGGGAGGCAACAAACCAACCTAGAATTTCACTTGTGGTTACTGAAATGCCTGTCTGTACCCCTGATCAGAGTGTTGCCTGCCTAGTTTCTGACCTACTTAAGTGTACAATATACATAATCATAATGCCACTGACCTGGTTGCTGCTATTACTTTCCCTGGAGAAACTGACACCACAACAGTACCCAAAATGGTATTTTGGGGAATACCAAGAAGAATTGCTCTTACCTGAGTCCATCTTCCTCAGCTCTCTGGCCTGTCCTCCTATTATCTCCTATTTTCTTACTTTCTCCTCCTATTTCTTCCCCTTTCCACACAATTCCACATCACCTGCCACCCTGAGCTTCCCCACCCTTTTATTCAGGCTTCTACACCTTGCTCTCCTGATGAAAGGTTATGGCCCAAAATGTTGACTGTCTCTTGCCTTCCATGGGTGCTGCCTGAGTTCTCCAGCAATTTGTGTGTGAATCCAAATGTTACACTTGTTTGTAAGGGGGATGGTTCAGATTTCTGATTTATTGTCAGAGTACATACATGACAAAACATACAACCCTGAAATTTTTTTCCTGCAGGCGAGGCAGAATTACCACTAATTGGTAGTGCAAAACAAAACTGTAGACACCATATGCATGCAAACAAATAAATAACAGTAAACAGATAACAAATATAAACAAACTGACTGTGCAGGACAGAGAGAATAAAAAATTACGAGGTGCACAAGTAAGAGTCCTTAAATGAGTCCCCGACTGAGTTTGGTGTTGACGAGTCTGATGGTGGAGGGGCAGCAGCTGTTCCTGAACTTGGTGATGTGAGTCTTGTGGCACTTACACCTCTTTCCTGATGGCAGCAGCGAGAACAGAGCAGGTGCTGCATGGTGTGGATCCTTGATGATTGCTGCCGCTCTCCAACAGCAGTATTCCCTGTATATGTTCTCGATAGTGGGGAGGGTTTTGCCTGTGATGTCCTGGACTGTGTCCACTACCTTTTGGAGGGCTTTACGCTCAGGAGTATTGGTGTACCCCATCCCAGACCATGATGCAGCCAGTCAGCACACTTTCCACCACACATCTGTAGAAATTTGCTAGGGTTTCTAGTGTCATACCAAACCTTCACAAATCTTGAGGAAGTAGAGGCACTGACGCACTTTCTTCATGATGCCATTGGTGTGTTGGGTCCAAGAAAGATCCTCTAAGATGGTGATTCCCAAGAACTTCAATTTGCTCACCCTCTCCACCTCTGATTCCCCCCATGATCACTGGATTGTATACCTCTGGCTTTCCTTTCCTGAAGTCAACAATCAGCTCCTTAGTTTTGGTGACATTGAGTACAAGGTCATTGTTGGTGCACCATTCAACCAAGTTTTCAATCTCCCTGCTGTATGCAGATGGTGGGCTAAAAGGCCTGTTTCACTGTATGTTACTCCAGGAAGTGGTGGAGGGAGGTGAATGGAAACTAGCTAGGAGCTGACATAGATGTCATGGGCCAAATGGTCTCAATTTATACTTTAACAATTCAACTATGGAGGAGTCTCGTGATGGAGTAGTGGCCGGTCAGGGAATTCCAGCCCTCTCCGGAAAAGTTGAAAAAAAAACGCACAAAACACAAAGGTACAAGAATAAAAATTAAAACAAAGTAAAAGTAAAGGTGAGAAAAAAATGGCAGCGAAGAGAGAAAAGTCGAAAACTACGGGAAGAAGAGAAGATGAAAGAACGTCAGAAGAAGAAGGTGAAGGCTTTACCTGTCCAAGGAGGCCCGCTGCGGAGAGAGAAGCCCGCTCCCTAAGGTCAGTGGAAGTCCCAAGTTCGGGACTACAAAAGTGGCTCGCAGAGCCGAGTAAAAGTGCGCGATGCGCAGGAAAAAAAACACACTGACGGGAGGGGGGAGCAGCTGCGGAGTCGATCTCCACAGCTGAGAGTGACAGCTGCAACACAGCAACAGGAACAGAACAAAGAAAATAACGGCAACAAGAAAGAAGAGAGCAAAAAGAAAACAAAGAAACAACAGATGGCCAACCCAGAAGAAGAAGAAGAAGAAGAAGAACATAGAAAAATGGAAGAAGAAGAGAAAGGCAAGACAATGGATATATCTTTTTTTAAAGAATATATGGAATCAGTGAAAGAATGGCAAGTACAAGAATTTAATGAGATAAAAAGAAGAATTAAGAGTGCAGAAGAAAAAATGAATAAAATAGAAATGGTCATATCAGAGATAGGAAAAAGAGTGGATAATGTGGAAGAACGAGAAATAATTGTAGAAATGGAAGTAGAGGACTTAAAAGATAAATTAGAAGAATCTAATAAAAAAGTTAAAGAGGCACATGAGCTGTTAGCTCAGAAGATAGATATAATGGAAAACTATAATAGAAGAAATAATATAAAGATAGTGGGTCTTAAGGAAGATAAAGAAGGCAAGAATATGAGAGAATTTATAAAAGATTGGATCCCCAGTGTCCTAGGAAAACCTGAATTACAGGAAGAAATGGAAATAGAGAGGGCACATAGAACATTAGCCCCGAAACCATAACCGCAGCAAAACCAAGATTCATTTTAGTAAAATTCTTAAGATATACAACAAGAGAAAATATATTGGAGAAAGCAATGAAGAAAATAAGAGGAGACAAAAAGCAACTGGAATACAAAGGTCAAAAAAATTTTTTCTATCCAGATATAAGTTTTGAACTCCTGAAGAAGAGGAAGGAGTTCAATACAGCAAAAACGATCCTATGGAAAAAAGGATATAAATTTATGTTAAAGTACCCAGCGGTATTTAAAATAGTTATTCCAGGGCAACAAAACAGATTATTCTCGGATTCAGAGGAAGCACGAAAATTTGCAGAACAACTACAAAACAAGCAGAGAGATGAAGACATGTAATGAGAGTAAAAATGACCACGAACTCTATGTATGTGTGTATATGGGTATATATATATATATATATATATATATAGATGTGTATGTATATATGTGTATACATGAGTGTATCAGTATTTAGAGGAAAATATATAGAGTATAGATAAGAATTAATAAGGGAATGAAAGGGAATAGAAGGAAAAAGGAGGGAATTAAAAGAGTGACCTTTGTTATATATGAAAATTGAAATCTTTTCCGGGGGGGCTGGGTGGGGAGGAGTTACGGTCACTGCAAAATTAGTTGACGCTTGCGAGTGAATTTGCAAATCCAAATGGAGAGGGGAGATGTAGTTGCCCGACAAGGGATAAAGGGTAACTCAGGAGGGGGAGGGGAGAATGGGGTTAAAGAAGTTTTAAATAGGAGAATAAGGAAAATGTTTGATGTTTTAGAAATGTTGTCTTATAAAGTGTACAAAACAAGAAAGCAGAAATGGATAAGAAGGAAAGGTGATGATGAGGAAACAGAAAGGGAAGATAAACAAAGTATGAAATGGCTACATTGAACTATATGACTTTAAATATTAACGGAATACATATCCAAATCAAAAGGAAGAAACTGCTAAATTTACTGAAAAAAGAAAAAATTGATATAGCATTTGTGCAAGAAACACATTTAACTGAAATGGAGCACAAGAAATTAAAGAGAGATTGGGTAGGACATGTAACAGCAGCGTCGTATAATTCAAAAGCAAGAGGAGTAGCTATATTAATCAGTAAAAATGTAACAATTAAAATAGAAGAGGAAATAATAGATCCAGCAGGGAGATATGTAATGATAAAATGTCAGATATATTCGGAGTTTTGGAATCTACTCAATGTATATTCACCTAACGAAGAAGATCAAAAGTTTATGCAAGATATTTTTTTGAAGATAGCAGATACGCAAGGGAACATATTAATAGGAGGGGATTTCAACCTTAATTTGGATTCAAATATGGATAAAACTGGGAAAAAAATTAACAGAAAGAACAAAGTAACCAAATTTATAATTAAATCGATGCAAGAAATGCAACTTTTGGATATATGGAGGAAACAACACCCAAAGGTAAAGGAATATTCATATTATTCGGGTAGACATAAAACATACTCAAGAATAGACCTATTTTTGTTATCAGCTCATATGCAAGATAGAGTAAGAAAAACAGAATATAAAGCTAGAATATTATCGGACCATTCACCCTTAATATTGACAATAAAGTTAGAGGACATCCCTCCAAGAATGTATAGATGGAGATTAAACCCCATGTTACTTAAAAGGCAGGATTTTAGAGAATTCATTGAAAGACAAATTAAAATGTACTTTGAAATAAATACTGAATCAGTGAAAGATAAGTTTATACTATGGGATGCAATGAAAGCGTTCATTAGAGGGCAAATAATAATTTATGTAACCAAGATGAAGAAGGACTACAATCAGGAAACAGAGCAGTTGGAAAGGGAAATAGTAAATATAGAAAAAGAATTAGCAATGAAGGAAGACACAACTAAAAGAAGAGAATTGGCAGATAAAAAAATAAAATATGAAACACTACAAACATATAAGGTGGAGAAGAACATAATGAAGACAAAACAGAAATATTATGAACTAGGGGAAAAACGCACAAAATTCTAGCATGGCAGCTTAAGACAGAACAAGCTAAGAAAATGGTATTGGCATCAAGGAAAAAAGACAAACAAATCACATATAATCCAAAGGAGATCAAGGAAAACTTTAGAGAATTCTATGAACAATTATACCAAACTGAAAACGAAGGGAAAGAAGGCAAAATAGATGAATTTTTAACTAAAATTGAACTACCTAAATTACAAATAGAGAAACAAAATAAATTAACAGAACCATTTGAAATAGTAGAAATACAAGAGATAATAAAAAAACTACCAAATAATAAAACACCAGGAGAGGATGGATTCCCAATAGAATTCTATAAAACATTTAAAGATTTATTAATTCTTCCCCTCCTGGAAGTAATCAACCAGATTGACAAAACACAGAGTTTACCAGATTCATGTAAAATAGCAATAATTACAGTAATACCAAAGCAAGGGAAAGATCCACTCGCACCAGCGTCATATAGACCAATATCATTACTTAACACAGATTATAAGATAATAGCTAAACTATTAGCAAACAGATTAGCAGATTATGCACCAAAAATGGTAAATCTAGACCAAACTGGATTTATTAAAAAAGATGGACAACAGACAATATTTGTAAATTTATTAACTTAATTCATGCAGTAGAAGGGAGTAAAGCGCCAACAGTAGCAGTTGCTTTAGACGCAGAGAAGGCCTTTGACAGAGTAGAATGGAATTATTTATTCAAAGTATTGCAAAAATTCAGTTTACCAGTGAAGTGTATTAATTGGATTAAAGCATTATATAAGGGGCCATTGGCGAAAGTGACAGTAAATGGATATATATCAAAGCAATTTAATTTAAGCAGATCAACAAGGCAGGGATGCCCACTATCAACTTTATTGTTCGCGTTAGCTATAGAACCACTACAGAATTGATAAGAACAGAAAATAATATAAAAGGGATAAAAATAAAAGACAAGGAATATAAAATCAGTTTATTTGCGGATGATCTTATAGTATACTTAATAGAACCAGAACTATCAATAAAAGAATTATATAAGAAATTGAAGGAATATGGAGAAGTGTCGGGTTACAAGATTAACGTAAATAAAAGTGAAGCAATGCCAATGAATAATGCGGATTTCTCAAAATTTAAGAAGGAATCACCATTCAGATGGCAAATGCAAGCAATAAGATACCTAGGTATACAAATAAATAAAAATCTCGGCCATCTATATAAACTCAATTGTTATCCACTAATGAAAAAATTACAGGGTGATTTAGAGCATTGGAAAGATTTACCACTAACACTAATAGGAAGGATAAACTCTATTAAAATGAATATTTTCCCAAGGATACTATACCTATTTCAGGCATTGCCAATACACTTGACAGAGAAATTCTTCAAGGAGTTAAAGAAAATAATAAGGAAATTTTTATGGAAAGGGGGGAAACCGAGGATAGCACTAGATAAATTAACAGAATGGTATAAACAAGGAGGCTTACAACTGCCAAACTTTAAAAATTATTATAGAGCCGCACAATTAAGATACCTATCAGATTTTTATCAAACAAGGGAAAAGCCAGATTGGACTAGATTAGATAAATGGGATGAAAAATTGGTACAACGTAGGAATTCTCCAGTATTACATCATCTGCTCAATATTTGGAAGAAGATTCATGTAGAAAGGAATAAAACAAATTACCAATTACCAAAACTAATAATGACGCAAAATCAGTTACTCCCTTTTACAATAGATAACCTTTCCTTTAGAGAATGGGAGAAAAAAGGGATCAAAAGAATAGAAAATTGTTTTTCAGGAAATAGATTATTATCCTTTGAACAAATGAAGGATAAATATAATATAACTCAAGATACAGGGTTGGCATATTACCAACTGAGATCCTACTTGAAGGACAAATTAGGAAGCAGTCTGAGGTTACCAGAGGGAAGTAACTTTGAATATGTGATTACAGATACAATGATAATCAAAAAATCTATAACAAATATGTATATTAAACTGCAAGAAAAGGAGAATGAGGAAACAAATGGTAAAACTAAACAAAAATTGGAACAAGATTTAAATATAAAGATAAAGAAGGAAACATGGGAGAAGTTATGCTCTGGAACGATGAGAAATACAATAAATACGAGGTTACGTATGATACAATATAACTGGATACACAGGCTATACATTACACCTCAAAAGTTAAATAAATGGGACCCAACAGTATCTGACAGATGTTTTCGTTGTAAAAAAGAAATGGGAACAACAATTCATCCAATCTGGACATGTGAGAAAGTAGAAAAATTTTGGGAAGATCTAAACCAGATATTAAATAAAATTACAGAAAATAATATACCAAAAAAACCCAGAGATCTTCCTCCTAAGTAACATAAAAAACAAACTATTTGGACTTGTTTTGGATGGTGCACAAAAAAGATTTGTTAAGATAGCTCTAGCCGTAGCAAAAAAATGTATTATGTCAACCTGGAAATTAGAAGATAATTTGAGAATACAACAATGGTATATAGAAATGAATAAATGTATTCCATTAGAAAAAATAACATATAATTTAAGAAATAATATTGAAATATTTGAACAAATATGGGAGCCATACATGAAACACAATAGAGAAAACCTACCGGGGACATCTACCACCTAAATTAATGAAAGGAGAAGGAAATGAAAAGAATTGACTCAGTGGAATTTCTTGTTTATTTTTATTGAATGATAACATTGTTTGACTGGTTTAATGTATCTTAGATTTTGTACTTTAAATGAATGGGGGGGGAGGTAGGGAGGGTGGGATGGGAGGAGGGAGGGGGGAGAAAATGACACTATATATTTGAAAAGGAAAATGTATGTATCTTGGTCAATGTGGTTTGTGGTGTGAAAAATAAAAAAATTAAAAAAACTATTCAACTATTCTATGATCAAAAATTATCACTGAGAAAACTATTGAGAGGGTTTCCAGGGACTCAGAGGAGCATGTGGTAGGGTCCATATGATGTGAGTAACCGAGATCGAAAGTGAATAGTAAGTTCTTAAGTTTGCTGTAAGCAAATAGAAGTAACAGTAAAATATTTACAAAGTGAGATCACATGAGATAAAAATAATTTGAAATTTCCCACCTATGAGTTAATTTTATTACATATTGCTTAGAGCCACATCCATCATATCTAATGACAGGGTGAAAAGGACAAAGATCTGGAGATTATAGTCACAAGTTTTGATTTCTGCATCTTTTTTTTGTTTTGAACATTTTATTTAATTTCACATATGCATTGAAAAGCTTAAACATAAATTTCTTATTTGAAAATAATGAAAAAAATTAATATGTAGTGATTTAAATATTTTTCCCCTCCCATCCTCCCCTCTCCCCCCCCAAAAGCCCAATAGAAAAGAAAGAAAAAATCTGGATAGTATTTATAAAAACTTACTAAAACTATCAAACAAAATCTAACATATCTTAATTTTCTCAATTTTAGAAATTGGAAAGTTCAGGTCGGGCGATTACAACTTAATTCCTACAATTTGTAAATATGATTCCAAATTTTTTCAAAAATTTCATATTTGTTCCATAAATTATATGTGATTTTTTTTTTCAAGTGACATCTACCCATTCCCAAATGCACATCTGATTTAATGATCTCTGCATCATAATATAAAAATAAGCAGGAGGAGTAAGAGGATATATAACCAAAATGTCAATGCAATTCTGGGAATTTCCAATCCATTAGCCAAATTCCAATGGGAGGAATGTCTAATGATGCAGCAAAAATTCTAATTCTGCTCTTAATAGGACCAGCAAGTTATTTATTTGGCAGTGTTCACATTGTTCATTAAATCTAATGAAATATTTTTTGTAGCTTTGACATTATTATCTCATTTTATTGCTGATTTGGGATTGAATTCAGACCATTTCCAGGTGAAGACAACATCACCGATATTGGCTTTTGAAAGTACAATTGGTAAATTTCATCAAATTAATTGAAGTGTTGCCAATTTAATGAAAATTTCATAAATGCAGGAGACAAAAATTCCTGGGTGTCAACATCTCTGAAGATCTGCCTTGTGGCCTTCATATCAATGAAGAAGGGTCACAAGTGACTATACTTTGTGTGGAGTTTGAGGAGATTCGGTATGTCACCAAAGTCGTGCAAATTTCTACAGCTGTACTGTGGAGAGCATTTTGACTGGTTGCATCAATGTCTAGTATGGAGGTGCCAATGCCCAGGATAGGGAAAGATTACAGAGAGTTGTGAACTCAGCCAGTGCCACCCATGGGCATTAATCTTCACTCCATTAGGGACATCTACAAGAGGCAGATCTCAAGAAAGCAGTCTCTATCATCAATGACCCTCACCACCAAGGCAATGCCCTCTTCATACTGCTGCCATCAGCAAGGAGGTACAGGAGCTTGAAGATGTTACAAAAACAGCTTCTTCCCTTCTGTCATCAGAATTCTCAATGGACAATGAACCACAGACATTATCTCACTTTTTTCTCTCCTTTTGCATTAATTTATTTTTTAAAATAGTGTATTTATGCAAGTGTAATTTATTGCAATTTTTGCACCTGTAATGTATAATAATGCTGCCGCAAAACAATACATTTTGTGACATATGTTAAGAGGCCAAAGGACCCCAAAACCCAGCAGCAATAGATATTCAACACGACAAATGGTTACTTAAAAAGTTGTTTTTAATTATCTTTAAACATGAAAACAGAATCAAACTTTAACGTATCACTATTAACTTAACTAACCTAACTTAACCCCCTTCTAATTCTAAGCGCACATGCATGTAATGTGTGTGTAAATTTAAGAAAAGTTACTTGGTTCACAGTTCAATCTCACTTCTCATTCTTCCAAGTTCTCTGGTTGCAGGCAATTCTCATACTGTGCACAGAATTTAACATGTATAAAGTTCACCAGGCTTTGGTGCTCGGAAGGTAAATGGTTACCACTCAGGAAGGTTCTTGAAGGTTTGCAGAGAGAGATGTGTGGTTCCAGGATTTCTACAATTGACTTACCACCATTAGTCACCTCAATGTCTCACTGATGAAACTTGCCCCATCAGGGTTCTCCAGATGATAACCTCTTTCTTTCAGGTTAACAGTGAGTTCCTTTCTGTTCCACTTATTCCAAGAGAAACATCAGACAGATAGCACTTCCAGCCATCTGCCACTCTCGAGCCTCTGTTTCAGTTCTAACAAGCTTGTTACAGCTTTCTGCGTCACCCCCCAGTCAAAGACTCCCTTCTGTTTTTCTCTCTCTCTCTGAGACTCAAACTGCCAGGCAGCACATCCTTCTCTCTCACTTGCAAAACCCCTGACCTTCTTCAGGTTCATCTGTTGTTTTAGGTAAACAATAACCTCTCAATGACCTTTCTGTGAAGAGGTATTAGGAGAGAACAGCGACTTGTGAAATCTCCATAGCATTCTTCATAACTTCTGTAAAGTCACTGTGAATATGAAATCTCCAGTATTTCAAATAAGATCTGTTTTAAAGTGTGTGTATGTATGTAACTCTCTCTAATTTTACCAATTTATCTCCCAAATATATTCCTAAATATTCTGTCACAAATGTTCTTGATGATAATCCTGATTCTGATTCAGATTGAATTTAGAGATACAGAATGGTAACATGAGTTTGTGCCATTCAAATACACCCATGCAATCAATTAACCTAGTAACCCCGTCCATTTTTGGAATATGGGAGGAAACCGGAGCACCCGGAGAAAACCCACACAGACACTGTGCATACTCCTTAAAGACAACACTGGATTCGAACCCACATTGCTGGCGCTGTAATACAATGCAATAAATTGCTGTTTTATGCAGTAGGAATTGCAATTCAACCAGAATGAAACATACATAATTCTAGACAGGTTTTGGAGCTGAAAAAAACCAAAAACTTAGTAACACCCAACTTTGTTTTTCGGTGTCATTATCCTTCAAAGGAATTGACAAGTAAAATACTCTTCTTTGATCTTTGTGCAAGGAATTTCTAAAACTCAATATATCCTGGAAAAGTCTCACCTGGAGTGGAAAATAACTGGTCAACAAATTAAAAGCAAGAGGGAAAATAAGATTATGTGGTATTATGGAGAATTTCTTGGGACAGTTGGCACAGAAACAGGAGCACAATTGCACAGGCTGTAACTGCAGATACTGGAATCTGGAACAAAAACAGAATGCTGCATGAACACAGCAGCAGTGGAAGCATTTCAGGTTTGCGACCCTGCATTTATTTCTGTGAATTTGAGTCCGGTGCTCCCCTTGTAGTCTTCTTCACATCCGGCGCAGACTGGGAGATCACTTTGTTGAGCATCTCGGCTCTGTCTGCCGCAATAGCCACCCATTTCAACTCCCCATCTCATGCACTGCCAGACTGAAACCATCCGCAAGTTAGAGGAACAATACCTTTTCTTCTGACTGGGCACCCTCCAACCGGATGGCATTAATAGTGACTTCTCTGGCTTTTGTTAAACCACCCCACTTCTTCCCCCATTGCCTTTCCCTATCTCTGTCTCTGCACTCTGTTTCCTTTTGCTCAAACATGATAAATTCTTACCTTGTCCCTTATTTACACTTTTTGTTGGTCTGGATTCTTAGCCCAGCCAGCATTATTTTGAAATCTGTGACTTTCTGAGATTTCCTGCTTCTGGCTTATTCCGAGGCCCAAAACGTTGGCCATATATCATTGTATCCTAAAGACGGCTGAGTTCCTCCAGCATTTTGGTGTGCTTTTACCACAATCACAGCGTCTGCAGACGCTCGCGTTTCAGGCCTTGATGAATTCTTCCAGCTTTCAGTCTTTTGAGGAGGAAGGGGCTCCCGTTGCAATTGTCCAGGGTTACGATGAGACCTCAGCTGGAGTGGTCAAGTGCAGTTTTGTTCTCTGTGCCCAGGAAAGAGATGTTTGCCTTGAGGCTGTGCAACATAAAAGCTACTCAATAATGGTGACTGTGATACTACCATGTGTGAAAGTTGCCCTTACCCTGTAATGGCAATCTTCATTCATATATCATGGAGGTACCTTTGACATTTTGCTACATTCATCTCTGAACTTAAGGGGGCTGACAAGACAAATAATAAAAGATATGAAATGGTGGCTGTTCCCCTGCCCCTGCAGATACTGTTTGACCCTTTGTCTTCCTCCAGCAGTATATGTATCACACCAGATTCCAGTATCTACAGTATCTGAGCATTTATTTATTTTTTATTTTCTTCCTGTTATATCGATTGCCTTTACATCTTTCTTCCAATACATCATATGTGTTAATTATACTTAAACTGTTGTTCATTTGTTTTATGTACCTTGGAAGCTGTAGCATGTAAAACTTTCATTGCGTCGGTAATTTGCTTTTATGGACATGACAATTAATCATTCATTACTTCAATCAATCATTCACTCATTCAGAATTTCTTCTGAGCCAAACATGATTCAGACGTATCGGTCAGTTCAGCCCCTCCGTGTGGGGAGTGCAACAGGAAAGTCTGCAAATGCTGTGATTGTAGTAAATACATAAAAGTGCTGGAAAAACTCAGCAGGCCATGCAGTGTCCATAGGAGGTAAAAATACATGGGGGGGGGGACCATGTGATGACGTGGGCTTAGACTGATAATCCCTGCTCTCCTCAAAGAAGTTGAGAAAAAGTGACAAAAAAAGTTATAAAAGTTACAGAAAATATATGAAAGAACTGTCTGAAGACACATAGAAGACATTAACAATGCCACCAAAGAAGGATAAAGGCCTTACTGTTGTACAAGAAACTGAGCAAGGAAAGGAAGTGAGGCCTACCTTAAGAAAGGATCCTGGAACTGTCCTTAAGGTAGCACCCAAAGGGGAGAAGCCAGAAGCCGGGGAGACCTTGGACACTGCTGCACAAGGTCTCCCCGACAATGGCCACCAACATCGGGTGAAGAAGTGACTGCGCATGCCCGAGGAGTAGCACATGCGCAGAGCACAAAAAAATGGAGGAAATTTAAAAAGAGATTCCAGACACCCACAGCTCCAATGATCAAGAAGAAGACCTGGAAAAGCAAAGGAAAGAACAAGAACAACCTACAATCAAGAAAAAAGTAGAAAAAGGTGCAGAAGATATTTTGGTGAATTAAAGCAAATGTTAGACTTTTTTCGACGATCCATGGAAATGGTAACTGATGAAGTAAGGAAGAATTGTGATAAGATGGAAAGATTAATGCAACAGTTGGACACTAGATTTGAAATAGTGGAGGGAAAAATTAGAGGGAATGAATTCGAGATTGAAAATCAAATAAAGAAAGCTCAAATAGAAGCAGCTTAATGATCAGTTAATGCAAAGGATAGACATTTTGGAAAATTTTAGTGTTTGGAATAATATCAAGATTGTTGGACTTAAAGAAGGGGATGAGGGTCAAGACGAAAAAAAATTCTGCAATGGTGGATACTGGAATCATTAGGTCAGGTCAGGGGTAGATCATGCTTGACAAACCTGATTGAGTTCTTCGAGGGGGTTACAAAAAAGGTTGTTGAAGGGAAAGCTGTGGATGTTGCCTATTTTGACTAGTAAAGCTTTTGACAAAGTTTCCCACAGGAGGTTAGGAAAAAACGTGGAGGCATTAGGTATAAATAAAGAGGTAGTGAAATGGATTCAGCAGTGGTTGGATGGGAGGTGTCAGAGAGTAGTGGTAGAAAATTGTTTATCCAATTGGAGGCCGGTGACTAGTGGAGTTCCTCAGGGATCGGTCCTGGGTCCACTATTATTTGTTATATATATTAACGATCTGGATGTAGGGGTGGAGAATTGGATAAGCAAGTTTGCGGATGACACAAAGATTGGTGGTGTTGTGGACAGTGAGGTAGATTACCGTAGATTAAAAGGTGATTTAGGAAGGCTGGAGGTGTGGGCTGAGAAATGGCTGATGGAATTTAATACAGATAAATGTGAGGTGCTACCATTTGGAAAGGCAAATTTAAATAGGTCATATACATTGAATGGTAGACAATTGAGGAGTGCAGAGCAACAAAGGGATTTAGGAGTTATGGTAAATAGTACCCTCAAGGCTGATACTCAGGTAGATGGTGTGGTGAAGAAGGCATTTGGAATGTTGGCCTTCATAAATCAGAGTATTGAATTCAAGAGTAGGGAGGTTATGATGAAATTGTACAAGGCATTGGTGAGGCCAAATTTGGAGTACTGTGTACAGTTTTGGTCATCAAATTATAGGAAAGATATAAACAAAATAGAGTGCAGAGAAGGTTCACGAGAATGTTGACAGGATTTCAGGGTCTGAATTACAGGGAAAGGTTGTGCAGACTGGGGCTTTTTTCTCTGGAGCGTAGAAGATTGAGGGGGGACTTGATAGAGGTGTTTAAGATTTTAAAAGGGACAGACAGAGTAAATGTGGATAGGCTTTTTCAATTAAGAAAGGGGGAGATTCAAACTAGAGGACATGGTTTAAGATTGAAGGGGGAAAATTATAAGGGGAACATGAGGGGAAATTTCTTTACGCAGAGGGTGGTGGGGATGTGGAATGAGCTTCCGGCAGACGTGGTCGAGGCGGGATCATTGGTTACATTTAAGGAAAGACTGGATCGTTACATGGATAGGAGGGGATTAGAGGGGTAAGGACCGGGTGCTGGTCAGTGGGACTAGGAGGGAGGGGATTTACTACGGCATGGACTAGTGGGGCTGAACTGGCCTGTTCTGTGCTGTAAGTGGTTATATGTTTATATTGGATTTGGGGATAGAACGAGCCCATAGGGCATTGACACCTAAACCTCAGCCTGACCAAAGGTCCCGTCCAATACTTGTCAGATTCCTTCGATATGAAGTAAGAGAGAAGATATTGGAGCTGGCAGTGTAACAAGCTAAAGAAAGACAATTACCTTTGATTTATAATGGAAATAAGATTTTCTTTTATCCAGTTATAAATTTTGATTTGTTGAAAAAGAGAAAGGAGTTTAATCCAGTTAAAGGTATATTGTGGAAAAAAGGCTCTGCCTTTATTTTGAGATACCCAGCTGTTTTGAAAGAATTCGTCCTGTGAGGGAGGAATAGATTTTTTTACTAAGCCTAATGAGGCAAAGGTATATGCCGATTCATTACCTGTTAAAGATCAGCAGATGGTAATAGACACTTGAATTCATTCTATAACTGAGAGGTTTTGCTGTAACTGAAAATACATTGAATTTCGAGAGGGTTTAAAAGGGAAGGAAAGTTTAACCTATATTGTGCGTGATCTAATATACTAGATGGGATTAATGGATTAAAAGGTCTATTGATAAGCTTATAGTAAGGGATGGCATGATATTTCGAGTGAGTTAGTGGGGAATGAGATGCTGACCATGACGCTGTCATGGGCACTAATGTGACTAGTTTTGCATCTCGTACAGATCAGGGAGATAGAGGCACCTTAACATCACACACCTCTGGGTTTTTTCTTTATCTTCTTTTTTCTTCCTTTCTTTTCTTTTTTTTGGTTCTTAGCCTGGACTGTTTATAGACATAAGATATATTGAGAGGGTTGGGTTGGATGGGGAGATGGAGGGGGACGCTGGAGGGATATAGGTTTTAATTTTGACGTCTCATGGCAGGGAAATTGTCATTTATTAGTAGGAATTCAGAATCCGATAAAGGGTAAAACGTTATTGAATTATATGAAAAAAATTAAAGTAGATGTGGTTTTTATACAAGAAACTCATTTAACAGAAATAAAACATATGAAATTAAAGAGAGATTGGGTAGGAGGGTTATTCTCTTCTTCATTTAATTCTTAAACTAGAGCAGTAGTCATGTTAATAAATAAAAGTTTACCAATTGAAATTGGATGTAATGACTGATAAAGTGGGGAGGTATGTGATGATAACTTGCAAAATATATTCTGAATATTGGACCTTGATGAATATATATGCACTGAATGTAGATGATGGAAAATTTATACAAGATGTTTTTATGCAGTTAGTTAATGCAAAAGGGAAAATAATTATGGGAGGAGACTTTAATTTTACCTTTGATTCCAAGTTGGATAGATCAGGAGGAATTATGGTTAAAAATAAGGTGACAAATGATGTGAAAAAGTTTATGAATAAAAGGAAACTTGTTGACAGTTGGAGGAGATTATTTGTTTTATTCATATAGACATAAGACATATTCCCGTATAGATATGTTTTTATTCGCCTCTCAACTCCAGACTTCATAGTATTGAATATCAAGCGAGGATAATGTCTGACCATTCACCTTTAGTTATGCCAGTTTTATTGGAGGAGGAGCAAAATATTGGTTAGAGATGGAGGTTTAATGCAGCATTGGTGAAAAGGAAAGATTTTTGTGACTTTATAAGGCAACAGATAAAACTTATGGATCTGAATGAACATTCTGTAACTAATAGGTTTGTGGTATTGGATTCTTTGAAGCCTTATTTAGGAGAACAAAGAATAAGTTATATGGCTAAGGTTAAAAAAAGAATATATGTCTGAAGTTAATTCTTTGGAAAAGGAAATAAGAAAGATCAAAAAAAAAGAATTGCAACATTGAGGGAATGATGAACAAAGGAAAATGTTGGATTTGAAAAAATTGAAGCTTAATATAACACAAACATATAGAGAGGGATATAAGACTGACCTGCCAAAAATATTACAAATTGGGAGATAGAGCATGACAATTGAAGACTGAACAAGTATTGAGAACAATAGTAGCTGTAAAACAAGATTCGGGTCATCTTACTTACAAAACACAAGGTATTAATGATGTATTATGAAATTTTATAAGAAATTATATAAATCAGAATCTTTGAAGGATGGGGATAAAATAGACAAATTTTTGTCAAAAATTACTTTACCACAGTTAAGCAATGAAGAGAAGACAGAATTTACAAATCCATTTACAGTTATAGAATTATATGATATATTGATGTCTTTACCAAACAATAAAGCTCCAGGGGAGGATGGTTTCTCTCCAAAGTTTCATAAAGAATTTAAAGAGTTATTAATTCCAATATTTATGGGGTTGTTAGATCAAATGAATCTTTGGGACTTACCTGAGTTGTTTAAAACTGCATTAAGAATAGTTATTCCAAAACAAAGGGAAGGATCCTTTGCTTCCATCTTCATATAGATCAATTTCACTATTGAATACTGATTATAAAATGATGTCCAAACTAATAGCTAATAGATTAGCTAAATATTTACCTACATTGATTAATGTGGACCAAACAGGTTTTATTAAAAATAGAAAATCAGCAGATTGTTAGATTTTTGTTTAATATTTTTTTAACTTTATTTATTCATTCAAAAAACAAATAGTACATAACATATACAAAAATTAACCATAAACATGAACATTATTTTTTATATATAGAAAAAAAAGAAAAGAACCCCCCCCTTCAGCCAACTCTCCTAAGGAGAGCCATAAAGAAAGAAAAAAGAAAAAATATTTAAAAAAATTAAACATACATATTAAAATCTAATCAACATAAATTGAAATGTAAATATTCTGAATATAACAACCACTTATTAATAAAAAAATATAATTATCACGTGAAACATATGTAATTTTTTTCCATTATTAAACAATATTTCATCTCATTATGCCATCTATTAATATCAATCATATTTGTATCTTTCCATGTACTAGGAATACATTTTTTCACTACAGATAAAGCTAAATATACAAAAGCAAGTTGAAACTTATCTAATCCCAAACCTTTCAAAGATCGCAAACTACCCAATAAAAATACTGTCGGATCTAAAAGTATTTTAATCTTATACAGGTGTTCTAAAAACAATTGAATTTTTTTCCAAATAGATTGTATATGTATACATGACCAAAGAGCATGAAAAAAAGTTCCAACAGAATTACCACATCTAAAACACAAATCTGATTCATGAAAACCATACTTTTTAAAATTTTCAGGTGTTAAGTATAATTGATGTAAAAATTATAGTTAATCATTGCATAACGTGCATTTATCAATCTAGTTACACTATCATAACAAATATCTAACCAATCATCCTCGGAAAAAATAAAACCAGTATCCGATTCCCATTTACTTTTAGATCTATCCCAACCCTTTTTATCCATACCATCCTGTAATATTTGATACATAGATGAAATATAACCCTTTTCTGGTACCTTCAAAAGAAAAATCTCAAATTTAGTCATTTCAGGTAAAATCATCTCTACCAAAGATTGAATTTGATAATAGAGAAACAGAGAGTTCTTATCAATACCAAAACTGTCCCTCATCTGATTAAAAGATAAAAATTTACCCTCTTTAAAGCAATCTCCCAAATTTTTCACACCTTTAAATCTCCAATGCAATAAACTTTCATTATGTATTGAAAAAGAAATAAGTTGATTATTATACAATGGAGTCAAAGCCGATAATTCACCCCTAGAGCCTATCATTTTATTTTTCTTAATCCATAACTTCATTAGATGTTTTAGTATAGGCACATTCTATTGCTGTAACAAATTTATATTCCATCTAAACAAAAATTGATGTATTTCAAATTCAGAAATATTTGCGATCTCAATTTTGGCCCAACTAGGAGGCCGTTCCAAATCCATCAATGAACTAATAAATTTAAATTGGGCTGCTTCAAAATAATTTTGAAAATGTGGTAAACGTAATCCCCCTAACTCATATTTCCAAGTTAATTTATTCAAAGCTACTCTCAAAAATTTACCTCTCCATAAAAACTCCCTAACCATTTTATTCAAATCTCGAAAAAAAATATTATCAAGTAACTACGGAATAGATTGAAACAAATATTGCATATGCAGAAAAATATTAATCTCAATTGTATTTATCCTACCCAATAAATTAATAGGTAAATCTTTCCATTTATTCAAATCAGTTTTAATTTTTTTATTAATGGAACATAATTTAATTTATATAAAGATTGATAATTAACATTCAAAATTATACCCAAATATTTAATTCGATCAGTGCATTTCAAATTAATAATATTCTTATAAACTGAATAATCTCCTTCACTTACCGGTAATAATTCATTTTTTTCCCAATTAACTTTATATCCAGAAAGACATCCATATTGTATTAAACACTCCTTCAAGTGCAAGAGTGACTGAGCTGGGTTTGTTAAATACACCAATACATCATCAGCAAATAAATTAATTTTATACTCCTCATCTAAAACTTTCATACCTTGTATCTGTGTATTTTGTCTTACCAGCTGTGCTAAAGGTTCAATCACTAACGCAAACAAAGCTGGTGATAAAGGACAACCTTGATGAGTTGATCGAGTCAATTTAAAAGGTTCCGAAATCAAGCCATTTGTCAATACTCTAGCTACCGGTTTACTATATAAAGCCTTAATCCAACCAATAAAGAAAGGACCAAACTTAAACTTCTCCAGAACTTTCAACCGAAAATCCATCATCACCAGGTGATTTACCATTCGGCATTTCCATCATAGCCATCTTAATTTCCAAATCAGTAAATGGTTCTTCTAGCTCCTGTATATCTGCATCCTCTAATATCAGTAAATTCAACTGTGATAAAAAAAGATCAATCAATCCAGTTTCTTGTTTTCCTTCAGATGTATATAACTTTTTATAAAATGAACAAAATTCATCATTAATCTCAGGAGGTTTATAAGATAATTCCATCTAACAGCATTAATAGTCCTCGAAACCTGTTCTTTCTTTAATTGCCACGCCAATACCTTATGTGCTTTCTCTCCCCATTCATAATACTGTTGTTTAGTCCTATTAATCTCACATTCAAATTGATAAGATTGCAAAGTATTATATTCTAATTTCAACCTAGATAATTCTATTTTATGATCTTCTGTAGCATCTTTCTGGAATTCCTTTTCTAACTCATCAATCTGTTTCTCTAATTCAATAGACAATAGACAATAGGAGCTGGAGTAGGCCCTTCGGCCCGTCGAGCCAGCACCGCCATTTTACAGATCATGGCTGATCACTACTATCAGTACCCCTTTCCAGCCTTATCCCCATAACCCTTAACTCCTTTGCCCACTAGAGTCTTATCTAACTCTCTTTTGAACATAATCAGCGAATCTGCCTCTACCACTCTCTGTGGCAGAGCATTCCACAGATTCACACTTCTCTGGGTAAAAAAATGTTTTCTCATTTCCGTCCTAAAGGGCCTACCCTGTATTCTTAAACTATGCCCTCTAGTCCTCGTCTCCTCCATCATTGGGAACAAGTAATCCAACTTCACCCTGTCTATCCCCCTGATGATTTTGTATACCTCAATCATGTCCCCCCTCATCCTTCTAAACTCCATCAGATACAAGTCCAGTTTTTCTAGCCTTTCAGCATATGTCGACCCCGCCATCCCTGGAACTAACCTTGTAAATCTGCGCTGCACACCCTCTATAGCTAGTATGTCCTTCCTCAAAATTGGAGACCAGAACTGGACGCAATATTCCAGGTGGGGTCTCACCAGGGCCCTGTACAACTGCAGAAGGGCGTCTCTGTTCCTATACACCAATCCCCTCTTTATGAAAGCCAACATGCCATTTGCCTTCTTCACAGCTTTCTGAACCTGCATGTTAGCCTTCAGTGACCGGTGAACAAGTACACCCAGATCCATTTGCACCTCCCCACTCCCTAGCTTGTCTCCATTTAAATAATACTCAGCTTTCCTATTATTGCCCCCAAAATGGATAACCTCACATTTGCTCACATTGAACGTCATCTTCCATTCAGCAGCCCACTCCCCCAACCTGTCCAAGTCCCTCTGCATTTTCCTGACATCCTCCTCACACCCCACACCGCCACGCAATTTAGTGTCATCTGCAAATTTGCTCAAATTATTAATAATCCCCTCATCCAAATCATTTACATAAATTACAAACAACTGAGGACCCAATACCGATCCCTGCGGCACTCCACTCGTCACATCCTGCCATCCTGAAAAAGACCCGCTTACTCCAACCTTTTGTTTCCTATTTCTTAACCAATTTCCTATCCATGTCAGCACCTTACCTCCAATACCATGCTCCCTGATCTTACCCACTAGTCTCCCGTGCGGTACCTTATCAAAGGCCTTCTGGAAGTCCAAATACACCACATCCACTGGCTCTCCCAAGTCCACCCTCTTTGTCACATCCTCGAAAAATTCCAGAAGGTTAGTCAAGCATGACTTACCCTTAAGGAATCCATGCTGACTAGCCCTTATACTATTATTTCTGCCTAAGTGTTCTGCTATTACTCCTTTTATGATAGATTCCAATATCTTCCCCACCACTGACGTCAGGCTGACCGGTTTATAATTTCCCGTTTTCTCCCTCCCTACCTTAAAAATCGGCACCACATCAGCCACTCTCCAATCCTCAGGGACCTCCCCCGAATCTATGGAACTTTAGAAAATGTCGACCAGTGCCTTCACAATTTCCATAGCAACTTCTTTAAGCACCCTGGGATGCAGCCCATCAGGCCCTGGGGATTTATCAGCCCACAGTCCCAACAATTTACTCACAACCTCCTGCTTCTGGATCCGGATATCCATTAGATCCCCTACTTCCCCAGGAAAGTTTCCCAAGTCTCTTGATACCACATGACCACTACCCCCTAACTGACCATAACCTATATCCTCCTTGGTGAAGACAGTTGCAAAGTATTTGTTAAATTCCTCAGCCATCTCCTTGTTTCCGGTAATAATTCCACCCTTTTCCATTCTTAATGGACCAATTTTAGACCGAACCAATTTCTTCCTCTTCACATATTTAAAAAAGCTTTTGCTATCCTCCATTATATTATTTGCTAATTTCCTCTCGTACTTCATTTTCCCCTCTCTTATGACTTTCTTAGTTACCCTCTGATGCTCTTTGAAGGTTTCCCAATCCTCTAACTTCCCACACCGCTTCGCTATCTTATACTTACTCCCTTTGGTTTGATATTGCACTTGATTTCATTAGTTAGCCACGGCTGCCATTTGCATCTCCTAGAGCCTTTCCTCCACTTTGGAATAAATTTGTCCTGAATCCTGTGAAAAATGTCTAAAAATACCTGCCATTTTTCCCCCGTTGTCCTCCCAGCTAGTGTATCTTTCCATTTTAATTTGGCTAGCTCCTCCCTCATAGCTGCATAATCCCCTTTATTTAACTGCAGTACAGATGCTTCCGACATCCTTTCTTTTTCCCTTTCTAATTGCAGCTCAAAAGTAACCATACCATGGTCACTATTCGCTAATGGCTCCCCTACATCGAGGTCACTTATTTACTCTGCGTCGCTGCACAGCACCAAGTCCAGAATCGACTTCCCCCTGGTAGGTTCCTCCACTAGCTGCTCCAAGAAAGTATCTCGTAGACATTCAATAAACTCAGTCTCTTGTGTTCCTGACCCGTCTGATTATCCCAGTCCACCTTCATGTTGAAGTCCCCCATAACTTCCGTATTGCTACCACTTTGACATGCCACTCTTTATTCCTGATTTATACTTCTACCGATATCTGAGCTACTTTTCGGAGGCCTGTAAATGACCCCCATTATGGTCCTCATGCCTTTACAATTTCTTAATTCTATCCAAACAGACTCTACCCCTCCTGTTTCAATGTCTTTCCTTTCAAATGCCTGAATTTCATTTCTTACCAACAGAGCTACCCCACCTCCTCTTCCTAACTTTCTGTCATTTCTATAGGTCGTGTACCCAGGAACATTTATTTCCCAATCCTGCCCTTCCCGCAGCCATGTCTCCATTACTCTGACAATGTCATAGCCTCCCATTGCCATTTGCGCCTCAAGCTCATCCATTTTATTCCTTACACTCCGTGCATTCATACACAATACCTTGATACCATATCTCCTTTCTCCCTCCACCTTTGTTCTCGATGCACTTGCCCCTACTCTCCTATCACTTTTAGTTCCCTTTTTCCTTATTGTTTTACCGTCTAACGGAACCACCCCTATATTCACTCTCCTATCTGCTTCCCTATCAGTCCTGTTCCTTTCCCCCTGCCAAATTAGTTTAAATCAAATCCGACAGCATTATTAAACCTAACTGCCAGTATATTGGCCCCCGTTGCATTCAGGTGTAAACCATCCCTCCTGTAGAGGTCTTGTCTTCCCCAGAAGAGATCCCAATGGTCAATGAACCTGAATCCCTGCACTCTGCACCATTCCTCCAACCACACATTTAACCTCCTGATTTTATTATTTTTGCCCCCACCCACGCACAGCACAGGTAGCAGCCCCGAGATTACAATCCTGGAGGTCCTGCTTCTTAACCTCCTTCCGAGCTCACGGTAGTCCCTCTTCAGGATCTCCTCCTTCAGCTTATCCACGTCATTTGTACCCACGTGTATCAGGACTTCTGGCCATTTACCTTCCCCCCCCAGGATACTCTGAACCCTATCCGAGACGTCTCGCACCCTGGTTCCTCTCCTCTCCTCTCCCGACTGCTCAAGACTCTGATTTAATCAATTCTTTTTTATTTTAAAAGTATAACTAATTATTTGACCTCTCAAATAAGCTTTCATAGCATCCCATAATACAAACTTACTTTGAACAGAATTAGAATTTTCTTTAAAAAAAAATTAATTTGTTTTTTCAAAACATCAATAAATTCCGTATTTTTTAAAAAACATTGTATTAAATCTCCAACGATAAGTCACTTGAATTTTCTCAGAAGTTGCATATGTAAAATATAACAAAGAATGATCTGAAATCACCCTACTTTTATATTCCACGTTGTATTATCCCTTGTAAATATGCCGATACTAAAAAAAACTCAATCCTTGAAAACGATTCATGTCTAGATGAATAAAAGGAAAAATCTTTCTCTGTCGGATTAAGACGTCTCCAAATATCTACTAAATTAAGATCTTTCATCAACCCTTCAACCTGAACTACCATCTTAGATTTCCTTAACTTTCTTCGGAGATTTATCTAACAAAGGTTCCAAAACACAATTAAAATCATCACCAACTAAAATATTATAATTAGCCTGACCCAAATATAAAAATGCATCTGAAATAAATATTTCATCATCTACATTTGGGGCATAAATAATAAGTAAAGTCCAAAATTCGCTAAAAATCTTACAATTCAATTTAAGAATACATCCTGCCTTTTCCTCCATTGATTATAATTCAAAAGATAAATTTTTATGTATCAAATTTGCTCTGCCTTTAGCCCTAGAATTAAATGAAGAAGAATATACATGCCCAACCCAGTCCCTCTTTAATTTCATACATTCAAATGTGTTTCTTGTAAAAAAGCAACATCAATTTTCATTTTCTTAATATACGCCAAGACTCACTTACGCTTGATTGGACTGTTTAATCCTCAAACATTAAAAGTAGCAAACCTCAACTTTGACATATCTACTATTATTACTAAATACCAATAATATCTTTATATGAAAACTCAAATCAACGTATATAGGCCCTCCAATAGGAGAAAAAAAATCACAAATTAAAATCTAACTAAAATGAAAATAAAAAAATAATTAAAAAATCCCCCCCCCCAAAAAAAACTACCAAAAGGTAGAAATCCCTAAACAAAAATTGGATGTGGGTCACCCACCAGTGGCTGATGACTAGTAAAGAACTTAGAGCAAATCTCTCCCTTCACAGCCAAACAATGAATAACATCAAAATATCATAATAACAAAAAAAAGTAGAATAATAATAAGAAAATTCTTCTATTCATCCAAGAGATTCCAATCTCAGAGATCCCATTTCAGAAGAAGTTGGACTCTTTCCATTCCCGTTTTTCCCATTTCTGCCATTTCTTCCGTTTCCAGAACAACCAGATTTTTCTTTAGGAGACAATGATGGACTATGTCTTTGTCCTCTTATATCTGGCAATGAATCAGCAAAAATCATTGCTTCACAATCATTCTCAAAAAACCAAAATTGATGGTCTCCATAAAACACCTTCAACACTGCTGGGTAACGAAAAGTAGACTTATAACTTTTACGCCACAAAACTTCTTTAACTGGATTAAATCGACGTCAACGTTGAATGACCTCTTGACTCAAATCAGGATAAAAAAAAACTCTGCTATTCTGAATCAATAACGGAGTTTGTCGTTGTCTCGCATTTTGCTAATCAAAGTATTGCTTCTCTGTCCAAATAATTCAAACATCGAATTATTACCGGTCTTGGTGGTTGACCAGGTAAAGGTGTTCTTCTTAAAGCTCTATGAGCTCTTTCCACTACCAAGCCTCAAGAGAAAAATTCTTGCCATAATACTTGTGGGATCCAGTCTTTAAAAAAAACGAAGATGATCTTGTCCTTCTCTACCTTCTGGCAAACCAACGATTTTCACATTATTCCTTCTACTTTGATTCTCCAAGTAGTCTATTTTCCTCTCTAACTCCTTCTCACGTTCTCCCAATTCTATGACTGATTTTTCAACCCTCAACACTTTTTCTGTGTTAGAAACCACTTGTTGTTTACAGTCCAAAAAAGCAGTCTGAAATTTTTAAAATTCTCCATAAGATGCATCCACACGTGCTTTAACTGTATTCAATTCTGAACTTATCATTTGAACCATCTCATTCATTAAAGGCTGAATGATTGCATTTAGTTGCTTACACTGTAAATCAGAAAAGCTCAGCCCTGCTTTCTCTGACGTAGTGGCAGAACCAGGTAACTGCATCTCCTGCTGCAACTCAACAAAAGGTATTTTAAAAGTTTTACTGCAGGTCTGGACTCTCAGCGACGGCACCCCGACTTCCTCAGGGGGTCGCCGCTGGTCTCCCCCCGCAGCTTGTTGTTTTTTCACAAAATCACGGAGGAAAGCGATATCTTCAGGTTGAAATGCTTCCTGATGCATTTCCACCAATGGAGTCGTCTTCCTGCGTGCTCCCTCCATTAAAATCAAAAGGCTTTCAGAATCGGGATCCACTTCTTGGGAACACGCACCTTCTTCCAGAGAACGGGTAATTCCAGCGCCATCCTTCACTTGGTGAGTAGTAGACATTTTTTTTTTCAGCTCCCACAGACAGTCTTTGTGGTTTAGACACTGAAGAAATTAAACGTGAAGCTGTATCAAGTCGTCTAGGCCCCAACTCTTCAGCACTTCGAAAATGTAACTTCTTCTGCACTTGAGGTTTAATCCTTTTACCATTAATGGGCATAATAGTTCCTTAATATTTTAAACTAAAATTTAAAAAGTTTAAACTTGAAAACAAAGGGTTAAAAAATGGGAACTTAAAAGTCTGGCCAGAGAGGTCAAGATTACATGTCTAGACTCTACACCATCTTGCCACGCCCCAATTTTTGTTTAATAGATATGGCTCAGAAAAGAATAAAATACTATCAGTGGCTTGAGCTTTAGATGCAGAAAAGGCACTTGACAGATTAGAATGGGATTATTTATTTAAAGTACTGAAGTTTTTTGGAATTACGACAAATTTTATAAATTGGATAAGGCCATAATATAATTCTCCAAAAGCTAAGGTGATTACAAAAAGGCAAATATCAAAATTTTTTTTGTTGTAATGATCATCTCGACAAAGATGTCCATTATCTCCTTTTTTATTTGCATTAGCTATAGAACCTTTAGCTGAGGTGATTAGAAGTGACAATGAGATTGAGGGTTTTAAGATACATGATAAAGAATATCAAATTAGTCTTTTTCAGATGATGTAATATTATATCTTACAAATTCTGAAAGCTCTACAAAAAGTAAATGATTGATTGGCGGAGTATGGGTTAGTATCAGGTTACAAAGTAAATATTGATAAAAGTGAAGTGATACTAATGATCGAGACAGACTCTGTTCAAGTTAAAAAAAGGACAACATTTAAATGGCAGACTGGTGCAATTAAATATGTAGGAATTAATGTTGATAATAATTTAAATAATTTATTTAAGTTAAACTACATCCCTTTAATGAGGAAAATTAAAGAAGATTTATTAAGGTGGAAAGATTTGGCAATTTCTTTAATCGAAAGGATTAACTGCGTGAAGATGAATATCTTTCCTAGAATACAATACCTTTTTCAATCTTTACTGATTTTTGTACCATTAATGTTTTTTCAGGATTTCAATAAAAGTGAAAGAAGATTTATTTGGAGGGATAAAACACCTCAGGTGGCATTGGAAAAATTAACCTGGAAATTTGATTAAGGGAGACTTTGATTGCCTAATTTTAAAAATTATTATAAAGCAGCTCAACTTAGATTTTTGCCTTCTTGTTATCAGACCGATAAAAAGATTGCATGGGTGAAAATTGAAATGAGTAAAATTGAAGAAAGTAATTCTGAATACATTTTATATAAATGGCATGAGGGATTATTAAAAGAAAATCAGATACATCAATTTTGAAGAATATACTCAAAATATGGAATGGAGTACATGTAGAAATAGGAATGAAGAATTAACAGATGGGTAAAATGATATTAAATCAAAATTCTTTAATTCCTTTTAAGGTTAATAATCATTATTTCAATGTTTGGTCTAACTGTGGAATAAAAAAAGGGATTGTTTTTTGGGATCCATTTTTTTGACATTTGATCAATTGAAAGATAAGTATAATATTACCACATAATACTATTTTTTCTTATTATCAACTTAAATCATATTTAAAAAGAAAATTGGGGAGGAATTTTAAATTACCAGAATGAAGTCCATTTGAATATTTAATAATGGATACATTTATTGAAAGATTTAATACTAATATGTAAATGAAATTACAAGAGACTATTCAGAAAAGGATTTAGTTAAATTCAAATCCAGATGGGAAAAATATTTAAATATATAGATTAAAGATGAAGTATGGTCAAAATTATGCTATGAATGTGTAACTAATACAATTAATGTTAAATATCAAATGGAACAATTTAATTTTTTACATCAATTATATTATACTCCATATAAATTGCATGCACTTCATTCGAATTATTCTGATCAATGTTTTAGATGTGATAAAGAAGTAGGAACTTTCCTGCATGCAGTCTGGCAATGTGAAAAAGTAGATAAGTTTTGGAAGGATGTAAGTATTTTATTGGGGCGAGTTTTGAAGATGCAGATTTTGAAAGATCCCAGAATATTTTTATTGGGAGATGTTTCCCAATTGAAATTAGATATTTATAAAAAGAAGTTTTTAAGTGTACCAATAGCAAAGAAATCTATAGCAGTAACATGGAAATCTGATGATATTGTGAGGTTGAATAGATGGCAAATGGAATTATTAAATTATATACCATTAGAGAAAATAATGTAATTTATGAAATCAAGCAGAAAAATTTAATAAGATTTGGAAACCCTACGTGGATTTTATTGATATGACTTTACCTGCAAAGTCCACCATACCCCCATCCAACCCGACCTAATTAGTTATGGTTTAAGATTGTTATGTAAATTGCAATTAATTAATTAGAAGATATAGGTTTATTAGCAGGCTTTTTCTTTTCTTTTTTTTCCTACTTTTTTGGGGAAGGAGGGGGTGGGTGGGGGGGGAATAAAATATATAAAAATTGTATTTTGTGTCATAGTTTATATTATTTTTGTTATGGATAAATATTGTATATGATTTGACGCAAATGGAAAATATATTTTTTTTTACAAAAGATACATAACCAACGTTTTGGGCCTGAGCCCTTCATCAAGGTGTGAGCAGAAAGCAGGCAGCCCCCCTAACCCCCCCCCCCCCCCACCCAGGGAACAAAGATTGTGAATGAGCAAGCAGACCATAGGTGGATATAGGTAGGAGGGCAGGAGAGAAAAGCTGATCAGTGGAGGAAGGTGGCTCTGTGAATGCAGAGATGGAGGAAAGGAGAGAGAGAGGGATGTGAGAGAGAAGCCCCTTTTCCACTGGCATCCCAGTTAATTGGCTGTGCAGTGTCCTGGGATAGGAGTCCCTTTGAGATGTTTCCACTGGACCACCCCTAAATGGGACATGAATTGCTTTTCTACTGAACACAACTTATCCCTGAGGATCGGCGTGTACTACCATCAAATGGAAACTGGGGCCTTTCTGCTATCCCTTTATCAGCCCACTAGTGTCAGCAAACACTGGAGATATGAGTAGGGGTAGAGGTGGTTAATCCTCAGTGTGAAATGACGTCATTTGACGCCAGCATTCGGACGGTGTTCCTTTTCCACTGGGCCCCGTCCCAGAAAAATCCCAGCTAATTCCTGTGGAAAAGGGGCTGGAGAGCGAGAAGGAGCTGGAGGATAGGAGACATGGTGCTCGGGAGTGAGAGTGACTGAGATGGGGAGGGGGCGGAGAGTGCAGTTTGCATGTGTGTTGTTTTCCTCCAGGTACTCTAGTTTCTTCCCACAACCCCAAGAATTTTAGCTGAATTGGGGTGGAACCTGGAAGAGGGGAATCATAACTGGTGATATCCTAGCTACCACTGGAAATGAATTAGTGGATCAGTGTGGTCCCTCCTAGCTGGACTACAGAGGAGAGTGTAGAAAGAGTAGGGTATCTCCCCAGTCAAATATATTAAGGTTACAATTCAGTCATTCATTACTTGCCATGTTTTCTTCATTGCCAAAGTCCCTTACTGCCTCATTATACTCTGGGTTTGCAGGTGGTGGGTCCAAAGTGCACACCAAATCACTTGAGGAAACAGTCCAGGCGGCTCCTTCCCGGGGGGGGGGGGCGCACTCTGACTGATGCCTCATTTTGGGTTTTTTTTAAAAAATGAGGCATTAAACCTCGAAGCATGCTTTTGATGAGGCTCTCTTTAGTCAAGAGACACGCAGATACTGGAATTGGGGCTATTTCAAAGCCTGTCATTATCAATCCTTTCTTTGGCTTGGCTTCGCGGACGAAGATTTATGGAGGGGGTAAAAAGTCCACGTCAGCTGCAGGCTCGTTTGTGGCTGACCAGTCCGATGCGGGACAGGCAGACACGATTGCAGCGGTTGCAAGGGAAAATTGGTTGGTTGGGGTTGGGTGTTGAGTTTTTCCTCCTTTGCCTTTTGTCAGTGAGGTGGGCTCTGCGGTCTTCTTCAAAGGAGGCTGCTGCCCGCCAAACTGTGAGGCGCCAAGATGCACGGTTTGAGGCGTTATCAGCCCACTGGCGGTGGTCAATGTGGCAGGCACCAAGAGATTTCTTTAGGCAGTCCTTGTACCTTTTCTTTGGTGCACCTCTGTCACGGTGGCCAGTGGAGAGCTCGCCATATAATACGATCTTGGGAAGGCGATGGTCCTCCATTCTGGAGACGTGACCCATCCAGCGCAGCTGGATCTTCAGCAGCGTGGACTCGATGCTGTCGACCTCTGCCATCTCGAGTACCTCGACGTTAGGGGTGTGAGCGCTCCAATGGATGTTGAGGATGGAGCGGAGACAACGCTGGTGGAAGCGTTCTAGGAGCCGTAGGTGGTGCCGGTAGAGGACCCATGATTCGGAGCCGAACAGGAGTGTGGGTATGACAACGGCTCTGTATACGCTTATCTTTGTGAGGTTTTTCAGTTGGTTGTTTTTCCAGACTCAATCCTTTAATCAGACACTATTAACTGTTGCCTGGCTGCTTTGCTCAGGTTGCTGTCTGCAGTTACTGAGGGACCTGCTGAGTTTCTCCAGCAGTTTTGTGTTCAACATTATCCGTTGCGGTTCTTGCACGCAGTCACACTTATTTTATATTTGCAACAGCCGCAAATATTGGTTCCAATCAATTGGAGCCTGATGCAGGGCTCCGCTGGGTTGGAGACGCAGCGTGAGTGAGCGAAGGGGACTGTCCGTAGAGGGCGGCACAAGCTCGAGTTGCGCAGAGTCAGAGCCTGGGTGGGAAAGTTGAGTCAGTCGGACGTCCGGTAAGGCACAAGCCCGTCCTCAGTGCCCCAGCTCCTCGCCGGGTTTCAGGTATGCGCTCAGGTAAGGGGGTTGTGGCTCAGCGAGACAAGTCCACCGGCTTCCACCCCCCCCCAGTCAATGTCCTCGGTGTTCGACCCGGTCCCTTCCAGGTGTGGCCGTTCCTCCACTGTTGGCACACACCTGGGGCAGGTAAGTGAGGCTCGCTCGATCCCCCCCCCCCCCTCTATCACCCCCCCTCCCCCGGGCTCGGTGACCCCCAAATCTCCTGGGAAATTGAAGATCAAAGGGTCCAGCCTTTGGAAAAAGGCGTTTTAAAAATGACCTCCTGATAATAAGCTGAGAAGTGCTCAGGGCGTGGGGAGACAGGCTCTCTGTCCAAGGCAGGGTCGAAAACCTGTCTACCTGGGATAGAGTGGCAATCTCGACACAAGTTTTACGGACGAAGCACCAGATTTATAGTTTTAATCCAGGGCAGGAGTGGGAGAAGAGTGAAAAGTGTTCGTTCTTTGAATCATCCTTACAATGGCTTTGAATTAACCACTAACCAGAACATTGGATGTGTGTGTGTCTTGGAGACGCCACCATCAAGGAAGAAGCCTAAAAACCTGGATTGCCAGGCTGGGAAACAGCTTCTTCCCACAGACTGCCAAACAACTCTGGAAAACTAATTTTTTAAATAATATATCTACAGTAATTTATTTAGGATTTCTATGTATATATGTCATTTGTACTGTGTGCACTATTGGTCTGGAGATGCAAGGTTTTGGGCTGTATGTGTATACAGATTGCACTTGTGTGAGTGAGAGATTGATGAATCACAGACCATTTAGTGGAATTAGCAAGCAGGTGTGAAATCCACAACTTCCTCCCATGGCAGTAATTCTCAGAGCTCACTTGCAATTGTTTCGAGCAGTGGTTTTCAAACTTTTTCTTTCCACTCACATTTCACCTTAAGTAATCCCTATGCCATAGGTGCTCTGTGATTTTAAAAAGGTAAAGGTTCCATCATTATCACATGAGATTCTATGTTTAGAATGCAACATGTCTGAAATTCGTTAACTTTGTCCACCGTAAGTCGCCACTTGATCGAGTGCCCCTCACGGAGGATTATTTAAAATGGTGTGAGTGGAAAGAAAAAGTTTGAAAACCACTGGTATGGACCAAAAAATGTAGGAGTTGGGAAATGCAGACCAGGAAATCATGTCTGGCATGTCCTCCACTCCCAGAGGGGATAAATGAAAAGCAACCAAGGTGACCTAATATTGCTGATGGATGACTGAATTTGACTGTAGCTTATAGAATTCAGTATTAAACCCAGATGATTATAAGTGTAACGTTAATCTTCAGAGCTGTAAATTTCATATGTTTATGGACTGCGTGGAGTTTAGTAGGACCTTTACAAGGTACCACTGGGAAACTGATCTCCAAGGCACAGACCAGGTGGATCATCAAACAGAAATAGACATTGAGCTTCACGGAGAGATTTACCGTGAAGGTAGCAATAGGCTTGGTCAAAGAGGTGGATTTTACACAAGGAGAGTGATGGATGGAGAGGATCAGGGGTGAGAACCCAACTGCCGGTGATAATGCCTGGAAGTAGAGGGGCCTCTAAGATTTCTGAGAGTTGAAAAAGCGGCAAGGTCACTTGAATATGAGGGTGAGAATCTTAAACTCAGGCTTTAAGCAGCCAAGGGAGAAGGGCAATTAAGGAGATGGAGAGTGGAGTATTGGATGATTTTAGTGACTGGGATTGGCCAGGACTGCAGCCATGGACATTGCAGAAACAGGTTGTTCAGCCCACTGTGCCCATCCTGACCATTAGGTCCACGTACACTCATGTCATTGACCAGCATTTGGTCCTCATCCTTTTATACCTTGCTTATTTTAAATGCCTGTGCCTTTAAATGCCTCTGATTCGACCTCTGGTGGCACTGTTGAGCGCAGCAGTTAGCACAATGCTGTTACAGTGCCAGTGACCTGGGTTCAAATTTGGCCTTGTCGGTAAGGAGTTTGTACATTCTTCCTGTGTCTTGTTGAGGATCGCTATTGATCATCCATCCTGATCCTAGGGCGACTTCAGTGCAGGCTTTCGCGGTGGTCATTCGGGGGCCATTCCCCCCCCCCCGCCCACCCGCAGCACTGGCGTCGCGGTTTTGTCTCTGCGCTATAAGCACGCATGTTTGACTGTTACATCGAAGGGAGGGGAAGTGCGACAGCAACTCACAGAGGAGGTTCATAGCAGGTATGGCACCCACTTCTCCCCCTCCACCCCCCCCACCCCAGCTGAGTGAGTTTTCAAATGTACTTTTGCACCCCCCCACCTCCCTGCGGTTACCCTAATGACCCTGATTAGACTTGTTCTGACGCCAGCTCTGCTGCAGTGGTCTCTTTTCTTGAGGAATGGAGGGCACAGACACTTTTTCTTCTGTTAAACCCTCTTTAATACACAACCTTGTGAGCGGTATGTCACCCCCCCCCCCCACCCCCAAATTAGAGGTTCAAGGAGCTTCCCGAACATGCCAAGTGCATGCAATCTGACGTTAACCAATCTCAAAACGGTCTCCTTCCTTGTGGCAAGCATCAACCGATCACCATTAAGCTGGGCAATATTCGTCTACATGTTGCATCAGTTTCTGGACCGATCACGAGGACTTGTCACCCCTTCCCTTGGCTCTTGCTCTTGGGAGTCGCATGATTTGGTGAACTCTGGGCCAGTGGAAATTTACCAGCTAGGCTGTTGTTGCCAGGCAGTGATGTCATTGATACACTGGGGCATCTGCAGCCATATCAGCACACCTCCACAAGGCACATGTATGCTTTCATCAAGTTGTATTAATCAACATCAGTCTAAACTGGACAGACCCTTGCTTCATTTCCCCCATAGTCTCACACAATACAGTCTTGTAAACGTCAAGCGTTACAAACTTTCAATTTTCTCCTTTCGGATTGAAGCGTTACTTTGAAATCCCCAGGTCAGGCACATCACCTGACTCCACAGGGTTCTTCTTGGCTGGGGGTATCTTCTTATCAAATAGACGTGGTTCTTCCCAGAACTAGCGCAATGTCTTTCCGAGTTTCATAGCCATGTATGTCAGGCCTGCAAGGGCTTGACTCTAGCAGGCCACCTTCCTCATGCTTGCTGTCTGAGTCGTGGCCTCTATGGGAGTGTGGTCCCTCATAGTCGGGTGCAAGGTTTACATCTGGGTACCTGTGGATGCCTGCATCAGGTGCTATGGGGTCAACTCTCTCTCTCCAGCATGGTATCAAATCTGTCGTCATCTTAGCAGTTGGTAGGGTTTAAGTCTGACTGACTTTATTTAACCAATAAGGTGTGGGAGGGACAGCCTCAATCCCATCTTCCCAGGCAGGTAATTCTATATCTTGTCTCTGTTGGATAATCATTCCTCCTCCCCCCTGTATTGGTCTTACTCAGCAGATCAATATGGCTTAAGCACATGTTAGTACTATGGTGCATCCACGAACAGCAGAGCTGGAGGCCACAGCTATGGACATATCAAGATTATGGACTAGCATAGTTCCCCAGGCTTCTAAATGATTGGTGAACCACCCTAACAGATGATTCTCTAATGCTTTGGAGAGTGCTAATCACGCTGGTCGTACAGTATTATCTTCCGAGTCTGGGATCAATGTCACGTGTTCATCACCAGTCAAATTTAATATAGTGCAGAGTCTATCTTGTTTGGCTAAATATTCCAAAGCCATTTCATGTTTAAGCAGTATTAGTCCGCGGCATTTCTGGGTGGCCAAGAGTGTTTGGAATCCTTTAACAGTCTGGATTGTGTATGCTGACATGGTATAAATAATGTTGTCTGTTTGATCAGCCAGAAACATTACTCCATACCAAGGGAATAGGCCAATAGGAGATCAAGGCACCTGCCTTCACTTTGCTCAAATCTTGATGAAAGGCTCTTTATCTTTGCTATATTAAGAACACTCTTTGACCTGTTGAGTTTTTTCAGCATTCAGATTTATTGTGTCTCTCCCCTGCACCACCCTTCAACCACTGGTCCATAGAAGACTGATATATTGCTGACATTTTGGGCCTGAGCCCTTCTTCAAGGAAATCTGAGAAAGCCTCAAAATACAGACAATGCTGGCTGGTGGAGGAATCCAGACCAAAAAAGGGATGGAATGGAGAGGTGGGGAAGAAGTGGGGTGGGAGCCAAAGAAGTCGATATTAATGCCATCCGGATGGAGGGTGCCCAGAACAAATACACAGATAAAAAAAATAAATAAATATTATTTTGTAAATATGAGAGTCTTGGATGGTGAGTGGGAGCAGTTCCTTTGGTTGTTCAGCATCTCACTGCCCGTGGGAAGAAGCTGTTCCTCAGCCTGGTGGTGCTGGCTCTGATACTCCTGGATCTCTTCCCCATCAGGAGTAGTTAAAAGGTGCAGTGTGGAAGGGGTCCTTAAAGATTTTGTGTGTCCTCTTCAGACAACGATCCCAGTAGATCACTTTGATGGTGGGGAGGAAAGGAGACTCCAGTGATCCTCTCTGCCACTCTTATGGTCCTGTGGATTGACCTCTGATCCATTTCTTTGGAGCAACCGTACCACACTGTGATGCAGCCAGCTAGGATAGAGCTCCTATAAAAGGTTGATATAAAGGTGGTCGGTAGCCTTGCCTGCTTCAGTCTTCTCAGGAAGTGCAGTCGCTGCACCTTCCTGACAAGTGAGGTGATGTTGCGTGTCCTTGATGGGTCACTCGTTAAAGAACTTCAAGGAACTTGTACTCTCTGCTACAGAGTTGTTGATGAGTAGTGGAGGATGGACATTTCCTGGTCCTCCTGAAGTCTACAATCATCTCCTTTGTCTTGTCCACTTTGAGAGTCAGATTGTTATTCTCACACCATATCATGAGGTTATGGGGACAGAGTGATGGCTTGGTCACTATCCAGAACACTGTCCCAAGTTCTAGGCAGGCCCTGAAATACCAAGGCAGAGCCTTCTGCTATTTGGCCCTCTTTCAGCCACTGGCTACTCTTCACAATTTCCTTGCATTCTTCTTAGTTGATGGCAGAGTTAAACCCACAGTTTCCAATCTGTTTTTTTCTCTCAGGCCTCTTTTGTATCCGTGTACTTTGGGGCCCATACCAGGGAGTCCCCTTACTGGCATTGTAATCCTGGCACCACCCTCTTTGAGACTTTTCTGAGGTACATTCTCTGATTCTGCCTCTACATGCAATTCTTATGGATATGAGTTCCCTTCCTTTTCTAGTCATTTCAGATGCATTGTAAATACGGCCTCCAGCAAGGAACATACATTTGCCTGGTTGTGGGCAGGTCACTTCTCCTTGCTCTCACACAAAACTTCCTGACTGGTCTAGTGCCTTTGTTACATGCTCTGAGATATGGTGGATATGCATTCAGGTTGCTTGACAAGTGGCATCCATCAAATCCTGTGATAGATTTTTGTTCATTTGAAAAATGAGACTCATCATCGCCACTCCAAGAGTGACACACTCCAAACCTTGGGTTGATTTCTTTCGCAAGCATTTTTACTACTATTTTGCCATCTGCATGCATGATGGAAAATGCTTCAACCCACCTCGAGAACCTATCAATTATCACGAGGCAGTCGCATTTTCCTTCTACGCAGTCCATCATGTCTACGTCGTCCATTACTACATGAGTAAATGGACCCAGCGGTGAGCCTGGTGTGGTAGGAATTCCTTTCTTTATGTTTGTTTCCTGGCTAATTTGGTATTACACATTCAGTCAATTTTGGTATATTTTATTCATCTCCCCCTTTGCAGAGTGGCTCACTCTTTGAGCTGCTCTGGAAATTTCCTGTATCAATGAGCTGAAACCATGATTTTCTATCATATCATTTGTCTCCATTGACCTACTGATTAGTCCAGGGTGCACCCATTGGGTTCCCAATCTTGTTTCTCACTAACTGTTGTGGCCTATTGTGCTTCAGTCAAATCCTGCACAGCTACCTCGTTGACTTCTACCAACATTGTTCGATTTGCCTGAGGTCAGCACTCCTGGTGGTGTGCAAAACTCACAGCTGCAATTCTTCACAGCCTTGTCAACACGGTCATTACCAATGAACACTGGATCAGTGCCTCGTTTGTTTCACTGCTGCCAATTTGGATGGTAGTTTCGTGGCCTCCAGCAATTCTCTAATATCGTGTATGTTTCTAACAGGGTTTCCTCCTTCAGTGGGGAACCCTCTCTTAGCCCAAACCATACCCCAGTGGTGGACCAATCCCTCCCCCCCCACCCCCAGGTGTATGCGGAATCAGTGCAGATGCTGGCTGTTTGCCCTTCGCAAAGTCTGCATGATTCTGCCAATGCGAAGAGTTTGGCTTGAGCGCTGCTGTCTGAATTGAGCTGCTTCTTCAACAATCTGATAATCCCAGGTGCTTCTTTTACAACAATTGGATATGCAGCCTTTCTTACATCAATAAAGGATGATCCATCAATGAACAGCACTTTATCTGGACTTGGCAGCGTGTCTGAATGCAGGTCACCTCTCACTAGGGAGTGTTGTTCCACCATTGCCTGGCACTAGTGCTCTTCTCCATTGTTTGGAGTCATTCCTCTTCTCCAACTGTTTTTCTTGTGCCCTCCTTCCCTTATCCACCTACCTATGCTCCTCGCCTCCCACCATTTTATTCAGGCATCTGCCTATATTTACTCATAGCTTGTTGAAGGGGTCAAGCCCGAAACCTTGGCTATGTATCTTTATCTTTGCTGTATAAAGTACATGGTTTGATCTGCTGAGTTTCTCCAGTGTTGTTTTTACTTCAATCACTGCATCTGCAGACTTTTGTGTTTTACTCCTCTCATCATTAATTCTGCTGGATTGACAGTCTTGCATCTCACAATTGTTAGTTCTGGTTGGGTCAGCAATATCTCATATCTTGTTGCTCTCCTGTGTGTGAAAGAAATTTTCCTCTGCTCAGTCATCGTTCTATTGCATGTGTTACATATAGAGTCACCATGTCTGACTGTTGTTGGAGTGGCCCTTTCTACTGCAATTGTGGCTGCTGCCAATCTCCTTTCACATAGATGCAATGCTCTCTCAACTGAGTCCATACGTGTGCTATGAAGCGCCACAGGTTTGTACCTGCCATTTTCCCTCTGAGTGGGAACGACGGTTGCGAATTCCACTTTTTCCCTGCTGAAGGGGAGAAGGGGAGTTCCAGTACCGGTGCCTGTTATAAGTCTTTCTTCAGATCTTCAAATGCTCTGTTTTCCATGTGGGACCAGTTCAGCCTCTGGGCGTTGACTTTACCAAGGCACGAGCCCCTGGGCGTTGACTTTACCAAGGCACGAGCCCCTGGGCGTTGACTTTACCAAGGCACGAGCCCCTGGGCGTTGACTTTACCAAGGCACGAGCCCCTGGGCGTTGACTTTACCAAGGCACGAGCCCCTGGGCGTTGACTTTACCAAGGCACGAGCCCCTGGGCGTTGACTTTACCAAGGCACGAGCCCCTGGGCGTTGACTTTACCAAGGCACGAGCCCCTGGGCGTTGACTTTACCAAGGCACGAGCCCCTGGGCGTTGACTTTACCAAGGCACGAGCCCCTGGGCGTTGACTTTACCAAGGCACGAGCCCCTGGGCGTTGACTTTACCAAGGCACGAGCCCCTGGGCGTTGACTTTACCAAGGCATGAGCCACAAATCTGCTCTGCAATAACCAATCATTCCTAGGAAACTTTACATTTTCTTCATAGTTCTTGGCTTTGGTATCACCATGATGGCTTCAATTCGGTCCTGGGAGATTTGTTTATCCCCTTTCTTCAGTACATGCCCAAGATACATCATACGTTCCTGGCAGAACTAGAGCTTTGTGTTCGACACTTTGTCCTTTCTTAGCCAGTAGTTTAAGAAGGGTTTTGCTGTCTTCCCAGGATGCAGTCAGGGATGAGCTACACAGTGGTAGATCATCTACATACTGGATAAAGTGTACTGCCATTTGATGTCATGCCCTTACCATTCCATTAAATATGCTTGTATTCTTGGGTACATTGGCTCCAGGTGGGCTGCTGGCCTCAGTAGGTAAACACAAATGATGTTGTGCCTTTGGATGGAGTGGAATGAAGATAAAAAGCTGAGCATGGGTCTATCATGGTGTGGGACCACTGGGTAGTCTACAACAACCTTCTCATTCAGAGGTTTTGGGTCTTGCACCATTCCTCATTTCCCTTTGCTCTATCTGATGGGCAGGGGCTGGATGTTGGATAGATTATACCCACTTTCAGTTGGTCCTGAATTGTTTTACTGATACCCTCTTCTGCTTTATTAAACGGACACTGCCTTACCCTTGGACCTTGCATTCCTGATTTAAGTTGAATTTTTACCAGTCCTGCAGATTTCATCTTGCCTATGTCCAACCTAGGGCGGCACGCTTTGCATAATGGTCAGCACAATGCTGTTAGAGCACCAGCTATCAGCAATCAGGTCCATGTCCGCATGGGTTTCCTCCAGGCGCTCAGGATTCCTCTCTCAGTTTGAAATGTAATGGGGGTTGTAAATTAATTTGGCGGCACAGGCTCATGGGCCGAAATGGCCTGTTACCCTGCTGTATGTCTAAATTTAAAAAAAAAAAATCTGTCATGGTCCTCTTTTGGCTAAAGGCTTTTAGGTACATCTTCAAGATATGATTGTTCTTCAGAAGTCAGGACTATTATATGGCTTCTACTTTTATTTCCTTCCTTTCCAAAGTGAGCTTGCATGAGATGAGCCATGATCCTCTGAGTAAGCCTGCTATAGTGAATGTTTAGAACATTTCAAACCATGTGGAAGAATGTCTGGGAGCCCACCACTGTGTCAAATGGTTCATCCCGATTAGAGAGCAAAGCTTCTTGCACCCTGACAGAGAAATTGAGAGAAGGGAATAGAATCTTTGTCAGACAGGGCGTGACAAAGTGTAGTCAAGGTAGTCGCAGGAGTTGGTTGGAAAGCTTGTCTCCCGAGATGGAGACAGAGGTCCAGGAAGGGAAGAGTGTTGACAGAGATGGATGTAACATCCCAACTTCGATATTCTTTGCAAAATAAAATTGAGTTGCTGGATGAACATGAGTCTACAAGTAGGGTAATCTGGAACAAAAAAAAAACACTCAATGGGTCAAGGAGTGTCTGTCAGAGAAAAATAATGTTTGCCCTTTCTAACTGGAATCTTTCATCAGGTGAACTATTTTTCTCCCACTGATGCTGCTTCAGTAAACTATATACTTTTAAATCATTGATCAGCACATCTTTCCTATCCCGCAGATTTCAGATTTCTTGTCAGAGTACATAACGTCACATACAACCCTGAGATTCTTTTTCCTGCAGGCGAGGCAGAATTACCACTTATTGGTAGTGCAAAAAAAAACTACACAATCATAAACATGTAAACAAATAAAGAAATTTAAACAACCCAAGATGGTTATCTTTCATGTCAAATGTATTGTAATCTGATTGTACAAGTAAAACCTGACGAAACAGCGTTCTCCCTCCCTCAGTGCAAAACAGACTGATACACAACCAGACATAACACACATACAGACAAAAAAATACATATGCAGGACAAGTATTCTATATATAGTCATTCACCATTCTCACTGTACGTGGGAAGAAGCTGTTCCTCAGCCTGGTGGTGCTGGCTCTGATCCTCCTGTATTTCTTTCCCAACGGGAGTGGCTGAAAGATTCTATGTGGTGGGTTGGAGGAGGTCACAATAATTTTGCGTGCCCTCTTCAGACAACAATCCCACAACATTCCTTCCTCATGAGGACAGATCACTGTTCATTTTGAACCTTTTGAACATTTTGCCCTGGTCCCACACATAATCGGTCCCCTTGAGCACAGACGCGTGATGTATTTCTCTGGCTACTCCCTTATTCTGATATAGGCTAACTTGGGAATCTCCTGAATCTTACTTGCCAAGGATATTTCATGGCTGGGTTTTAGCCATATAACCATTTACGGAGCGGTTTTGATTTCTTAATTTCTTTAAGTTCTATATGCTTTAAGAGGCTCCCTTAATCTATGTTGGTTTTAAAAGAGTATGTTGATGGGAGCTAGAATGGGGAATGTTTGCTTCCGTGCTTGCCCCTTTAAAGCCATAGAGCCTAAAACAGTGGTTCTCCACCTTTTTTGTTTGCCCTAGGCCCCACTTTAATTTTTCAAAAAAACGTATGCCCCACCATAGCGGAAAAATGTTATATATTCAAAAGAAGTTTTAATTAAATCATTTACTACAAGTGTATTTCAATGCAATTAAAGTCGGTAATACACTGGAACACATTTTATATTTAACGACTACAGGTACTTCAATATGTTGACCATCTCAAATACACATTCAACAATTGTCGTCACTTCAGTGGGAACCTTGCCCCTGACGCTGGCTGCAGATTTTTTGATTTGAGGGACTAATTTTGTTAATTTCAACTTCAAGATACATTCAGATAGAGGTTTCATTCGCGACTGAACTGAAAAGGTAAGGGGTATGGATGGAGACATGATTGTTGAGATAATTTGGAATGGATGATAATAAGACCAGTCAGACAAAGATATAATGATAACATTAAGCAAGGTTAACAACAGTTAAAATAAGAGAAACATCGGAAGAGCAAAAATACATTTTATGAAAATAAAGAGAACAAAGTAATTTTACTTGGAAGGTACCACAATTGTGTTGTACTGAGGGTTTCCAAGTCACCAACGTAATGAGTATTTTTTTCAAACCAACTTTTCATTTATTTCCCAAAATATCCCTATGCCCCACTAAAATACTAAGCCCCATATCCCACCAAAATATTCTCATGTCCCACAAGTGGGGCGTACACCCCACCTTGAGAATCTATGGCCCTAAAGAACTAGTTAAGGATCTGCTTCCAAAAGGCTATCCCCTTTCCATTCTGTGTAATTCACTTGTCAATTAACCTGCACTGGTATGGTGCTGGAGAGTTGACCTTTGCCTGAGTTTTGCAGGAGATGTTCAATCCTGGAGGTGACCTCTTTGTTGCCTGGAAGTTAATGCTACTCACTAGTTGGCCGTTGCGTTCATCTGCTTGTGATTGAAGAGAAATGTGTGGGGAATTGACTTTTGGCTGACATCATTTTCATGCTGAAAATAGGATTGTAATCAAGATTGCAAATCATGGTATTTGGTAAGAGAAGACATTAAGGAGTTTACCTACACAATTCCTGAAATAATATTGCAGGACACGGCTGGAAATTGTGTGACAATGCTTGTACGTTCCTTTATTGATTGAGTGAGCCATTTTGTTTTGCCTTGCAGTGTATTGCAAGATTTGCTCTTTGCTACTTTAGTTTCTGAGATCATTAAAATATTTTTAATTGCGGCATCAATTGTTTGTTATGGTGTATGGGACATTCGGCATTTACCCTTCCCTGATGAATTCTGGTTGTAGTTAAAATTTAGGAATGAAGGCAAAGATCATGCTAAAATGGAGCATTCGTGAAACCAGAAATCACAGAAGCAGGTTTCCTGTTCTGCTCAATTGCCTGTTGTGAAGGTGTGACTGTAATTTTGCCTTAAATATCTTTTCCTGCCAGCTCTTTTTTCCCCTTCTGCTATGAATGCTCAGTCCTTGCTAAGGTGTGGCAATCAAAGCCACAAATGTTGCCTCAGCCAGGTGTACACTGTGGGTTTTATCATTAAGAATGACAGACCACTTCACCAGCATAACGGGGGAATGCCAGTTCTGTTAAAAGGAGGCCAAGTTTGACTTATCCAGCATCTTTTGTTTTTGACGTAATGGCCATTAGTCATAAGCCAAATAAGGGAGGGACTTTTAAGTGTTATCTCTGGAAGTTTACAGAAAGCAATCAGTAAGGTTCCAGTCAAAAATCATGCACTTCACTGATGGGCTCAAGCCCAAAATGTCGGGTACTTATCTTTGCCATATAAATGACACTGTTTGACCTACTGAGTTTCTCCAGCTTTGTGTTTTTACTTTAACCATGGTGTCCCCAAAATCCAGCAGCAATAGATATTCACCATGACAAATGGATACTTAAACAAAATATGCTTTTAATTATCTTTAAACATGAAAACAGAATCAAACTTTAACTTATCTCTATTTTGAACCCTCTTCTAATTCTAAGCGCATGTGTGTGTAAATTTAGGAAAGTTCTTTGGTTCACAGTCCAATCTCACTTCTCATTCTTATACTGTGCACAGAATTTAACATGTATAAAGTTCACCAGGCTTTGGACCTCAAAAGGTAACTGGTTACTGCTCAGGAAGGTACTTGTAGGTGGTGTTCCAGGATTTCCACAACTGAAGCATTACCATTAGTTATCTCAGTGTCTTGCTGATGAAACTTGCCCCATCAGGGTTCTCCAGATGATAACCTCTTTCTTTCAGGTTAACACGGAGTTCCTTTCTGTTCCACTTATTCCAAGAGAAACACTAGACAGCTGGTACTTTCAGCCATCCGCCACTCTGGAGCTTCTGTTTCAGTTCCAACAGCTTTTGCTTCAGTTTCAGCAAGCTTCTCTGCTTGTTACAGCTTTCAGTGTCCCACACACTGACTGAGACAACTCTCTCTCTCTCTCTCTCTCTCTCTCTCTCTCTCTCAAACAATAGAAGTCAGTCTTCTGGTTCATCTGTTGTTTTTCGGCAAACAAGAACCCATCAATCTTGTCAAAAGCCTTGCAAACAGGTATTAGGAGACAGTATGTCTCTTGCTGTTGCTTTAAAGACAAGAGTCCATTCATTCAACAATTAACACCAACTTGTGAAGTTTCCATGAACATTCTTCAGTTTCTGCAATGTCACTGTGGATATGAATTCTCCAGTATTTCAAATAAGATTTGTTTTTAAAGTATGTGTATGTAACCTACTCTAACATTTCCCAATTTATCTCCCAAAAATATTTCTATATATTCTGTCATGATGTCCAGTCAAAGAGCTTCCAGCAAAAGCGAGAGAAAGGATCAGTCTTGGGATGTTCACTTCAATAAGAGATGAGGAGGAGAGAATAGAGAACAAGGAGAAAGAATTTGAAAGGTGTTTTCAGTATTGTGTTTCAGGGACTCCAGTTTTCTTCTATAACCATGTTAATGGCCAGGCTGGAGAAATTGAGTTTTATAGGTTCAGACTTGCCCCTGATGTTCCTGATAGTAAAGGAGTGTGGGTGAAAGTGATAAGCTGCAAAGGGAGATGGACACATGAAATACATGGTGTGCAGTTTAACAGGGGATGTACAGGTTGGCCACTTCAGTTGTAAGAAAGGAAATTACAGATGGTGAGAACTGAGAAACCAATATTCAAAAATCCAAGCAATAATTTGAAACTTTCTGAAATGTCAATTCTGGCCGGTTGCATCACGGCCTGGTGCGAAGGTACGAACTCTCAGGGCAAGCATGAACTCCACAAGGTTGTTAACTTAGTCTGTGTCTTGGATAAACTTATACCTCTCATTTTGTTCATTTTAGATTGGTCACAGTGAGCTACCGAAAGAAAATAGACACACACACCGAGAGCAGTTCAGTTTATACAAATGTTTATTACAAATTCAAAAGCTGATTTCACACTACAATATGCAAGCCCTTCCCAACTATACTTATCAACGCTTGGACTTTCAACTGCCGAAGCGAGGCAATGACTGCACACTTGTAGTAGGTTGTCAGGGCGCCGGTAGCAGCTTCTCCACCTCCCCTGACCGGGACGTTGCTCGGACTCTGGCTGTTCTTCCTTCTTGACAAGGGGTGTTCCCACCTCTCGGAGAGTCTAAACTTCAGCAGCAGGACCACAGGCTTATATACCCCAAAAACAATTAATCATGCGCCTACTCCTTAAATCTTCCCACAGGACATACCTGCAGGGGATGTAATGAGACACAAGCATTAAAAAATAAAATTAAAGAAATGGAGTTGCAGCTTGATGATCTGAGGCTTATCAGGGAGAGTGAAGAATTTATAGATACAACTCTCAGGGAAGTGCTTACCCCTGGATTGGGAGGGTCAGGTAAGTGGACTACTGTCAGGGGAGGGGGGAAAGTTGCTAGCTCTGTGGTGAGCACCCTGGTGGCTACTGCTCTTAGCAACAAATATAGTGTATTGGATGTAGTTGGGGAAGATAACCTGCCAGAGGTTGCACCAAGGGAACCGGTGGTGCGGAAAGGAAGGGGAACAAGGTGGTCATTGGGGACTCCATTGTCAGGGGAACAGACAAAAGATTCTGCGAACCTGACAAGTGTTCCCGTATGGTGTGTTGCCTCCCAGGAGCCAGGGTGCGAGACGTCTTGGATAGGGTTCAGAGTATCCTGGGGGGGGGGGGGGAAGGTGAACGGCCAGAAGTCCTGATACACGTGGGTACAAATGACGTGGATAAGATGAAGGAGGAGAACCTGAAGAGGGACTACCGTGAGCTCGGAAGGAGGTTAAGAAGCAGAACCTCCAGGATTGTAATCTCGGGGCTGCTACCCGTGCTGTACATGGGTGGGGGAAAAAAATAATAAAATCAGGAGGTTAAATGTGTGGCTGGAGGAATGGTGCAGAGTGCAGGGATTCAGGTTCATTGACCATTGGGATCTCTTCTGGTGAAGACAAGACCTCTACAGGAGGGATGGTTTACACCTGAATGCAACAGGGGCCAATATACTGGCAGTTAGGTTTAATAATGCTGTCAGATTTGAGTTAAACTAATTTGGCAGGGGGAAGGGAACAGGACTGATAGGGAAGCAGATAGGAGAGTGAATATAGGGGTGTTTCCGTTAGACGGTGAAACAATAAGGAAAAAGGGAACTAAAAAGAATAGGAGAGTAGGGGCAAGTGCATCGAGAACAAAGGTGGAGGGAGAAAGGAGATATGGTATCAAGATATTGTGTATGAATGCACGGAGTGTAAGGAATAAAATGGATGAGCTTGAGGCACAAATGGAAATGGGAGGTTATGATATTGTCGGAGTAACGGAGACATGGCTGCGGGAAGGGCAGGATTGGGAAATAAATGTTCCAGGGTACACGTCCTATAGAAAAGACAGAAAGTTAGGAAGAGGAGGTGGGGTAGCTCTGTTGGTAAGAAATGAAATTCAGGCATTTGAAAGGAAAGACATTGAAACAGGTGGGGTAGAGTCTGTTTGGATAGAATTAAGAAATTGTAAAGGCATGAGGACCATAATGGGGGTCATTTACAGGCCTCCGAAAAGTAGCTTAGATATCAGTAGAAGTATAAATCAGGAATTAAGAGTGGCATGTCAAAGTGGTAGCAATACAGTAGTTATGGGGGACTTTAACATGAAGGTGGACTGGGATAATCAGACGGGGGCAGGAGCACAAGAGAGTGAGTTTATTGAATGTCTACGAGATACTTTCTTGGAGCAGCTAGTGGAGGAACATACCAGGGGGAAGTCGATTCTGGACTTGGTGCTGTGCAGCGACGCAGAGTTAATAAGTGACCTCGATGTAGGAGAGCCATTAGCGAATAGTGACCATGGTATGGTTACTTTTGAGCTGCAATTAGAAAGGGAAAAAGAAAGGATGTCGGAAGCATCTGTACTGCAGTTAAATAAAGGGGATTATGCAGCTATGAGGGAGGAGCTAGCCAAAATAAAATGGAAAGATACACTAGCTGGGAGGACAACTGGGGAAAAATGGCAGGTATTTTTGGATATTTTTCACAGGATTCAGGACAAATTTATTCCAAAGTCGAGAAAAGGCTCTAGGAGATGCAAATGGCAGCCATGGCTAACTAATGA